>NC_136384.1:100615950-101274075 GCF_965140285.1 Lepidochelys kempii | reverse complement strand
ACCCCTCCTTGCACACAACTACAGGCCCAACAAACAGCATTAATAGTAATTTAGACACAATGGTAGATTTGGTTTCAATAAGCAAAGCTTTGGGGTCCTGTGTACTCCCCCTGCTGTGCTGGATGGGCCCAAATAACTCTTAGCCCAGGACAGAGGGTGGGGGAAAACAAATATATTTGGCAAACAGCCAAATGAGCACCTCTGCAACCTTTTGTTACAGCTTTCTGCAGTATTGACATTTGTTGGGGATGCCAGCGTATTGGGACACAATCATCCCTCTACAACACTGAGCCAAGAGAGAACCTACTGCTAGAGAATGGGAAAGAGATAAGGAACAAGGGTCTTGGGACATCTGCTGGTTTATGGCACTGTACCGCCTCTTCCTACTCCACCAGGGAGAAGACCCTGCCCTCCAATGGAAAGATGAGGTCCAGAGATAAGGGCTGGAGACTCCAAGAAGTCTACTTGGGATGCTGCCATGCTAATTTAGTTAGCAAGGGAGGCCCCTCAGACACAACTGTATGGTGAGGGGTGCCACTAGAAACTCCTGAGCTGGAAGTAAATTTACTTTTCCCTGTCTCCTATGTTGGATTTTCCTGCATGGCGAGAACACAACCTATTGTATAGCTATGGAAGTCAAGGAGTGTGAACAGAGTCACATCTAAAACCAAGGGGCATGAGGGAAAAATAATGAGAGGGACTAATATAGTATTAAGCCATAAAATAAGAATTTAAGGAGCATGGGAATTAAAGCTGTAACTAAAACAGACATCCAGTCTCAAGAGCTAAGACTGCACCGCACTTGAATTAAATATTAAGAATTTCAGAATATAGGGCTGGATTGGAAATATTTGCAACATTACAATTCACAGTAGATACAAAAACCAAGTAAAAGGGTCTCTGACCTTCTTAACCTTAGATGAGTTGAGATCCACCCACAGTACTCCCTTCCTGCCTAGCGAGAAGGTAATTAAGGGGAAGCTGCAGTGGTAATTTCTCTCCTCATTAACTTCCTGATTGGTTTCAAGCTCAGAATTCCATCGGGCTGCAGTTTGTCACCAATTCCAAATAGCCAATCGTTAATACTAATGTTTGTGTAACTAACTGCCAGCATCTGCCACGGCTTCTTGTACAACAATAATGGTGAAAGGGTAACATTAGTGCTCCTGTGTTAATTCAGATTCTGTTAATCAATAGGGAAATCTATGATGTCATTAGCAAAATGCATTGGTAGTTGAGTGTTAGGAGTCATTTTTAGAAAACTAAAACACAGCAGAAGCTGAATGGCTCCCTGACATGTTAACCATCAATACTTATTGTGTTCTGAATTTTTAGGATTTAGTGGAGAATGTTCCCAGGCTGAGCTCTTTTACAGTTTACAATCATTGTTTTTTAGAAGCTATGATTAATCGAGAACAACCACACTAGAACAAGGAATGCAGTGTTAAAGTTTAAACTCCATCCTTAAACCACCCTGCTATGCCTAGGTAAGCAGTACCTGCCGGGTCACTGAATGTTTGCAGACTTCTG
Organism: Lepidochelys kempii; assembly: GCF_965140285.1. Lineage (NCBI taxonomy): Eukaryota > Metazoa > Chordata > Testudines > Cheloniidae > Lepidochelys > Lepidochelys kempii. Next base: position 101,272,545 of record NC_136384.1, on the reverse strand, counting down.
AAATGTCTAGTAACTATGGAAGCTGAATTAAAGAGAATGGGCTGGATTTTGCCATCACGTACAGGAATGAAAATCCAGAGAAACTCCAATGAGTTTAGTGAAGGTAATCTGAAATACACTAGCGTGATTCGGAGCAGAATGTGGTCCCCCGTCTTTAGATACCGCTGAATTTTCCAGATTCTGTGGGTTAATAGATATCTGATCACAGGGTTTCTTTTGCAGTTCAATTTCTTGTGTTTTGTTTTTATAGGATCATAATCATTAGAGAAGAAAAATATGCTATGGGCTTGGTCCTCTTTGCCTTTACACTTGTTATACAGCAGTGTTAATGCCATTAAGCCAAACTCTATGACAGTGTAAAACTGCCACCTCCGTTGACTTCTGCCCATTTATGCCATTAGAGAATTTAACACACTGAGTTACTCCCAATTTACTCTGGTGTACGTAAGAGGCAAGTTAGACTTTAGTTCTTTTGAGTTCATTATCCTGCAAGGACAGGATATAGAATCAGATTTTCTTCACGTTTGTCTTGTCCCATTACTCAGGGTCAGCAGTTCTTATTCCAAGTGTTCCTGTCAAGTACTCCTTTCACATTCTGTTTCAGGATCTTGAACAACTTTCTTCTGGGTCCTCCTTGTGGTCTTTGTCCTGTTACTGTTAGATATTGTACTCTCCGGCCAACATATACCACATCTCAATGTGATCCAACCATCTCAGTCAATAGTCTCTGAACAATTGCATGATGGGGTTTACCTGCATCATGATTCGTACTGACTTTAATTGCATAGCCTATTTGTCTCGTCTTACCCAGCATCCACCTGAGCATTCTCATTTCAGCAGGGTGATATAATTGTTTGTCTTCTTCCTCATTACCCAGCTTCTGACCTGTATGCCATAGCTGGCCTAATCATGGTCTTATACACTTTGCTCTTTGGTTTACTTAGCATAGTTTTATTAGAGAATTCACATCAATTTTCCCCAGCCATTCTTCATTCAATTCCTAACCTCCACAGTACCATCATAGCTGAATCTAGTTTTCTGAATTATTGCACAGATTTTAACTCTATACCATCCAGTTTTACTGGCTTCTCCTTATTCCTTTCAACAAGGTATCACATGTATTCTGTCTTTTGTTGGACATTTATGATGCAGGATATAGAACCAGATATTACACTGATCTAGTGTACAGAATAGTATGTATTATCACAGAATGAACCACATGTTAAATTAATCCTATATGTGATTAATTAGATTTTAAACTGAGACTACATTCTTTTCTTCACCTTTTGGCTGAGATCAAGCATATTTAATATTAGTGGGAATACTAAAATAGGCAAAGGATGGCGTTGGAGGCATTTAGGCATCCTATGAATGCATATTAAAATTAGCATAGTGACATACAGATAAAAAGAATGTCTAACACCAGATCTGGTGCTGGTGACTGGTGCATCCTGATTCACAAAAATGCACTCCCCTCCTTGCTGGCCAACCTTTCACTTAGTCTGGTGCACAGATTTTCACAGTTCAGCTTTGTTTATCTGAAATGTTTTGAAGTGGGGTGTTTTTGTCACTTGGCTCGTGCCTAATACCAATTGGAGTTTGAATGAAATGAATCTTACAATACAAAATTATTTCGAAATTATTCTATTCGAATTTTCGGAAGCTATTTTATACATTCGGTCTTCTGTGTCCCCTTAAAGCGGGTGAATTCGGCAGATTGCGTTCACAGTACCAAGGCTAGCATCGAATGTTGGAGCGGTGCACTGTGGGTAGCTATCCCACAGTCCCTGCTGCCCATTGGAATCTGGGTTAAGCTCCCAGTGCATGATGGGGCTAAAACATTCTTGCAGGTGTTTCTGGGTGTGTGTCATTGGAAAGCTATGGCAGACCATCGTTTCGAGCCTTTTTGGTGTGCAGATGCCATCCTGTTTTCAGCAGACAGTGCACCGCTGCTCTCCTGCTACTATGAATCCACCTCTCCAACTCAACTCTGCTCAGCCATCGTGAACCGAGCAGCACAGCTTCCGCCACCAACTCTGCTCTCCTGCCATTGCCACGCTGCCGAGCTTCTCCATGTTGTCTGTCCTGGGCTCCCACCTCCGTGAAAGCCACAGAAGACAACCATTTTCCGCCGCTTTTCGGCTACCGTGAACCAAACAGCACAGCTTCTGCTGCCACTCTGCTCTCCTACGTTTCGCGCCCTTTTTCCAGGATTACCCATGCAGGTGCCATAGCCATGGAGCCTGCTCAGATCTCCACTACACTTTTGACCATTGTAAATACCTCGCGCATTATCTAGCAGTAAGTGCAGTACCTGTAAAACCAGGTGAGGAAGCGACGACAGCGCGATTACTATAGTGATGAGGACATGGACACAGACAGCATGTGGCGATTGGGAGATCATGGTGCTGCTGGGCCAGGTTCATGCTGTGGAATGCCAATTCTGGGCCCGGGAAACAAGCACAGACTGGTGGGACCACATAGTGTTGCAGGTATGGGATGATTCCCAGTGGCTGAGAAACTTTCATATGCGTAGGGCCACTTTCATGGGACTTTGTGACTTGCTGTCCCCTGCCCTGAAGTGCAGACACCAAAATGAGAGCAGCCCTGACAGTTGAGAAGCGAGTGGCCATAGCCCAGTGGAAGCTTGCAAGGCCCGACAGCTACCGGTCAGTTGGGAATCAGTTTGGAGTGGGGAAATCTACTGTGGGGGCTGCTGTGCTGCAAGTAGCCAACGCAATCATTGACCAGCTGCTATCAAGGGTAGTGACTTAGGGAAATGTGCAGACCATTGTGGATGGCTTTAATGCGCTGGGGTTCCCTAACTGCAGCGGGGCGATAGACGGAATGCATATCCCTATCTTGGCCCCAGAACACCGGGGCGGCCAGTACATAAACCGCAAGGGGTACTTTTCCATGGTGCTGCAAGCACTGGTGGATCACAAGGGCCGTTTCACCGACATCAACGTGGGATGGCCAGGAAAGGAGCATGACGTTCACATCTTCAGGAACTCTGGTCTGTTTGAACAGCTGCAGGAAGGAACTTACTTCCCAGACCAGAAAATTACTATTGGGGATGTTGAAATGCCTACAGTTATCCTCAGGGACCAAGAACCCCCCCTTAATGCCAGGGCTCATGAAGCCGTACACAGGCACCCTGGACAGTAGTAAAGAGCAGTTCAATTATAGGCTGAGCAAGCGCAGAATGGTGGTAGAATGTGCATTTGGACGTTTAAAAGTATGCCGGCACAGTTTACTGACTCGCTTAGATCTCAGCACAACCAATATTCCAATTGTAATTGCTGCTTGTTGTGTGCTCCACAATATCTGTGAGAGTAAGGGGGAGACGTTTATGGTGGGGTGGGAGGTTGACGCAACTCACTTGGCAGCCAGTTTCACACAGCCAGACAACAGGGCGATTAGAAGAGTGCAGCAGGGCGTGCTGCACATCAGAGAAGCTTTGAAAGCCAGTTTCATGACTGGCCAGGGTATGGTGTGAGAGTTGTGTTTGTTTCTCTTAAAGTTACCTGCCCCCTATATATAAATGAAAGGGCATAAAGTCACAATTGTTTAAAAACCGTTCTTTATTATTTGTTGCACAAAACATTGAGAGAAATCAGAAGTTAGACGGGGGAGGGGGAGTATTGTGTTAGGGAGGTGGCGGAGGAGGGAAGGACAAGTCCAGAGACCAAATAAAAATTTAGGATATACCAGCTTTCTGCTGCTTGTGCAATCCTCTGGGGTTGACTGTGTGGGTCCCCGTAGCCTCCCCTCCTCCCCCCCCCCCCCGTTCTTGGGCATCTGGGTGAGGAGGCTATGGAACTTGGGGAGGAGGGAGGGCGGTTATTCAGGGGCTGCAGCAGCAGTCTAGGGTCTTGCTGCCTTTCCCACATTAGATCCACCAAACAGCGGCGCATGTCAGTTTGCTCCCCCATGAGCTTGACCATCACAACCTGCCTGCTCTCATCGCCTCCCTCCTCTCTTCGTATTCATGTAATGCTCTAGGCGACTCCGCAATTGTTTGCCTCCTCGCATTCAACTGGGCCCTATAAGTGCGGGAGGACTGCATGAGCTCGGCAAACATGTCGTCCCGAGTTCATTTTTTCTGCCTTCTAATCTGGACCAGCCTCTGGGATGGAGTAGATGGGGCTGCGTTGAAACATTTGCACCTGCTGTAGAAGGAGAAAAAGGGAGGGTAGTATTTTAAAAGATACATTTTAGAGAACAAAGGGGACACTCTTTCTCAGTGAATCAGGCAATTCATAGTACACAGCACATGTTCTTTCTGTACAAGGTCGCATTGTGCCTCTTACACTGAAGTGCCTGCCACTTTGGTGTGAGTAAGCCATCACATGCGGCCAGGCAACAGAATTCAGCTTGCAGGCAGCCTGCGGGCTCTCTGGGATGATCGCTTCACACAACACGTCCCCACACACACACACTCACCCACCGCGGGGCTCCGATGAGGCTCTGAGCAGGGATAAATTCTTTACATCAAATGCAAACAGCCCAGTGTGGCTGGGTTTCCCCCCACCCCCCACCACGTGGCTCTGATCAAGGTCTCACTCACCATAAGTGCCTTCTCCAGGGTCATGGTCCGGGAGCATGCTTTGGAAGTAGGGGGATGCTATTGGCTCCAGCTTTAAGAATAGTTCCTGGCTAGGGGGGAAAACAGATTCCCCCCTTGCCGCCTATGCACTGTCCTCCTCGTCCTCCTCTTCGTCCTCGAAAAACTCATCCTCCTCGCTCTGTGCTACTCCCCCCTTGCAGGTGTCCACAGACAGTGGTGGGGTAGTGGTGTTGTCACTCCCCATAATTGCATGCAGCTCACAGTAGAAGCGGCATGTATGGAGCTGTGACCCAGAGCGCCCGTTCGCCTCCCTGGCTTTTTGGTACGCTTGCCTGAGCTCCTTGATTTTTGTACAACACCGTTCTGTGTCCCTGGAGTAGCCTCTTTCCATCACGGCCCTGGAGACTTTAGCGTACGTATTTGCATTCCTTTTTTTGGAACGTAGTTCTGCCATAACAGATTCATCTCCCCAACATGCAATGAGATCCAGTACCTCCCGTTCGGACCATGCTGGAGCTTGGCTGCGAATCCGGGATTGCGTGGTTTCTTGAGATGGTGGACTATGCATGGTTGCCTGTGATGGTGGACTGTGCTGATGGTCACCTGTGCTGATGGTGACCAAACAGGAAATTCAAAAGTTCCTGAGGATTTTACTGCCTACCTGGCTAGTGCACTAGAGTTCAGAGTGTTGTCCAGAGTGGTCACAAGGGAGCATTCTGGGATAGCTCCCGGAGGCCAATATCGTCAAGTTGCATCCACAATACCTGTAACCCGGAACTGCGATCTCGATTCTAGCGCTACTCCACTTGCTGAGGTGGAGTATAGCAATCGTAGTAAAGAGCCCTTTAAATTGAAAAAACTGGTTTGGTCATGTGGACGGAACCAGTTTTATTTCGAGGTAACTCAGCTAATTCAGAAATAACCGCGTAGTGTAGACCAGGCCATAGCCAGCTAGCCTTCAAACATGTAGGCTAGAGGAAGCAACTGGAGGAACTGGCAGAGGTTATTTCAGCTCCCTTGTTGGAGAGATTTCAGAGTAACAGCCGTGTTAGTCTGTATTCGCAAAAAGAAAAGGAGTACTTGTGGCACCTTAGAGACTAACCAATTTATTTGTGCATAAGCTTTCGTGAGCTACAGCTCACTTTGTCGGATGCATACTGTGGAAAATACAAAAGATGTTTTTATACACACAGACCATGAAAAAATGGGTGTTTATCACTACAAAAGGTTTTGTCTCCCCCACCCCATTCTCCTGCTGGTAATAGCTTATCTAAAGTGATCACTCTCCTTACAATGTGTATGATAATCAAGGTGGGCCATTTCCAGCACAAATCCAGGGTTTAACAAGAACACCTGAGGAACGGGGGGGGGGGGGGGAGGAATAAACAAGGGGAAATAGGTTACTTTTTATAATGAATCAACCATTCCCAGTCTCTATTCAAGCTTAAGTTAATTGTATCCAATTTGCAAATTAATTCCAATTCAGCAATCTCTCTTTGGAGTCTGTTTCCGAAGTTTTTCTGTTGTAATATCGCAACTTTCATGTCTGTAATCGCGTGACCAGGGAGATTGAAGTGTCCTCCGACTGGTTTATGAATGTTATAATTCTTGACATCTCATTTGTGTCCAATCTCCTTGGTCATGCGATTACAGACATGAAAGTTGCGATATTACAACAGAAAAACTTTGGAAACAGACTCCAAAGAGAGATTGCTGAAGTGGAATTAATTTGCAAATTGGATACAATTAACTTAGGCTTGAATAGAGACTGGGAATGGTTGATTCATTATAAAAAGTAACCTATTTCCCCTTGTTTATTCCTTCACACCCCCCCCCCCCCCCGTTCCTCAGGTGTTCTTGTTAAACCCTGGATTTGTGCTGGAAATGGCCCACCTTGATTATCATACACATTGTAAGGAGAGTGATCACTTTAGATAAGCTATTACCAGCAGGAGAGTGGGGTGGGGGGAAACAAAACCTTTTGTAGTGATAAACACCCATTTTTTCATGGTCTGTGTGTATAAAAACATCTTCTGTATTTTCCACAGTATGCATCCGATGAAGTGAGCTCTAGCTCACAAAAGCATATGCTCAAATAAATTGGTTAGTCTCTAAGCTGCCAAAAGTACTCATTTTCTTCTTGTTGGAGAGAGTAAGCTTACTTTTAGTGACACAGGTTCACAACCTGGTTATTCTGTTGGATGCTCAGCTAGTTCTGGATGACCAGGTCCTAACAGCCATGACTGCTTTCTATCATTTATACTCATCCAGAAAGCTGAACCCTTTTCTTTAGGATGAAAAACTTGTTACAAATGATCCTTGCCTTTGTTACCTTGAAATGGTATTACTGCAATGCCCACTAGATGGATCTACACCTGAAAACCAATGGCAACTTCAACTGGTGTGGAATGTAGCGGCTTGCTCATTTAGAGATGTTTTTTGCAAGGGGCACAACATATAATCATAGAATATTAGGGTTGGAAGAGACCTCAGGAGGTCATCTAGTCCAAGCCCCTGCTCAAAGCAAGATCAACACCAACTAAATCATCCCAGCCAGGGCTTTGTCAAGCCGGGCCTTAAAAACCTCTAAGGTTTTTTTGCACCGGTGCTCCAGGAACTACACTAGCTTCCAATTTGTAGTTGAGTGCCATATAAGGTCTCGATTTTGACCCAGGGTTTGGTAAAATCTGACTTCTTGTGAAAATGCTTCTCTCCTCACAGGATACCTGGCAGATGATGTAAGTTGAGATGCTCCTCCGGTTTAAACAGGGATGATTGGCCAGGGATCAGCCCTTGATTTTAAAACTTGGTTGCCTCCCTCCTTGTTCCAGAAGAGCCCAGGACATGTTGTAAGGAACATCTATTTTCCCAGACTCTGGAGAAGCACATGAGTTATGAAGGGAGTAACTAAGTTAAGGGGGATACATTTTTGTTTATTCCTGAATAGCTGAATGGGTGAGACGTTTATTTGATAGGATTTGTAAATAGTTTTAGTGGTCATGTACCCAGAATGATGGAGAGGCCCCATTTTTAAATACTGAAATTCATAAATTTCAATGACAAACTTTCAGAAAGTTTCCAAAAAAATCTCATCCTACCCCTGTTGTGGTAAATGTTAAAAAAACAGTAGGTATTAAAGCTCTATCTATGTTTTATTGCATATTGACCCATATTTGCAAACACCTGGAATTCTAAAGAAACTGAGACTAAAATTTTTCAGACATGGGTCCCTAAAGCTAGGCATTGAAAACCGTATCTAAACACTACATAAACGTGGTCTGATTTTGAGTGAGATCAGCGGTGCAAATGCTCAGTACTTTTCGAAATCAGGCTGTTTATGTTGATGCCTAAATGTGGTTTAGGTGTCTAACTTTAGTCATAGAGGTTTGACAGATGTTGGTCTTAGCAGCACATAGTTACTGTCCTTGGCATATGACAAAGCTTCCAGAGGCCCAGTCCTGTATTCCTTTTCTCAGGCAAATGCCCCCTGAAGTCAGTGAAGTCGATGAGATATTTTGCCCAAGCAAGGAGGGCAGGACAAGTGCACTGATGTTAATGGGAAACGCAGACAAGGTCTGTGAGCTGTACACAGCCTTAAGATTAAGAGTCAGCAAAATAGAAACCTACATTTCACTGCTGTTCTATTAAAGATCCAATAGCAGAAATGTCTAAGTCCACCGTGTTCAAAGAAGCAGACCTATGGTGTCTTCCATCAAAGCTTTAATTTTAAGATGTGGCTGATTTCACAATCCTCAAACACCTGAGTATTCCTTACTCACGACATGTGAAAGGATTACTTGTGTGACTAAGGGTTGCAGATAGGGCCCTGACTTGTTGGGTATTTTTAGAGCATTCCTATATCTAACCACCTTTATTCCTAGGAGATAACCCATATATTTTATACCAGCTAAACATGAGGATTCAGTGAAGACCACATTAAAAAAAAAAAAAGGTGTGTGTCGCGGGGGGAACCCAACCTCAAAAACAAAACCTTAGATTTTCTAACATTGTAAAGAGCACTGACTTGACTTGAGTGATCCCCTGGAACTCAATGGACTGGAAAGAATAATACACTTCCACTGATGTGAGAAACCAGAAAAACATTCATGCTTGAAAAGTAAATTTTCCCTGCGTTTACATTTTAAAAACCATTAAACTCTCAATAAGAAGCCATTTTTAAGATTTAAACTTGAGCGACACAAGCCATTTATGAACTCTTTCACCCTCTTGTTCAGGGAGGAGGCAAATCAGAAGACCAGCCTCACTTGCTATCAAGGTGCAAGAGCTTTTTTCACCGGGCAAATAAATGCGCAAGGACCAGCTGCAAGGCTGGTGAGCATAGAAAGGGGAAGAGCCAGTCTGATGCTGGGTCCCTCTCAGCATCTAGGCACGAACACAGCATGCTTGGGGCTGTCTGAGGGTGCAGGTGTGGAAGCAGACTGCAGTGGCTCTATATGCCCTGTTCTTCTCTGAACCCAGCAGATTCTCTTCTTGTAAATACTATGGAAGTTAACGCTGCTTGAGGAAGCATTAAGTTCCGCTCTGTGAGCCCCACAAGAAGGATCACGAAGTGCAGATATAACCAAGAAACCAATGGCAGTACTGGTACCATTCCAGCCAGGTACCTCAGGAACTGGGGAGCTGGAGCCAACTTTCTCCAGATTATTAATTATTATTATTTATTAATTATTTGTATTACCAGAGTCCTAAGAGCCCCAGTCGCGGATCAAGACCGCATTGTGCTAGGCACTGTACAAAGAACAAAAAGGCCGCAAAGAATTTATAATGAACACAATAGACAGATGGGGGAGTACAACAGTGGTCAGCATGAGAAGTTGCAGTCTCCACACACAAGCAGTCTACCCACTGTCAAGTTTTTTGTAGGCATCAAATCACAGGAGAGTTTTAATGAGGATTCTGAAGGAGGAGAATGTGTTAGTTTTGCGGCTGTTCACAGGGAGCGTCTCCCAAAGGTGTGGGGCAGCGGAGGAGAAAGCACAGAGGTGCTTGTTTGAAAACGTAACTAGTGAGCAATCAAGGCTGGCATCGTGGGAAATCAGAGGTGATCATCAACAGTGTGTTAGCAAATGAGAAATGGTAGGTAAAGCAGGGATAGGCTGAGAAGGGCCTTGAAAGTGAAGCCAAGCAGCTTATGTTTGATGCAATAGAGAAGGGGGAGTCAGGGGAGGGGTGGCAGGGTCAAAGCAATGGGCCAGGACAATGTCCTTTGCAGCTGTGATGCTGGCAGACCAGGTGCCAGTCCATGCCAAGGCCCCTAGGTCTCACATGATCACTGACAAATACACAGCTGGAACCAGTCCCACTTGCCTGCGTGTTAGTTTTGTTAAAATAGGTACTAGAATTACAAGAATGTGGTTAGTATTTAGACTTTGATGCATGCAGCAACTTACAAGTATATCATAATCTCACTTATAACATCTGTATCCCATGTTATAAGGTAAATATTTAAATGTTTCTGCTGTAACTCTAGGTCACTAGACAGGGGAAAGCACTCCTAAGTGTGAAATAATACTAGTCTCCAACAGGTGTTATCTCCTGCCCCACAAAGAAGGCCCAGCAACTCCAGATAAATTATTGTAGAACATCGGAGGACAAGACACTGTTAATTGCTAACTTCCACACACACCATCACTCACCCAGCCAGTGAAGAGGAGACATGAAAGTGAGTGATCTCCCATCAGCTGAACTGACAGCTCAGAGAATGAGAATGGGACAAAAATCCCTAACAGGAAAAAAACTCTCTCTCTTATGTTGCTTGGACTTTCAAGGGGAAGGTTTTCTAGGCATAAGCAAACGATCCTGTGTTTAGCCTGGGTTAGCCCTAAGGGACATACAGAGCTTGCTTATTATAGACGCTTCTATTACCTTTTGAAACTTAACAGACAGCAACTCATTTGTGTGAGTTATGTTCACCTGATTTAACCTTGTAAATAACTCTTATTTCCTTTTCCTAATTAATAAATCTTTAGATAGTTTATTATAGGATTGGCTACACGTGTTGTCTTTGGTGTGAGATCTAAGGTGCAACTGACTTGGGGTAAGTGACTGGTCCTTTGGACCTGGAAGTAATCTGAATATTATTGTGATTTTTGGTGTAAGGGATCATCTGTCACAAAGGCAAGCTTACCTGGGTGGCAAGATAGGGGGGCTGTCTATGACTCCATGTTAAGGCTGTTATAGTGATTGAGGAGTTAACAATTGAAAATTGGTTGGGGAAATCTAAGTATAGAACTCACAGCCAATTTAGGGAGTGTGCCCTGCTTCTTCAAAGTCTGCCCTGAGGTTGGTACTCACGCTCCTGAGCAGCTGTAGACAGTCACAGCAGCAGCATCCTGAATGGGTATGAGTGGGGCAAGACTGTACTTCTTAAAGCCAGGTATTGCAGTAACTGAGATGCAAGATGACAGCCTGGCTGAGAGTTTTAGCTCCGTGGATGGATCAGAAAGGCTATACCTTAGAGATTTTACGCAGACTGGACCTGCAAGACTTAGATGTAACCTGGATGTGAGGACCTAGAGAGAGGTCCAGGTCAAAGTTGACACCCGGGTTACAGGCTTGAGTGACAGGCAGAATGATGGTGTTGTCAAGAGTGACTGAGAAAGGAGGTAGTGGGGAGGGTTTGACATGGCAGAGAATTTAGAGCTTGTCCACAAAGGGAAAGTTGTTCAGGAAAATTATTCAGAATTAGGTGTGATTTTTTAAGTGGATTAGTTAAACCACATTAAAACCCCATGCGAATGCCCTCATTCGAAATTAAAATGGCCCATTTTAATTCTGAAAAACAATGTCCACATAAGGATTTAATGCAGTTCCACTAATCTTCAAATTCACACCTTTAGTTAATTCTGAATAACTTTCCTGGATATCCCAGTGTAGACAAGCTCTTACCAATGTTCTAGCCATGTTAAGCTTGAGACGATGGCTAGAGATTCACAAAGATGTCAGAAAGGCAGGCCAAGATTTTAGTTTGGGCAGAAGGAAACAGGTATGAAATAGAGACATAGATCTGTAAGTCATCAGCATAGAAGTGGTACCTGAAGTTGTGTTTGCAGGTAAGATTACCCAGAGATAAAGTACAGAGAGAGAAGAAGTGGAGCAAGCAAGGACAGAGCCTGTGGAAACAGTACAGGAAGTTGGAGGGCAGATGAGGAAGATCCTCGGAAGGACTGAGCAGAGAGACAGGAGGAGAACCAGGAGAGGACAGAGTCATGGAAGCTAAGGGAGGACACGATTTTGTGAGGAGGAGCACGGTTGCCTGTGACAGACCATGGCTGACGGGTCAAGGAGGATGAGGATGGCATACTGGCTCTGAGCTTTAGCTATGAAAAGGTGATTAGAGACTTTGGTGAGTGGTTTCAGTGGAGTGAAAGGGGAGGAAGCTGGATTGGAGTTAGTCTAGGATGGAATTGGAGGAAAGGAAATCCAGATAGCGATTGTACAAGGCACATTCAATGAGTTTACCTGGCTAGGTAAGACACCACAGGTAAAACCTTTAGAAGCATATTAGATGCTTATGGTCAAGTCTAAGGTCCTTGGGGAAACCGAAGGTTGATCACAACCAGCTAACCCATTTTAAAAGGTTTTACACTGTGTCTACACTTGGGGTAAGTTTTACCTACCACATTTTCAAACATGAGCTCTTTTGTCACGTAGATAGCACCTCATTTACCCCACCTGTAAAATGAAGGGCTTGCTTGCCTCCTAAGTTAGGGGTAAAGGCCTTGTTCAGTAATAATGGCTGTGAAATGCACAGACTTAATCCCAGTTTGTGGAAGAGCTGAGCGTTATGGTCTCCTCATGGCTCCCAACCCAGCACTCCTTCCCACAGGATCAAAGGAGCAGCTGCTGCTCCTGCAGTATCCTGCCTGGAGGTCAAGCTCTGTAGGGTCAGGACCATGCGTACTGTTGCAGATGGAAGGACTGTGAGCCTGGGAGCATGTTCAGTGCAGATGAAATATACTGAGGGTTGTTGTTTTTTTTTTAGAGGCTTTAAAATCGATGGAATATATGCCTATGGTGATTTTCAGAGGCTGCTAACTCAGCCAACTCTTAACTAATTTTTATGGGAAGAGCAAAGGGCATTTTCCCCTGCTGAATTTCTCGTTTCTGCTCCGAACCATGGAAATGCTAGAGATCTTCAGAAAAATGGATGGAATTAAAAAAAAAAATTAGCAAAGCTACCTATTTTTCCCAAACTTCTTTCTTAGAGCATGGAACCATTTTTGCTGAAGCTTTCAAAAATACTCATCCTGACACAGACAGGAAGTATGAACATTTTTAGTCCAACTGGCCAAAAATACTTACGACCCATTAGCAATAAGTATAAAATGTGTATGCATCTTTAGCACCTACATTTCCATCTGCCTCCTGCTGCAGGAGTGAAGCCCAGTTGCTTGAACTATAAGTAATCTGTGATCTTTAGGGAAAATGTTCATTGGTTACATATTTTCACAGCTCCCTTTGAAAGGAAAAGAACAGGAAACTTAATTTTTAAAAGAACTGAGGTTCTTCTCCTTTGTATTTCTGGCTCTCCCATATGAGAGGCTCTGAAAGTACATGCTCACTTGTTCACATTATTCCGCACTGCCTTCCCCGAACTAACCCATTAGGCTACTACACCCTCCTCCTTCAAATCTCTGCTGTTAAAGATGGCTCAAGGGGTAGACGGGGTTAGTGGGCACTTACATATATATACTGTATCCCTATCCTCCCATCCTTCACATCTCACTTGTTGTCACCTTAGACCCTAATCCTGCAATGAGTTCCACACAGCCACATTGTTGCACCAACAATGCCTCCCTGAACTCAAGAGAGTCCACTTGCAAGGAGCTCATTGCCAGGTCAGGGTCTCAGATTGTACGTACGTTCTCCAGAGGAGTCATTTTGACTTCCTACGTGTTTGTACAACCTCTAGCACAGTGGGCCCTGAGCCGAACAGACCACTGGATGTTAATATCCTATAACTATTAAATAATGACAATAATCCAAAACTCTGATAGGGTCCTGCCACTGGAACACATTAGACTCATTCCCGTTACTTACTCTTAAAACTTTTCCTGATCAGTCCACTTCAATATCTGTTTTATGTTGACTCAATACTGAAATGTTTAAAGTTAAAATAAAAATGGAGGAAGAAAAGCAAATTGTGACACTTTCCTTTTCATCTATATCTTAATACAACATAATGTAGCGTTAAAGATTTGCACAGATACACATTACAGCTGATGAAAATTTCATAAACAATACCTATGGCTCATCTCCCGTATAATGACAGGCCTCAACATTTGGAAACAAAATCCTGTCCAGTGCATGACACGTAACACACATCCACTATTTCACAATAGAATCCTTTTCCGCTATCAAACTCCTGCCTTTCTCACTAACGTGTAAAGTAATTAGGATTATTTTAGATGCCCAGTTTGGCAAGCTCATTGTGTACTTTCCAACAGCATTAATTCTTGGCATTCAGAACAAGGGATAAAAGGTGAAGATATGAATGGATCTTTATTCAACCTGATCTATCATGGATTATCTCATTCTTTTCTAGTTCATGCTTGTACTCTCAGTGAAATGGAAGGCGGGGCTATAACTGCGGAAATCAGAAACCAAGGGAAAGATCTTCACTTGTTAAACTCTCCACATCTCCTGACTTTCAAAGATTATTTTTAAGGGAATTTAAACAATTAAACAAGGCTCCCCTCCCCCACACTTACAGGTAGGGAAGAGAGAAGAACTTCCAGATTATGCCTTCTTTGCAAATCCCACTCAAATCTCTAGACACCAATTCCCAAGCAGGAATATAGCATCTTTAAGGTGCCAGGTGATTGCTCTGCGTATTGCAGAGATGATTTAAGTGTCACTTTTAAAAACAGTGTTCTACCCTATCTGAAACAGACAAACTAAAATTTGAAGTTTAACCTGTGGCAGCTAAGCCACAGCCCAGTGCTGGGAACAGTGTGGAACTGCCCCATCCCAGTCAAAGCTCCAGGAAGCACAAGAGTGTCCTTGCTCTAGGGACAATTATCTAGGGACATAGCAAGGAACATGGGGCTGGATCCTCAGATGGTATAAACTGGCAAGCCCCACTGAAGTCAACCAATATATACCAACCGAGGATATGACCCGTAGTATGAAAAGTGGATGGCTACTCAGCCGATTGTATAAAATATTTGCCAGCCTCTGCAATTCTGCAAGGGCCAGATTCTCAGCAGGTATACAATGGCATAGTTCCATTGAAGTCCCCTGTTTTATATCAGCTGAAAATCTGGCCGCTAATGCTTTCTGCAAATAGATACACTTTGCAACTGAGTGCTCATTTCAGACAGGTTCCACCCTTTTTGCAAGTTACAAAGCAAGATTCACTCCAAACTGAAATTTGAACCTTTTGACAGAGTGGGCATTTATCTTCATCATCACCATCCATCAGACTTTGCATTTCCATAACACCTTCCCATCTGATGATCTCCAAGCAGAGACAATTCAGTGTCACAAAACTGCTATGAACTCGGTTTGGTGTTAGCATGGTTCTCAACTTTACAGAAAGGAAACAAAAGACTCAGAAAAGACTTAAGAGACTCGCTTTA
This sequence comes from Lepidochelys kempii, assembly GCF_965140285.1. Taxonomy (NCBI): domain Eukaryota; kingdom Metazoa; phylum Chordata; order Testudines; family Cheloniidae; genus Lepidochelys; species Lepidochelys kempii. The sequence goes on along the minus strand of NC_136384.1, from coordinate 101,257,371 downwards.
GGTCACACAGAAAGAGTCTGCAGATATGGAAAGTGAATCCAGGTCTCTTGATTCCCAGGCCTATGCCTCAACCAGTTAGTGTATACACATAGTATATTGAAACTCAGAAAGTCCAGGGCTAACTCCCAAGAGGAGTAGTGTCCTGGGTCACTGATTTTCAAAAGATGAGCAGGAAACAGTGCCAGTACCAAAGAATTTGTGCACTGAATCAGTTTTTGGAATGGTTTTCTTATTTTTGGTAACTAAGGGCTACATTTAAGTAAATAAATAAGCCTAAAATATGAGTGTCTGCACACACAGGTCATTTCTTATGCAAAACGTGTAACTATCCAGGGAGCTTTGAGCTCATGGCTAAGTACTGCTGGCTTGCCGGACTAATGTCAAGGTTGAGGCCTCACAGAGTGTTACTCGCGCCGCATCTTTGGAGTGCTGATCTGCTATCAGGCACAAGTTTCTCTGACTGAGGCGCTGGATGGATATCAGGGTTCAGACTTCTCTGACGGCACCAGCTCAGCTGCATTAGCAAGCTGGTCTGATGGTAAGTCACAGGCCTGTGTCCCAGCCCCTCTGGACAGCTGCGATGATACGTGGGCAGCCATCCAGAGAAGCTACTGGCTCAACACCTCATTTTCAGGGCTTAAATCAAGCTATAAGCTTTTCTGAGAACACTGGCTAGGGGATTCTAGCCTGCTGGGATCAGGGTGACCAGATGCCCAATTTTATAGGGACAGTCCTGATATTTGAGGATTTTTCTTATATAGGTGCCTATTACCCCCACACTCTGTCGTGATTTTTCATACTTGCTATCTGGTCACCCTAGCTGGGATGGAATCACAGGACGGACCTTCATGATGTCATTGGCTCAGCAGCTCTAGTCTGGCGGTCTGGGCTGGCAGAGTAAGACTGCTGCACTCTCTGCACAGTCAGTCGGAGACCTGGTGCAGGCAGCATAGGAAACAGAGGGCTCCTTGTCTAAGGAAGCCTTTTCAGGCCCAAAATTCGTAAGAAGAGAGCCAAGGCACCATCCAGGCAGCTGCAGGCTGCCTGGTGGGCTTCTGATCCCCTGTGAGGCAGGAATGAAACTGAGAAACCTGAGCAGGAACGTCCTAGAGGGTGCAGAAATTCTACAACTTGGTTGGCTGTCGATCCTGGCTGTCTGGGCAAGGAGGGAAGAAACCAGGGCGCAGCAGCAGACTCAGTCACAGACTTGTGAATTGATGCTACCCTTTTAAATCTATAAAGCAAAAGTAAAAGAGCTTATTGTATGCAAAGAGTAATCAAACAGCTCAGCTCTTTCATGCTTAACTAAGTAGCTAATTTCAGAAAATACCAGCTCAATGCGAAGTGCCATCTTACACAGCTTATAGATTTCTGTACATGATTTGCAAGCTTTTGGAAATCAAAAGGATACCTATCAACTAAATAAAATCCCAGATACAATTAAAATGATCTGTTAAGATAGAAACAATAGATTTTTACTTGCAGGAATAGATTTATTCTTTTTTAAATGTTGTTATAATATAGACTTCTATGCTGAGAAGAGACAGACCCAGGACCTGATCCCGCACTCCTGCAGGCAAAGGGAGTTTTGTGGGTCTTTGTGTGATATCACCAATGACTGTGGTCAGAATTTAAAGCTGGGGGAAAAAAGAATAATCCTGATCAGTTATCAATTAAAACAGGAATGACTTTATAGTTTAAAATCACCAAAGACTCTAAAATGACTAAATATTACTAGAGTACTTCTATACTTTAAATATTAACTTCAATTTGGAAGCAAGTCCAGCAGCTTTGAAGTATAGCAGTTCAATAAGTATTGATCAAGCTATACAGCAAAAATGTACAGTACATTTTAAAAAGTGTTTTAAAAGGGTAAGAATGTTGCTGTTTATGAAACTCATACCCTCAGATGTTTAGGAATCCCTTCAGTGACGTCATTAAAATAAGGACAAAAACTGAACTAAAAAAGATCTTTGATTTAGTCAAATAAATAACATGAAGTTTTATACAGCAATAGTCATATGACAGACCCACTGTGTTATATTTATATTTATTTCTGCTGACACAATCATAGCATTAGAGAGAGAAATGCTGATGTGCACTGAAGACTTTTTCCACTTAAAGATTAACTGCCAAGCTTTTGCTGAAGACATGCAAAAAACTCTGTTTAAAAGCTCGAATTAGTACAGAATATAGGTGATGCTTCAGGCCCAATTCTGACACCGTTACTCCCATTGAGTGGTATCCTACTACACAAGCAGTCACACCAATTTCAACAGGATTACTCCTGGAACAAAATGTTCCTCAGCCTCCTAAAGCACGGGCTTTTGACAATTTTCCTGGTTCAGACTAAGTCCCATTTTCAAAAGCAACTGAGGGCATGGCTACACTTGCAGATGTAGAGCACTATGAATTAAACCAGCCTTCGCAGAGCACAGTAGGGAAAGCACTGCAGCATGTCCACACTGACAGCTACAAGCACACTGACGTGGCCTCATTTGCAGCACTTGCAGCGGCATTGGGAGCGGTGCATTATGGGCAGCTATCCCAGGATGCAAGTGACTGCAACGTGCTTTTCAAATGGGGTGGGGTGGAGTGTGACAGGGAGGGTGTTGTGTGTATGTGGGTGGAGAGAGAGTGGGTTTTTGGGGGGCTGAGAGCATGTCAGTATGCTGTCCTGGAAGTTCAGACAGCAGCAGACTCCCCTCCCTCTCCCCCGCCTCTCTCTCACACACACAGCATTCCACACTAATGGTTGCTTTGTCTCGGAGCAGATAAGCAGCTGGCTGTCAGAAACAGAGCTTTCAAAGGGTGTATCCGCATTCCTACAGTGATTCATAAACAATGACAAGAGTGGCCACTTGACTTAAGGGGATTAGGGGACGTTTCCGGAGGCTGATCAGAGAGCAGTAATACAACCCCTCGTCCACACTAGCGGGGGTGCAGCAAACGTTATTCCACTGGCCGAGGTGGAGTACCAGCAGCGCTGTAGCCGCGGAGTCAGAGCGCTCTACGTGCCTTGCCAGTGTGGACGGGTAGTGAGCTAGTGCGCCTGGGGCTCCTTTATTGCTCTGTAACTCGCAAGTGTAGCCAAGCCCTGAGATACCTTGTATACTTTGGCACCTAAATCCAACATTTAGATGCCAGTGAGATCCTCCAAATCTCCACTCAGCCACCACCTATGTTTAGTCACATCTAAGTTGATGCTGGTAGAGTCCTCATGATGCCTACATTTTTGCAAAACTACTAAAATCCTGATCATGCAAGCTGCTCTGTGGTAGTGGTTCTTATACCCAATGAGCCAAGCAGTTAGGAGGTAGGAGACCTAGATTTGAATCCCTGCTCTGCATGCCCCTCTTCCTAGCCCCCCATTTTGTCACGAGAAAGGACTCATCTGTCCTGGATGCCTAACTCCAGGAGAGGGTTCACAGTTGTGAATGCTGAGTGGAGGGAGGCACCTTCATTTGGCTCTGAGAGGGGTGCGTTTTAGGCCTGCACCTTTCCTTTACATTCCTACTGGCTAGGTTAGTTGGCTCCCCAACTAGCTTGCTGACTTCTGTGAATCCCATTCTTAGGCAGCTAACTTTCTCCTTGCATTATATAGGGAGCCTGCATGCCTAATTCAGGATTCCACTGACAGAAAAGTGCCTAAAAGTTTGGTATTTTAAGCTGAGCACTGTAGTACTTAAGTCCCTTTGTGAATCTAGCCTTTAGGCTCTTATCCTCAAGTATATTTATGAACTCTTTGGATATAACAACACTGCAAACAATTAGGAACCTAAGTCACTTAAGGACCTGACTAGGAATATTAGGGGATCTAAATTTGACTCAAAATTGAACTGTTATTAAAACATGCTTTTATGCAATCAATAGTCAATAGAAATGTTATCACACTTAAACAAAATCCAGTAAAAACCGTTGTTCTGGGGGGAAAAAACACCTCTTCCTGCAGTGACTGAAAACAAAACCTCAAAGTACTGAGAAAACTTGAAGGGGAAACTGGTTTATAAACTAAAGGGAAAGGGAAACCATTTATTTTTCTCTGTCCAAGATGAGAAGAAGAAAAAGTAAAAAAGCAAAACTAGCGATGAACTGGACTGAAAATATTTTTTCCCTTTTGACAATCTAAGATGTTATTAATGCTATATTCTAGGTAAATATATGTATTTGGCTACTGCATATTGGACCTGCCTCAAGGCAGCATTACACTATAATGCCACTGGCTTTCTAGGTACTCATGATTTTATGCTGGTATGACAGCCACACCAGCCACCTGGTTTAGCTCAGTGGTTTAAGCATTGGCCTGCTAAACCCAGGGTTGTGAGTTCAATCCCTGAAAGGGCCATTTAGGGGTCTGGGCCAAAAATTGAGGCTTAATCCTGCTTTGAACAGGGGGTTGGACTAGATGACTTCCTGAGGTCCCTTCCAACCCTGATATTCTATTATGAAAAATGTTTGGCTTTTAAGGAGAAAATAACTAAGAACTGAAATTAAAAATAACACCTGGTTTTAAAGCTAACAGTATCCCTTGGAGAGAGACATGAAGTAAATTCAAGGATGTCAATTGTTTTTGTTTTGATTTTTTTTGTGGTAAATCCCAATGTTTATCCAGGTTTTTCCTCTTTTTGACGAGGATTTTCATATGAACCTACATGCCCAATTCCCACAGCACTTTGAAAACAAAACTTCTTTTGTAATAAAAAAACATAACATTGCAAAGAACATTTTGTGATTTATTCCTTTTTTGGTTAATGATTTCCCCCCCCACAAAACATTCTTACTGGTTTTCAAACAGCCCCAATCTCCATTTATGCTGCGTGCTTTTCGCATGACCCTTCCATATCCAGACACAAAAGGGGAGAACTAGCAACAGAGTAAGAGCCTTCACCCAGATTTTTAACCCCCTTTTCAGTTTGGTATGGAGGTTTTTGAACAATAAACTACAATTGACCTAACAGAGCTATGCCGGCGTACAGTGTCGCTAGATGTCATGGAGCTGTTAGCACGCACATCTTCACAGTGATGCCAGATTACAGGTACGTGCACAGTGAGTGATACATACAGAATGCGCAATATGGAGCCACTGCAGCTACGCTATGCAAAGTCTCATTGAAATCCATGGGTATTAGTACACATGCTGTAGCCACTATTTTAACTGAAATAACTGAGCTATGTCAAGTCCTCTCCTTTTAAATGCTCTTGATATTTTAAGTATAAAGGAATGGAAAGACGCACTTTTTGCGGATACAGACTAACACGGCTGCTTCTCTGAAACCAACAATTAGAATGGAATTACACAATTTTAATTAGAACTGAGAATGATGTCAGTGTAATACACTGTTATTACGCATATCAAGCATCAATATACTTTTGTCTGATAATCTCATTTACTTGAAGAAAACGAGTGTGCTAAAAGCAAATTGTTCTACAGCATGTAAAATTAGTTATTTGGCTTTATATCAGCCTGCTGAGTTAGTTGTAAAGGTCTGAAGTTTACAATCTTAAAGTGAAAAACTTCATTGTCTAAGTAGTAGTGTGAGCTCTTGGTATGGTAGGCAAACAAAAAATTACTTACAAGCAAAAAGCAGCTTTGACATTTGCATGTCTGATCTACTTCAACAGGTCTAGGGGAAAAGAAATATAATTTATTACAGCCCATTTAGCTCTGCAACAATTGCTCTTCAAAACCAAAAGAGAGTAATATAATGGAACATATGTGTTCTGTTTATGGCAGAAACCTCAAACAGCCTGAGGCAAGAGCTAATACAGATGTAGTACAAGGCATTACATGAGTGCCGGGTGCTGTAGCTAGCAATTATCCTGGTATTTAACCAAATCTATTGCTCATCAGGAAAGCGTTTAGTGCAGTAGTCGGAGCGAGACAGGCTGACATGGAGCACAGCTACTTAACTGTCCCCTCTAGCCATTACACTTTCTCAACTCGAGAGTCATGTCAAATTACACAACTACACATTGACTTTTCACTTCTCTAAACATTAAGGTGTGATTGACAACTCCTGGATGCTATAAGCCAGTCATTAGACTCAGCCAACGTATTGCTAGCTTATTTGTGATGCAGTTCTCCCTCCCCCCCCCCCCGATCCCCCATTCTGAGCTATTTCCTCACGTGCTGTTTTTACAATCCTCGATAGACAATTTTACCTTGCCTCTCTGGAGGGTCTTAATAAGCAAATGACACTTCACTTCTGAGGGGTGAAAGTGATGCAGAGTAAAGTGACTTCGCTTGACATGCAAGTTATCATCTTTTCTTTAAAATCAAATTCAATACCTACACATTTTTAATCTAATTTTGAAATTTCCAGACAGCAACATTTCCAACAGACATTAGCACTTCAAAATGTACACCATCAACATTAGCTGTAACGTTTCATCTCTTTGGAATATTTTCCCAAATTTCAGCCATGTATGTTGGGAGCCTACACAATGCTGTGACATTTTAAATCAACTTACGGTCAGCACCAGGATGGGAACAGGCACATGTATAGATGGGAAATTAAACTGAAAGCCAGATATAGCACTGGGAATGTCTAATATGGATTTCAACTCTCCCATCAATGTTAGAACATCACTACATCAAGCCACTATTTATTGTATACCTGAATCCTGTGGGTTAGCAAAGTTATTAGTTTGAAAGAGTGCACAAAGCAGGTCAAGAGACGAAAGACATGTTCCTTTGGTTCGATATGCAGCCACCTGAGACCCGCACACTTCAAATGACAGGCTTCACTCCCCACGCCCCTAATACAAGCCACAAGATTAATGTAAAAGATGATTTCCAGATTTGCTTCTCCTCCTCCCACAACAAACCAAACAAACCAGAAAGATGCAATTCCTCAGTAATAATGGTCCCAAAGAAAATGAAAAAGAAACTTAATAGGGTTTCTTTAAAATTTTACAGTTTTTCTGCTAAAGAACCATGCAGCATTAACACACTATCATCTTACTGATTCTGACACAGATTCTCAGTATAAGAAAGTCTAGAAATCTATTAGCACATGTAAGGCATACATATGATTAACCCACTCCCTACCCACAAAAGTCTACACTTATATTGTGAAATGTAAATTGCATGTATGTAAGACTTTTATTGAATGAACCTATGAAATTCAATAACTACTAAACACATATTCGAGGAAAGTGCACTGATTTGGAAAAAAGTGATGTGATTGACAAAAATCACAGAGTATCTGTTTTCACTCTGGGTACTAATTTAAAATAGTTTGAGGACAAATAATGTATTATTTTTGTTCATCAATGTAGTTGTGTTGGCTATTTACAATAGTGTAAAATAAGCTACAGCTATGGTAAACGTATGAAGATGAGAGACCTAAAAGTAAAGATGATACTTTTATTTATTTTACACCTCCCCGCTGGCTGAAAAAGTTAACAGCTAAAAACTCACAAAACCCAAATATTTAAATGAAACATACTAGATATTTTATGTGGTAGTATCCAAAATGTGCTACCTACGGGCGTTCTAAATACAAAGGAAAACACAGTCCCTACACTGAGGAGCATAGACTCTCAAACTACTTCCATCAACTTCAGCTTATTTGGAATGAAACAGAATCACAGAATCATAGGACTGTTTTTTCTGCACTCATGGAAGAAATAAAACTATGATAGCTTGGTAAAGATTTTAACACAATCTCCATTGTTGCCCTTCGTTTTTCACTGGCTAGCTGCCATGACAGCATCTAGTTTCAAGAGGACAGCAGGACAGTTACTGCACCTGTTGTGTATGCTGACCAATAGTGGGTGCTGTATGGTCCACGAAGCTATCATCCCTTAGCCCCCGATATCTTTCAGACTAAAGCATCCCTGATGCAATACTGTACATCAATCTGTCAGTTCATGTAACAACCCAGTGGTATGCCTATTTTATATGGATTTCGTACATTTTTAATTGAACATAAACACCTCCTATTTTATCTTAGACGCTTACCTTCAATGAGGTCATATATAACAATATGGGTCCAATGGAAATAAACTCTCTGGTACACCAGTGATACAGTAAATTCTGTAGTTTCCATATTTTTGAAGATTTTGGATAAAGTCGAACAACCCTGCTTCTCAGAGCAGCATTTTTCAAGCTGCCAGAGACATGTATTGAAAAAAGCACTTGGACTTTGGTACCCACTGAAAAATTAACAAACAAGTAGAACTTGTAAATCTCAGAAGTGAAGAACATAGGTCAAATGTCCTGTCCCCAGCTACACTCCGCAACACCACTGGATTCAGCTAGGATCAGGAGTATAACTTAATACAGACGGTGACTGCTGCTTCTTCCACCCTCCCACCCCCCACAAAAATGACATGCAACTGACTTTAATTAGACACTGGGTTTCTTCCTTAAAATCAGTATTAAAATTATGTGTTACCATCCTACAAAACAACTTGAGCCAATTCCCCTTTGAACTTTGTAGGCAGGGATTATAATTCTGTGGACCTCGAATAACTGTATTTTCAACAGGTTTCAGAGTAACAGCCGTGTTAGTCTGTATTCGCAAAAAGAAAAGGAGTACTTGTGGCACCTTAGAGACTAACCAATTTATTTGAGCATAAGCTTTCGCGAGCTACAGCTCACTTCATTGATGAAGTGAGCTGTAGCTCACGAAAGCTTATGCTCAAATAAATTGGTTAGTCTCTAAGGTGCCACAAATACTCCTTTTCTTTTTGTATTTTCAACAGCACTTTTTTGAAAAAAATTAAAGATAAAATTTATTTATGTACTAAATAGTTAATATTAAAATATGGTGATTGACAAAAAGTGAAAATACCTTAGTCTGTATTAAGAAATGACTTACATAGACATATATTTATGCTATATAAAGATGTACATGTAGTGTATATATCTGTTTGTGTGTATATACCTATATAAATGTATTTATCTATAGATACACATATGTATATATTTCTATATAGATGTATGCATCCACACCCATAAGTGTATGTATGTGTAGATATATATATAATATAAAGCTAACTTTCAGGCCTCAGAAAACAAAAGCTATCCCCATATAACAGCCAAATTCCTACATAACTCAATTTGGACATCTCATCTGGTGTGAACTGCACTCATTCCTAGTGTAAACCCCAGCGAGCGCTGCAATGATATACTGTAATGTCACATCGCAATCTGGATTTACTATAAAGGGCTGCTGACGAGTTTCAGAGCAGTAAACATTGCTGCGAGGTGTATTTCACACTGAGCTGGTTTTTATGAAGAACACTTCACCGCCCAGCCACGGTACCTAGATGATGAATGGTGAAAGATGCATGACAAGCTTCATCATTGTTTGTAAATCTTAACTGTTCCTGCTCACTAACTCTGCAGGCAATTTTCAAAGACAGCGGCCAACAGAAGGACAGCACAGCTTTTCTGAAGGTTATTCAACTTGTACTTGGCCTAAGCTATGCCTGTGAGGAACCATGCATTGAAAATAAACTCACCGCTTACCCTGAACCTTAGAATTAAAAACCCTGGTTCGCTGGCATGTTAATGGGAACTAAATGAAGAAATCCCAACTACAAGCTTTGATATTCACCTTTCACCCCTTGCCCTGAATGGTGATATACATCATGTACATGCAACATACACTGGTGTTATTTATGCATGGAGTATAAATACACTTATGTATAAAGTATGCCTTTGTGAATGATGGATCCTGCTGATCCAACATTACCTCTCTCTAGTGCAGCTGCAGAGAGCGTGCCATTGTCCCCTACTACCTCACCCACTGGGCGTGACAAGTTACTCACACTCTCTTCTCTTGGAACTTTTCCTTCCTATTTTGGTGTCTTAGCAGTAAACAGCCAGGCATAATCCAACTCATTGCCACATGCAATCACTTATATACTAATATGCTAATTGCATAGGCTGGATCACCTCCTTCCAGGGAACTCCACGAGAGTGTGGGGTGTATAAGTAGGGGCATTGCCAGCAGATCGAGGGACGTGATCGTTCCCCTCTATTCAACATTAGTGAGGCCTCACCTGGAGTACTGTGTCCAGTTTTGGGCCCCACACTACAAGAATGATGTGGAGAAATTGGATAGAGTCCAGCGGAGGGCAACAAAAATTATTAGGGGACTGGAACACATGAGTTATGAGAAGAGGCTGAGAGAACTGGGATTGTTTAGTCTACGGAAGAGAAAAATGAGGGGGGATTTGATAGCTGCTTTTAACTACCTGAAAGGTAGATCCAAAGAGGATGGATCTAGACTATTCTCAGTGATAGCAGATGACAGGACAAGGAGTAATGGTCTCAAGTTGCAGTGGGGGAGGTTTAGGTTAGATATTAGGAAAAACTTTTTCACTAGGAGGGTGGTGAAACACTGGAATGCGTTACCTAGGGAGGTGGTGGAATCCCCTTCCTTAGAAGTTTTTAAGGTAAGGCTTGACAAAGCCCTGGCTGGGATGATTTAGCTGGGATTGGTCCTGCTCTGGGCAGGGGGTTGGACTAGATGGACTCCAGAGGTCCCTTCCAACTCTGTTATTCTATGATTCTATGATATCCTTCACCGTTTTCCTTGGATTGTTCCTTTATGGGGACAACAGTGGGGTTTGCCCTAATCCCTCACCGCACAATTACTCTCACAATTGCCCTCACAATCAGCAGATCCACAGGGAGCCATAAGTGGCCATGGTTCCAGAACTCCTCATCTTACTTCTGAATAAGACAGGTTTGTTGGAACTCTGTAGCCAAGGTCTATCTGCCATCCCTTAGCTCCTCCCTCACCCTTTTAAGGAAGGGATTCCCTGGAGCACTGCAGAAGAATTAACTCGGCCAGAAGCAGCAAGTATCTCTGTTGTTTTTTTCCAAAGGACAGGGCCGTCCCTAGCTATTTTGGTGCCCTTCGCAGCGCCCCCCATAGGGGGGCTCTGTGGGGCCCAAGGCCTCCACGGGGTGGGGTGGGGGTGCTGGCCAGGGGGGCCAGGCTTGGGGGGAGTGGGGAACCGCCCCCAGCACTTGCCCGGTGGTGTTGCTTGGAGCCAGGGGAGCGGAGCAGGCTGGAGCCAGGTCGGTCTACTTACCGGTGAGGGCAGGCCTGACCCCTGCAGCAGTCCTCAGGGGAGTGGGGATGGAGCTGGGGCAGAGCAGGGGCGGGGACTTTGGGGAAGCGGTGGAGTGGGGGCAGGGCAGGGGCGGGAAGAGGCGGGGCAGGGGTGGAGCAGGGGCAGGGGCTTTGGGGAAGGGGAGGGAAGAGGCGGGGCTGGGGCTGGAGCAGCCTGCAGCTGCGCAGGGCACTAGGAGATGTGGTGCTCCAAATTTCCTGGTGCCCTATGCAACTGTGTGCTTTGCGTATGGGTAAGGACGGCCCTGCCAAAGGACTTGTGAATTGTGTAGTGGGGTGATTCATGTACAATATCCACAGAGTCTCCAAGTCAGGCAGGCTCAAGTTGTTATGGAGGCAGCTGACTACCACCTGCATGAAGGAATGGGGAATCAGTGTAGAGGGGACCAAGTATCAGGGGGTAGCCGTGTTAGTCTGTATCCACAAGACCAACAAGGAGTCCGGTGGCACCTTAAAGACTAACAGATTTAACTGACCAAATAAATCTGTTCGTCTTTAAGGTGCCACCGGACTCCTTATTGTTTTTGTAGAGGGGACCCTTTTCCCTCTTAATATTGGCCAGACAATCAGGTCCAGATGGCAAGGTCAGGAAAAAATACATCAATGTGCCAATACACTAGCCTGTCATGGTAAGCACACTGTTATCACTACTGCTCAATAGAACTCCTCCATTCTCTCTTCTGTTTTGAGTCAGACAATAAAATTGCCATTGTTCCTTGCTTGTATCAGGAAATTTTCATATTCAGAGGGTAAGACAATCAGTGGGCCAGATCCTTAACAAGGTATCTTCATTGACTTGGATTTCTATAAAAGGATATTCTGGATCCTGTAAAGTAGGAGGAGGGCTTTGGATGGTAACTATTGAAATATTTAGCATCTTGGGTAGCACCCTCTGTCCTTGAAGAAAAGAGTGGCTAGAAAAAGGAACAAACTGGGTTCAGGGTTACATAAGGATCTAAACCAGCAACCCTCAGCTTGTGGCTCCTCTCTGTGAAGTAAGGAGAAACCACCTTGTCCTCCCAGCAACCAATAGCCAGGAGAAGAAAGAAGAGATTGTAGCAGACTGAGCCACTGGAAGACACTAATAATCACACAACTGCGTACTGACATTGCCTTGCGTAAACACTGTATTGCAATGATGCAATGCCATGAGGTGAGCACTGCCGCGTTCTATCATGATGACACTACTCCTCAGTGGCCTGTTGCTCTCTGCTGCCCTATTCAGTGATTAAGGGGTTCCCCCAATCAGCCAGGATCATCGGTCTGAACTACTGACAGTGGCCCAACTGTGTACTTTGATTTGCCTTTTCCTCAACTAGGCAACAAAACTTTCTCATGGGACCCCCTTTTCTCTAGCAGAATGTGAATGGCAAGTGGTGCCTCCTAACAAAGCCTGCGGGGCTCAATTTAATAAATGTTTGTAACCCACATTTTTATTCACACAAAATGTTATCGCCCAGCTAAACACATGCCCTCATAAAATCCTGTCTTGTTATGCCAACCAATGCTGGGAAAACCACACAACTGATCAGACTGATACTTGCTGATTTATTTTAAAAGCACCTATGAGTGGGTGAGGGTTTACACATGTACGTGTGTCAACATGCCACAGGTGAGGTAGCTGGGGCTGCCTGCTATTTCTGTACCACTCCAGGGTGGCCGCATCAAATGGCAGCACTCACACCAAGTTAACAGGATGCCTGGCATCCTTCAAACCTCCCTGTATCTCACCTTGTCAGATTTCTTTTTGTGATATATAAAAAAAAATGGGTAAGAAAAAAATCTCATTCAGCAATGTGAGCTCTGCTTTTTTAGGTTTATCAGAATTAATTTCAGGTTTCCTTTGTAAGGACTCTGCAAAACACACACCTTTCTAATTGTGCAAGGACTAGCTATTTTGTGTATGTACGATTTTCTTCCTTTATGTTTTAGAGTCTATGCAGCATACAGAATATATTAGAATAGAAAACAAACAGACTCTGAATCAGGAAAGAACTTGAGCACAATGGGACTTAAGCACATGCTTAAGTTAAGCATGTGTTTAAGTGAAGCACTGTGTGAATAACTGACTTCTGGGCTAAGTGGCTGAACTGAAAAATAATAATTGGAAAAAAAATGGTTCAGGGCAACCTGAAATGAAAATGTTTTGATTTTTCTGGCAAAATGAAATCGCTGAAAAATATTGTTTTAGCTCAAATGAAATGTTTCATTCAATCCAGAATACATTTTGTTCAGCTCAAAGCAAAACTTTTCATTTTCCATATATTTTTCTAATCTTTTTAAAATTTATTTTTTAAATAAAATGGAATTAAATTGCAAAACAAAATGTCTAAATGCTTCATTTCAGAAATGCCAAATCAAACTGTTTTGACTTTTCCAAAAAGTTTTTATTGGACTAAAACAATTTGCTGAAATCTACTTGAATTTATGAATTGTTTTAGTCAACCCAAATCTGCATTTTTCAGTGAAAAACTGAGTCACTGGATTATTTTCACCCAGTTCTATTTAATTGCTTTCCTGAATAGGGGTGCCTTCCTCTATTGGGGCTTTAAAGATTGATTCTAGATTCTTTACTAAACCAGTTTCCCTCAAAATATGCACAGGTATGAAATTATTCACCAAAACAGTTATTTTAAAACACATATGAAAATAATTTGCCATGTTTTGTTATAAAATGCCCACCAAGGTCAACTGAAGTTTTGATAACTGCTGTTACAGCTAAAGAAACAATAATAATAGTAATAAATAATTATGTCACAAATCAAAGTTAATTACATGCTTACTTAAAAAGAAAAAAAAATACATTCTGGGCCAGCCAATTTTGATGCTTTCTTCTCCTTTTTCCTTTAAACATTCTGTTTAAAAAAAATCTATCTGAAAAGAAGCCCTGTTGAAATGTTCGCTAGTTTGCTAGGACTTTATCCAACTTCTATTGTAATTGATAGAAAGACTCCCATTGACTTCAAAGGGAGTTTGCCTGGGCCCCACAAAACACACCAACACAAATCCATTGTGCTTCATGCCTCTGCAATCCTGGTCATGTGTGGATATGTCACGGTGCAGCCATGCTCTCCACCTTTTAGTTAACTGGTGCGCGCGTGTGTACACATCACCTGATCCTCCATTCTGCTCTAATTTTTTCTGAGCATACGCAAGGCACTGAAATTTACCAGGATCCTGCTCAAAGCAAATTCCGTACCCGATGATGAGAATGTAGCAGTCAAGAAGAGTGAAAGATGGTTTGATTTGTGTGCTTGTGTACCAGCAATGCAAACCAAGCTGGAATAGGAGTTCTAATTTTAGGCCTGCTAGCTCTCCTGGCATTCTTGTAATTCACGTTTGAGGGAGGTTGTATGTGGCACATGCATCTGGGACTGACCAATAAGAACCTGTTTAAAAATAATAGTAGCCAAAAATAAATACAATTATGCAGGAACCATGTAAACGACAAAATATGCAGATGAAATGACAGCATTTTGTGAATCTGCATGCATTTTTTGTAAATCACCAAACAATGTTACCAGATCATTCCTACTAGTTTCAGTAAAGACTAACAGCTGTCTGTTTTTTTAATTGAAGTTTCTTCTGAAAACATTATTTAAGAAATAGTGGAAAAGAGTCTCCACTTTCAGCTTTCATAGCAAGAGTTGGCATATTCGAAAACATAGCTGCTGGAACTCTCATTTTTAGCAGCTAGTTTTAAAAAGCAAAACATGAGGTAAGGGGGTACCCCAGCCAACACTAGCCATTGATTCCAGCTACTGGGAGAAGACAACAGGGATTGTATTCCAACGTCAGGTCATTTTTATCCTCATGGATGTGGGAGCTGCAATTTGCATTGTCCTGCACCAACAGGGAACAGCTGTGCCCCTTGAGAAAAGAACCGGGTGATGGCAACATCACCACCATGCTCCCCTCAGAGGTTTTGCTTGTGTTGAACAGCTCTAAAATCCAGCCAGGTCTCTGTGGGTAGAGGCTAGCTGGGAAAGGTGCAGAAACAGCATCTCTCAGGTGCCCCAGCCCTGTCCCTTCGAGGGATAGCCAGGCCCACTTTGGGAGCTATGGCAGCTGGCTCCTCCTCCCTGGCAGAGATGGGTATGGAGCAGCTTGTGGTGTTGTGTTCCAGTGCTCAAGGAGATTTATCAGCAAAACCCAGGGAGTGAATCTGGTCCACTGGCTGTAAATAAAGTACAGCCAGATTCAGTCTCTTTCTCCATTGCTGGGCATCAGGGCCGGATTAAGAACTTTAGAGGCCCTAAGCACCGAAAAGATTATGGTGCCCCCCCATATGTAATTCAAAATAAAAACAATACTATACCGTAAAATAAAATTTTATTTTTCAAAATGACACAAAACTTACATGTATGCTGAAATTAAAATAGCTTTTTTCTAGATTTTCGGATTGCAAAATTCTGGATAAGTTCATCGAAGCTGACTCGACGAAGCATGTCCACTTTCATACACAATAGGGAAAGTGAATCAAGTCTGTCTGACACATTGTTGTTCTCTGAGGATTTTTCATTATTTTCAGCTGAGAAAAAGAGTGTTCTGCGGAGCAGTTAGTAATCATCAATGTTAGAAAATACGTAGTGCGAGCTCTACATTTGGAAATACACATTGCATTCCGTCTTTCAATATTGTGTCATGAAGATCAATGTGACTGAATCTCATTTTTCCTGTTTCATTAAACTTTGCACGCAGATAACAGTGGAACTGCCATACTTCTCCACAGAGATTCACGTTCAAGTCAACAGGGTATGAGTCAACTAGCTTTTGGAAACCTTGTGAATATTGTTTGTCAGAGAAGTCCATATTGTTTAGAAAAGAAAATCTACTTGATACTTCTTTGTACAGTTCACCTCTCCTCTTCATATGAGCTTCAAGTGTATCAATTATAGTGTAGTAAGTAGATACGCAAAATTTGTCTCTAGGATTCAATGCTGTTTCTGTTGCACTGCTATCGTTTGCTTGTTTTTTCCTGATTCGCTTGCGGGACTGGGCTTCTTTGTAGTATCAGGCAAGATATCTTTTGATATGTCTTCAAATCTTTTGAAATCATTCCGCAAAGTGTGTAAGTTGTCTGCTAATGATTGACAGAGGTCTGCACATGTTTTCAAATCCAATTCTTTTTCATGGAGAGTTTGACTTGTGTGGTCAAAGTGTTGTAAAATTTCATTCCACATGGTCAACATCAATACAAACTCTAGTTCTTGCATTTTGTTTGCAATGTTTTCTGCCTCTCATATAGTTTCTCCCTTTTGTGATTGGTCTTCAGCTATAATTTCTAATGCATCCACAATCTTTGAGTAGGACTCCAGAATTGCATTTGTTGCCACTGCATGTGCCTCCCAGCGAGTATTAGAAAGGGATTTCAACACACGATCATTGCTCAAATATGTTTTAAGAACTGCCCATCGGTGTGTTGAGGCAGAGAAAAATGTATAAAGTAACTGGGCTATTGAGAAAAAACTTACTGCCACTGGACAACAATCAACAGCACTGCGGCCAACTAGAATGAGAGTGTTGGTGAGAACATGGCATATTTGTTCTGTTCTAAAAGCTTCTTCTGCATTCCTTGATAACTCCCTGACATGTTGGCAGCATTGTCATAAGATTGACCTCTGCACTTTGAGAAATCTATTTTGCAAACTTGGCACAGATAATGCAGTACTTGATTTGCCATTTCTTCACCAGTGTGGCTTTTCAAATTAAGGAATGTTATAAATCGTTCAACTGGTTTTCCATCTGTGGGAGACACATATCTTAGTGCAATACTCAATTGATCAAGATGTGAAAGATCAGATGTAGAGTCGACAGATAAACTGAAGTACCCAGCAGTACTTATTTCATCCACAATAGCTGAACGAACTTTGTCACTCATTAGAGCAATGAGTTAATCACATATTGTCTTGGATAAGTATGATGGATTACCTTTGCGAGCATTCCCATATTTTGAGATATGGCCTGCTAAAAGAAATCTCATTTATTTTGGTGCCCCCTGCTTTGCTGGTGCCCTAAGCACGTGTTTAGTCTGCCTATTGGGTAATCCAGCCCTGCTGGGCATTGCTTCTGAACTACAGTGTTAAACAGCAGCAACGTTTTCCTTTCTGCAGCAATGTTGTCGGGCAGCTTGGACAGACAATGGTGTGAAACAGCCACAAGTTCCAGAAAGTGGTCTCACAGGTCTACACGCCAATACTTTGTGACAGGCATATGTCTGATTCTGCATTCAGGCACGATCTGTGACACTAAAATATTCTTTAAATCTTGTTTGGCATCCAAGGGCATAGATTCATTTGAAAATGTTGTACTTGAGACGCATCAAAAAGATGCACAGCTTTCAAACGCTGCAGGGCAGACTGAGAAAAATGTCATAATCCAGACTCTCTTTTACATTCTTTCGGTGTGTAGTATTTCTGCTATTCCAGCCCTCCTTTCACTGAAATAATTCTGAAGGTGTTTTTTGTCATGAGACATGGGATTCTGTTTCTTACATGCCTTTGACTGTGACACCGGTGCAAGAGATCCATCCCACAGTTGCTTTTATAATGGTAGAATCCAGAGCATGTTTCAAATTCCTCATTGGGCTTCATCAATGGATCAGCATGTTTTACAATAAAGCATTAGAAAAATTATGAAGCAATGGTACTAGCTCCACAGTTAAGAGTCTGAGATAGCTTCCACTACATGCCTCATTTTGACTCCCATATAATTATCTGGAAAAAGAACCTCCTTTCCTGCTTGAAATTCCTCATGTTTATTCCTAGGCCAAAGGGGGGGGATGGGTTGGTAGTTTTGAGGTGAATTGGACAAGCTGTTCTTAAGTAAGAAGACTGAAAACTTGGTTCATTTCCACATTTTAAATGTCTAACTTTTCTTTTCTTTTTTTGGGCTAAAGCTTAACTCAGAAAATAGCATGGACTAAACACAGTCACAGTGCGTACTAGTGCAACTGGAACAGTCTTAAAAAAATTAAGGTTGAGTGGACATTTTGTAGATTATTAGATGGAAATTAGGTGTATGAGGGCATATCACAATACAGTGGCTGTGTGTGTGTGTGTGGTGTTGCACTCTAGTGGCTTGTCCAGAGAAAGGCTAGAGGAACTGATACTAGTACTAGCAAAGGAAAACCTCCTTTAGCCTAACTGGCAAGGACCATGTTTCTGGCGCTGAAGGAGAAAGTTTCTAGTGCCAGTTGCCTGGGGTATCTGTGTGTGGTACATCTAGTAACTGTGGCTGTTGTCAGCAGCACAAGGGTTTATTACAATATAACTGTCAAAAGACTATGTCTGAATATAATCTAGACTCACATAACAGGCAGAACACTAAAAATTGCTTCACTGTGCCTTTAGGTTAATTTTTTAAGCAGTGCTGCTTAATTAATTATTTACACAATACGATTTTTTTTTGCATAGTACATAATTAGACTGTGGAACTCATTGCCATGGGAAGTAATTTGAGACCAAGAATGTCGCAAAATTCAAAAAGAGATTCAACATTTATAAGATAACAAGAATATCCAGTTATAATAGGTAATGCCAACAATAAATTTGGAAGGGGTAATAAACTGCATGCTTCAGGCCTTAAGCCAATCTAAAACTAGGTATTAACCTAATTTCTTATAATGTGGGGACACATTTACCTATATATGCCTACTGCAGGATTTCTCTTCCTCTGAAGCATCTAGCGCTAGTCACTGACAAAGACAAGGCACATAGACAGAGCTTGGTCTGATGCAGTCAGGCAATTGCTATGTCCTTATGCACTGAGTGGCAAAGTTTGTAATCACTTTAATTCTTCCACTTTACATGTAAACAATTTTGGAGTACTTTTGGGATCTGTTTATTTAACAGGAACTAACATTTCCTAACAGAAATATCTGCAGCTCCCCAAAAAGTTTAAATTTAAAAAGCTGTTTAAAAAAGTAGGCCTGACTCTCATTTACATTTCCAGAGAGGTTTAAAGGAGCCATAGTGTAAATGAGAATCAGACTCTCTATTCACCAGGCTTTTTATGTCCTCAGTGCGGAGTTAGCCATCTCCCATTACACAAAAGCTACCTCTGCCACTCCCATTTCCCCCTTCCTGTAACTTCAAACCACTAGATCTATAGCGTCACAGTATGAAATGAACAAAGGTCTGTTTGAATCAGATACAAACTCCTTTTAGAACACCAGAGCAAAGCTCTCCTTGAGGGCCCAGTTGCCTAAGGGTATGTGTACATGGAAGCTAAAAAGTGTAAATTTCACCTTGAAGAGACAAACCCCCACTAGCTTGATCAGAGCTAGCATGCTAAAAACAGAAGCATACCTGCGGTGGCAGGAGCAGCAGAAGTAACTAGCCATCTTGAATACGCACCTATGGTCTCGGACAGGGACAGCTAGTCCTTCTTGTGTCTCATGCCATTGCAGCTATTTTTAGCATGCTAGGTCAATCAATATGTCCACCTTCTAGCTCCACTGCAGACATACCCCATGTGTATCTTGACTGTCGTTATATTTTCTGTGTGGTGTGCCGTGTTTGGCTACTCACAGATCTTGTAGGATTTTTTTGACTTTGAATACAAGAGAAGATCTTTTAGTTTCACAGATTCAGCTGCTGCAACAATTTCACGCTGGGAAGGCAGAAAAGATGGTGGCCGGGGCAGTACCATTGGCTATCACATGCTGTTGTCATGCCTGACAATTCAGTGTCAGGCTGTGTATGACTCCAGGACTAACATTTTAAAGGGACAAGTACATGACAATATTTCTATCATTCAGCTGATTTAAAAAAGCAAACACTTTTTTGCAAACAAAATGCAAAAAACAAAAAATGTGGCAAAAGCAGAGGATGACAAACTATCGGCGGGGTTACACAATCTAAGCAATTCCATATGCACAAATGATCACCTGTGGGTAGCTAATGTTAAAGGTGACAGGCTCAGTCTGAGCAAGGAGGTGTGGTTTGCCCGCCTGTGTACACATGCTTGCTTTAGCACCCATCAAGCTAGCATGAGTATAAATAGCAGCGTAGCTGCAGGAGCCCAAGTTTCGGCGGTGCCGGCAGAGCTGGGCCATGCTGAGTACACCCCCACCGGTTTCAGGCGGGTTTGTAGTCAGCACAGCTCAGCTGTGTCTGCACTGCTGCTGCCCCGGCTCCTGAGGCTACAGTGAGACTTATATTAGCACTAGTTCAATGAGAGCTAACGCAAGTATGTGTACGCAAGCAGGGAACTAACATCCTCAGCTCATAAGGTAGACATGGCCGTAGTGTGAAATGTTTGGGTATGCTCTTTTTGTCTTCATGTATATTTTTGCAAAACAATCACATCAAATAAGAGTGCTCATTAAAGACCATACTAAGCGTTTACACATAATTTAATTAGAGCTAGTCTGGAAAATGAAATGCCCCTCCCAGGGGAAATTCCAACATTCTGAAAAGTCAAAATTTTGAGATTTAGTGCAGAACAAAAATTCCAAAGTCTTTTGTTTTGGAAACATTGAAATGGCCCTATCAAAATGTTTCGTTTTGATAATGGTAAAACATTCTAATATAATATATTTTATATATGTGTGTGTAGATAAAATTTGATTTTTGTTTACGATATGGATTTTTTAAATTTAAGTCTAAACAAAATGAGTCAAAATGAAATGAAACAGGAAAATACTCAATTTCAGATCAAATCGTTTAAAAAAATTTCCACTAAAAATGCCATCAAAATCAACACGTTCCGGCAAAACGTTTCAATTTTGATGAAATAGCATTTTCTGACGGAAAGCTGGTCTGCTGAAACTTTTTCAACCAATGCTACATTTAATATTTTCAAAGCACTTTACAAGCAAGTAATTCATCGGGTTAGGAAGTGTCCTAGGATGTATGTACCTCCTGCAAGCCCAGCAACCAAAGGCACTGCAGGCCACTGCTGATTGGCAGTTTCTCGGCAGCTGGGAGGATAAAAGGGCTGGGAAGCAGAAGGGCAGGGCAGCTGCCAGAGAAGTAAGCAGGCTGGAGAAAGGAGCTCCTGCCAACAAACTACTAAAGTGCTGCCCAGAAGGGGACGAACTGACCAACAGGCTGGAGAGCCTGCAGAGATCCAGGGGAAGGTAGGAAGGAGCTCAGGACACTGTCAGAGTTGAAGAACCCTGATCCTACTCACCTAGCTCGAGGGCCCGGAGCTGGAACCCGCGGGAGTGGACAGGCCTGGCTTCCCCTACTAAACCCTTGACAGACTTGGGAGTGAAGAAAGTGTTTTCAGATTCTGGACACCAGGAATAGACTGATAGTCCCGCTAGGCTATGCGAGCTCAGGTGCTGCGCCATGCTTGGCCAGAAGGAGTGCTGTTGCACTGACACACCACCTCACAGGAAGAAAAGTATTATCCCCATTTTACAGATGTGAAAACTGAGACAGAGCAATCAAATAACTTGCCCAAGGCCACTACAGGAAACAGTGTCAGTGATAGGATTAGAACTCAGTTGTTCTAGGCTCCCAGTTTTGCGGTAAAAACACAGACAATGACCCCTGATAGCTCATAATTTGTATTGCCAACATTCCAGGGATTTCCACAGGAAAACAAAAAATTCAAATGTTCACAGAGCCTAGGCCCACATCTTAAAAATCAAGTAACCTCCTTAGCCATGGACAAAGGAATACACAAAACAAATATGAAGCAGTAGGGCCATGAAGTGGGGGCTTATTTTGTGCATTTCTTGGAACAAGATGGTCTTCATTTAAAAATTGAGGGGGAGGTATATGTGTGTGTGTGCAAGAGAGCGTAATCATTCTCTTTAATTTCCTTCTCTGTAGATGTTAACTCTTTCCTGTATGTATTACCTGTCCACACAGACCAGACTCCCAGGTTCCACTTCAGGAAAACATGCCTAGTCATGCAGGGCACTTAAGCACACGTGTAACTTTCAGTCAATAGGCTGTAAGGATATGCTTAAAATTAAGTATAAGCACTACCCTGAAAGGGATGGATTTAAGCATGTCTTTCCTGAATCGAGGTATCACTGAGGTACTTAAGCACTTGCTTAACTTTAAGCACACAGGGTTTGTTCTAAAGCCCACTGAAGACAAGAGAAAGACTACAACTGATTTCAACGGACATCGGATTGGGCCTGTAAGAATTCCCACCGAAGTTTCGGACTGACTACCTTCCTCAGGGGGACCCAGGTTAATTGATTCCTATCGTGGTGACTGTGCTATAAACATTCCTACAGTTTCTCCTCTACTTTCACCATGATCTCTCAAGCTTGATTCCAAAACAAATGTGCTTTACATGCAATGGACTTCATAGTCTCCTCTCCCATGTCTTTCTTTACCATTGCTCTTGATTCTGAAATGTAAACAAAATGGGAATTAAAAGCTAAGGGAGGGAAAAGGAAAAAGCTTTCTGAAGTAAAGCAAAGGCTACGTCTGTCCCAGGAGCAGGGCATGATTCCCAGCTCATACAGACACATTCACACGAGCTCACGATTGAGCTAGCTTGCTAGAAATGGTAGTGCCCTTGCACTAGCATGGGCAGTAGCAAGCAGCGGCACAGGCTAGCTGCCCCAAGTACAGATCCAGGGGGTCCAGGCGGGTTTGCACTTGGGACAGGTAGCACATGCCATCTCACTCCTGCCTATGCTACTGTGGTGATTCTGCTACTTTTAGAGAGCTAGCACAAGTGTGTCTACTCAAGCTGGGAATCACCCCCCTCCCCCCCGGCTTCAACTGTAGACTTAGCCTAAGAGTCCAAAACCTTTCCATTCTGCCTATTTTAAGTTCATCTGAAACTTGGCAGGACTGGAGAGTCTGTGGCAAACTTTATAGCCTATTCTTTCACCATTTAGATCTAATTTACCTTATTTTTTCCCCCACTAATAAAGCTATAGTTGGAAGGGCCCCAGCCCTGCCAGCTGGAAGCAGTTGTATTTAGAACCGCTTAAAATTGCAAGGAGCTGAAGTGATGGTGTTTTGTCATTTAGAAAATGTCATCCCATTACAAAATGCAACATACTGTAACATGGCATGACCTCATGTGGGAATGTCAGAAGCTTTCTGCAAACTTCTGCTTTCTGCTCACCATTCATAAAACAAAAGTGAACATAAATCAGAGGTCAGCTTATCTGTCCTCCCTTTCAACAGCTCCAGGCTAATTGGGCAGTTAACTTAGTGGAACAAAATTAATGAAATGGTTTGACTGAAATACTAACTGTGCTAAAACCTGAACTGGCAAAGTCTGTATAAAGTTAAAGTTACAACTGAAAAGTCTGGTGTGGTTACAGACACTATGTATTATAAGACTACCTCAGGTTACTAGCCCTTTGACCAGAAATATTACCATTTAATAGCCAGTGCTGCAGGATAACAGGGCTGCTAACTCTGAAATTTTTGTTCTAACTTGTATTTCTTTTTCTGTTTAGTCCCATTGAACTTCTATCACTGCACAGTTACGTTTCTGTGAAGTTTATGGACTTCTGATACACAGATCTTCCAATAAATCTGTACAATCTTCAGATAGAAGTTATGGGCTTGATGCAGAAATTATTGCGTGAGGTTGTATGGACTGTGTTACAGAGGACATTGGCCTAAATAATCAATGATTCCTTCTGCCTTAAAACCTATGAATACGTGTACTTGAAAGAAAAAAGCAGTTTTGTGTTTAATAATAAAAATGCTCCTGGAGCAAAATCAGGAACGGTGTGGTGTGTTTTATTAATAATCTTCCACAAGATGACTAAGGGTCCAGTGTCTTCATGGACTTTGGAACAGGTACACTTCAGCGTTATGAGGTTAGGTGAAGATATGATTTCAATTGGAGAAAAGGAAGAAAGGACTGAAAACAGCATATCACATGTTTCATTTAATATATGTGTATAGTCAGTAGGGAAGGAAGAGGGTTATTGTATAAGATTTAAAACAGATCCATCACCTTTACAGTAGTAGCGAACATACTAATGTCAATATAATGGAATTGTCTAAGTTACTAAAGCAGTTTCCTTGGGCTTGCTGATATATGAAGCTGCACTGATGTTATCTTTTAAGATGGGGTATCATTAACTATGGGGAGATAGGTCAGTTGCTCTATTATATACAAAATGCCCAGAGTCCAAACCAGCAAGTACTGGAAATATGAGAAAGCAGCCTGTCCTTTAAATGATCAAACACTTGTAGCAGACATAGCCAGTAACTTGCAGAGTAGGCAAGTTTCAAGTATTGAACAGCATTCCATTGTTCACACCATTCTGGCTAAGTAAGCATCCACTGGGAGTGAAGTTATGAAGGAGGAGAGAAAATATTCATAGGAATAAAGAACAGAAGGAAAATTCCATGGGACTGCAGCCCCTGGTCTAAGAGAGTGGAGATACTCATTGTTGGATGGAGAACTCCCAGCATATGTTCCCAGTGCTTAGTCATAATTGGGGTGGGGTGAGACGAAACTCTTAAAAGACAGGTGGTGTGTCCATGTGACTTCTCCTCTCCACATCACTGAATCCATCTGATCTACGTCTTCCCCTCTGTCCAATCGACCCGGATTTGGCACAGTGGGACGATTCCCTGATCAGCACTTTGATTGCTTTCAGGCTCTGTTCATGCTTCATAGTCCTATTGCTCCATGTCAGAACTGCTAACCCACTACACGTAAACCCAGAGGCCCTTACAAACAAACTAGTATACAGACATTTTAAAAATAAACTTTTTAGTGTTATGGAAAAAACACCAGATGGGAAAAATATGTGTTTCTCTGGAATTCTTTTCAATCAGGCAATGTAGTCTGATGTGCTTGAAACCTAAGAATGGAGGTGGGTGAATTATTTCACACAGAGAACCCAGTCCTTCCTTACCACAGGTTTTGGACGGATGGGCCTGAAGTGTCTTCTGAAACACATGTGGAGACAACAACAGGATTGCAAAGCCATTGGGGCCTGTGAAAGTACTGGCCTGAAAAGAATATTTAGTGAACAGAACCTTTAAAAAATAAAGGGGTTGTCCCTTCTTCGAAAGACAGCTCAGGACTGTCTGGGGTAAATGTTTCCCTGGAGTATCTTATTTGATTGAATATGAATAGGGATTGAATAGGAATAGAATAGGAAATTGCATTATTTTAACCTTTAGTTGCTCTTCCTGCAATCTAGCAAAACGAATGCAGGAGCAGACAAGACCCTGAAATTTGCACCTTCCCTCCCACGCTAACTTATTAGACTTCCAAAAAGTGAACTTCATAATGTCATATGCATCCCAGCACCACACATCATCCAAAAATGGACTGCTCTTTGTAAACTCTGGTTACGATATGTACCTTCAGCACTGCTAAATTCAACCTTGTGCATAATCCTAGTTTTTTATGTCCTCTCAAGGTGCAGTAAAAAAAAAATCTGAGACCCCCATTAGATCTGGGGTGACTGTGCACCTACCGCTTGCTTTAGACTCTGAGTACGAGGGGCTGTCCTCAAAAGTGAAGATCTGCGGAACACATGCAGGTGTGCTAACACTCTGGCCCAGGTAGGAGGCAGGAGGGTAGTACGAGTGCATCCTGTACTGGGAGCTCATGGCATGACGGCTCTCTGTGCTTTTCATCTGTTCAAAGAAAGAATTAGAACAGCAGTGTATAAAAACTGAATCAGAGGTGGGGAGTGAGATTTATTTGCATCTTGGAAATTTCTCATGGTCCTTCATTTACATATTATTGACTTAGATTTCAAGAAAAAAATACATTCATTTCCTAGGAATTTTGTTTAGAAAATTATTTATTTCCAACACAGACAGTATCACTGTGAGCTTTCTAATCCCATTCTGTCTATGTGTTCAAACTTGATGAACTGCAGCAGAGATGAACAGCAGATAGTTCAGTCTCAGCAGCCATTCAGTCCTTGGACTCTCCAAAGAGACTAGCAACCATGGGACCAATTGGTGATGGTAGTTACTACAATGAGGACACACACATGTTCTCTAGAAACTGGACAGAGCATACCAATCTAGAGACTTATATAGATCCCACCAACTGAGTATCTGAGCACCTCACACACATTATTGAATTTATTCTTAAAACCCAGTGAGGTAGAAAAATATCCCTCTTTTACAATGGGAAACTGAGTCAGACAGAAATTAAGTGACTGCCTCAGTCACACAGGAAATCTGTCAGAGCCAGGAATGGAATTTAAGATCTTGTAAGTCTCAGTCCAGACCATCCTTTCTCATTTCAAACAGCCCAAATTGCTTCCAGGTAGTAAAAACCTTGAACCTGGATCAAGGATGAATGAAGACTAAAACTCAGAAATGAAGGATTATCCTATTTCCAATCCCTTGGGCCAACCTAATCTGCACTCTATCCTTGATATCTGTGAAGTACCCAAACAGAATTAACTATATCTTTAAATTTTTAGTTTTACAGAAACTGGCATTATTATTTGTTATAAACTTCTATACCGTAAGGCTGATGTAACAGTTAAAGGTAAGTGAGAAACCTAGAAAGCCATAATTACTAAAAACATTAAAATCCTATGTGTGAAGGTAATACTATATTATCTAGCTTCTGCAAATTGGTTTGCCATTAAATTATTAGTAGATAAAAAGCTTTTGACAAGAGAAAAATTATCACAGTATGTATTAAACCTGTAAATCTATCCATAGGCACACCTGTACAACTATGCCATCTGAAGTTCCTTATCTAAGGTACAGTGTACTCATGTTACATACGGACAGTGGGCCAAATTCTGCCAGCAGTTATACCCAGTGTATTCTGTGGGCTTCACCAGAATTTGGCCCTTGTATGTTTATCCAACCAAACATGTCACTGCAATCACACTCGGAAGAAAAACAGGAAATGTTCTACCTGGTACAGCAAATGAGAGTGCAGGGGAGCAATAAGACAATGTTAAACAAACTTCAGGAACCAACTCCTTGTCAGGTAGCATTCTGAAAACTTTTTGAAGTCAGAAGGGGCTTAGGCCTTGCTTAAAAGAAGTCAAACCAATGGCCCTAAGGTCAGATAGTAAGGCACTCCCCAAAACGCAGGGAGGCCAGGGCTAAGACGTAAAGCTCAGCACACTTCCCATCTCCAAATCCACAATGCCCTCTGTGACCTAAGAAGGTGAGAATGCAATACAGAAAGCCAGAAACTCAGTATAAGGTACGCAGGCTCCACTCTATTCCTAAGGCTTTGAATGTCAACATCAAAGGCTCCTTCTCAGTACATGCATCTCTGAAGGCAGTCAGCGCTGAGCATGGTGGAGCAGATGGTAGAAGAACCACCTCTGCCTGCCCTCGGCAATCATGTTGTCATGTTCTGCATTATGAGACAACTGGCCTGGCAGCTCAGTTTTTAGGCCTGCTATCCTTGAAAGTAACTGTTTGTGTGTGTGTGGTGTCTGTGTGCAGGCACTAAAAATATCACCTGCTGGAGATAATATTATTTGAGCAGCAATAAAATGGAAGAACTGCTCAATGGCACTGAATGAATGTCTTGTTTCCTTCCCCTGAAGGATGTGGGCGATGAACTGTTTCCTTCAAGCCGTTTAAAGCTTTCCCCCCCATTCCTTAAAAAACAACTCACCTAAAAATCCCAGGATTCAATGAGTTATTACGACTATTAGTATTAATACGTGGTAGCTGGCGGCAAGAGACATGTTTTATAATCTTATTACCCACACCAAGTCTATGAACCACAGTCCGACCAACAGACAGCTTTGGCTCTGCAAAGAATATGCATTGAATTAACCACTCAAGAAAATCGAAAAGCTTTAGGTTTTGTTTTATTAAACTGTTTAGAATATACGCCACTGTAAATCTGAACCAGAAGGTTTCCTTTTCATAGCGCTTAGCTACCCTATTTTACAGTAACAGTAAAAAACCAACCAAACATAAACATTCTTGACCTTAGCACTGTATTAAAAATGGGGACTTACGAGATCATTACCTTGGTGGGCGGGGGAGTCACTCTGTATTAACCCCTTCAGCTTCGGCTAGGTTGGGAGTTCTTGCACCATTGGTGATAAGTCAGAAGGAAGGTGCTCATGGCATGAATGGGAGTTCAAAGGGGTGCCCAGGGGGACGAAGTGGTACCCTCATTATGGGATACTTGCCATACATATTGGGACACATTTTCTATCAGCAGGATGCTGTGAGGTAGATTGTCAAACTGGGGGGGCAGGCCGCAAAGCAGGGGTAATAGTCATCTCCTGTGCTCTGGCTTGAACACAGACCCCTTTCATTTTGAAAGCAGCATTTAAAATAAACCCACAATATAAGCCTCCCTTCTCGCCCACCCTTTCCTCCGTTGGTTTGTTTGTTACAGCCACCTATTGCAATTTACCTCACACAAAGTGTGCGAGCTCTTTAGGACAGGGAGAGGACAGTTGGGGCCTCTAGATGCTAGTGATAAGAATGTTTAACCTGCACACTTTTTGCTGGGGCATGATTAGCAGGCCTCTTTTCCAAAGAGTTATAGGATACAACCAATCACTCTTTTTTACAATGCAGGAAGGGTGACATCTATTGACCTAGCTGCCCCATCACCTGTAAATATGGTATTGCCCTTGCTCAGCGCTCTTGGGTTTCTCATCTCTAGGCATCTCCTACCAGTTGCATTTCATTATCACTCCTCTTTGCATTTGGGAATCCTTTGGGGCCCATCTCTGCCCTCAGATGCACAGCCAGGCCACAGCTCTCACTGACTTCAATGGGAGCTGCAAGTCATAAGGAGGGGGGGCGCGGGAAAGAGAATTTGGCCAATATTCACGGTTGCTGGTATACTGTGCAAATGCAGTATAGAATCAAAGGATGTATTGTGTACCGCAGCAGGATAACTGGTGAGACAGACTTGAAAAATGATGCATGAAATAAATATGAGTGAGCCAAGAAACCACGTAAACTGTAACTTTGGAATTCTTTTGTTGCTGTTGTTTGAAAAGACGGTACTCTGCATCAACAGGCAGTTGTAGGTTGTTCATATGTGTTTGTGTGTTAAAAACTGCTAAACGAAAGCCTTTAGTCATTTAACATAATGACCAGAGCATACACACAGCCTCCAGCTCTCCACTGATGGCTGACAAAGCAACAGAACCGTTGCCTCTGTGAATGTTACAGGAGCTCAAACAATAAGACATTCCACAAACTCAGATCATCCCAGGGAATCCCACCAGGGCAACCTCCCCATCACTGCAGAAGAGGTGGGTGCAGCCCAGCCCCATCTTTCCAGACTCCTTGCAGCACCTTCTCTGCCCAGCAGGTACCTTGCAGAGGGCTCTCTACAGAATCAAGAGCCACATATTAGGAACTAGGCAGACCAAACTCAAGCACTGCCAACCCCAACTGTTCAAAGATCATGAGTCAGGTCCCCAAAATCATGGGAGTTTCAACAAACAAGAAATGCATTTTTAAAAAATTAAAGATGAGATTTAAGAAAAAGACCAAATATCATGTGACCTGTGATAAAACTGCAAGTGTGGGAAACACTGAGTCAGAAAAAATATACACCCAGAGAGCGTGGACATCCTCCTTCAGGGCCTGAACCTGCTGCCATCAAAGCCAATGACAAAGACCCCACAGAGTTCAAAGGGCGCTGGGACCAGGTCCTCAGTGAGGTTCCTGGGACAATCAGAGCTAGGGGAAAGGCTTGGTGAAGTAGTTCCCTCAGAGCCACACGGCCCAGGATGGAGCAGTGTCAAGGAAGGAGGGAGTTGTGTTGAGCACCTCCGGTGCAGAGTGTCCTTGCAGATCCCAGGGAATCCATGGCTCCCCGGGGTAGGGGCAGAAGAAACCTCACACACCCCAGAGAATGATTTGGGGGGAACTCAGAGAAGATCCTTGCAGAATTTCCCTCCTCCATTGCCCTCTCCAAATGATTTTGCCCTGGGAAGGGATGAGCTGGGCAATAGCTAGTTGTGAAGAAGCTGACTGCCTCTATGTTAAACCCCTTGCAAAATAAACAAAATGAGCTGACCACGTCTTTTTGTAGCTGGCCCAGCCCATTCCCCAGGAGAAAAGCTACAAGGAAGAAGTCACATATCTCTCCTGGAGTGCCTATCTATGGGGGAGACAGATGCTGCAAAGAGCACAGGTCCGGGAGTGTGATCTTGGGCAGGTCCCTTAACATACGAACTCCATGACTCCACTTCCTCAATGGCTCATACATAAACTATCCCCCACCAAAGCTGCCTTAAAATTCTGGCAAAGTTTTTTTGGCTTCCGTGTATGTATACATAGTACTAGCTGCTAACTATTTTAACATTAGCTCCTTTCCCTTCCCTAAAAACTAAGCCATTTTTAGATGAGATAAAATGGCATCTAACATGTATTTATAACTCTCTTTTAAAAACAGCAGAATTCAGATCTCAGTGTTCTGGTGTGAGATGAGAAGATGGTCTTCTGCTTATGACACAGGACTAAGAATTAAGACAACTGGCTTCTGGGCTCTGCTGTGCCACCAGATGGCTGTGTGACCCTTGGGCAAGTCACTTAACAAGTCTATGTCTCAGTTTCCCCATCTCTAAAATGGTGATAATACACCTTCCCTACCTTATAAGGGTGGTGTTAACGAACTAAACCTCCCATTTATGAAGTGCTTTGAGATCCTTAGAGAAAAGTTGCTATAGACATGTTCAGTCTTATTACATTAGTACTGTTCAGAGTATTTTTGTTCACTTCTAAAACCTACTAAGCACATTCTGCAGGATAAAAAAAAAAAAGAAAAGACAATGACACCATGCCTTGAATTACTTTGATTCTAGCATGGAAAATGCAGGAGACATCTATATCTGTCCTTCCTTGATAGACAAACTTAATTAACCTTTGCTATTCTATTCCAACCTACTGTTTGAGACAAAAGCAATGACCCACAAACAATATGTTACCATCAGAATCTCAACTGCTGCGACATCAAGAGATATAGCCCTATCAGCAGTATCGGAAAATAAACCGCTTAGATTAGCTCTCTAAGAATTATGGATTATATCCATGTCACACATGAGCTGTCAGAAACATTAGGATACTTTTAGCATAAATCTGTAATGTGAAGGGTATCTTATGAATACGGTACATAATATATTGCCCACAGGGCACGTTGGGATGCTTTCGGGTTACTTGTGAAATGCATGTATACATTTAGGTACGTTTCACCCTATGGGTAAGATTCTGACTGTGTATTTTTATAAATGGGATTTATAAAAAGATTTATGAAGGAAAAATTATGCCAAAATAACAGGAGAGAGACACTACAAAAGGTGATGGGAACAACATATTTTAGAGACGGTGGCTATTCTTAGAGTTCACACTTAACTGCTTGATCACAGCTCTGCCTTTGAAACCCACAAAAAAAAATTTCTGGATGCCATGTTTTATAACTTCTTAATAAATGAGGTATTTAGGTCAACAGCCTTAATCACACATTTTAGAATTAACAGTATATTTCTTCTCGGTACAGTAAATTAATTTCTCTGTTTGACCTTGCGTGGTGGTTCTTTCAGATTTTCTGCCTACATTGCCACATGAAGGAATGAAAATGGAGGTTTTTGGAAGTGAACATGGTGATCGTACAAGTTGCATTTTAAAAATAAAGCTTCAACATTTCAGTTTTGGATCCAGAAAGTATCTGAAATCCAGAGGCTTTGTAAAAAGCTTTTTAGAGCTTTCTCCCCTCCCTAACCCTTACTGAAAGTACACTGGCCCACCCTCCCAGCATAACAGAAACCCTCTTCAGAGAAGACCCAGCAGCACTCCTGACCAAACAAGGAGTCTTCTGAAGGAAAGCTGATTGACTTAGCCAGACTTTTGACAAGCCTGGCAGCAGGGCGTGGAAGGATGTAAAAACCTGCGGGGGCCAGGTTTTTACACGTTCAGAAGCCAGCATTATCCTTCTGCTGTGACTGTTGGCGCAGCATTTATCATGATCCACTGCCCTCTTATAGGAGAGAATTTAAGCCTGACTAGATATAAACTGTGCCAATTTTTGTTCTTTAGGTCAAGAAGACTGAAGCCATCTCAACATTTATCGTTTACCTCCAGCTAAACAGGTGTCAGTGGCACTGGTCCCAGAGACAGCAATTCACCAACTTCCATTAAAACATTAACGTGTGCGGACTTGCAGTGCCAATGCTGTTCAGCTCATTTCACTGGTAATTGGACATAAGGCACGAATTTCTGTTACAATGACCAGAGGGAGGGCCCAGTCGCCAAGTGCAGAAATAGAACAAAATGAGATGGATAGTAACTGTTAAGCCTGTTACATTTCTTCCACCTTCCCGCTCTTGTGCACACGCGAGTACTTTTTTGTTTATTAAATAATATTTAACACTCCACATCAGGTCTTATTTGAACATCTGCCTTAAACTGGCAAGAAAACCTGGCTTTAAGGAACTAAAAACATATCAGATAACGCTGCCAGTGTTGCTCTCCTGAACACTACCATCTTCCTTGTGCTTATCATATTGTGACGGACACAGCTTCCTGAGTAATTATATACAAACAAATGAACCCTCCAGAGAAATACCACAAGTCCAAACTTTCCCCCACAGGAATCCAAGCAAGTACATGAGCTCCTGCAAAGAACAAAGACTAATGAAATCTGACATTAATCTACATTAAAAATTCAGTGATTCAGTTTATTTGCCAAATCTCAATGATGCATTAATCTTCTTCCCATCCCACGCACACACTCATGTTCCCTCCCCAATCGCTTTTCCCTGCTCCCTAAATTCATTTTTCTAGCCCCAACAGCAAACAGCTGAGCTACTAAAGCCCTGTCTATACACAAAAGTTGTACTGCTTTAACTATCTTGGTACAGTTAAAGTAGCTCAAGCCTTTCCCCTACCCTCAGCATGGAAATAGTTATTCCGGTATATAAATGTGCTTATATCAGCATAGCTGATTCCCATGTGGGAAGAGGAATAAGTAATAGCGGTATAGGGCCTTCTGTACCCTTAAAAGATTTGCCAATAGAGCTCTCCTGATAAATCCCCTGAGTGGAGACACAACTTGTGTCAGCAAAAAAAGCTTTTCTGCTGGTATATCTGATGCTGGACTGCTAGTTTAACTACATCTACACTAAGGCTTTTGTCAGCATCATTCTGGCAGCAACATAAATAAATAATAAATCATTCCCCCGACCAACATAGCTATGCCCACAAACCTTTTAAATGTAGACCATGACTAACACACCTTTACACCTAGGTAACTGCGTCCACACTAGGAGTTGTACTGGTACGATTTCAACAAAAAATAAAATCACCCTCCCTCACCAAAATCATGAGACTGCAACAAAAACTGTGTGTAGACTTGGTCTATGGAAGTTTCACGGGCATAGCTATGTCATTAGAAGTGTGGAAAAAATCACCCCCTAACTCAGGGGTGGCCAACCTGTGGCTTCGGAGCCACATGTGGCTCTTCAGAAGTTAATATGTGACTCCTCACATAGGCACCAACTCCGGGGCTGGAGCTACAGATGCCAACTTTCCAATGTGCTGGGGGGTGGGGAGGTGCTCACTGCTCAACCCCTGACTCTGCCACAGACCCTGCCCCTACTTCACTCCTTCCTGCAGGGCCCCCGCTCCTTCCTGCCTCCTTCCCTGAGCCTGCCATGCCCTCGCTACTCCTTCTCCCCCCAGAGCCTCCTGCATGCCACAGGAGGCATGGGGAAGGATGGGGAGGCGCTGATCAGCAGGGCTGCTGGCAGGCAGGGGGAGCTGATGAGGGGCGGCTGACGTATTACTGTGGCTCTTTGGCAAAGTACATTGGTAAATTCTGGCTCCTTCTTAGGCGCAGGCTGGCCACCCCTGCCCTAACTGATACAGCTCTGCTGGCAAAAGTCCTAGTGTAGATGCCGCTATACTGAACAAAGTCCTTTTGCTGGGTGACTTATTCCATTTGCGGAACTGGTTTAAGCCACACTGACAAAAGCACTCTTCAGCTAGTATAATTTGCATCTCCACTGGGGGGTTGCCAGTATAACTCTACCAATACATTAAAACCAGCTAATCCTACTACGTGCAGATAAAAACCTTAGTCATCTCCTCTCTTCAGATCTTACTTTAAAAGACTCCTTTAACTTTTTCTTGTAATTGACACTGAAGTTTCACTCACCTTCCTCTTCACCACAATTTCCTATTCTTCCCACACTGGAACTAGTCTGCAGGGAGCTTTCCTTGAATATATGCAATACTGGCCACACATATGCTATACTCAACCACATATTGCAGTGGGAATCTAATTCCCACTTACTTTTAGTCTACTTCAGTGCAAAACACTGCTTTCCCTAATTGCCTGTATGAGAGTCACTGCCCCCCTGTGCTGTAAAGGGTTATCTATCCTATCTCTCATTATAAAGTATTTTATGGTAATTTTCACAATGGCTACTTATAACAGTACGTTTGCACTGTTGTTGCAGGTGTGTTGGTCCCAGGATATTAAAGAGACAATGTGGGCGCAGTAATATCTTTTATTGGACAAACTTCTGTTGGTGAGAGAGACACGCTTTCAAGTTACACAGATGTGAAGAAGAGGTCTTTGTAGCTTGAAAGCTTGTCTCTCTCATCAACAGAAATTGGCCCAATAAAAGTGATTACCTCACCCACCTTGTCTCTCTGTTATAACACTATGTCAGTCACACGATTCTTAACTCTTCAAACAACACCATTCCTTCCTGCAGCTCCGCCACAGAGACAAGCAGCAGGAAAATAGCTGCAGGACCGCGGCCGTGTTCTTAGTGACGTGCTTTCCACTGTCTGGCAGAAGACCTATGTTCAATTTTGGGGCCATTCTCACTAACTTGCCCATTTGAGCCTAGGACAGCTATGCCTGCAACAGGGAGAAGTT
The DNA here is from genome assembly GCF_965140285.1 of Lepidochelys kempii. NCBI lineage: Eukaryota > Metazoa > Chordata > Testudines > Cheloniidae > Lepidochelys > Lepidochelys kempii. The sequence goes on along the minus strand of NC_136384.1, from coordinate 101,222,497 downwards.
AATGCCTCAAATCTCTTAGCAGTGACTTTTGGCCGGAACAGCACTGATGGATTCCAAAAGGATTCTCAGCCAGTCCTTGTTGGCCAGTAAGATGATGGGCCAGATCCTCAGCTGGTGTAAAGTGGTTTAGCTCCACTGTCTTGAACACAGCTGGACCTATACAGACCAGCGGAGGATTTGGCTCAATTAGTGTATTCTGAGTCTCAAGGCAGTGGTGTTAAAGTGTTAGCAAAAGGGTAATAGTCCTCTATGTATGTTACGTTTAATTGTTGTTGTCCGTATCCAACTGCTGTCAATGGCAGAAAAGCGGGCATTTAAAATTTGCAGCTGGCTTAGCTCCGCTAGTAGGAGTTAAAGCTTTTCCAAGACCCAAGGAAATGAAACTGGTGAGGAAACAAAAATCTTGAGTTTCTAAAACAAGAGCTTAACAAAAAAGATTATTCCCCCCCACAAATATTGTTAAAAACAATGCCATATATTTTAAACATCTAGGGCACCGTAACTCAGACGATAGGTAAATGAGACATGTATAAAAGATCTATAACAATACTTAATATCATAGTGAGCCAAAGCTCACCTCAAGCCACAGATACATAGAATTCATGTGTTTAAAAATAATCTAGATTCAACTTTACACTACATGTCAGAACACAGTAGCTTAGATACTATCTCCACTATGCAGTGCATAATGTCTTCCATATAGCTCTTCATGCAGCAGCTAGTTCTCATGCAACTCTTCAGACTACATGCATATTCTGTGTATTATGTCAACTCATGCACCCCTCACTTTCCATTGTTTTTCTCAGTTAGTGAGGCAATCACAGGAAGGATCACTATTTGGTTGGAGGAGTTGTGAACTGCATGGTTGACAGTCCATTTTAATAACATATTGTTCATGATGCAAATATTATGACTTATTATTTTCGTGGCAGTAGCTCTAGGAGCTCCAGCCATGGACTAGGACCCCATTGTGCTAGGGGCTGTACAAACACAGCTTTACACTGAAAGGCAGAACAGATAACATTTTACAAGCTAAATCGTATTGCATCATATCATGGTAACCAAACAAGTAAAACTTGGGTTGAACAAAATTAAGAGCAGTAAACCAATGATACTGCACAGTACTGTCATGAGTGAAATCCAGATCCACCTCCCTGTGTGTGACTTGTCTGAGTATTCTTGAATACAACACTAGAACAGCCTCTAACAACCACTTGGGTGAGGGGCAGCACCAGTTTTCATGTGTGTACACCTATAAGTGGAGGGAGGGAGCAAATCACTCTTGTCTGAAGGAAGCTGTCTCACCATTGAGTTCAGGCACAGGGAGGGCCAGCCAGTTCTTTTCTCAGAAAAACAGGAATGATCTCCGGGGTGAAGGACTTTAAGAGGAAAAAACAGAGCCTGTCATGAAGCCATGGCCTTGAACCTACCCCCTTCCTTCAAGAGTTGCCCTTAATCTGGGTTTCCAAAAGGGCCTTTCCATACGGAGGAAGTGAAAAAAGGATTATGCAGCATTTGGGAAACCTCACTCGAAGAGTATTATAAGTGGGGACAGGAACTATGCTGATGTTTCTAGAACCTACTGTACTGGAACGCAAAACATTTCTAGTGCTGCCCCATAGCTCAAATGTGAATGGATCAAACCTCTCCCTTCAGGGCGATATCTTTTTGTCCCCTTAAAGAAATGAGGATTTTCTGGCAATTTACCTTTTTTTGGGGGGGGGGGGAAGGGGTGTCAGAGTGGAGCCTCTGAAGAAGGAACCTTCTCTTCTCCATGTGGGAATGTCTACACTTGGAGCTGGGAGGAGGGGGTGATTCCCAGCTCACACAGACATATTCATGCTAGCTCCCATCGAGTTTGTACACTAAAAATAGTAGCGTAGCCAGAGTAATGGCCTGGGCTAGCCGTGCCAAGTATATATCCACAGTGTCCAGACTAACACGGCTAACCCATGCTACCCCAGCGACATTATTACTTTTAGAGTGTTAGCACGAGTATGTCTACGAGAGCTGGAAATCAAACCCTTGGCTGTAAGTGTTACTACTGTGTTGTGCACCCTCGTGCTTTGCAAGAGGGAGACAAGTAACCCAGGGAAGTTGGGAGCCATAAAGGGTGTGGCGGCATGGGGAGCACTTCCAAAGGAGGGTGAGGAATATGCAGTGTGAGGTGGAGAGTGGCACTGAGTGACTGCATTTCCTACTCTTGATTTCTCTTTCTCTGACCAGACAACCGCTCACTGTCTCAGATTTTCTTCTTCTTTTTTTTTTTTTGGCCAGTCTCTGACCTCAAATAACCCTTTGGTCCTTCTCCAGACTGGGAAATAGAGCTTGAAAAAAGGTAAAAAATAAAATTGCTACAGGAATAGCTCATTTGGCTTAGGGGGTTCAAAATACAATGAACCGACTGTTTGTGGGCCAACCTGAAACAGCCTCTTTTCCAACTTCACACTTGCAGTTCTGTAGCTGTGTATGTGTAAATCACGCGAAAATGGATATTCACACTGCTGACTGGAAATTTTTCAACAAAATGTTTGCGATGGAAAATGCTGATTTGCTGAAATCGAAACTTTGGTGGGAAAGGATTGGTTGTGAAGAATTTTCAATTCCAAAATTTCTTAAAGAACAGTTTTGCAACTCATTTTTTAAATGAAAAATTCCACTTTTCCTGTTTGAAATGACTTTTCATTTAGAAATTTAAGCTATTTAATTATTTAAAAAAATGTAAAAACATTAAAAAATGGTTGATTTCCCCTTAAGCCCTGCCTACCTCTTTGAACACTCAGGGGTTATATTATTTCCAGTTAAGGGGGAGAGGTTGGGTTTAATGTTGCATATAATAGTGGTACACACAGCTTAAAAGATTCTTCAGGGCTGGCCTACCAAGCACAAACTGTTACATGGAGGAGCCAAGTCCAATTCCCTTCTTCCTGGCAGAGTTAACATTCACATGAAGAACAGCTTTGTGTCATGCTCAACCAATTCTTGCCAGCCAATCAAAGAGTGGCATGGACTGTTTTAGCAGGCTGGGAGGCGGGGTCACTTCTATGTATGGTCTTTGAAGGGGAATAATAAAAGAGAAATGAAGAGAGATCCTAAAGAACACAGCCTCTCCAGAAAGCCACCCTGAGCTCTCAGCCTGGTAAATTTACTAATTATAATGGTTTTATTTGTGGAAACAAACCCTTACTAAATGAATATTTAGTTATAAAAGGAAAATAAAAAGAAATTGAGCGGAAACCCCTTTCAGTTGCATTGACAGCCTGTCACATGGCTTTCATAATGCCTTCGGATCCCAGGACATTTCTTTCTTTCTTTCTTTTTAAATACACCCGAACACACATCTAGAGTCTGGTTCCAATCTCACATGGCTGAGAACTACAGCAACTACAGTGAAGCAAATGGCGTTCCATCAGGGTAAATGAGATTCGAATCAGGCTAATGGACCCCAGCAGATTTCACACAGAATGCCAACATCATTTCTGTTACACAGTACCTGCCATTGGTTTCCTGACTGGCTTGACATGTATGTGGCTGGGAGGCTTCGCAGGCTGTTTTTCACAGGGGACCCTACTAGTGTGCCCCCCATATCACTAGAGGAGGATTCACTGGCCACTGCCATCTGGTACTGGGAATAGTTGTAAAGGTTGTTGTAGTAAGGATACAGAGATGGCTGGTAAAAACTGCTGTAGTAGGTGGAGTCCACAACCAAATCAGATGTGCTCTCCAGATGCCCTCTGCTGGTGATGGAAGGAATGTCCTGAATGAGCATCCGTCCCTCTGAAAAGAAAAAAAAACCATACCACAGCTGGTTATGAAACAGGAGGGTCCATAAAGAATGTTATCTTTCACTAAAAAGAAAAGGAGGACTTGTGGCACCTTAGAGACTAACCAATTTATTTGAGCATAAGCTTTCGTGAGCTACAGCTCACTTCATCGGGTGCATACTGTGGAAACCGCAGAAGACATTATATACACAGAGACCATGAAACAATACCTCCTCCCACGGGAGGAGGTATTGTTTCATGGTCTCTGTGTATATAATGTCTTGGGAGGAGGTATTGTTTCATGGTCTCTGTGTATATAATGTCTTCTGCGGTTTCCACAGTATGCACCCGATGAAGTGAGCTGTAGCTCACGAAAGCTTATGCTCCAATAAATTGGTTAGTCTCTAAGGTGCCACAAGTACTCCTTTTCTTTTTGCGAATACAGACTAACACGGCTATTACTCTGAAATCTTTCACTACGCTGCTTCTCCATCTGCTGGCTCGACAGGGGGTGACAGATCGGAAAAGGTGAAAGCTGACGGGAGGTAGTGCTTGCTGTTCGTTGGAGCGTCAGCAGGCAGATATTCATTCAGAGGCAAGGCTGAGCCTGAAAGACTTCTCCCACTGACTATCTCACCTGAGGCAAAACCGACTAGAAGGTTAGAGATTGGGACAGAACCTCAGCAGGTGTAAACTCGAATGAAATACATTTACACCATTACATTTTAAAAGCACATCATAGCTATATGTCAAGTCTGAATTAACTTAAAAGCAGAAAGATTCTGACCTCAGGCTGACACCGGTTCCCTTCATTCACCCCTTTGGACCTGGTTATCTGCAGGTGACAGTTGGGGCACTCTATAAACATGGCTTTAGAATAGGGGGGAGGACGCGTGTACATGCCACACAAGCTGTGATACCCAGGGGACAGCAGATCGAGCCATGGCAATCCAAACTCTGATTTGTTGGGGGTGGCTAAGACTAGTTTCAGCAGGGACACTCAACCCCTTTCCTCTAGAAACACTCAAAATGCAGCCATGTTTTTCTCAGGCAATCACCCACACCCGAATCCCTTGCACCAGTTTCCATGGCAAGGCAGAAAGAGGTGCTTATTATTTTGTTGCTTCACAGGATTCCTGACTGTGCTCTCAATCTCACTCCTGACTGCTTAGATTGTGGGCTGCCAGCACCACATCCCTCCCCTACTGTCTGAAGAAAGAAGGTTCCATCCTCTTTCCTTCCCCTCCTGCTGAGAAGGGAGTCATGCTCCAACTTCATTCTCAGCTGCTAATGCATGAATGGGTAAGTTCCCATCCCTCTATACTAGCCCAGGGCAGGTTTGGTGTCTTGTGACTCCTCTGAGGGGAGGGGGATTGTCCTTTAATACTTTGCAGTTGCTTAACACCCTTACTCTGTCTCATACACATGCATCACGTCTGTGCAGTTCTCACACAGTCACATGCATTTAAAGGCACTAATATAAGAGTACAGGAAACAATGCTGTAACTTTTCAAGGTATATTATTGATACAGTGGGGAATAGGGCTAAGTACTGAACAAGGGTGTATTTTATCAGAGGCACAAACACTTCAGAACTCCACTACTTGGTTCCGTCATTGAGTCACTGTGGCCCTCTACACTAGGGATGTTTTCCCCCCATTACCAATACCATTTCAGCTTCAGTAGTGTCTGCAACGTTACAATCCTGAATGCAGACAGCTGCTGCTGCTGTTTTTAACACGATGTAGATTAGATCTGTTCTGAGCAGGGTGACATGACAGGGTGCTAACAAGGACAGGGCTGACCTTTCTATTCTAGGCCTTCCAATATTGTAGACACTTTCAGAGCTGAACCAGTGCTAACAATGGTAAGGGAATGTTTATACAAAATCCCTAACGTAGACAGAGCCTGTGTGATCTTGGTCAAGTCACTTAATATTTCTCTGCCCCAGTAACCAACTCTGCGAACTGGACACAACAGTATTTACCTACCTCACATGAACCCTCAGTTGTAAAGCATTATATCTGAGCTCCATTCCAGCTGCAAATGTTCAATAGTACCATTTATTACAGGTTTCAACCCAACCCTGCCTCCCTTCCTGGCTTGAAATTAAGATCCCTCACAATCAACAGTTGTATCACTCCAGGTCTATAGTGCAGTTCCATCCCTGCTGTAACTCCGTTGAGTTCCCTGAGTTTATCTTTGCACATGTCAAAACAAAGCAACTTGCTAATTCAAATACTGTGTGTCTTCTCTCCGTCCTGACTCTCCCAATTCCGAGGCTCTACCTGAATGCAAATCCAGCCATTTGGGCACTTACATTCTGAACATTTCTCAAACCTACACCACAACATTTGTGCAAGTGAGGCGACTAGAGCCCTGCTTAGAGGTATCAGGTCAGGTAAGCAGAGACCTTTCCTATATAGCTCTATTATTGCACCTCCATCCCAGTTTTTGGTGCTGTTGTTATTCCACGCCTGTCTCTCTGCTCAGCAGAGTCTGCCAGTTTTATCTCCAAGTTCATCCCCTCCGGGACTTTGGCGAAATCCGAACTCAGGTGACTGGAACTGAAAAGCTAGTCAATCACACAAATCCCTGGACTACCTTGACCCCAAACTTGGCTTTTGAATAATATCCCAGCCAGGCTGTTCGGCTTCGCATACTACTTGTCAAACAGCCAAATGTAATGTCCTCCATCCTTTCCCCTGCTGGGATACAGATTTTACAGGAGATAGATGGTAAGGCAAGGCAGACTTGGCTGGCTGGGGCACTTTGTGCCTGTCGAGGGACGGAGCAAGCATACGGGGGTGGGGGGAAGGGGTTATTCACATGCAGCACTTGCTGCACTTTTAGAAAGGGTGCTGTGGGGTCCTATAGCCCCAGCAACAGGCTCCTGGTGCTTGCAAAGGTCTTTCATGGTGGGAAGGGCTGGAGCAGGGGTACAGCCGTGGTCATGCCCCAAATCCCTCAAACACACCCCTTCTGGGTGGTCAGTACTGCTGGCAGGCCTACTGCTCTCCCTTCCCAGAAAAGAGGCACTGGGTGCAGCATTATGGCTGCCTCTTTCAAAGGAGCACAAAGAGAGCTAATAGCTTCATGCATGTTCTTCCCCCTCTACAGCATACCCAGGCTGGGCAGCCATAATTTGGAGTTTACTGAGTTAAGGGGTTGACTTGCCAACACCCTCTTTTTTCCTGATGTGGTTGTGCTGTTATCCCTGGTGGCTTAGTGCTTGGGCCCCATGATGAATCTATTGGTCTGGTCCCTTGTGTCTCTTCTGCCATCTCTTGCTCTCTAATAATCTGTACAATCCTATGAGCTGCTCTTTTAAGACTCATCAGTTCGCCGGTTCACTCACCCAACCACTCACCCACATGCATAAATCCCAAACTGTCAGATGCCTGGGATGTTTTTCTTTCATGAACATGAAATTATAGAACCCACATTTCTTATAACGGGCCTGACAAACATCCCCCATGAGCTACAGCCAGAGGGCTGGGAAGCACTCCTAACAACACACCAGAAAAGCAGGAGACATGGAACATAAGAAGAAAGTTCAAGGACAGTATAACAGCCTCCCCTGGCTGGAGCAACTCCTAGTGACTGCAGTGGGCTTTGGAGCAGACCCAAAAAATGCTCTTGCCACATGAGATAAGGCAGAAGAGTGAGGCCTCAGTGAGGTCTCATGGCGCTACCGTGTTATATTCCAAAAGATGTAGGAAATCGCAATATCATGCAAAGAGCAGCTGAGAACTAGCACAGGCTCCAGCCAACTCCTGCACCCTGGATTTAAAACCTAAGCACTTTTCTTTGCAACCATGCATGGTGACTGGTTACTGCCTTTCCCTGGAGTATTCTTGGCTAGATTCAGGGCTGCATGTCCTCAGAGATACAACACAGAAGGCATAGCTTTATGGCATCTTTGCACCACCTGGATTCTGGGCTACTGTTGCGGCCCAAAATGGCCTTTGGTGAAAGTTGGAGCAGCCTCAGGGATTACTCTGATTCACAGCACACTTGTGCTGGTGCTGGCTGCTCTGAGACCTAGGACCACAAGCATCTTCCTGCTCCTGGTATACACCAGACGCTGGGGCTGCAAGGAGACACTTGCTCCTACGATGCTGGTGTTCCCTGGGAATTCTCTCTCAGAATGGTGTGCCCCTGAATGACGCACAGGGGCAAGATTAGGGACCAGAATCAGGCCCTCTACCTTTAAAATACTTAACCACATCTTCTCCCTGTATTTTCCTTCTATTTCCCTGACTGAATTTGTATCCCCTCAAGCAAAGCTGGACACTACACTTCCAAAGGAGAGGATTTTGTGTTTGAAGGAGAGACTTTTAGGCATTTAATCTGCCTGCATCTCTACCAGCTCTTAAACTAAACAGGGTCAGGATGAGAGACTCCCTAATTGGGAGAGCCTCAAGGGAAAGCTAGGTGCTGGTGGGGGTGGTTACTCAGTCGCTGACCCATTCCATTGAGTTCCAGCATAGTGCTGGAAGTGCTGTACTGGTTAGGAACTGTGTTGTACATCAGATTGAAAACCAAGTCCTTGCCCACTCGTTGTCAGTAAAGGACCCCCAGTGCTGAATTTATTAAAGAGGAGTTGTCAGGCAGGTTGCATTCTGCTAATTACAGCCTGCCTAGATCAACCCCGTGGTTTTCATTTAATAAGCTATTTTTCGTCTGTTTCCCCCAAATAAAACTCTCGGCACTTGTACAGTGCTGCTGGCAGATTGGCTGCTGCTTTCTCACGCCAGACAACGACTGTCTCAAGCATTTCTGCGGAGAACAAAGTGATCTCTGCACATGAGGGGTGCATCACGCCAGTGGGAGCTCAATATTAGGCACAATGCTCCAAGGAGAACAACTGATACTACATCTTTTAACCAGCTGCCTCATGTGCTCCCAACTCTGCCCTTCCCTGCACCCTTGGGAAGGTTAGTGGTTGCTGCAGGTGCTAGCCTTATACTGTCCTTGGTTGTCCCTGGTCCCCGTGCTTGGGAACCAGGAGAGGTTCCTTACACCCTCTCCCTAGTCCTGTGCATGCGTGCAGGACCAGGACCAGCCTTGCCCTAAGTCTACGAAGTATTCTCGGAGTTCAGATGCTGCATAGGTATAATCTTCTACCAGCCTTGTTAAGGTACAGTAGTAATTTGTGCAACTGTAGCCAAAATGGGTTCAAGAACACTGGGTTCAACACTAAAGCAAAGCTGCAACCCACCAATGCACAAGTATGAGGAGAGAGGAGTTGGAAAAATCTTCCTCAGCCTTCAGGTCACTGAGGAGGGCACGCCTTATGGCCCCACACGTGTCCTCCCCGACACTGGTCAGTGATGCTGGCACACCATACAGCACCACCTGCCTCTTTCTGCCCACCAGCGCCCATGCCATGTGGCGCTGCCCACGTCTTTCCCCCGTACTGGTCACTGATGCAGGCACGCAATAGGGTGCCATCTGCCTCCTCCCCTCACTGGTCCCTGATTCATGTACACCACACATGATTCATGTACACCACATCTTCCCCCAGGCCAGTCTCTAATTCGGGCTTGCCATACAGTACCACCCCCCACACCCTCCCTCCCATCTGGCGCCCTTATCAAGATGATGTTATCACTTCCCATTCTAGTCCTCATAAGCTGTACTTGATCACTAAGCTCACTTCTACCTGTTTACTTAGCCTTATACAGTATTTCTGCTACTTTTGTGCACTGAAGGATGTGGTGTGAAATATGACCCACTTTGAGATGAAGATCAATATACCTCATGATAAATACTATTATTGATCTTTCAGTGTTGTACACGGCTCTTCAGGTCTATGGCATATTAACAGTAATTAACCAGTAATTCATTTCAGGAGGGTTGAGATTTTTTTTTTTAAAAGAGGCAAGATCCTGGGTCAGCCACACCTAAGAGTCCTATATATCCACATCCCTATGACAGGCCCAGGTCCCATGCCTCTACTTAGCCACATGCTTTAAAATAGTGCACCAGATCAACAGTCAGAATATATCAGCATAGTATCATTCACTTCAACAGAGCTATGCCAACTTTTGGTTAAGAGTGATTGTTTTCATCACAGTAATGGTTCTATTTTACCACAAGCCAACTTCTATCACAGGAAAGAATCAGCCAAAACCATCTGAATAATTATTCATTCTTGAAATACTTGTCTTCAGCCCTCATAAGAGTCTAGGATCTGCACTTGAGAATTTCCCCCCTGCTCAGTTGAATGCATCCTAACTGCCCTATTAACCAGCCTGGCAATGCTGCCCCGGCTGTGTGTTAGTTCAATTCATGGCTGGCTCTGAAGTCGGACAGTAGCCTTGAAAGAGGCTGGTGTGAAATCACTCCCTAAAGTAATAATCAGAAATGCTGGAACAATATGTTTCTCCCACCAGACAGTCATGACAGAGCTATTTCAGATGTCAAACAAAGCTGGCACCATTAACTATTTTCTGCTTAGCCATCAGTGTTCTTTTGACTGGGGGGTGTTGGAACAAAACCAAACCCTCACGTTTGTTCTGCCTTTAAAAATAAACTTAGCCTCTGAAAAGAACATTTCTGTGCTATTTCCCTTGTAAATTAGGGATTTGTTTTTGTTCCAGTGCTGAACTTTTAGCTCACTATAAAGTTAATGTGCTAGACAATGTGCATTCCAGGCAAGGCTGTGGGGCTGTGTATTTTCTGCCACCCCCCAAAATAGGCCATTATCCGTAATTACCCATTACCATGCATAATTATTTCTTCGAGCCTGGTTTCCGACCCCCAGGACTTTATGCCTTTACAGCTCACTGCACTATCTTATCAGATTTGTTAAGGAAGCTTTTCTGACCTTTAGAGCACTTGTCACTGTGCATACAAAAGCCGGCAGTAATTTGTTTAAGCATGTAGCATGTGATTTATTATGCATACCCTACAAAGGTATGTAACACATGGAGCAGTCTGAAACATTGCAAATCCCCCTCACCCCCCAAAAAATGTTTCTGTAATATTTTTTCTCTCTGTTAATAAAGGGCGGGCAGGAGGGTGGGACAATCCTCTTTAGCCTAAGCTGGGAAGTATAGTAGCAACAAATAGGTATGCCTGAATATTAGATCCTAGAGGTGCCAGCTGGCCTATTCTTCAACTCCACCTCTCCCTGTCTCTCATCCCAGTCCCATGAGCTTGATTCTTTCTTCACTTAGGCCAGTTTTACCTCAGTATAACTCTGTTGAGCCTGATTCTTATTTACACTAAGGCCCTTTATACTGTTCTGGCAGCGTAAAGAGGCCCTAATGTGGGTGTAAATTACATTTATGTCTAATTTAAGGCCCCTTTACACTGCCAGAGCAATGCAAAGGGGCCCTAGTGTAAATGAGAGTCAGGCCCAATTGGCTTCAGTGGAGTCACTCCTTATCTATACTAGTGAAAGTGACTGGAACATCAGGACTTCTGTGTTTACCTCCCTCAGACATCTAGCTAAGGGCCAGAGTCTGATACTTACCATATGGCCTGGTCTACTTTTAAAAGCTAGTATGGCACAGCTATAGTGCCAACCTAAACCCTGGTGTTGCTGCACCTAGATGGATGGAAGAATGCTTCTGTCTACCTAGCTACCTTTGCTCAGGGAGATGGAGTTCCTGTAGTGCTGGGAAATCCCCTTCTGTCACTGAAGAGAGTCTCCATTATGACTCTACAGGAGCACTGCTATGGAGCCAGAGCTATGCCACGGCAGCACCGGCACTGTAGCTGTGGCCTGAGTACGGGTAACATCTTACCCCGTAAGTAGTCCCACTACTCCATGAGTAAGATACTAGTCACTGAGTCAGGGTGGCAGACTCTGATCCTCCATGAGAAGAAGCTGTCTCCAGAAAAAGCTATTTACCCAGAAAAATAAATGAATTAAATAACAGGGGAGGGAGGGGAGGAACTGACTCCCTAAGACATGTTTCTGATTTTTTTTAAATCATTTTACGATGACTCTACAGAAATAAATTTTGGAGGCGCTTTCTTTCTAATGCCCAATTTTCAGGTGTTTATAACTTTCTGGAGAAGTTCTCAGGCTTGTTCTTAGCCCAAAGGTGAATTTAAAATAACGAGAACATTAATTTATTGTTAAAGAAATTCCAATAAAAAGCCAGTTGGCCATTTTTAAATTACAGGATGAAAGTGGAGTTTTCCCCCCTGTTTTAAGAAACTTCTCAGATGCTGTTCCTGCACTCCACTAGCTCAAAAAAATCCCTCACGATGGCCGTGCTTTGCACAAGCACAAATGGCTACACACGCATGGCACGGAACCATGAATCAAGCCCGACAGGTGTGCAATGGTGTAGCTTCGTCGGTGCAACCCTCCCCCCTCTCTCCCCCGCCCCGCCAAAGCCCAATGTATAAAACAAAGGTATTCAAGACCCTTAAAAGGATTGCTTAAATTAGGCTCTCTGCAGACATGGAGATCTACCTCGGCCATTTTGCTCCTACTATGAAGCGAGAGTGACAGAAGCCAATGCGCGACATCTCTGGATTTCTCCCCACGCTCAAGGAAATGACAATCCCATTAGGACTGGTTGATGCAGGTAACTCAAAGCATTCACATTTATAACTGCATGCTAAGTGGCAGAACACACGGACTAGAGACATGAATGGAGCTTGTTTAGCAGCAGAGGAGCTTGCACTTGTTCATTTCGACCTTTACACAGTAGGCCACACTTCTACCCTTGGAAGGAATTATTACTGAGGGCCAGTCACTGACATCCTAGTGCACTGAGAGAGTTAAAGGGCAATTGTACTCTGTCTCTGGGAAAATGACATTGTGGGGTTCCTGGTTCCTTGTCTTTCAATACTCCTGCTCAAATACGCAAAGCTTACAAATGAAAGGGTGTTTTTTTTTTCTAACTGCCAGCCTTGCAATCTCAGCCAAGCTAGGGGTTTTCCCTTCTTGCCCATCATCACCTGTAACAAAGGTTCTGCAGGCTAACCTGTGCCCTTGGCGATGCCTCTGCAGCCCCAGGGTCTTCAGATGATGCCTTCAGTGACACAGGTCCAAGCCTGTTCCCTTCAATGGATTTGCACAGATGTAACTGATTGGAACCTAATAAATAATTCTATTGTTGATGCACATGCAGGAAAATAATTCAGCTCTCTCAAAGCTGTGCAGGGCAAACAGGAGCAAAATGGAGCAAAAAGGTACTATTGTCCAAAAGTTATTAGATATTGCTCTCAATACACACACAGGGAGCTGATCTGTTTGGTAAGAAGGTGCCAGTTTTACACAGCCACTTTTCAAAGTCTTTAAAAAAGGGCACAATGGAAGTATTATAGCCTTTCCAGGCCAGCTGTTATTCCACTTCAGCTCCAATATACAGGGACATACTTAACTGCTGCACCACTTCCTTATCTAACAACGTCTTTTTGAGGCGCATCCCACCTGGCAACTCCTACCTCATCCTTATCTCTTCTCACTCTGATGCTAGCCCTTAAGACAAACAACCACTGATTAAGAATGTCTTCAAGTGATTTTTTTGACAACTCTCGAAAATATCTGGCATGTCCAGCCACACAGTCAGCGAGGGTGAGAAGCAATACTGCTAATTCTGTAAAGATTATCAAAAAGGCACAAGCATCATGTGAAGGCTATCAGGAGAAAGCAGTCTGTGGGCAGGAGCTGGCTTTATCCGTAAAGACGTCAATGCCTAAACTCTTATGTTTCTCAAGGTTTATTCTACTCCCAGAAACAATACTCATTTTATACTGAAGGAATGAATATTATTTTCCCCCTCCTACAATAATGTTGGAGTCATTATCTTGAGTTTACCAGCATAAGCAAATGCTTTCTGATATACAGTTTTTTTCAAGTTTGAGCTAAAATTAAGTTTTAAACCAATGTCAAATAGACTATATTTTTCTTGGCAAGAAAGGTGCAATATAAATTAAGAAATTAATTAAAAAGCAAGATGTGAAAAAGAACACTATTAAGATTGCAAGGTAAAGCACTCAGAAGGAGAACAGGGCAACATTTGTTGGACAAATAGTTTATTTGCCAAAAAATGCAGTTTCAGGTCAACTGAAACTATCGGTGAATTTGTGTTTAGTTTGTCAAATAGTTTCTACCGAACTGAAAAAGTCAAAACAGCTTGTTTTGGCCCAATTAATTTCATTCCGATTTTCAGCATTTTGACAGAAGCATAGTAAAGGATTCACAAAATGGCCAGAGGCAGTTGCTTTGGCACCTCCCTTGTACACATTAGCTCAGTGGTTAGGGGACCAATGTGGGAGACCCAGATTCAATTCCCCCCTCTGTCTGATGTGGAGAAAGGATCTGAATTTGCATCTCTGCTATTGCAGGAGAGTGCCCTAACCACTGGACTGTGGGATATTCTGGCATGTGGCTTTCTCCTCTTGAAGCTGTTCTACTATTTATGAATAATTAAATAGTCACTGGAACAGGGATTTGAACTTGGGTCTCCCATATCCTAACTAAGTGCCCTAACTACCAGACTATGCTGACAGAATGGTCCCTAACGTTTTTTTTATCCTGTGCAGGTTAGAAGATCCCTGACCCTGTTCTAACCTATGCTGAAAGCTAAACTTGCCCCCAGAATCAAGGTGACCCAATTTCTGGAACTTCCTTAGTGCCCCAAGAATTATTGAAAAAGAAATCAACATTAGTGGTTCAGAGAGATCCTTGGCCATCTCTTTCAAAACTCTTGGATACAAGTTATCTGCACCCGCTAATTTAAAATGTCTAGTTTTAGTAGCTGCTGTTTAACACCCTCCTTAGTTTTTGTTAGAATGGAAAGTATTTCATCTTCATCATATAATGTGACTTCATCATCTGGCATTTCCACAGGTTTAGAACAGGAACATTTATTGAAACCTCCTTCATTTTCTGCATTACTATTGACAATTCTACCATTTCCATCAAATAATGGTCCAATATTACTATTAGGATTCCTTTTGTTCTCATCATACTTTAAAAAAGTCACTGTAAGGTCTGTAGTTCACTTTAAACGACAAAAACTATTTTAAAAGGCAAAACAATTTGAGAAAATAACAAGGAGGCAGGAGGGCTGGCCAGTGGGTGGGACACTGTACGTTCGGAGCTTCTCAGTTGTGCATTTATTTACATCCAACTCCTCCTGAAGTCACTGGAAACACCCCCACTGATTTCAGTGGAAGTGGATTGGGCCCAATTTGTTCATCCTTAAGCATGCACCTCTCAAAAAAATCTACTGCATGTGTTCAGTATGCAACATTAAAGTATTCCTAATTTTGTTAAATTATAAAAAGCAATTTCCCCCCAAATCAAATAAAGACACCAGTCCTGATAGTTGACATATTATAGTCCTTCTCCAACTTACAAGGTGAGAGAGACAAGGTGGGTGAGGTAATATTTTTTATTGGACCAACTTCTGTTGGTGAAAGAAACAAGCTTTCGAGCTATGGACCAGAAGAAGAGCTCTGTGTAGCTCGAAAGCTCATCTCTCTCTGCAACCGAAATTGATCCAATAAAAGTTATTACCTCACCAGTAGTTGATCCAATAAAAATACTACCTCTCATATACTGTCTCTCTCATATACTGGGACCAACATGGCTACAACAACACTACAAACAACTTACAGAGTTGTCAGCAGTTTGTTACATTGCTGAGTAAAAAGGCGTAATTCAAAAATAACTGACATTTTGCTCAAACTTTCACACATAAAAAAATTCACCCTTGGACAGAGAGCAAGCATTCAAAATTTCTGACTAAGTCCCTGATCCTCCAAACTCATGCACACTTGTAACTTAATGCATAGGGATATTTATACTCAATGGGATTGTTCATGTGCATAAAATTACCAACATGTAGGAGTGTTTGCCTGACTGGGGCCCAAAAGGTTAGTGTTTTAGAAAATTATGAGCATGTAAAATAAGGGGTTATAATGAAATGTAGTTTTCAACCTCACTGCACTTGCTATGAGCATGACGTGTGTGTGTGTGTGAGTGAGTGAGTGAGAGAAAACTACAAATATTTAAATTTACTATAATATAACATATGAGAATTAAATTTTTAATAGGAACATCGGTTAAATAATGCAAGAACTTCTTTTAAAAAAAGGAAGAAATATTATGGAAAAAGAAATTGGGAAAGAAAACTAAAAGCCCAGACAATGATAAAAAAAACATCCTGCAGATTCAGAGGAGCAAACACAAGAGGAGGAGAAACAAAATCAGTATGGATTTAAGTCATTAACAAGATCAAAGAAAACATTATTAGGGAGGCATAGCTTTACAAGTATCTGAGATAGAAGACCTTGGAGGAAATATGACTGGGATAAAATCGTTATAGCTCACACTAAAAATAACAAAGGGAGTAAGCTTATGGTCGGAATGCTAGAGACCACTTGATTAGAAGCAACATGATGACAGAAATCCAAAAGGTTTCTGAAAAACACCAACTAGTAATAATGGGAGGGGTTTTTTTCTTTTTATTATGCAGACACACTCTTGGTAGCGATATGACTAGAAATGGTATAGAACCATCTATATGTATATAGTGGCCTGCATTAGTGAGTGCAAATAACTTGCACACACAATTCTTGTACGTGTATGCAAGTGTATGCAAGTGATAGAATTTATACTTGCAAAAACATGTGTCCATGAAAATGCAAACTGACCGCAAACGACTTTTGTTCATGCACAATCTATCAGTTACATACAAAAGCAATAATGCACAGCAACCGAGGGCCAGATCTTTGGAGCTATGATGTTTTGCAGCAGCTGAGGATCTGGATCTGAGTGTGTAAATGGCCTGTGTATACAGAGAAACCTGGTAGCGACCTCTCTGAAAATTTAGCCAAAGGTATCAAGGAGAATTAGAAAGGAAGTTAGGGCCAATTTTTCAAACAGGGTGCCTAAACTGAGACACATAAAAACCATATTTAAATATCTAAATAAATCAGCTGATTCAAAGCTCTTGATACCCTGCAGCTCTCAATGGTTCAGAGTCAACAGAAATTAGGCTGTTTATTTAGCTGCATAAGTCTAGATCAGGGTGGCCAACCTGTGGCTCCGGAGCCACATGCGGCTCTTCAGAAGTTAATGTGCGACTCCTTGTATAGGCACCAACTCCGGGGCTGGAGCTACAGGCGCCAACTTTCCAACGGCCCAGGGGGTGCTCACTGCTCAACCCCTGGCTCTGCCACAGGCCCTGCCCCCATTCCACCCCTTCCCCACCCCCCGAGGCCTGCCGTGCCCTCACTCCTCCCGCCCCCTCACTCCCGAGCCTCCTGCATGCCACGAAACAGCTGATGGGGAGGAAGGGGGAGGCGCTGACTGGTGCGGCTGCCAGTGGGTGGGAGGTGCTGGGAGAAGGGAGCTGATGGGGGGGCTGCTGACGTATTACTGTGGCTCTTTGGCAATGTACATTGGTAAACTCTGGCTCCTTCTCAGGCTCAGGATGGCCACCCCTGGTCTAGATTTATGGGTGCCTATAGCAAGGCACCCAAGTTTGAAAATGTTGTCCTTAATTTTATGCAGCACAGAAGGTATGATTAAATGCAAAAACCCACCTTCCTTTACAAGCTGGGCACCTAAGTAGATATGAGCCTTCAAAAATCTCCTCCTGGATGTATGGTGGAATACCATGTGCGTAGGAATTCCATGAACTGATTGATCTAGTCAAATTTGTAATTTTGACTAATAGGAGAGCAAACACAAGTGAAAACAAGGACAATACACTTCAGAGAGGAAGGACTGTATGGTACTAGGGTCTTTAAGGGTTGAGTTTCCCAGGCAGAGTCTGGGTGGGGTGCTCTTATCACTATTAACAAACAGCTGGAGTCAGACAGCAAATAAAGTAGAGCAAGCATTGTGTGATCATAGACTGAACACCACAGTTAAGACAAGTTTAGGGAAGGGGTGAATGTGAATAAGCATCAGAAAGAAAAAATCTAGAAAGAAAATGTTCAAAGCTAAGCTAGTGGTCACATAGACCATCTAGCAATAAATACACTAAATATGAAATAAGGGCCAATATGATAAATAAGTAGGCTTGGAAGAACTAGGTTTTGATCAGTAAATGTTGGTAAACATTGATTTCACAGTACACTCAAACCGATGCAGAAATATTTCCATTGATAATTCTAGAAATTTGCAGATACGCAAAGCAGGAAAAATGCTGATTGCGACCTTCTTAGAATTTCAAACTTTGTATATTTTTACATGTGATGTTGACCCCCCACAATTATATGCAGCTGTGAAAATTTAAAATCGATAAAAATTGAAAAAAATGCTTAAAAATAAACATCAGTATTATCTGTCAAAATTATAAAACAAATAAAAATCAAATTCTGCCAAGCCTTTAAATAAGTAGGGTCCTACCCAATTCACGGTCCATTCTGGTCAATTTCATGGTCGTAGGATTTTAAAAATCATAAATTTCATGATTTCAGCTATTTAAAGCTGAAATTTTATGGTGTTATAATTGTAGGGGTCCTGATCCAAAAAAAAGTTGAGGGGTTTGTCGCAAGGTTATTGTAGGTGGCTTGGCGGTGCTGCTACCCTTACTTCTGCCCTGCTGCTGGCGGGGCGCTGCCTTCAGAGCTGGGCACCTGGGCAACAGCTGCTGTTCTCCAGCCACCCAACTCTGAAGGCAGCGTAGAAGTAAGGGTGGCAATACCACGACCCCTGTAAAATAACCCTGTGACCCTCCCTGCAACTCCTTTTTGGATCAGGACCCCCAATTTGACAAATGCTGGTCTCCCCCGTGATATCTGTATAGTATAGGGTAAAA
This sequence comes from Lepidochelys kempii, assembly GCF_965140285.1. Classification (NCBI taxonomy): domain Eukaryota; kingdom Metazoa; phylum Chordata; order Testudines; family Cheloniidae; genus Lepidochelys; species Lepidochelys kempii. Next base: position 101,203,978 of record NC_136384.1, on the reverse strand, counting down.
GTACACAAAAGACCAGATTTTTACAGGGGGAGACCAGATTTCACAGTCTGTGAATTTGGTAGGGCCCTATAAATAAGGAAGGACTGTCAAAAAGTAAACAGAAAGAACCAGGATTTGTGAAGTATAAAATATGGGGCAAAGAAACAAATGGGACAGTGCCAGGATTTAATTAAGAAAGTGTGCAATAATCTTGTAGTCTCCACTTTTAATCTTGTTTTTTCTAAAAAAACCAACAAACATTAGCAAAACACCACACATTCAGATAAATAATAGGAAAAATTTCAAGGGCACGGGAAGGAACAAGAGGTTAGCCACAGAGAGATTAATAATACAGTGTCCCGGTAAAAAATTATAATGGACCAAAATTCTTTGTCTCAGTGTTTATAACATATGCCAAGAACAGGTAACCCCCCAAATTCGGATGCAAATCTACTACCAATATCAGATTATGGGGGCAATTTTCAGAGGCACAAAGCACAGACAGGCAACCAACTCCCACTGGCTTTCAACGGGAGCCAGACACCTAGGGCAGATCCTTTGCTGGTGTAAATTGTCACCATTGAAGTCAATGGAGCATGATGACAGCTTACCCCAGCTGAGGATCTCTCTCATCTGTGCCTTTGAAAATCTCACTATATGTCAGAAAGGCTGATCCAAAAGGTGCTGCAGACTCAGAGAAGCCCAAGTAAAAGAGGATCCACCATAATGTTCTGAAAAAAACAAGGAAATAATTTATCAGCATTTCCCCCCTGTATTAATCAAAGAAAGCCCTAGTAAAAGGAAACCTCTGAAGTACAGCAGGACCCAGGGAAAAGAGCCTCAGCACCAGCATGTGCCTTGGGTACTCCAAACACACTTATCCAGCCCCTGGCCAACGACAGCAAGATTTAGAGGCGTAGCAGCAGATGCAGCTCGCTGTTCCCACCAGTGAGAAGTATGGCCCTGGTGCATTCACACTGTGTACAAACCCACTGGCTCCTCCTCCATTTCCATATGGCAATGCAGACAGCTCTCCCCAGCATATGCATCAGGGTGACGAATCCCCTTAACAAGCTCTTCTCTGGAGTTGGCGGGAAAACAGTTTTTAGCGACCTTCCTCCCCACTATCTCCCCCACATTGTTTAACTAGTTTTTCAAAAAGTTTTGAAATTTCATCAGAAATGTTCAAGCAAGTTGAAAACTGGAAAAGAAAGTCATGAACATTTTACCCAAGATTTCCACTTGGACAATTTCAGTCTTGCTATAGTTCTGCTGCATTAGTATTTCCACAATGTTGTCTGGGCCTTAAGCAAGCATATGTGATACTTCAGGATTTAGGGGAGGGAGGGAGGGAGGGAGATATATATATGTAAATCTGTATGGAGGCCCGGGTAGGGAAGGATGTGCCTCCCCAAACAGCCTGGCCCCCACCGCCTATCCGCCCCCTCCCACTTCCCACCCCCTGACTGCCCCCCTCAGAACTCCCGACCCATCCAACCCCTCCCCACTCCTTGTCCCCTGACCGCCCCCTTCCAGGGACCCTGACCGCCCCCTGACAGGCCCCCCTGGGACTCCCACTCCCTGACAGCCCCTCCCCCTATCCAAACCCCCGCTCCCTGACAGGCCCCCCAGGACTCCCACGCTTATCCAACCCCTGTTCCCTGTCCCCTGACTGCCCTCTGGAACCCTCTGCCCCTTATCCAACCCCCTGGCCCCGGCCCCCTTACCGTGCCGCTCAGAGCAGCACGTCTGGCAGTCGCGCCGCCCGGCCAGAGCCGGACACACTGCTGCACTGCCCTGCAGGAACACGCCGCCCAGCCACCCAGAGCACTGTCCACGCAGCGGTGTGACTGCGGGGGAGGGGGAACAGAGGGGAAAGGGAACAGCAGGGGTGGGGCCAGGGGTGAGCCTCCCTGGCTGGGAGCTCAGGGGCCGGGCAGGATGGGGCCCACGGGCAGGATGTGGTCCGCCGGCCGTAGTTTGCCCACCTCTGTCCTAAACACCTCTTACGATCATGGGCACCAGGTTTGTATAATTTTTGGTGGTGCCCAGAATGGGTCCAAGCAGAGCCGTCCCGACCATAGGACAGACCAGGGCAACTGCCCTGGGCCCGCACTTTGTGGGGGCCTGTGCTTCAGGAGGACGCAGGGTCCAGGCCGGCCTGGGAGGGTTAGTGAGGCGCCTGGAGCCGGCGGCAGCGACCAACCCAGCCCCATTCCGCCCCGCTCTGCCCCATCCCACTGGCTCCCAATGTCACTCGGGGACAAAAGCCAGAAAGAGGCAGGGCTGGGGTTTGGCGGAAGGGGTGGAATGGGGGCAAAGCAGGGTCAGGAAGAGGTGGAGCGGGGACTTGGGGGAAGGGGTGGAGTGGGGCAGAGGCGGAGCAGGGACAGAAAGAGGCAGAGCAGGGCAGGGCAGGCTGGGGCCGGGTCGCTCGTGGCTGCCAGCACCAGGCCCCCCAGGCCGCCCTGGACCCAGTGTGCCCCTGAAGCACAGGGCCCCCCAAAGCACGGGGCCTGGGGCGGTTGCCCCGGTCCATCCTATGGACAGGACGGCTCTGAAAATATAAGCCCAAACATTGGTGAAGCTGGGCCCACGTTCCTCAATATTGGTGGAGCACAGGCTATATATAACTCGCGGCCTATGCTTACGATGCTTCACTTACCTCCTTGTCCTTAGGCAGGTCATTCTATTGCCTAACTGCACTTCCAGGTAGGAAAAAAAGTGTCTACTGTCTAATTTAATTTTTTCCTTTTTTTAGTTTCAAGCCATTGCTCCTTGTTATGCGGTCTCAAGTCCTGTAAATAATCACTCCTCCTCCTTCATATTATTACTGCTCAGATATTTATAGACTGTAATATCCACCCTTAGTCTCCTTTTCGACAAGCCGTATATCATTTCTGCCACCCTTCTCTTGATTCTCTCAGATTTATCTATGCCCTTTTTATAAGGAGATGCTCAGGAGTCTCTGCGGCATTCCTCAATATGGCTATACCAAAGCAACAAAGAGAGAACCAGTAGTACCTCACTTGCTCGACAAGAGGTATCCCCTGTATAGAGAACTCACAGCAAGCAGAAGACTTGTCATTGTTGCAATGGCTGTGTACTCTGAGGTCACATCCATCCCACTGTCCAATACCGCCTACAAATCCAGTACTGAATCATAGACATCAGAAATAGAAAAGAGCTATTATTGGCAGGTTCTTTAGCCCACATGCCTGACAGTGCAGGATTGTCCATTTCCATATTTTTCCATGGGTCTTTGTCCAGCCCAGTTTGAAAATCACCCAAGCAATGGGGCTTTTTCCAGTTCCCTTGGGAGACTATCTCACAATCTAATAGCTCATCAGTAATAACCATTGCCTAAATTTTCCTTTGTTTTAGAGCTAATTGTGACTGGACTGGGTACCCCATACAGGGGCATAAGAACCTACTCCTCCATACCCCGACACACCCTCTTGTTTAAGCATGAACATAGTGAAAGACTAACAGAAAAGAAGGAAAGGAGGAAATTAAAGGGTAAAGGGGAGATTTTATCCGCATCTGTATCCACAATCCACAAAAATGGTCTGCAGATATCCACAAACACGGATGCTATAAAGAAGATATCCGCGGATCTTCAAGGCTCTACTTGTAAACACTTAAATGCTTCTTTGCCAGTGGACCAGTAACCACATAACTACCTAACAATATGTAGATAAACCATGCCAGTCCGCCAACAGTCTCTTAAAGGGAGGTCCTACCTAGTGAAATATGAAGAAACACCTTTGTTTCCATCATTCATGATAAATGTATCAAAAGGAAAAATAACAATGAACTAAACCTTCAATTTTTTTAGTCCAGTGACATTAACAAAGTGTCGGTTCTGTATTTCATCTGGACCTTTTCTCCTATATACTGGCAAGATTACAGATTTTGTTAAACCTATGTGTTATCTGAAATGAAATTGGAGTACTTTCAAATATTTATACCCAAGTGGCACCCAGATGCCCCTAATCAGGACTGGGGACCACTGAGCTAGGTGCGCTCGACCCTGGAAATGGATTACTAAGTGCTAATAATGGTACATTTAACTTGATCAGAACCAGTGTCATTATGGAGGCAAAGAAATGATGCCCTGATTAAGGTTGTACGAGACCTAACAGAGAGAAGCAGCCCACAATGTGTAAAGCTGCCTGGTGATAAGTAGGTCGAGCTTTAGTATGCTAAGTCTTGGCGGAGTCTCAGTTGCATCACATGGGGGAGACCCAGAAAGTTGAAGTATCCTACAGCATCTTCTGGTCTCCTCAATGTGTATGTCACGCCCATACCTCCCAACTTGCCAAGGCATAACGTGTGACAAAACCGCAAAATGAGGGCACAAATTATTACATTTCTTCCATGAAAATGACGTGAGATTCCTTCCTTTCATGTGAGCAGCTCTCTCTGCAACCTTCATTTCATGGCTCTGCATTTCTGATGTAAACCAAAGAAGTACAGGGATATCACATTTGTGGGGAACGTAGATGACTCTGGGACTAAAAGAAAGGCCATTTGAAAGGTACAATCACATCAGCTCAGTCTCCCCTAAGACTCATCTCCGAATTTTGCCCACTACATTTAATTAACAAAACAAAACACGAGGAACTCACTGTTGCTCTAAAAATGCTCCTGAATCCTGGCTTTTTACTGAGCATTACAATATCTGTGCACTACAGTTAAACCAGATGATACTTTTTCAGGAAAATTGCTCAGTAACAATGAGATCTGCTTACGGAAGTTCTGTATCTGTCCTGCCAAACTGTTTCATTTGCTCCCATGCTATTCCTGCCGACTATCCTGCAAACTCCCATGTTTCTTTTCTTTCGGATTCTGGAAGATAATAAGCACCTTTCAATCTAAACACTATCGCCAAGACTGAAACGGTACATGGGCAAGCTGCTGTGCTAGTGCCAATACGTCTCATTCTGCCTCTTTTCCAAAAACGGCGCGTCGCAAGAGGTCTGAAAAATTGTCTCTGGTTTCTCAAGGTGTCATAATATTTCTGACCTGCCAATAAAATGGATACAATGAGGAAAGTCCCTCTCTCCCTGGCACCCTATCTGATTTGTGTGACTCTTTCACACACAAACTATGTGCAGTCTGATGAAGTTCAAAAGGAAAACTACTAAGCCTTTAAAGCCAACAGCATAAGGAATAGAATTAACAACTGTCACTATGACCTCCTGTGTACTATGTACTAATGTTCAACAGAGAGAGATTTGTCCTCACAGGAGTCCTCCTGGGTGTCCACATGGTTCTCCTGCGTGGCAGTGAAAGCAGTCTGCCTCCAGCTCAGGGCATGGTTTGACTCAGTGAGTACTGACTACTACTGTAAATGGTTCTTTTCCAAACTGCTGCATCTACATAAAAAAAAGGCCCTGTGAAAGGTCAGGCAGCGTGATCCAGTGGAGAGGACTGCACTCAGCAAACCTGGCTTCTAACCCTATCTCTGACACTGACCTACTGTATGATCTTTCCTTGGGCAAGTCACTTCCCCACGCTGTGTTTCTGTTGCCCCTTCCATCCTTTGTCTGTCTCATCTATATAGGGTGGCCAGGGACTATGTGTTTGTACAGAACCTAGCACAGTGGGGCACTAACAGGGCTTTTGTCCTTGGGAAGGGCTGTATGCAGTGGTGTGTTGGGCCATCTCCTCTATCTCCGCTCCCTTCTTTGACCAACCTCTCTCTCCTCCCCACACATTCCTTGGGGAAGGGTCATCCTGCAATCTCTCTCCCTAATGCCAAGGAGATGAAGGGGAGCAGTTCAGAATTCAGAGCTCAGGCTGCCTGCAGACTCAGGCATGCACCGCTCCATCAATTATATTCCATTCATATTTGGAAGGTTATCTTTTCAACTGTCAGAGCTAAGGACTTCATTTTTATTTTCAGTGAAAGTTTAGACTCTGGGGCACAACAACACCACTTCCAAAATAGGGCCCACTCACCAGGCTGCTATGAACCAGCCCTATTCAACCCCTGCAGTTCCTTTTCATGAGAGTGAGGCAGGGCCTGCTATCTTTCTTAGGGTGTGTCTACACCACAGCTGGAACGGAGCTTCCCAGTGTGGGTGGACAGACATGTGCTAGCTCTCTGCAAGCTAGTGCACTAAAAATAGCACTGTGGCCGCCCAAGTACATACCAGATTCACCATAAGCCATCATTATGTTTCATTCACATGGCACGTTTGAAGGCTTTGGGTCTTTCATGATATGGTTGGTCACCGAAATCGGATTCCTAGACTCTTTATTTTTAAAAGTGGAGTTTTTCCTTACTGCCGCCCCCTTTGTTTTGCTTTTCCACACCCCCAATGTCCCCTCATTCCATTAACGCGCAATTCACTCATTTCGTCTCCAAATCAGGTGACTTATTAAACTCTCGCTTGAGAGTAACATTAAAAACTGGTTAAACACAAGTGCAGGATACCTGAAAACACCCTGGATTGCAAAGGGGAAGATTCTCTGCAGCTCTCATACTAGGGCTGGCATCATCTTAACCATATAAAGATCCCCTGCAAAGGAAGTTTAATCTATATATGTTAATATAGACACATATACCTGTGTACTTGTATCTAGGGAGGAAAACGTTCACACACATAAAATAACTAAAGACCAAGTTAGGTGCATAAATCTCAATTTGGGCAGCTAAGAAACTTAATTTCCAAAGATGCTGAACAGTGACTTCTGTAGAAGTAGCCAGGTGCACGGTGCTGAAAATCAGGCCGCTCGGGCCTCACTCCTGCAAATAATTATGTGCATCCTTAACTTGAAGGACATGAGTAGTCACATCAAAGTCAATAGTGAAAACAGTACTTCACTGCAGTCAATGGCAGAACTCCCAATTACTTCAACTGGGCCAGGAGTTCACTAATGTGACCATGCATGTGGTTGAAGTTATGCATATGTGTCAGTGTTTAGAGGATCAGGGTCTTATTTAGGTGCTTTGAGTGGTTTGAGCATTGGCCTGCTAAACCCAGGGTTGTGAGTTCAATCCTTGAGGGGGCCATTTGGGATCTGGGGCAAAAATTGGGGATTGGTCCTGCTTTGAGCAGGGGGTTGGACTAGATGACCTCCTGAGGTCCCTTCCAACCCTGATATTCTATGACTCTATATTTGGGGGGAGTGATAGCTCAGTGGTTTGAGCATTGGCCTGCTAAATCCAGCGTTGTGAGTTCAATCCTTGAGGGGGCCGTTTGGGATCTGGGGCAAAATTAGGGATCGGTCCTGCTTTGAGCAGGGGATTGGACTAGATGACCTCCTGAGGTCCCTTCCAACCCTGGTATTCTATGATTCTATGACATAGGCTCCTATTTTTGAAAATCTCAGCCAAACTTTTCATCCCCAGATGCTGTACATGATTTCTGAATTCATTTCTGGCAAAGGAATGCTGACCCCTATTTTGTCTTTTGTTGGAAATGCATCTACTTTTCAAAGGTCTAAGCACAATATTATCAATGCTGCTGCCTACATGGTGCTATTTATTAAAATGCTAAAGAAGAACATGGAGCTATTATGTTGAAGAACGTAATTATCTGTCACACTGACAAAGACACTCCGCTTAAAAAAAGAGTGGCCTGAAAGATGTTTATAATTAATTAGTCCTTTACTGACATCTTTAAAACATTTCTAAAGATTTTTAAATTGGCAATATTTACACTTTACATTTTTCAGTCCAGCATAAAGTTTTCTGAGGATCTTTTTATGGATCTGTGTATTTTTATAATATTACCACGGGTGCTGAATGCACATTTTTATTGCAGTAAAAACTGAGTAGGTTAAATACTCCATTGTATATCCATTGAGGCTGAAGTTCCTGAGTGTTTCACTGATTGCAACGTGATCTCATTTTCTGGATTTATCTGAGTAAGTTTTCCCCCTCTTTTGTCTGAATTAACCTCAATCTCTGGAAGTGATTTCACAAGCTGTTTTAATCCTTAACCAGCCTTCCCCACCACAAACAAAACCCAGTGTTCCAAATATATTTCTTTTTATGAAAAGATCATCTTTGGTTGACCGTGAGTCCGAACAGGATTGTCTGAATGAAAACAAAATCTGACTTGTTAATTCCAACAAGCAATTTTTCTAAACACAACCCAAAACAATACCCTCTTAACACACGCAAATCATGGAATTGCTATTCTGTGTGTACAGGGATTGGACCCAGAGGGGTTGCCTGGTCAACGTGGGATATAGCAATTCCATTTGGCAGGTGCAGGAATTAAGCTCTAAATGTACTGGAGCGGGCAATGGTGCCGGCTAGCTGACACACAGAAGCACCCTGGCCAGAGGTGATTTTTAGTTAATTAGTAGGACAATGTCCATTTCGCAAACATATTTTTAACACATTGCTTTACCTGTATTACTAACATCCCCTTGGTTACTAAACCTAAACGAAAATCCAGTTTCCTTCTCACCGTGCTCGTTTGCTTTTTCATCTCTCTCAGTTGGGACAATGGAAGTCGGTGAAGCTGGTTTCACTTTTGGTTATGACCCATTGTTATTTCTAATTATGTGAGGTTTTGTAAAGACAAAGCATCAGATCATCAGCTGGTGTAAATCAGCATTGCCCCACTGACACCAAGGGAACTATGATGATTTACATCAGCTGTGGATGTGGCCCAAGGGGCTTCATTTTCAGCCACAATGGCGTTGAGAGAACTCTTTTAAATCCCGGATATGAATGGAAATGATTGCATTCAGTTTGCAGACTTGTTTCATGCCTACACATATATATAGTAGAAGAGCTGGCTGATGGTTTCTGAAATTTTCCATTTTGATTTCCACATGTTTTTGAAAAAAGAAAAAATATGAAAAATTGCTTGCTGCATCCCCTTCCCCCCCACACACACCTTTTCTGTCAGATTTTTTTCCGCAGCAGTGTTGCTCTGTGGGAAAGAAAAGAGAAGGAAACACACAGCAGACCTGTCACTGCAGCTATAACAAGCATGGAAAACAAAAACTAGCATCTCTCTGAAACAAGCTCTCTTCATTAGAGTTACCAGAACCCCCACTTTTCTCCCCCCCACTCCCTTACCTGATGGGGTGGTGGATGCTGTAGTTGCTGTGTTTGTTGAATGTGTCGGGCTGCTGTTTTCCAACAATAAACAGGAGCTGCCACCATTGTTTTCCTTCTTAACGAAGAGCTCCGGGGCACTTGGCAGAGGGATGGGATGGCTGATCCCCAGCTCTTCTTCTTGGGCCTGCTGCCTTCTCAATGCAACCTGGAAACAAGAACAACTATTCTGTGTCTAGTCTCTCGTTAGACAATGATCACAATGAACACAAGGGAAATTATCCACTGGTCCCAAACTAAGGGGCATACCACACATTCCAACAACTCATGGCTATTAATATCAGGACATGAAAGGGGGAAATAACATTCTGAGGGGTATAAAGCAAAAAGATGCTATGAAACAACGTGGGTCAAAATTTACCTTTATTTATAGCCATGCAAACTTCAGTTAGGTTACATCGGTAAGATGAAAGACTCTTGTAAAATGCTACCGCCATAAAAAAATATGCCTTCTGTTTTCAGCAGGGGCACAGGAATTAAATACTTAGTACTGGCTAAAATCACACCATTCTTGTCAAAGATTCTAGCCAGGGTCAGCATGATACAGTCATGCTCAGGCAAAGCAGGAAGAAGATTTTTCAAAGATATCTGGCTGTTATTTTATTTCTACTTGCTGTGGATCTGGGCAAAGGGACAGATAATCTCCTGTGTTTGTACATAGCCTCAGCGGGGCAGGAAATTCTGAAAGCTCCCACTTGCAAAGTAGCTGTTGCAGCTTTTCATCGGGGTGGGGCTCTGGCCCCACAAGAAATGGCAAGTCTGAAGATCTCAGGAGATCCATGAAGGCCAGTGCCGAGAGAAGTAGTGATCTTGGGTTGCCCTGCAGGCTGCTGCCCCAGAATCCCCCTCAGGCAAGTTTTCATAGCACACAGGAGGAAAGCAGGGCAAGAGCAGTCACCGAATCCATAAGAATATGGCTGCCATGAGGACCATGGAACAAGACACACATGCCTCCCACATAAATGAACCCCAGATCCATGGGTTCTGTGGCCTGAACTTCCCCTTCATTCTACAGCAATCCTACCAATACATACAACCAGAGGAAACTCTGAGCTAGCAAACGATACCCTTGTTTTGCTCATGTAGACAACCTGTTGCTGACAACAAATGTCACAACCGGCACCAAAAATAGCTTTTACAAGTGTAAGTACAAACAAACCATGTTCTGCACCACTTCAGAAAGAGAGGTCATCCACACATCCCACTACAGCAGTGTCTCTCGACGTTTCCAGACTACTGTACCCCTTTCGGGAGTCTGATTTGTCTTGCCTACCTCAAGGTTCACCTCACTTAAAAACTACTTGCTTACAAAATCAGACATAAAAATACAAAAGTGTCACAGCACACTATTCCTGAAAAATGGCTGATTGTCTCATTTTTACCACAGAATTATAAAATAAATCCATGGGAATATAAATATTGTACTTACATTTCAGTGTATAGTATCTAGAGCAATATAAACAAGTCATTGTCTGTATGAAATTTTAGTTTGTACTGACTTTGCTACAGCTTTTTATGTAGCCTGTTGTAAAAGTAGGTAAATATCTAGACGAGGTGATGTACACGCTGGCAGACAACCAGGGGTATGTCTATTCCTGGGGGAAAACCATTGTGCTGCAGTTCTCAGCACCATTTCTCCTTGTCTGCAGTGGTAGCTAAACAGCAGTTAGCTGCACCCACGGCTAACACCCCTTGTCACTAACGAGTCATTTGGCTAGCACAGACATGGCATCAGAGTTTATAATCCCCTATGCTGTGATTTCCCATACAGGTGGCAGTTTGGTCCATGTTTGCATTTGAATTGTGGAAATCAGCCTCCAACTTACAAGAGGTGACCATGTATTTTTTGGGGCACAGTTTTTGAGATGTCACAGTATAATTTACCTAGACCCTCCCTTTCCCTCAATACTACGTATATTGAACAGTGTTATTTTTCTTTACTTTTGTAATGATGCTGTACCCCAAAAAAGCAGCATTTTTAATAATTGTTCTTGTAACAAAAACATCTTCCAACACAAACTCTTGGAATTTCATTTGCAAAATCTAGCAGCAACCTATCAGCTGAATGGTGCTAGAAGATTCCACCTGCTGGAAATGGGTCATTCCAAAATATATTGGGAGTGGTAAGTGAAGATTTTAAGGATCTTAACTCCTATACATAAAAAAATTCAACTGAAATGATGTTTGGGAACATTCAGCACTTCCAGGAAGCTCTGGGTTAGGTAAGGACAGCAGTCCCAAATAAGGCACAATGAGGTCTAGGGTCGAGATCAACACAGGTGGTAGGAAGAAACTCAGGAGCTTAAATACCTTTGGGGATCTAGGCCTATGTGCAGAGAGGAGTTAATCATATTATAGAAGCTACCTAGCAGCATGAGAACAATCTGTACAGAATCTGATACTTTTACTGATACTTTTACAGTTTCAAATGGTTCTTTTTCACAGGGTGTCACAACAGGATCTCTGTGTATTATGTCCAGTGAGGTAAAAAAGCACCTATAATTTTTCCAAAATAATCACTGTAGTATTCTAAGAAAGACCTTCTAAAGCCAACAATATTTGGGGGAAATGGGAGTACATGACCTGGTCCAAGAACAGGGACTGGGATGGGACTTGACCCCAACACTGCAAGGTTTTAAAAAATATGTCAACCAGCCACACACTTCAGTCACAGAGCAAGGGAATTATAGTTAATTTGGATTCTGGAAGTTCTGAGAGACAACCACTTGCAGAATTCAGAGTAACAGCCGTGTTAGTCTGTATTCGCAAAAAGAAAAGGAGTACTTGTGGCACCTTAGAGACTAACCAATTTATTTGAGCATGAGCTTTCGTGAGCTACAGCTCACTTCATCGGATGCATAGATTTCAGTCCTGCAACATTTACTCACATAAGTAAGCCTAACGACTGCAAATAATTTATTCTAGTAAAATTGCACAAGTACGGAATGCAAAACAGGATGTTGCATCTCAAAGCCACACAATCTTTCTCATCCAAGAAGCCCTTAAACACACAGAGTTACTCACATAAGCATGGGTTTGCAGAATTGGATTCATATGGATTCAATCCTGCAAACATTTACATGTATAACTCAGATTTCAATGGGACTACTTACGTGGGTAAAGTTACTCCCATGCAGGACTGGACCAAGCTTGAACTATTAGCTACTATTAGTTTCAGTGGTGCTGGAACAATTTTTATAGTTGGGGTGCTGAGAGCTATTGAACCAAACTGTAAATCCTGTATATAATCGAAACCCCTTCAAGCCAGGGGGGGCAGAGTACCAGCACCAATTATTAGTTTCCAGTTTTAAGTTTAAAACTAGCGCAACTCAAGAGCATAAGACATTGAATGGCCAATATTTTTTAAACAGATAATTCAAGGGAAACATGTTTTTAAAACACTACTAAAAATATTTTTTTACTCTTAGAAATGAACCACAGTACACCTAAAAACACAGAAAACATCAGAAAAAATAAGCATGTCAAACTGGAAAACTACAACTCAATTCTGCTCCCACCATTCATTGAGTTGATCAGATCCCCAATTATTTTTAAGATAATTAACTTAAATAGTTACCTACAAAAATATGAAAATTAGCTGATCTTACATGAAGAAGATTTTTCCAAAAAATATCCATGTAGGGTAAGTGAAGTTGTATTTGACAATAGAAAATGCATCACCAAAAATTTTCATTGGAAATCTTGCATCTTGAATGTCTTAATAGAATTTAAAGTTTATAAACATATTTTATTTTTACTCATTTTTGCAATGGAAATACATTCACAAATTATTCAAAATCTGCTATATGAGTTATCTGCTACTTACTAAAACCACTTCTGAATATTGCTGTAAGTAAAGCGTCAAAATGTCATACCAATTTATAAAGAAAAGCATTCACATTCATTTACTCAATACAGGATGCTCTTCAAGACCACATTATCTGGAGATAGCAGCAAAGTAAAGCATTTTTATTCAGATTAAAAAAAATCCAACCATTTTGTTCTTTCCTTTTGCATACTGTAATTCCAAAATTTAAAGAATTTTTTTTTCTTGAGGTAAGTGTTTTCCTATTAAGAGAATCATGTGTTACTCTTTGATTCATTACATCGGTTAGAGGATTAAACAAAATATGTATGATAGTATATGTAAAAAACCCAGTTAGATTTCATAAAAATACCATATTGGACCAGCTTCTGCAATCAACACAGGTTAAACTCCCAAATCTTGAATCTGTGTCTGTATCAGGAGCAAGTAAAATATATGGTCCTTTTAGGTCCCTTTAACGAGTTCAGATGCTTCCATCCACTTAGATCAATATTTTACAGTTTGAAAACAAGTAACTATTTGCTTACATAAGGTAAATTAAATATACATATCAAACTGTTGAGGAAATATGTGGTCATTTGTTAACAGGAAAAAAACAGTGTGTGACAAGAATCTGCTTTTTAAATGTTTCTGTTTCAGTTTCTTTGCCAATTCTAAAACACAAATGTTTCATGGCTCCAGCGTGACTTCATTGGGGTGTTTTAACTCAAACAGATCCGCATGCTCTTCAGAAGATTTTTCCTTTTTCTGTTGTAGATTTAGGTTACAAGTTTAGGTTGTTGATTACAAAAGGGAAAAACAAGCATGCGTTAAACTCTAGTTTTGTAAAACATAATTGAATTCATTTCCATTCATCTAGAAAACCGGGTATGTATCATTATCTTCACATCTGTGAAATGCAACTATTCAACTCCATTTACAAACTTAGCAATTCTCGGTCAAACTACAAAGGTAGACTTAAGCAAATATATGTGGGCACTTATTTAATGTCTTTGGAAGTTCATTTTCAAAACATACTCTGAGCAGTTTATAAATACCGAAACCGGTGAAACACACACGAGGACAGATCGCACATACGCTTTTATGGACACTATCCAAAACATCTGAAGGGAATGACACGTTGCCGATAATTTAGATGAATAAAAGGCTTAGCAGGCCTCTAGGTAGGTTTTAAAGGTTTTATGAAATTTATTTGTAAACAAGAATGTATTTTAGTAGTTATGGCAAATGGAAACCATATAATGGCAAATAATCAAAGGCGGGGAGGAGGTGCAGGGTGGATTGAATTCCGCAAGTCTCTGTTTTAACGGACAGTCTGGAGTAATAAGAGATGTGCCATCCGCAAAGCATCAGCCTAGTGGGTCTAGAGGGAAACATGGAGACACTGGAGGAGATTTGAGGGGAAAGAGGCTTTGGGGAGCAGGGTGTATATTCTTGCGAGAGCTTTTCTAGTGACTGCTGTCGAGCAGAACCTGCATCCGTGGGGCAACTGTTATTGTGCACGTGAGTGACAACCTGAAATAAGAGCTTTTAAACCCCTCTCTCTGCACTGCAGGGAGCTTCGTGTGCCTGTCAAGTATCTGCGTTTCAGACAGGTGCTAGGAAAGACACATTCCACCACCCTTGGCCCCTTTTTTGATTCAATCGAGGAGGCCTGGTCCTCCTTTATCCCCAGCTCACCTGGGCTGCCATCACCCGCTGTCGCTCTGCGATCAGGCTGCATTTTTTACACTGACAGTCCCTCCACATGCAGAACCTCTTGTGCCCTTTCAGTGGCGAGGAGTAGCCGTGGTTCCTGCACCGGGCACACTTGGGGAGACGGGGAGACTTCTTTCCCGAGGCGGCGGTGGCGGCGGCTTGAGCCAAGACCCCGGCACCCCCTCCACCTCCGGCAGGAGTAGTAGCAGCCATCAGAACGGCGGCTTTCCCGAAGCTGCTCATCTTACCCCCCTGGGCATGATGGTCCGAAGAAGCCGAGGGCTTGTTGAATGAGTCATTGGGCATCGTCCCGGACCGGTTGGCTCGCCCGCACAGTTAGGGACGGGGGAAGGAGTTAATGTTTCAGGGGCTGGGGTGTGGCTGGGAGAAGAGAGGTTCGGCTAACACGTATTAGCCAATTCCTGCTGCATCAGAAGGAGTCGCTGCGATGCGGCCCAAACAAGACAGCTGCCCCCACCTTTTGCCCAGTTGGAAGCTGCGGTTGCCGCAGCAGCAGCGGGAGTAACACTGGCCACACCAGCTCCTGCCCCCTGTGTTGGCTGAGTTTTGGCGGGCGGGCTGCTGCAGGTTTGGAACATTCGCTACTTTTTTCAGAACGCTGGATACTTTTTGGAACGTTCCCCGGGAGGAGAGAGAAAGCGAAGCAAACCCCGGCCTCTCCCTGCCAGCTCCTCCCCCTTCTTCCCGCCCGGCCAGCTGCTGCTGCAGGGCCCAGGGCGCTGAGCAGACCAGGTCCATGCCGCCTTGGCTCCAGGGCTGGGAAGAAGTGAGACAATCTAAATAAGATATTACACAAAAATCCAAGAGAAGTTGATTTACAAATCTCGGGTAGCAGGTCCCTTGGGGATGGAGAGAGAGTTGCATTTTAAACTGCATTTCAGCTCTTTTTAAGAGCCCCACAATAAAAATACCATTGGGGTGCCATGTTTATTATGTCTCAGGGACTCCAGCTGGAACCTGCTCATTTGACAAGATTTTACACATACACCAGCTGCCTGACGCACTCATCCTAAAACGCATCCTAAACAAGTGCATCTCCCTGCTAAGGATCCACCTCACTGGCGATTTGATAAGTTAAGAGGTATGTCCACGATTCACACTGAAAAATAAATAAATAAAATATGCAGACCCCGATCCAAAGGTACAGTGCACTCCATTTATAAGAATCAACTGCATAGAGTGGTCTGGGACAAAAATAATTCCTATACTAAGACTCCACTTGTAAGAATCCCATCCTCTGGGACAGATGTGATTCTTACCAAAGAAGTGCACTGATTTTAAATGTAAATTAGAAGCCTACATATCTTTGTGGATCTGGGGCATAAAATACAGCCTTGCTTCTCCTGTGCTGTAAGCACCCTCCATCTCTTCCTTGAAGTCTCCCCTTAAAGCATATTTCTTTCAGTCAGTCTTTCATCACTGGTTGACTGGAATTCTATCCACTTGTAACACAGCTCCTTCTTATCTTTCTGCATTCAAGCCTTCCAAATTAAAGTAAGGTCCTTGGAGTCAGGACATGGCTTAAATTCAGAGATTATTTATAAAGTGGTACCATATAGAATCTCTTGCGCAATGGTAGCGTGCATGTCATAGGGCATGGCTGCCCTGTAGCACCCCCTATTGGCCACGCTGGGTGCTCCAGGCACTCCCTGCCTCGATTTCCCCTTATGGATTTCCCTACATCCTCCCTAACTCACCCATTCCCTCCTAGTGGTCAATTAGTTTCATTGCAGTGTGGCCAATTTAGTCATTTTCCACCTAGATCTAGTTGTTTACAAAAATTTCTAGTTAGAAAAAAAAAAGTCCATTTAGTTGTTGGTTGGAAATTTGAATTGAAATTGAACCATTAATACACACTTTAAAAGCATATATATGATAAAATACTTGTGCCTGAAAAAGCATAATAAGTTTGAAAAGTATGAACAAAGACTAGCTTCCTCATACAGCTGTGTTTGTTATGACAGTGTCAGCGTATTCATTTTGATGATGTTGACCAACCTAATAATTTCAAATTATGATGTATAAACAGCAGTAAATCATCATAAATTCAAATGATGTTTATTGCTGTTTTATGATGTTTTGGTGTTATAAAATTTGGGGCTGAAAGTTAGCGCTTTGCCAACAAAAATGTACAAAACTTACTGACAGCAACCAGACAAAGACAGTACGCTTAACTCCTCTTTTTTAATTGAAATTTCATGAAAGTTCATGCATATATAAGAGGAATTAATATAATTTCTCATTCTTGGGACAACTAAATTAGTATGTTTCAGTGACTTTGGATGTTTGGATGTTTGGATCCAGAATGTTGGATTTGCAACTGGGAAACTTATATAAATATAAAAAGAAAGTGAGTACTTGTGGATGCATCCGATGAAGTGAGCTGTAGCTCACGAAAGCTTATGCTCAAATAAATTTTTTAGTCTCTAAGGTGCCACAAGTACTCCTTTTCTTTTTGCAAATACAGACTAACACGGCTGCTACTGTGAAACCTTATTTAAATATAGGTTTCCTAGTAGGCCAAGGATTTTTAAAAAGCAGTATTTGCCAATGTCATTATCTCGTATTGTCACTATCTCGAGATATCGTTATCTTGGGGAGTTTCTGTACTAAACATTTTTAATAATATATTCTAATTACTTTTTCAAAAGTCAATTTTAATTAAATATATTTTAATTTTTCATTAGAAATCTAAAACAATTATGTATTTTTCGGTTTTTAATATGGTGCCAAACAGCCCACCTTCACCCTCACAGTCTCACCCCTCAGCTCTCATTCCCCTGTAAATTCGAACACCTTCTCTAATTTCAATTCCTGGGGAAAACACTGCTTTAACCAGGTGGAATAGTTTGGGAAGACTCCCAGAGCACAAGTCCAGTGGGGCTGCGTCTACACTGCAAAGCAATAGGACTTGAACCCTGGGTCCTGGTTTGACTCAGTTTCGGACCCTCCACCCCTGTGGGGTCCTGGGACCAGGGGTTCTGGAGCAATTTGTATAATGGGGGTGCTGAGAGCCATTGAACCAAGAGGGGATTAGGGGGATTAGTCTTGCTCCTGAATTTGAATGCTGGGCTTACATTGTAGTATAGACATACCCTTAAACTCACCTCTGAATCTGGCCTGTCATAAATATAAAGGGAAGGGTAAACACCTTTAAAATCCCCCCTGGCTAGAGGAAAAACCCTTTCACCTGTAAAGGGTTAAGAAGCTAGGATAACCTCACTGGCACCTGACCAAAATGACCAATGAGGAGACAGGATACTTTCAAAAGCTAGAGGGAGGGAGAAAAAAAAACCTCTCTCTCTGTCTGTCTGTGGGATACATTTGCCGGGGACAGAACAGGAATGGAGTCTTAGACCTTTGTAAGTAATCTAGTTAGATATGCGTTAGATTCTGTTTGTTTAAATGGCTGAGAAAGTAAGCTGTGCTGAATGGAATGTATATTCCTGTTTTTGTGTCTTTTTGTAACTTAAGGTTTTGCCTAGAGGGATTCTCTATGTTTTGAATCTGAGTACCCTGTAAGGTATTTACCATCCTGATTTTACAGAGGTGATTCTTTTACTTTTTCTTCTATTAAAATTCTTCTTTTAAGAACCTGATTGTTTTTTTCATTGTTCTTAAGATTCAAGGGTTTGGGTCTGTGTTCATCTATGTAAATTGGTGAGGATTTTTATCAAGCCTTCCCCAGGAAAGGGGGTGTAGGGTTTGGGGAGGATTTTGGGGGGAAAGACGTTTCCAAGCGGGCTCTTTTCCAGGTATATATCTGTTAGACGCTTGGTGGTGGCAGCAATAAAGTCCAAGGGAAAAAGGAAAATAGTTTGTACCTTGGGGAAGTTTTAACCTAAGCTGGTAAAAATAAGCTTAGGAGGTTTTTATGCAGGTCCCCACATCTGTACCCTAGAGTTCAGAGTGGGGAAGGAACCGTGACATGGCCCTATGTGAATAGAGTGCCATATACATCCAGGGGGCAATATTGCATTATTATTTGCTAAGTACATTGCAACAAATTATTTACCTCAGGATGCAGCTTCAAGATACTTGTGTGGCTTTCCCTCCAACTAGGAATTTCACATTTGAAATCACTGTTACTAAGTGATAGCTCCCGAGTCCCAAATATGTGACAATAACCCCCAAATCAGGTGCCCAACAAAGAAAAGCAGAGGAAACATAGGTTGTCTTGATACAAGAATTATATATTTGATGTGAATGAAAATTTTTTCTAACCTCACTTTAATGGTTCAACATTTTTGATGTCAATACACTTACAGTAATAGTACAGAGGAAAACAAACGTTTGTTTGGGACAGAACTAAATGTGTCTGTTAAATGGATGATGTTCATTTTAGTCAGTGTTTGAAGAAGGTTAATATGGAGTGAGCTGCTCGCTGCTTCCTATTTTGAAGTCTGATCCAACACTCATTGAAGTCAATGAAAAGATTCCAAGGAGCATTGGATCAGTCCTCTGATGTTTT
This sequence comes from Lepidochelys kempii, assembly GCF_965140285.1. Lineage (NCBI taxonomy): Eukaryota > Metazoa > Chordata > Testudines > Cheloniidae > Lepidochelys > Lepidochelys kempii. Next base: position 101,184,892 of record NC_136384.1, on the reverse strand, counting down.
AGTCCATGTACAAGTGAAGCAGCAAAGTGAAACAAACAGGTTCCAGTCTCTGACGTTCTATATGCTTTTGAGACTGGCAATTGTTGATCTCTAGGGGCTTGATACAATTCTCATTGAAGACAATGGAAAACTCCCTCTGACTCTCGGAAAGGGGGAGTTGGGTCAGATCCAAGACGCACATGAAAAAGCGTAGCAGCCAGAAAACAGGTGGGAATAGAGAGGAGGTACAAAGAAAAGAGAAGGGGAGAAAAAATAAAGGAGAAAAGATTTTAAAAAGCCATGGGAATACTGCTACACTCCATTGACATAAATGGGCCGCCACTGTTGAAATAAGTTTTGTAAATACCCCCAGGACTGTGGAAAGTCCGAAGGGAAGGACTTGATACTGGCATGGTTCTGAGCCTACTATGAAACATAGGAAACATTTGTGGGATGGGGGGATAGCTACATGAAAGTAGGCGTTTTGGAGCTTAAGGGTGATGAACGAGATCTAAGGATGGGTTTATAGTGATTAGCATCACCATCCTGAAGTGCTGGGAAAGGATATAGGTGTTCAGGTTTCTGAGGTCGAGAATCAGTCTCCATCTTCTCCCGCTTGGGAACTAGGGATAGAAGCCTACCAGCTCTTGCCTCCTTTGATCACCTCCAAGATCCATTTGTCTGAGGTAACCTGTTCCCAGGCAGGGAGGAAGTGGAATAGTCAGTCTCCATACAGGGACGGATGGAATCGTGTAGCAGAGGATCCAAGAAAGTAGGTTGCTTACAGTCCTCGACTGAGATGTCAAAACTGTTTCTTAGAGGGAGGTGTAGATGATGTTATTGGGGGTGTGGTCCTGTTTTCTGAAGTCTAGATCTCCTCCTCGGAAAGTTTGAAGATCTGGGAAAAGTTTGGCATGGATAGGTCCTGTTTTCTGAGGCTCTTTTTGTTGCAAGGATGTAAATTCCCAGAGACCGTAAGGTTGTCCTTGAGTCCTTCTGGGTATGGAGGGAGGAGTATGTGTCAGTACTGAAGAGCTTAGGCCCTTCCAAAGGCAGGTCTTCAATTGAGTTCTGCTTCTCTGTCGGGAGACCAGAAGACTGGAGTCAAGATGCTCTCCATGTAACCACAGCCATGGCTATGGACCTGGAAGCCACAAGTGCAGCATCTAGAGCAGCTTAAAGGGAGGTTTTAACTATCAATTGACCCTCCAAGATGAAGGCCTGAAATTGTTCTCTCTGGTCCGATGGAAGATGTTCAATACAATGTGTGAACTTGGAATACGGGTTAAAGGCATATTTTGCCAATAGAGCTTGGTAGTTTGGTCACCTGAAATTGGAGAGCCACCGAGGAATAGCTCTTTCTACCCAAGAGGTCTAAACATTTGAACTCTATCGTAAGGAGAAGGTTGGGAGCAGGTTTGTCGATTTCTTTCATTAGCCACGTCCACCACTAGGGAATTGGGAGTAGGGTGGGAAAAGAAATGCTCTATTCCTTTGGCTGGAATATGGTACTTTTTTTATCTGCCTGCTTACAGGTGGGCTGGATAGTGGCAGGGGTTTGCAAAAACTGTGCGAATAGGTGATTTTCTGAATGTCCACCACAGACTGGCGACACACTTGAACCTCTTCTAATGGGATCTGTAGGGATGCTGCCAGGAGTTTCATGGTGTCTTGGAAGGCCCAAAAGTTGTTTGTGTAACTAAGAGAGTGGTGGGGGCATTACTGGCTCATCTGGGGATGAAGAGGACTTTGCTGATGGGTGCAAGTTTCCCCCCATCTGTGGGCCTATTTGAATCCAGCCCATGATAGCAGTGACCAAACATTGCTACTGTCTGATGGCTGTTAGATGGCCTATGTGAAATAAGTTCTTCAGAAATATGTTAATGGCTCCACTGAAATAGCAAAAAATAAAGGAGGCAAAGGATATTTTTGCTCTTGCGTAACAACAATTTCTCTGTAATTGTCCTTTAGCTTTAACATTTGCTTGAGATTTAAAGTATAAAATTTAACCTTGTATAAAAATATCCCTCACACTGTTTACTGAGTATGGAGCCTGTTGGCAGACCACTGAGTATGGCTGAATGCTTTTGTTGTATTGATTGGAGCCACTGTACTGATGGGTGGGTGTCAGTCTAGATCCAGCAGACACGTGTCAAAACATCCAGGTTTGGCACTGATTACTAGTCTTGATGACCAAGAATTAAGGACCCTGTTCTGTGAGATTTGCCCCTCCTGTGAAGTGAGGGGCTATCAGCTCCACAGAAAGCAGTGGAGTGAGGTACATTCAGTCCCTTGCTGGACTGAGTCCTGAACTGAGCACTGAGACTTATCCTCTCACCCACTGAAGATGGCCCTTCATGTTGGGAGAGCAGGGGGAGGAAGGTTCCATTGCTCTTGTTCCATTGCTCTTGTAGTGGTTCTGTGGAAAAACGGACAACTTTCTACAGCACCAGTCTCTTTCCAAAGACTGTATTATTCTGAAATGTCTAATTTGTTTTGATTTATATTTGGACTTCTTATTAAGGCGGGAGGGATAGCTCAGTGATTTGAGCATTGGCCTGCTAAACCCAGGGCTGTGAGTTCAATCCTTGAGGGGACCATTTAGGCAGTGATGAGCTGCCAAAAGCTGAAGAACCGGTTCCTTCACTTGCTCTGGGTCTTCGGCGGCACTTCGGCACCAGGTCCTTGAGTCGCACCGGGTCTTCAGCGGCACTGAAGGACATGCTGCCGAAGTGCCGCCGAAGTCCGGAGGGAGTGAAGGACGCACCGCCGAAAACCCGGAGCAAGTGAAGGACGCGCCGCCAAAGTGCCGCCGGAGCGCCGCCGGGTGAGTAAAAATTTAAAAGGGATTCTCAGGGGAGCCTCCCCAGCTGAGAGCTCAGGCGGGCCAGACAGGATGGTCCTGCGGGCTGGATGTGGCCCGCAGGCCGGAGTTTGCCCACCCCTTTAACAACTGGTTTTAAACCGGCTTCAAAATTTAACAACTGGTTCGCATGAACCGGTGCAAACCGGCTCCAGCTCACCACTGCATTTAGGGATCTGGGGCAAAAACTGGGGATTGGTCCTGCTTTGAGCAAGGGTTTGGACTAGATGACCTCCTGAGGTCTCTTGCAACCCTGATATTCTATGATTAAATGAAGACTCTTGCTTGTTTCTTTGCCACAGTTAAAAAAAACAGCCTACATCTTGTACGTGTATGAATGTGATTCACTGGTTCTTACCTCCACCTGGGTCAGAGAACATAGCATCCAACATGCTTAGCTACTACACAGGCACTCGCGGTGACCCTTTACCAGCTCCCCATTGAATACAGGGGCAAACCCCAGGTGTTGGTCCCAGTCTTCATAGTGATTCCTGCCTGAGGGACCACCTCACGCTGCACGATTGTAGCTTCCTGCAACAGCTATGGTGCAGTGGGAGGATGGAACTATCAACCTGAGGGGCGAGACTCATGGGTAAAGAAGACAGGGCTTTCACAGCAACTGGGTCTTGCAATGGATGAGATCAGAATGTCCATGAACACCAGCACCTTCAGAACAAAGTGTAAAACAGGGCCCCACCATGTTAGGTTCATGTATGATGTCTAGGGGAGGGAGATGATGCTAGGACCCTCTCCCCACCTGGAACATCACTCACAGGGGATTGACTCTAGTGGGAGTCCTTGTGCTCAGGAAGCACATGGAATATGTTGGTCTGGGCGGCTGTCAATGCTAACCTCTACACAGGGGGTGGGAAAAGATGGTAAAGAAGGCAGAGCCTGCTACACCACATCCTCTTAAATGCTGGTACAAAGCCCACCGTCCCCAAGAGTGCCTGCTAGATGGCACTGCTTCCACTGCCCCAAATTGAAACAGTGATGACATACTCCAATACAGACAGCAATACCCCCACAGCACCCATTTAATTGTCATTATAGTCTATGTACAGCAGGAAACGTTTATGAGACAGACTTATCTGAGATGTTATTGTACCTTCTTATGCTGGGAATTCCAACTCCCCCGCACCCTCCCCAACTAGGATCTTTAGCTACTGCTGACAGCACTGAGCACATCATGATGTGTCAGTTTGGCAGACTCACTTCAACATGCCATCAACCTCTGCAACTTGCTATAAGCCCTAAGTATCCTAGCTGCTGCCTGATCATCAAATTAGCAGAATAAAGAGACATATGGCTCCAATTCTATGATCACTTCAGCATATGTGTATCTTTACTTATGTGAGTAATCTCATCAAAGTCAATGGGCCTACTCACATGAGTCACTTTACTCACACGTGCAAGTGCTTGCAAGATCAGAGTGTCTGACTGTACCGCCCAAACCCACTGAAAATATACTTCAGTAAAAATCCAGTAGGTGGCATAAATAGGCCATGCATATTTTTTGCAGTTTTCTTCATCTTTTGTACTGCATCGCTCCCCTCCCCTTTTTATTCATTTGTTTTTGTCTCTGGAGCCTTAATCTGAGCTTTCTTTAATTTATAAGGAAGGTGAAGTCTAGGCAATGGGATCACATTGCATATACGCCAAAACAAAACTCCACAGAGTTGTGTTCCAACCAGAAGGGGTTTTTTGCATCTGCTGGCAGAAGTCACTGGTCCTGAATTCAGTGAACATTCTGGAGGGTGACCCAAAGTTGCCAGCTCTTCTGTACAGGTTTTGGAATGTTTCTGTGTGAAATTTTTTGACTCTACAATACAACTCAAGGCCAATTACATTTAAGGTGCAATGACCCCATTATGTTCTCACCAAAGTCAAGAGAGTTGGCCTCAGTAATTCTTTCTAACATGCCCTTCCCTCCAACCTACAGCATGCCAAAGAGCTCCCTTCTTACTATTTTGAAGCGTGGTGCTTCTCTTACAGTTTATCAATTTCCACTTATTATTTATTTGTGCACCCAAGAACTAGTTTTTCCCAATTAGTGGAGAAGGATAAGTATCATGTTTGTGTTTCTGAGGCCATCTATTTATTATAGGCCAGGTTGTGACTGCCCCTTACAGCAGGGGCCAGCAGATGAGGGGCCTATGCTGGGAGTCTTCGCCTCATTCTTTTGTGCCCTATAAAAGAGCCAGTCATAACCTCAATCCCAAGTGGACAGGAGCTGTTCCCTCCATTGCACCTGGGCATGAACATCGTCCCAAAGTGTGGAGGAAAGGTCAGCGTGTGGGACTGTGTTCCAACTCATAGTTCAGGCCTGAAGCAGCAAGGGGAGTATGCTGCATCCCTGAATGGACATAGAAGCGGGAAGTGTCAGCTCAAACACAAATGGAATTTGCTTTCAGCGCCATTGCCAGCACTTCAGACAGGGAGCTGAGGCATCAGTAGCTCCAGATGCGTTGCTTGTTAAAGAAACCACTAGAAATATCAGTATGAGTAGACATGTATTGGGTGGGTGGGTAGATGTGGGTTACAGAATCCCAGAAATTAAGGGATTATGTTAAAAAATGTTTTCAAAATAAATCCCAAAGTGCCTACCTGGAAACAGTCCCCTCCAAGGGTATCAACCTACCCAACAATATTGGGCTGTAACTTTAAACAAAAATGAAATTGGAAACAAAAGTGAGTCTACCAAACTGTGCTGAGTAAAATGCAAAAAGTAAACAATTTGCAAATTTGGCAAAGCAAATTAAATTGAACCATTCATACCTGTTTCAGATGTTAAGAGATGTTAACATTTCAGATGTTAAGAGCTTTAAAAGTCTCAGATGGGATGATTATTATTATAACTAGTAACAGATGGGGGGGAGGGAGGTGAAAAACAACACTTTTATCCCTGTGAAGAACCAAAGTCTGTTTTTTGTTTTTCTCCTTTGTTCCTGAATCATTTCATTCCAGATTTAAAGACCAGGGGAAGGGCATGAGCTATCAGGCTCTCTGGAATTTTTAGCTGTTGTTAATAATTTACTTTGATAGCTATTTCAAAGCATTATTAGGCTTGACTTATAAAATAAAGGTAGATGAGCATGCAGGAGGAAACCAGAGCAGCCTTCACATTCATTTTAGGCACACTCAAAAAATTAATTGGACCAGTGACTTAGAACATTGAGGTCGCTTGCATGACTCATTAAACTGACATTTCTAACATTTGTAATTCACTCTATCAGAATGATAGAATCCTATAAGCAATCTATATGTTTGAGCTCTTTTATCAGAGAACAGTGCTATTGCATTCAGTGCCTTCAGATTTGAATACCAACATCAATTGAGATACAAGACAACCGATGCAAGACAACGAAATTTGATAGATTTCCAGACTGTGGCAAAGTAAACTCCGATCTTTTAAAGCCACACAATTAATTGCTATGTCTTTTATTTATGATCTTTAATCTCTCACTGGATACAGCTGACTTTCCACTTCAGTGAACAAAGCCACTGCATTAGTTTGTATTTAAAGGAATTAATAGATCATTTCAAATTATAAAGCAGTTGCTTTATTATCTGCAATTTTTAAAGTTGCTCAAGTTCCAGTTATTTAAAGTTCTTCATCTGAAATAGGCAAAAACTGATGGTGTTCCAGCCACACTGCGAAAGCCATTTATTTATTGCACAGAGGTTTGTAGTGGGGGGAGGGGAGACTGAGGGCATGTACCAAGTGTTAAAGGGACTGGTTTTGCGGCTTTGATTTATTGGCTGGCAGAGTTAATTCCTTATTTGGATATGCTTATTTTTTGCTGCTGAGCAATTATTTGGGACTGGACGTCTAATTAATTGTTTGAGCACTCACAGCTTTTTGTAGAAGTTTTTGTTGTTGTCATTTAACTGTAAATAAATAACAAATAATTCTTTAGGGCTGAACTCTGCTTTCAAACACACACACATCTGTTGATGTCAGTCTGATTGACTTTCCATTGAAGTCAGTTGGAACAGCCTGGGTCCAAGAGCAAAATTTTTCCCTGCTTTATTTATTTTATTTTTTTAATTCTGTTCTGTGCGTCTCCCCCCGCCCCCCACCCATTTTCCCCTATTTATTTCCTCTTTCAAATCATCTATGTAGGTGAGATAGGCCAGACTCCACTTTGGATAGAGTTGGACCACTTAGAACATTTTGATGAGGGCTATATTATTGTTATTCAAGTCTTTAGTCAGTCTGCTGGTGTATAAGGTTTTATATGGACATCAAGGTATTGTTGTGTTATGTAAGAGTACTCAATACATCGAGATAATTGTTTAGCCCTAGTAACAGTTTTCCTCTGTTGTTAGATGTGTGTTTTGCACAATATTGCAGTCCGGCAATGTAAAGGTTAGTACTCCCTAAAAATATACACATATAGGCTAAATTAAAGACCATATGAGCATCTATGTTCCTATTGGTTAGGTGGTGCTGAAGAAGATGATACTTTGTTACAAATTCTCCTAACTGGCAGACTATTGATTTTGATTAGAGGGAGTGTGACTTTTTCTAAACACAGCTGTTTTTATTTCTATCACCCCTTGGAAACCTTCCCTTGCAATTGACAAAAAAGTATTTTGGGTGCAAGTCAGCAACCCCTAGTTACATTGCAGAGCTCATGCAAATAGTCCTATTGCCCAAATAAAGACTAAATAATGAAACCTAGGAGTTTGATGTCCTAGTACATTAAAAACCAATATTCATAGATGCAGGCTCAGAAATCAACCTTTTAAATAAGCAATAACTTTGCAAGGATCCTGCTTTAACACATCATTTTGTCTTCTCTTGTTTTTATATGTAAAGTCATTGAATGCAACCAAGCTATTAGACGCTGAAAAGCAACTTCTGTGCAAGCACGTTAATGACTTCTCAGAAGAATTTTCACCAAGCGCATTGAGGTAAATAGGATACATTTTTTAAATTGTCCAAATACCTATTTACACAATAGACCATAACTCCATGCTGTAGAACTTGCTATGGTCTATCAAGTAAATGATACACATTTTAAAAACTGTCTGGATGTATATTTACCTGATAGCCCGTCAGACTGCAGTTGTTACGGTCCACTGGGTAAATAATACATGTTTTAAGCCATTTTAAAATAGCTATTTATTCTCATACACTTCAATAACATTGCTTTTCTCATTTTTTTAAACCAAACGTTAGCACACAAAGAAAATTAAATACAAAACCCACATCTGGAAAAAGTGTATTAATCTCTCTGGGCTTGTGATACAAAGTTCCTTAACACAGCTAGGACTGAGCTCTCATAGAACATGAGAACGTTACCAGGTACTATTTTGCAATTACATTGTGTTTTCATAGGCAAAGAACAAATAATCGTTATGTGTATCACAGTAGGGTTTCAGAGTTCCACTGTGCTGGGCACTGTACACATTCAGTAATGAGAAAACAGTCCCTGCCTCTGAGAGCTCCCTATCTCAGCGTATTCAGTAATTGATCTGCAAAACAACTTCACGCGAGGATGTATCATTACTCTAAAACTAGCCACGTTTTGTGAGTGCAGAAATTGAGGCTTGGTTACTTACCCCAGGCCACAAGATGGAGTTAGTGTCCCAGGTGCTGTTGAGGCCTTAGCGCCGGTTGCACTTGGAACAAAGATGACTTCTTTAGGTGACCTTGAAGACATTTTCTCAGTAGAAGCTTCGCTGGCTGTTAAATAGAAACCATCAGTTTTGGTGGCATACTAAAAAAATAATTCAGGCATGTAAGGAAAATAACCAATGATGGGAGCAGGAGCAGAGCTCACCCACATGCATGCTCTACAGCATTCAGTGGTGTAAATAAGGGAAGAAACAGCAGGGAGAACACATAGTTTCTTGTTTTTATTTTGAAGACTCTGTACAGTCTTGCCTGTACAGACTCTGCTGGCGGAGCTAGAAATATCCAAAAATTTGGGTACGGCATCACTAAACATGCCCGGTAGCCATTCTGAAGCTATATATGAAACTTTGTGGGCAAGCTAACTGGGAGGAGATACCAAAAGTAACCATCTGAACTGAAGACTGAGCCAGTTGAGGTCCCTGAGGAGGAGGCTATAAATAAGGGAAGTTGGAGCCAGCCTAGGAGAACTTAGTAGCTGAATCATGCAGTGATAAGAGATGACCACTGCATGGTCTATATCTAAAGACTGTGCCCCTCCATTTGGATCCAGACGGTGTACTCCACAACTCAGGGGGAACCAGAGAAGGTAGAGGGCTCACCCCATGAGGACACTGGAGGGAAGTGAATATATATGTGTGGTTACAAGATACATATTTCCTCAATATTTTGTAATAGCAACAAACGTGGCAATTTGGATGAGAAACACCAGAGAAGAGCTATCACATACTAGTTGTTAGTGAAAAATATTCACAACTAAGTCAAACATCGGTTGAAGGTTGTTCATACTTATTACATGTTACTTTCAAAAGAAATTGTGTCACACTCTCAGTCAGAAATGTAACTGTGTCTAATGTCAAATCTTTGTCCTGGAAGGACTGAGCTCTGCCTTGTGCTTCTGTGGAAGAATAGGCTGAAGCACAGGAAAGGGGGGGAGTGATTAAGTGGAATCTCAGCCCCCTGATGAAGTACTCTGAGACGTTCTCATGTATTCTCTTTTCCCAGTGCTGGGCACATACACTCCGAATACCTCACATTCTTGACCGAATTGACTTCACAAGAACAAAAACTACATGTTGGCCAAATTCTTTGCCGTATCAAAGCATTGACTTTTCCTAATGGGAAAATTAGAGGGAGGGGGTCTAATTCCTATTTTCGTAAGGCGCATAGGAGCCTAGGTCTCATAGAAAATCAATGGAATTTAGGTTGCTAATTGCTTACAGATAATGGTTTCAAGAGATTTAGGAGACTACATTCCACTTTCAAAGGTGATTTAAGGCCCAGATCCTCAAAGGCTTTTGGGCTCCTAACTCCCAGTGGTAGGATTGGAGCCTTGGGCACTTAGGACCACATTTTAAAAGGTATTTAGGTGCCTAAAGATGCACATAGGCACATAGTGGTATTTTCAAAAGTGCCAAGGTAGGGAGTTAGGCACCTAGGTCCTTCTGAAAATTCCACTAGGTGCCTATCTGCATCTTTAGGCACCTAAATACCTTAACAATTCTGGCCCTTAGGAGCCTGAAAGTCAGTGGGACTTAGGCTTCCAAGTGCCTAAGTCACTTTTGAAAATGGGACTCTGGTGCTTTTGCTTTTACTGGAGGGTCTATATATAAAGAAAAATTTTCCTCTTGTGCATGGAGCTTGTGCCTCCTGAGTTGTTGTTTTTCACCCATACTCAGCCCTTCCATACCTTTTTACAGTCCTCTTGGGGTAGTTGGGTGCCCCACGGCTTCCTTCCAGCTGCTGGTCTCTGCCTTTTGCAGAGTATTACTGCACTTTCCAGTAAGATGGAGAAGCAAGGAAGGTACTGGACTCGTAACCCAAAGTGAATTAAGACACATCATCTATCCTTGGAAACGCCCGAGTTTCACATGTATGGTCCCTTAACTTTACACATTGAAAATGGTTTTTAAAACCCAGAAAATGAATGGGACAAGCTCTCAGACTAGAATACTTGTGGGTGACTTGTGAAAAATGCTGTGAATAACCACTCTGTAAAAGGCAAGAATGCATTTTCTGCAAAGCTGTAAATCTTGGTAGTATTTGGCATTTCCTGCCAACAGAGGTCTCCCTTCTCCTTAGAGAAATGTCTAATCATGCCTGAAGGAGCTAAGAGAGAAGCTAAGCAGACGTCCCAAGTCTCAAGACTGTTTGTTTTTTTAAAGCTTGTGGCTAAATTTAGCGTGAACAAAAGATACTAAAGGCAGGCAGGCTGCAGGCTGGGGCTCTGCAATTTTCCCTATGCAGCCCTACCAGGCACGCGGATCCTTATCTGGAAAACCCTGCTTTCTACTCCCAGCCTGATCCTCAGCAGATACAACACCATTGTGGTTTTGTCATGTGTGTCAATGGTGACCCCATAAGACCATGTTCACTTATATTGTGATCCGTGTCTTTCCAAGAACTGGACTCAGTTCTCCAGAGGTAACTTGCCATGTCCCGTTAGTCACAGAGAGCCTCTTATTATTAATTGCAAATAATTACTTCATTGTTCTCTTTTAGTTTCATTTTCTACTTGATGTTTAAACCCTTCAAATATTTATAGTTCTTTCCACATTCCCCACTTTTAGCAGTTGTCTCCTTGCTTTACAGATATTTTTTTCCCTTTAACCTTCCTCCATAAATTGACCCCTCCAGCATGCTGATCATTTTGTTGATTTGCCCAGAACTCCTGCCAATTTGTCATTTTCTTTCCAGTAAAAGGCTGGCCAGAAATGAACACAACCTTCCAGATGCAGTTGTATCAGAGCTACCAGTATATAGGGAGGGATGTTTACCTCCCTGCTCCATGACTCATGCATAAGCAGAAAAAATTGCAGAGGTCTTTTTCACTGCCCCCAACACCTTGCAAATACCTGCCCGGTTTGCTCTCCGCCCAGCTCTCTTTCAGCATTATTGCTTTCAAGGCTTCTCCTCCCACTGATTAGCTGTGGTTCAGATTCTTTTTCCTGAGCTGTATTTTTATTTTACCAAACTGAATCTCATTTTATTCTCTGCCCATGTTTCTAATCTCTCTCAATCCCTTTGTATTATTCCTCTGCCCTCACTATTGTTTGCAGCTCCTCCCAATTTAGTATTATCTGCAGAAGTTATTAACATGTCGGTTACGCCTTCTTCCAGGGCCGAAGGGTATCGTTAATCACCACAGCAAAGGGCACTGGAGTAGATTTTGTGCCTGAGCTCATGACAAATTTGCAAGACTGGTTTATGATTGTAATTTGGTTGTAATTTCCAAACCTGAAGCCCTTAACTCAGGGCCTGATTGATCCACATGGAACGCCCTCTCTCCTATGGAAAGGAGGTTCAGCCACATCCACAGTAGCCTCTCATCCACCCATGGACTCTAAGGAAGGTGCTCTTCAGGTCTGGGGTTACATTTAGGGGGGTGGTGGCTAAAGTTGAGGAAACAGATATTGCACAGGACTCCAGACAGCCAGAGGCAACAGGAGGCTTTGGAAAGCACTTGGAGAACCTTGAAGGAAAGGCACTGTACAAGAGCAAAGAATGCATGCAAATGAAGTGAGTAAGTCAAATTCTTCCCTTCATTTATAGTGAAGCCAATGGGGCTTTACCAGGGATGAATCTCTCATTGACTGTTCTGGATACACTCTTTGATTTTTGTGGTTAGCCTGCACAATGTAGTAGTAACTTAGAATGAGATGCTTCTTCAACTCTGGCCATTGTAATTAAAGAAACAGCAGATAAAAATAATTAGAAGTAAACTAAGTAAACATCCCAAAGGTTTCTCTCTGCTACTTCCATTCAATGGGAGTTCCTCAGCTAAAATTCCTAGCATTGCTTTGAAAACTTACCTCTCATTGTCTATAGAATAAGACAGGGATAGAATGTATTGGCTTTTGGAAGATATGGAGAGAGATTCATGCTAGCAATAGGAAAAGTTATCTAATAATTCTCTATTTAAGAGCATAGCCATGTCTGCATCTACAAGGCATTTAGTATAGAAAGGCCTCTTGGCCACCAAAGGGTACTTTTGACTATATAACAAAGTATTCAAAAGGCAATTTCTCATCTATGGTACCAGCTACAATGGTTTCCTGAACAGAAAATGGGCAGGGGTAGCTCCCAGTAAGAAATGACCAAGAGGAAAGGGTGCCAAATCAATAGGAGTCTTTCCATTGACTTTAATGGTCTTTGGAGTAGGCCCTGAGCAGGGAAGTCTAATAGCTTTACAATTTTCAACTGAGCAAACATGAGTCTGAGGGCTCCTTCCTTGAGACCTCATTTCAGTATTTCTAAGAGAGTCTCTCGCTCTCTTTTTTTTTTTTCTAAAAGGATTTTAAAAAAACAAAACAAACAAAAACAAAGGCAAGGTCCCAGAAGGTATTTGTTCTGTTCCTGTGTGACACCCTCAGGTTTGCTGGGAGTATGAGTGAAGCCTCTACAAAGTTGTGTTTCAGAGGAACAAAGCCTTTCCTCTGTATCAGATCCACATTAGATGTTTATATCACAGTATCACTTAGAGACCCTAATCAGGAGTAGGTTCCCTTTTTGCTGGGCACTTTACAAACACATTGGATGACACAATCCATGCCCCAATGAGCTTACAGTTTTTCCCTGTTTCTAGCAGAGTAATAATCATGGTGCTTCTGGAGCTTGTAACTCTGGGATCCTTTTAGCTCTTTTCTAAACATGAGCTGCTTTCTTTAATATTACAGTCTCAGAGATGAGAACTCAAACTTCCTGAGATAAAGTTCCTCTCAATTTGTGCTGTGGAATCTCCAAAATGTGTACATACCCTTGTTTTCCAGGATCTCCTACAGAGATGGGCCCAAGCCTCAAAGCTTGGATCAGAATCTGAACTTTTCCCAAGACTTAGAGGGGCTTGGATTTTGGGGTTTTGGTAGGAGTCCATCTTAAATCCTGAGACTTCTCTGAGCCAGGAAATTGTTTTTAGTCAAACCTGTTAATTTGGAGAGGTCCAGGTTGCTTCTGGATGGAGTCACAAGAGTGGGAGAGGATGAAGTCTTTTTCTCACACGTATCCCCATGCCTCTGTAAAGGGTCAGACACAACTGGTTTAGGGTGTGCAAGCACTACACTACGGTGGTGCTGTCATTAGCTTTTCAAAGGCATGGGGAGAGCCATAATCCCAGTCCCCCTCCATACCAGTGAATCATATCTTTGCATGTCAGGGAAGCAACTCAGTTGGCATATGCTTACTCACACCAGGGTTGAAATGGACCCATAGCATCTAGGCTTCTCACCCAGAAGTACCATACCAGTGACAGTCCCCCACTAACTATATACATATCATATACCTTCATGATGACTGAAGTTCCTCCAGCAGAAAACTGGAAAGGGTGAAAAACTTCTGAATGCAAGTGGTTGCAGAAACAGTCTCATAATTCCTCTCTTTTGGACTAACATTTATGTTATATATATTACTATAAAACAAGTCAACAGTCTGGCTCTAAATGAGATGGAACGTGTCACTCGTCTACATTGGGGCTGCTTGAACACACCAGTGGGGTCTGCGACGCGCAGTGCGGTATTTCGCAGTTTCCCCAAGAACAATGGAACTTTTAAACTTCCCTACAGAGCAAGGGTTCAAAGGTGGTTACAATTCCAGATTTTGAGAGACTTTATTGTCTGACTTGGATTGAGAAACTAACCACTGGTGAGCTCAGCACATATCCAGTATGGAATTGGTATGTATGGTAAACCCCTTAATCCAACCATCTGTGATAAATTCCATCCAATGCTGACAGATAGAATTAAACACTACTAGCGAAGGGCATCAGTGGATGTAGGCATTACTGTGAACTCCAAAGTATTTCCTGTTTGAGGCCGTGGCTTTCAAGGTGTGAACTATTTAGGGCTTCAAGCTATTTGAGACAGGAGGGGCATCAAGAGAACGGAAGTCCAGGGGAGTAAATTACTTTTTTTTTTGGTAACTGTTTATTCTGCTCAATTAATTAAATCTGACAACAGAATTGCAGGTCAAAACAGGCTGTAGGCTTTTTGTTGCCTTTGGCAAATTGGAAAATGTACTCTTAGTGTTTGCTTGTTGTGAGAGCAAGTGCCAGCCATGGATGGCTACGTTTTTGCCACCCTTGGCAGTTCTTCTGACTGTGTAGGGGAGCAGGCCCTGCTCCCAGCATAACAAAAGCTGTCTTTTCGATGGCCTAAGAAGACAGTGCTAATTAGCTTTTGTTGAGTTGAAGATTACTGCACAGACATGGACTTGGGTCACAGAGTCTGGTTCTGAATCTGAACTTCCCCATGGTTGGAGAAGATTATAGATCTATGTGCAAATTCTGAACCATCTCTAGCACTAACCAGACCATAATCATGTAAAGACACTAGGGAAGGTTCTGACCTGTATCCAAACTCCTCCAAACTTTTGGACATTCAGATTCAGATCTAGACTTTGTGAGTTAGGCCTGCACGTTCACCTCACTAGCACCATCCATGCTTTAGAGTTTGGGGCTAAAATTCCAAAATTTAGGTCCCAACTTTAGACATCCATATCCATAATTACCCCTCTGAATAAGTGGTGTGGTTTTTTTAAGGCACTGACCACCCAGAGCTCCCACTGGTTTCCTTGGGGACTGCAGATCCCCAGCTCCTTTGAGAATCAGGACACTTTATTTAGGCAGCCTAACTTGGGACACTCAAGTTTGGAAATTTTAGCCTAGGGCAACGAGAGGTTCAAAGGTATAATAGTGTCTGCAGTCCCAGAGAAACCACTAAACTGCCTGTGTGGCTTCACTTTGACAAACCCTAGCATTTTTCGTTTGAAATATATATTAAAAAAATGATTTTTGTGGCTAGCGCTGTGACATGTATTAAATGTGCAAGGAGCCTGCTACAGAGTAAGATGCACCAGAGCAGTTTGAGGGTACTTACTGTGCACATCCAGGTTCTCAAGAGCTATGGAGAGCTGGTTCAGTAACTTCACAGCTCAGTATAATCTTTAGCAAAGTGTATTTTTTATATGATCCACTGGCTTTCAAAGTGCTGCCATGATAAATAAGCAAGAGGCAAACACATGATTAGTAATTTCCTTATGGCAGGAAGCACAGCTAAATGGTTTCTGGCCACAGACCAAGGCTAAATAAGAATCATGTTCTCAGTAAAACAGAAAATAGAAAGTTGTCCCACGTCCAAATATCGTCTGGCAGTTCAGTGGCTCTCTACCATATATAGTGCACAAGTACCTGCTGTTAGGTCAAGGGAAATAGAAGACAAACCTGCAAACAACCTGATAAGACTGGCTTACAGGTGCCTCTTTACATGAAATCAGTAGGTTCCTAAACCCCAATTAAAATTTAAAAAAAAAATTCCTTTAGTAAAGCAAATGTCTCAGCACTTCTTTTTAAAGCAGGGTGTTTAAAGCATCCTAGTTTTCTTCCAATTCCACCATGTTGATTAGCCTAATATGCCCTTGGCAGTCTTGGCCAGTGGTATAAATCACATAGCAGCCAGAGGGGTGGTAGGGTAGTTTAGATAGTATGTCTACACTGCAATTAAAACCCCCTGGCTGGCCCATGCCAGCTGATTCAGGCTCATGGGGCTCAGGCTAAGAGGCTGTTTAACTGCGGTGTAGACGCTCAGGCTTCAGTCTGGGCTCAAGGACCCTGCGAGGTGGGAGGGTCCCAGAGCTCTGGCTGCAGGTGGAGCCCAGAAGTCAACACCAAAATTAAACAGCCCCTTAAGCCTGAGCCTTGAAAGCCCAAGTCAGCTGGCATGGGCTAAGCACAGGTGTCTAATTGCAGAGTGGACATAACCTAAAAGTCTATCCAGTCTCAGACTTCTTTGCCTGAATTGTTCTATTCCACACCCATCACAGTGGCATCTGAGCACCTTCCAGAGTTAAAGACTATATAAGGTGAGGCATGGCAGTAATGTTTCCGCTGTCTCCCACCCCTCCTGAAGGGAGTCAGTTTTGTGAGGATCGGGCTTTTATCCTAGTTTGTGTTTCAGAGGTGATACTGGGTTCTGAATTGCTGTGTGGGAAATCAAGGTCAAAGAAGTGGGATTTGCATTTGGATCTGAAAGTGGTGGGGCTTGTGGTCTTTAAATTTGCTGTGGGAGTGAATTCCAAAACACCGGGCTTGCTGCCAAGAAAGCCCTATCTGTTACATACACAAGCTTCACTCCTGTGGTGAACAGTTGTATTGTTCTTCAGAAGCAAAACTCTTGAGATCCAGAGGGTAAGCTGTTTCTTTAGATAACCTAGGCCCAGACCATGGAGATCCTTGAAAATAAAGACGGAGGGTGAAATCCAGACCTGATTGAAGTTGATGGCAAACTTCCACTGACTTCAGTGGGGCCAAGATTTCATGCAGAGCCTGAGTACGGAGCCAGAAGCAAGCACAGAGTGATGTGCTCCTTGTGACCTCTATTGAGGCAGTTACGATGCTGCACTTTCCAGAATGATGTCTGTTGTGCTGAGATAATCCCAATGGAAGTGAGAAGCATATGGTGCAGTCCCAGTTATCATTGCACAGGACAGAGAGCAATTTCTTCAATCGTTGTAGGGGAGAGAGTATGCTTTTTGTAGTGACTGACATCTGCTGTCTAGGAGCCCAGTGTCAGTGAAGAGCCCAAGAGGATCCTTAGAGTTCAGATTACTTTGACATACATTCTCAGATAGTGGACCTGTCATGATAGTGGCAGACTCTTCAAAGAGTTCTATTCTGCCTCCTTCTTGTTGGCTAGAACTTCAAGTATCTCTCTCCCCCTGCGGGCAGGAAAGTAATGGTGACATTAGTGTGTGTTGTGACTGATAAATAGAGGGTGCAAGTAAGAGCCAACTGTGATTGTGGTTTGTGTGGCATAGACACCTGTTCCCTAGGAACTAGAACTTAGACTAATTTCATACAGACAAAATCACCAGTCACTCAGCAGGGCTTTCAGTCACCACTAAATTGGGTTAGATCAGAGCTATTGAGCTGGAGAGGAAAACATTCTTAATCCTGTTAGAAATAATAGTTATTACCAATCACTTGAGCCACCCAGAGCCTCAGCCCAGTTGACTTTTTTAAAAAAAAATGATTGAAAGTGTTGGCACTCTCAAGTTACAAGTTTTAACTTCAGTTCCCCTTAAAACAATCACTTCTGCTGGAAGTAGATGGTGCAGAAATGTGGACCTTATACACAAGAGTCACTTAGGAATAGAAGAACATAGGAATTGCTCTACTATCTCAAATGCATGGCTCCACCTGGTCCAGTATCCTGTCTCAGATAGTGGCCAGCCCCACATACTTCAAAGGAAGATGCAAGAAATCCCACAGTATGCAGATGTAGGGAAATCTGCTCCCCTACCCCCAAGGTCTCATCCTAATTCCTAATACTGTTAGGAGTTAGAGATCATTTGAGGCCCTGAAACATAAGGTTTTACCTCCCTTCCAAGACTCTGTTAGCATTAACTCTAACTCTTAAATCATGAGGAGTACTGCAGTGATGAAGGCACTTTCAAGATTGGCTCTGCTTAATGGATTTGAATTAGTCTTTCCCACAAGAAACTGGGAGACAGACAGCTGTTCTACCTAACAGGTGGTTTGAAAAGTATGTGCAAGTAATTAGAAGAAAACCATGCAGAGTGTCATTTTTTACTTTTCCCCTTTGAAAAGTTCCCTGCCATCCATGTCATTTGTACAAAAACGAGAAGGAGAAAAAGACAGGGTAAAAGTCATCTTGGGCTACATTTTGCACGGTTAAACCTCTATAGATCTGGAGTAACTCCACTGAAGTCAGAATCCACAGAAATACACACCCTCTGTATTTAATCAGATGGCATACCCCACGTTTTTGTTTCCTGACTTAACATCCTGTCCTGCCAAAAATCACATGCAGGGGATGAAAATAACCAACCTTTCAGATGAAGTGTTAAAAGCCTGCTATTCAAAATAGTTTCACAATTAGGTACCTACAAATCAAGACACAAAGTACCATTTAAGCAGATGGAATATTTTGTCCCAATTCTCTGTCTGGCCAAGTAAAGCACAAGATGATTGTCTTCCAGAGAGCACCTTCTCTACTTTAGTTCCTGTGGTTGTGCTGAAAGACTTTAATACGTTACTTCTGTAGGTATCCTAGGGAGACAAAGAAACTCCACCTACAAATCCAATTACAACAAGTATAGGACCTCTGCAACCTTGTTCAGGGTCTGGCTTTCTGATTCACTTTCCTTGAGCAGTAGGTTAGGGGAACTGGAAAGCAAGTGGTGCGACCTTACTGGAGACTTTGTCCTTTGCTGCAGTTCAAAGGGTACTAGTTACACTGAAACATACCTACTTTTTGGGATCCTGTGCTGATCTTGGTTTCGGTACCTTTCCTTCTCCAAGGCTACAACCCTGAATGGCAGTCTAGATGTTGAGCACATATCTACATTCAGAGCACAAATCTGTGAAGGGATCATGTCAGTAGTTCATTTAGTCATGCAAAGGAAAGACTATCAGCTGGTTTTCTCAGCATAGGACATATCGGTGTTCAAATGAACTCACTGGAGACCTGACCTCTCTGGAGATAAAGTCACCAGGCAAAAGAATGCAACTGACGTTTAAAAAAAAGTAAATGCTAGTCCTTGTCTAGTCCTATGCGATGAATGTGAATACGTAGGACATAAGAACACAGCTGGATTTGGAGCCCTGTTTGGGCCTGAACCTTGAGCATTTCAGTCAGAGCAGAATGAGTGAGACACAGTTTAAACTCACATGCGAGCTGGAATGTAACTAAATGACTTACATTTCCAATAAACCTGTAGTGAGAGCAAGAACATACATCTACACAGCTCCTTAACCCGTTGGAAATTAGCTCCTCTCTGCCTCCTTCTCAGCTGGATATCACCCAGGCACGGGCTGATTTTTGGTGGCTTCTTTTTGTTCAGTGTGTGTGGGTGGAGGGGAAAGGGGGACCCACAAGGGTGTGATGTACTAAGAAGGTCACTTCATTTCTCTCTGTGCCCCAATTTCCCTGTCCAGTAGAAAGGGATAAGAACATCTGTCCCCCTCTGTGACGTGCCTTGTGATCCTCAAATAAAAGGCACTGGCAACGTCAGTGGTAAGGATTATTAATAATGACATTCAATGGAAAGACTAGCTGTACAAAATGTGAAAATTGACCAACATCAATAACAGTTTAAAACTTGTGAAACTAGATTTTCAATTATAAGTTTCATGACATCAGCAATCTGAGACAAAATGGTTCCATGTTACACCCTCATCTCATGGAGATGGCTAGACAGGGACTTGTTTGCCTAGTGAAACTCTTAAAACCTGTAGCTACCAAGTACAACTTGATCAGGGCTATAGGAGATGAATGAGTGAAGTCAGCTGACAACGTTAACACCTCAGTAACACCTCAGAGTGTTGAACTATCCACTCATCTCAGCCTTGATCAATCCAGCATGCTTCACTACTGCACTTGTAATTCTCAGCCTTTTGGATGATGGTAGATTACAACTAAAGCAGCAGAGGAGTAAAACAGCATAATGAAATTTTATTTTGAAAATATGGCAAGAGTCTAAGGCACTTCAAACATTTAACTACATATGACTAAAGTGAATGTGACAAGGTAACAGCATTCCATAAATATGCACTGAGAACTACTTAATTCCACTATAGAGGAACATACAGCTAATGCCTCTAATTTTATTCTCTGATAAACATTATGTATGGATCCTATGGACACTGACACATAGTTAATAAAAATATGGTAACAATACATGTAATTCTTCATGTAGTTTTTAATTACTAGAGAATATAAAATGTTGAAAATACTGTGCGATTTAAATTTTATAGATACAATTATCTTTAATATAAAAGTTATACAATACATCCAACTGGTGACAACTCATTTATTTAGCTAATTTCAGACCTGACAGAGAGCCCTTCTTCTATTCCTAAACCATCAACCCACCAGCCCAAGCTCCAAAGAGCTGACGACATAAGAAATTGCAAATTTTATAATTTTAAAATTAAAAAACTCAAAACCGTATTGGAATGACATTTATGAAAATAATAATTGCCAATAGCTCCATGTAAAGTAAATATAAATATTTTAGAGAACAATTAAAAAGTGCCCTGGAGACTATGACACTTGTCCAAAGGGGGGAAAAACACTCATACCTGTGAAGATAGCTTAAAATTCCTAAACTGTACATAATTCAACAGAATAGACTCTACAGCAAAGAGAAACAGGATTTATGCTGTATCCTGCAACGATGGATAGATGACAAAAGAATGGTTCTGGCTATGTTCCTAGCAGACTACTATCTAACTGTATGCTTTCTTCAAGTTCATAGTCTTCTACCTTTAGCACTAGGTTCTGCTTTCAATTTGCTGGTGAGTTCAGGCACAAGACAATTACATTCAGTATCTGTCTCTGTAATACAGTAACAATTAGCAGCTTAGAGATGGCATTAACATTTACAGATATTCGTGCATTACTAATCAAACGTGGCTCTGCGGGTAGGACCAGGAGACGTCTTTCTGCTGAGCCTAGGTGTACTCTAGAAAGGGGAAAGGAAAGAACAGTTAGTTAACTGAATTCAGCTAATTAAATAAAGAGATTAAAACAGACTGCACATGAACCACTGTCCCTTCAGTTAATGAAGGCAGCAATTAAAATTCAACCTATATAGAAGAGGTAATGTGTTTTCTTTCAGTCCAGGAGCAGCTATGCTGGCTACATATAGCCTAGTGTCTGAAGCAGCACAGTATTATGGGTAGTAAAACATTTAGGAACTGTTTATCATGAAGACAAGTGCAGACTGTGAGAGTTGGTGGATATTTGCCAGTTTGTCTAGGGTTGCAACAAAACTAGAGCTGGCCTTGCTTTGATGACTTGCTCTGTAATAGGCATCACAATTACGCAAAAGAAACTTTGTACATTGGCCAGTCTACGTGGATCTCTGATTTAACACAGACGATGAATTGTCCTCACCCAGAGAGAAAGGGGTAGGAAGTGTTCTCTCGCCAGGTCCAGGCTGTCCTGGTCTGTATTGCACTATTTGCTTAAAGGTTGTCTTGTGAATAAACACAGATTGTCCTATCCTGTGCTGCCCACCCAATACCTTTCAGAAGCTAAGTATTTACCAAACAAGAAGTACCCACAAGCTATATGCACTTGTGCGTGCAGTCAGAGGGAGTATATTCACAGACAGATGACCTACATAGCGCTGTCAAAGTTCTTTGTATGCGGTGTTGTTATAGTCATGGTGGTCCCAGGATATGAGAGAGAAGAGGTGGCTGAGGTCACATAAGTTGGTCCTCACCCACCTTGCCTCTCTAAAAAGTTCTTTGCTTAAAGCCTGGCCTCTCCAGACACTGACCACATCATTTTTCCCATGTTTAGTCTCAAGAACAGAGAGATACCATGTAAACTCCGTGTTCAGCAACCTGGAACATTTAACATACTAACCGGTGACTGGGGTTTGGAAAAGTTTACATGAGCATAAAGAAGAACGGCTATGTCCTTGTGTCCCGCTTCCAGGGCTATGGAAAGTGCTGTGCTGCCATCCTTAAAGAAAGAAAAGGAAAAAGAAATTAATGTTCATTTGCATTACCAAGCCCCTTAAAAGCTCCTTCAGTCTACAGAGAGTAGAAGTTACTGAAATGAGGCCCTATTGCTCCAACAGCCAGCCTAATTTAGGGTCCTGTTTAATTTCCTTTATTATAATTAAGTGACAACAAGCCTTGTGCTTCTGTTTTATGAGGCAATCCAAGTGCCAGAGGCCTCATAATTTCTCTCAACAAGGGGACTGGATTATAGCTGAGAAAGAATGAGTGTGCCATTATTACAATAACGTTACAGGTAATTCTGTGTAAAACCAGTGATTTCAGGAGATTGGTTTGAATTTGCTTGAGAGAAATTGCATTGTTGGTGGGGAGGGGAAGAGAAGTGAAGGGAGGGATAAAAGTTAATCAGATACAATGAGAATTAGCTGTGTTATAACTCCCATTAAGAGTAAGAGCAGCTGCATTCCTAATTCCAAAAGCACCTGGCTGAGAGTCTACCCACAAATACTGTTCTTTACAGATATTGTTTTCTTGCATCAGAAAATATTTTATTTATTTCAAAATCATAGGGGAACATAAGATTGTACCTTATTTGTGTGTGTGTGTTTACCTGCTTTAACCTTGTAAATAAATCTCTTATTTCTTTTTCCGAGTTAATAAACTGTTAATTAGTTTACAATAGGATTGGCTACAAGTGTCTTTAGTGAGAGATCTAGGGTGCACTGGACCTTGGTAAGTGATTGGTCCTTTGGGACTGTGACTAACCGGAATATTATTGTGATTTTTGGTGTAAGGGGCCAGCTATCACAGAGGCAGGCTTGTCTGGGTGGCAAGATAGATTGACATCCCCAAGGCTGCCTATTAAGGCTGATATAGTGCCGGAGCTCACAACCTGTTTGAGGTTCGTGCCCTGGCTCTTGACAGTCTGCCCTAAAAGTGGCACCCACAGTCCTGTGCCATTCCAGACAGCGGGACAGTTGACTCCTTATCTCTGACCCTCTCCTGCACAGCACACAAGTCAGTCAAGAGAAGCTCTCCCTGCCCTGACTCTTCCTCCTGTGGAGCTAGTGTTTGCTTCCCCTCCTGAGGCCAAGCTGTGATGGATGCAGGCATCACTCAGCCGTAGCACCTGCTGACCAGTGATTTTTAGCTCACAGGGCATGAGGGGATTTGCCAATAACAGCGTTCAGCACTGATATCACCAGTGCTCACTAGTGTGCTGCCAGCCTCTTCTTCCCTTGTCCACACAAGTTTCCACTACACCACCAGCATTAAAGCTGGCATCACCGTTAAATGTTTGGGAGGAGCAGACTTGTTAACTATTGCTGTGGCATTTGGTATTAGAGCAGTCAAGACCAACCTAAAGGAAGGTGCAGCCTTGATCTTTGCATGGGCCACCTTTAAGTGAAATGCTTCCTTATCAGGTGGCGAGGAGTGATTGCCATGTTTAATTCTACTGAATGGACAGGGGGTGGGGTGGTCAACCACGAGGATATTTGTGCTGAGAGAGGAACACTGGTACATTTGGGGTGTACACAGATTTGTCCTGGAAAAGCAGGAAGTGTTCAGCAAAGTTCCTGAATCATTAGCAGGATGGCACAAATCAATAGCACAGAGCTCATTTCCATAATGGCAGCTGGAAACCAAATTCTTGGTCCTAAAAGGGGACCAGTAGAAATATAATCATTCCTTAAAAATGCCAAAGTACCAAGCAAGGTACTTGCCCATATCAAAGAACTGGAGGTAATTTAATCTCAACAGATCTACAACTGAATGGCTTGTGTAAGTGACAGCACCATAGTACCTAAGTCAGGGTTGGTGCCATAGCATCACCTAAATTTTAGGCACCACCAATGTGACCGACAGAATGTTGACAGGCTGCTTAAAATTAGCACCTGTCTCCGGTGGCCCTAGACTGCTTTAAGAAGGGACCTGTTACACCAAGGTAACCTCATTCACATGTCTATTGGTACGTCTATACAGGGAAAAAAGCCTCGAGGAATGGCCATAGCTGGCCTGGGTCAGCTGACTTGGGCTCAGGCTGTGGGGCTAAAAATTGCTGTGTAGATGTTTAGACTTGGGCTCAAGCCTGAGATCTGGGACCCTCCACCCTCGCAGGGTCCCACAGCTCGGGCTCCCAGCCAGAGCCTGAACACTTATATAGTAATCTTTCGGCTTCAGAGCCCAACCCCCACGAGCCAGAGCGAGCAGACTCGGGCCAGGCATGGGTTTTTTATCTCAATGTAGACATGCCCGATGAGGCCAGCTATTGTACACCACTCACTCTGTTGGCAGTAAAACCAACTGACCTTCCTGACTAAGGTTTATGTACTGAAAGTGTTATAACTGTTGTACAGGGAAGTTGAACCCCCAAATTAAAAAAAAAGCCAGACTGTGTAAGGGTTGAAAGTGAATAACTGGGTGACAGTAATAGCTAGAATCCAAACATACCCTGGAACAATACTGTCACCAAGAACACAACCATAATACTCAGTCAAGACATTCTCAAGTTTTAAAGGATATATTGATCAAATCCTCTATCTCAGGGGTTCTCAGACTTTTGTATTGGTGACCCCTTCACACAGCAAGCCTCTGAGTGTGACCACTCCTTATAAATTAAAAACACTTTTAAACGTATTTAACACCCTTATAAATGCTGGAGGCAAAGCAGGGTTTGGGAGTAGATGCTGACAGCTTGTGACCCCCCATGTAATAACCTCACGACCCCTTGAGGGTTGCCAACCCCCAGTTTGAGAACCCCTGCTCTGTCTACTCACACAGGGTGCAGTGATCTTTTCTAACCCAAGAAACATACAAGCATATCATTCTCAGTTGAGCACACACATTGCCTCCCCGCCCCCCAACTTGTATGCGTGAAGTTAAGCATCTAAGTTTAGGCACCTTAATAAGGGAGCCCTGATTTTTGGAAGTGCTCAGAAAACCATGTATTTAAAAGAAAAACAATCACAGCATGCGCTAAGACTAATAAGATTCTGGCATTTCTATTTTAGGTTGTCAGCCATAAATTTCACGTAAGTAGATCTTTGAGTCTCTCCATTCAGTAAAAATAAATCAACATTCCAAAAGTTATCTGGTGGAAAGGTAGAGCAGTGTCTGGAAAGGCAACTCACATTGTCCTGTAGGGTGCCATTACATCCGGCTTGAGCCAGCAAGAGCTTTACTATCTCTACATGTCCATGTTCACTAGCACACATCAGAGCAGTAGAGCCCTCATCATCCTGGATATTGACATCTGCACCACAGGCCAGCAGAGCTTTAACCATGTCTATCCGTCCATGACTTACTGCCAGCATCAGAGCAGTTTGGCCGGCCTGAAAGGAAAATCACAGCTGAAGTAACAACCAACCAAGGGGCTGGGACTGTCAGACAGCACCTGTTTGAGTCCTCTAGCTCCTACACATGCACATGCATACACTCACTCTCATCTGCAACTGCTGAAAGAAGTCAAAACTATCACAGGAGAAGATCTGCTTTAGGAGAAAAGTTGCGGTAACAATATCTCACAAAGTATAAAGAACTATGAGTTCTACAGAGTTTACAAACTTCTCCTGAAATTCAGTTTTGTTTTTCCACACAGTGCCCCAAAAAATTAAAAGGACAGTTGAGGCACTTGAAAAAGAAACATCTTATTTAAAGCTCAAATATTTTTCCATGGCTCCATTTTGTAAACAGGAACCAAAACCATACACACAGATGTCAAGAGGCAGTAACTGGCTGCGTACAGTCCGTGCAAACTCTGAACTAATGGAAAGTCACACATCTGCTCTGCGGTTGCAATAAAGGCAACTTTATAGTCAATTTACAAAGCAAAACAGCTTTGAATGGTATCTGAGTGCGACAGTACTGACCTGACTGGCTTTAGCATTCACGTCCCCACAGCCAAAGAGTTCTTCCACTATTCGCATGTCTTTCTCAGCCTCCACAGCTGCAAGAGCAGCCAGCATGATGGGGGTATAGCCAGCCTTGTTCTGATGATTTACGTTACAAACATCTGCAGAGGAATGAGATAGTTTCTTTGGAAAGCAGGAATTGTAGTAATGAACTGAATAAATTGCTCTGAGAACGGCCTATTGAATTTGCAGTAGTCGCTCACATAATGAAAGCAATTCAAAGGAAAGCTGAGGAAAAAAGGGTGCTCTTGAACCAAAGAAAAAATCATTCTTCTTCGTTACATGTATGACATACTTGCCACAGAAAGGATACAAAGCAATTAATTTGTCACTGTTGAGGTACTGTTAAACTTTAAAAAATGATGGAAATTTTACAATAATATTACATACAATACCAGCCTTGGGTTGGAATTTGGGGCAGGCTAGCTGGGTGAGCCTGTATTTCATTTTTGGAATGAGGATTCCCTAAATATAATTAAATTAGTGATTATGGCTAATGAAATTCAAGACCAAAAGGTTTCCCCACAGCACGTTTTCCTTTAGCTACTTATATTGGTGCATTTTAAAGTTTTGCACAAGATACTCTGACTTGTTTTGGAGCTTTAGAAAAGGCTTTCCAGTTAAAAGGTTTCAAGCTCTAACAAATACTTGTCTGGGAACCAATACAGTAAGGCCGCTGAGGAAGTGTCGGGAACTAATAATCTTTTTGTTCCAACCTAATACACCAGTCTGTCTTCTATTCCTAAAATTTTTGAGTTCAGTGGGGTTAGTACTCATTTAGAATCCAATAGCTTTCGAATGTGATCATATTTTAATTATCATTTGGAGGGCAAGAGGGGATTTATATAAGGTTTCTGTAAGAGGCTTGAAGTTTCAGCTCCACTGCAGATTTACCACCAGAAAAAAAATTCACAGCAACATCTTCACGTTTCTCCCTGCTTTTCAAACAAAAATGGCATTTGCAAAAACGATGCAGGAAGAAGAAGCAGGATGGGAAGGTGTCAGAAAATGTATGCATCCATGTCTCAGAGGAGTGGCAGTCAATTATACTAGCTATAACCAGCTACAGAGATCCAGGCTTGCTTTCCAGTGCCAACATGCTGGCCCTCCCAGTTACCACTGGGGAATTCAGCTGAAAGGATCAAAGATTTTCAAAGGGCAGAAAAATATCTGACCCCTTTTAAGTGCTGCTCTGCTGCAGGTGACAAATGCTACACCTTGTGGTGGTGCTAGCTGAAGCCATTCTTACTTGACTGATCCACCTCAGCATTTAAATGCCTCCTAGGAAGTGCGTTCTCAACTACCCTCCCCGTCTTTATAGCAGGATGGGAGGGGAGGGTCCTGAACCTTGTTTCTGTTGTAACATTGGGTGACAGATTGCAAAAGGTTGAGAGCCACTCTGCGCTATTACAACTCACCCCATCCTTGCCAGCTGGAGATTTTGCACCTATGCACAGAGCTGATTTGGGAAGTTCACTGTTTCATGTGTCTAGTGACCATTCACATACAGTAATTAAAGGAAGAGCTGTCCACACTGACACTTAGGAAGGAATTCTAAACCTTTTAACAGGATGCCTGGCACAACAGTCCTTTTCACATCGCACTAGCCCATAATTGTTGGCATTTCCAATTCCAGTCACTTCATTTAATTACTAATGCAACTACACTGGCTATTGTGGACTGAAAAACAATGGCTTCCCACACAGCAGCAGCCTGCTCATGCTACTTTGAGATATTCAGGGAGGTAGGAGAGAAAATTATTTCCAACAGTCTAGAGCTTGCATCAGAACTCAGTCCTGTCACATTCTCCTTCAGTGACTCATTGCTTCCACCCGGCCTGTGTTCAAGCCAGCCTACAGCATTTGAAGTGCTTGTTTTCCTGTCAACGGAGGAGGAAGTCTTTGGTGCTGGATGTGCTGCATTGTTACATTATGTTCATTCTCTAGCTGGTGTTTCTATTTTTGCTGATGAACAATCGTTAGTATAGCACCTTTCATTTGGGAACCACAAACCAATTTACTAGCATTAATCAAGCCTCTCTACACCCTTTTGAGGTACAGCAGGTAAGTATTATAGCTATTTTACAGAGACAAATTCTGTTCTGTACCTCACTTGGGGCACAGCCCATGTGAGGTGGGGTGGGTTCTGGACTACCCTTACACTATCTACCTTTTGCCAGGGGCCAGCTCTAATTTACAGCAGCCCTAGCTGGGCTGTCCACTGCCTGAACTGCAGCCCAAAGCAGTCACTGTGCCAACTCTCCCTACAACCACTATTTCTTTCCCTCCCCCCCTTACACTGGGCTGGAAAGGGGGCAGTATAGGGCTACATGTGGCAGCCCCACTCTGCTCCTGGGCTAGGAAAACTCTCCCATGGCTGCTGCGGCACCTTTATAGTCCCCATTTGCCATCAGGGTAGCGCATAGGTGCTGAGGTGGTGGCCAGGCTCAACCCCTAAGTCAGTGGCTAGATTAGCCATTCAGCAAGTCACTGGCAAAATCTGGAATCTAACCTAGGAATCTAGATGCCAGTTGCCTAGTCTAACAACTAGACAACACTGCCTTCTCTTCTGCAAGTTAAGCAAAAACCATCACCCGCAAAGCAAGTCTGGAATCCTTAATTCCCAGTGCTGTTTTAGTGTGAAGTTGCACTGTACTGTTCTAGAATTAAAATTCTGGAGGGATTCTGCTGGAGGAAGCCCAAACCCAGAATTCTGGAGCTGACCGGCAGGATGTTACCTGTGAGGATCACACACCAAAAAAAAACAAACAAAAAACAACCCATCCCAAAATCCCCTCAAAAACAGCCAACCTACTTGCATCCAAAAGCAGCTTTACAATCTCAAAGTTAGAGTGTGACACACTGTAATGGAGAGCTGTGTTGCCATTCCCATCTGCCATGTTGATTATGTGTCTGAGGACAGGGGGAGAAAGCTCTTCAAAAGCAGCTATGTAGTCTCCAACCATTGCAGGAACGGCTGACTTTTGACTCGATATGCGAAACCACTCATGCTGGATGGTATTTAAACAAAATCTCTGCCAAAAACAAGACAAAAAGATTTTTAGATGCATGTACTATTTATAGTGTTTTCTGGCCCACAAGGTGGCAGTTCAGGAAACCAAGACTTCTTTAGTCCGATGTGGGCAGAAAGTATTCAACTCAAACCCAAGAAATAAAAATTGAATCTTTTCCTCCCACAAATCTCCATGTGAAACTCAGGTTGTTAATTTCTACCTATTTCACCTCATTTCCAGGAAGCTTGCCTGTCTCTCTGGTGGTCCTAAGTTTGACAAATGACTGGCACCAGAATTCATAGGTATCAAGTGTTGACTGATAGGAGCAGGGCTTGCGATGGTAACTCTCTCCTTACATAGTTAACTAAGTGTATATATTAGTCTTGTTTTAGGGAAGCGTACCAGACTGACAACAATAAAAACTGAAGTTTTTCAAGTGCACAGCTACAGTGCAAGCTTCCCTATATTGCCTCACCACGGTGTCTCCGTCCTAACCTGGAAGGACTCAGATAATTCTCCCTCTCCATTCTCTAGTTCTGGTCTCTCCCCAGCTCTACTCCCTTCAATACAAAGACTCACAGGCAGGGAAACCTACTCTCATCAAGAAATCCCAGGGCAATCAATGGTGTATTCGCTCAGTGTGTTTCTTTAGGCCCTTATGCTGCATTAGTATTTGCTGGTGCTGTCCCTGGCACTTGTGTTAGCAGATCTTGAGACAGAACCAGGGCCAGAGATTGTAAGCTTCCTTTATGTCTTGTTTTATTACCTAAGCCATGCCATTATCCTTGATAACATACAACTTTTAGGGTGTAAACTGTTAGTATAGTCCCTTTTGTTTATGTAACACCTAGCATATTGTGGGCACTACCAAAGAGAAACAATCAAACAATAATTATTAATACAGAATGCCCTTTAGTGGTACACATAGAAATATTTTCTTATTTTAGAAAGCAGTATGCACCAAAATTTCACCAATATGCTATTTTGTAAATAGCAAATATCAAACTGTGAATAAGGACCATGCTTTCTACATGTGGATGCCTACATTCAGGCACATCATCATATTTAGGCATCTCTGGGAGCTGAGAATGCTCAATACATTGATAAAAGATCATACCACTTATTTAGGTGACTAACTTTGGATGCCCAAGTTTGAACATTTTGCACAAGGTTCATTTCCAACTCATAGATAGAGGGAACTAGAGCTGATTAGACTGGAGTTCTCAATTACAGAGAACCCACTTGTGCTTGTAAACAGTTTGAGCATGAAAAATAATGCACATGTTCAAATTACCCTTGCTGGGCAAAAATAATCACCTGATTATTCCATTACGGACACTTTCAACACCCACTAGGCTTGAAAGTTTGTTCTTTTCATGAAAAACTACCAGAGCAGACAGGACTAATACAGGGATTAAAACTATACGTCACCCAAACGTTAACCAACAATGTCAGGCCCAAATCAGAATTAGAAAGACATCAGGTTCGAGACCTTTGGCCTGATTATCAGAGGCGCTGAACACCTGGAAATCAGGAGCTGCAGTGCTTCCCGTTACTGGCAGTCAGGCATTTGATTATTGTATTTCACACCTCCTCCAATTATAAAGCTGTAGTTGTAAGTACAGAACACAATTTCACATTATATTTACAGCAATCTACATTAATTCATCTTCAGAAAACCCTCACAAAATGCACAAAGATGATGGAGGTAATTTCCATATTTAACAAGTGACATTATTTCTTTAAGATAATATTAGCACAGCAACCTCATTCTGCTTGTTTGTACTATATTAAGAATATTTTCACAAGTGAGAAAGAAACAGCACGTACTTCTACGTTTGGAAAGAGGCAGAGCACATTCCACATCAGAACAGACTCTGTACTTTTGTAATCAAAAGGAATGCTAACTCCCAATGCCATATATTTTCCCACAGGAGTGTGGTTACCAGATCCACATCCAAACTTGCCAGCCACATTAGCACAGCACTTTCTAAAATATAAGTGGAATGCACTAATGCAATGAAACTGCCCTTTAATAAGTAATACTATTTTTATGTGCTTGTCTTTTGGATGAATACATTTCTGGCATGAAGTAGTATGGATGGGTTGGTTGACAAAAGTCTTCTGATGTGGAACCAGAAATGACATTCGGAGACTGTCTAAAGACAGTCTTTATTCTGCCCAACTATTTAATTTACAGTCCTGAAAACAGGAAGTTACCCTGACTTGTGCTAAAAGAGACTGAATGAGTGAGAAACCTTCAGAGTAGTGACTTTACACTGGAGTGGGCTTACCATTTCTTTGCTGGCTAAGGCCTTGGGATCATTTATGTTGCTTTTAAGTAGATTACATGCAGACAACATCTTTTCACTTAATTCGTATCTGCGGAGCAAAACCAAAATAAAAAGGCATTTGTAAATTAGTTCCTCTTGATTTAAATGGTTTCCCTTGTAACTTTTCAAAAAACTACAAAGGAGCAAATGGTTCCATCCCTGCCACAAATGCTGAAATGTGGAATCCATTCTGGCAGCAGTTTTAAGTGCGAAAAGAAGAACAGGCTGCACCATTGCCCTTCAACAACAGAACAAAAAGTAGGTTGCCCAGATGTACCTAGCAGGATAATTAGTACTAATAAAGGTGAGCAACATCTAACTCCTGAGTTTTAGATGCACTTACCCTTTATATGAAATGCCAATTACATTCTGTACTGTCAGAGGTAACGGTTACCAGCATTAAAAGGAAATAGAACTAATGGGGGAGAAGCAATGTAAGCTCTGGCTCCTTGCCTTTTCTCATTACACCCCAGATGCCAGGAACACCCTTGCTAATCCCTGTTCAACATGTGATTTCACTCTACTCCTTCGAATCCCTGTTACTTTTCCATCACTGACCTCCTCCCCATCCCTTATTATTGACATGGTTCCCAAACTGCAATATATTTATTTTAAAATCAAAAGAAGAACTAAAAGATGTGAATGTAGCAACTGGGGTTGAATTGCCCAGGTTGCTGATCGCATGCTGGTCTGTGGAAAATGGCCTGTATTTTTGCACGGTCTGAGAGACCAGCGACAATTTCAAGCAATAGCCTTTTATGAAGCACTAGCGATAGAAGACACATCCACGGGAAAGTTAGGGGTTTTAGCTTTTCAGTGATATAAAGCAGTTTTTCCTAGCTTTGGTACCTCACGTGAAATCAGATGTTAAAAAAAAAAAAATCACACTTTGGTTATGCCTCTGCACACCTACTGCATCCTGTGCTCGTAGGATAGCACCTGGGGCTCTGATCTAGACAGTCCAATCCGGTTAAAAAAAAAAAAAAGACTTATCTTATAAACTTCACCACTGTAACCTTCCTCCTTCTTCATTCACCTTTTATCATCCCTTGCTACGTATTAAATCGAAATTCAAATGCAAATGCAAGTTCCTTGCAGAATAGACCTGTTATTTTTATTTTGTCTGTAAAATGTCACACCTACCTCTGGCACTGTATAAATAAAATAGAGAAGACTTTAAAAGTCATCGTCTAAACACATGTATATTAAAAACCCTTAATTATTTATAGTAGTGGTGCATACTTGTTATTTAGCAGGAGATAAATACACATATGTTTTGCTATTAAGTTTTATCACCATTGAAATACCACAGCTGAATAACTATTATCTAACGGGCTTGTTTACATGGAACAGCAACACAGCCTACGGGATGATGTGATTTCTAAAGCGCGCTAATGTGCTGCTTACTAATGGGCCCAGGTAGCCCTGCTGGTGAGCATTAAAAGTTCCCAACTGTGCTTCAGTGTAGTGCTGTTTCAAACAGCACTATGTTACAGTGCACTAGGGTACTTTAGTGCACACCAGCAGGGTCTGCACAGACCAATTAATGCACAACACACTAGAATGCTTTAGAAATCACAGCCCTGTAGGATACATCGGGCTTGTCTACCTAGAGCAGCACAGTGGCCATTATGATGCCACTTATTTATTTTTACAAGTGCACTTTTACCATTTTACATTTTAGCAAACCTTGTGTGTTAAATGGGTATTTTATCTTGGTTCAGATGTAAGACCACTCTCTCTATTCTTACAGTACTTGTTATGTAGGAGGCAGCAACCCACAACACAGTACTGTCTGCCACGTACGGAAAGGGTAAGTATTGCTTGTCCAATGCGATCTTACCTAGCTCATCAGCTTATTAAAAAGAAGCTTGATAGTGGTATGCTGTATAATGCATGACGGAAGCTTTAATTTACATGGTCTGAGGCTTGATCCACTTGACTCACCACACCCCGCCAGTGCATCATCCTGGCAGTTGAAATCAGCTGAGGCATTTCTGATGACAGGCTCAAGTTCAAGACTAGTATGGATGAGTGGTAAGTGTTCGGTTTGTTGACCTGCAGGACATGGTGCAATATTCATATGTTTTCTCAGGCTTTATTCTGATGAGGTGGTTAGGAAAGTGTTATTCTTTTTTGTTTTTAAATATGAGTGCCATTGGTCATCAGGGGATGGCCTGTACTGACTATAAATAACCTGGACCTAGTTATAAACAGACTATTTTAAATTGGATATGGGGTGAGCATGTATATTATAAGAATATAGTCAATTAAAAACAATGGAAGTGGCAAAAAACTATAGTCCTCTGATATGTTCTTACTATTCACAGAGAATCCTCTTATCATAACAATCCCTTTCTTCTGGTCAGTGAAGATTACCATCCCTGGCTACATTTTTAGCAAGCATATGCAGATAAATTTGGGAGAAGTTTAGTATTTACATATTGGGATCCCGCTGAATATAGTATTCAAAGAGTTGAATGGAGAACAGTGAAGAATACATGATCAGGAAGAGGCGTACTCAAAACAAGCCTAAAATTACAGTTTTTAAAAGATAGTCTCCATTGACCTAGTGACACAGGAAGTGGGTAGCATGCCAGTAAGAGTCTAGGTTTGTGCTTTCCAGAACATAGTAATTAGCAATGATGAGGATGTACTACTGAAAATAAAAAGGCCCGCTCTATGCAGTATTATATATTAAACAGGGAAATATACCACACCTCTCTCTGATTTCAACCTTCTCAGGCTCACTCTCTTGAGCCTGCACCTCCTCATCCAGACCAACACACCCAACATCTTCAGCATTAAGCTCATGATGTCCTCCTTCCATCTTATGCAGGCTGTACCTCTCCTCCTGGTGAGAATACTCATCGCCTTCACCCTCATCATCTGACTCTGAGGAAGAACTCTCTTCTGAACTAGACTCGTCACTCGATGTGGTTTCATACCTAGATGGCAATCGGGAGTTGTAGAAATAGTCCATGAAAGATTTCATTCAGTGACATTTGATCAATGCCAGATTAAACTAATACTTTGCACATGTATATTACTATCCATTGGTATCCAAAGAACTTCAAAGCCTTTTACAAGTATTAATCAAACATCAAAACAACTTTCTGAGGTAGAGACCATTCCCATTTTACATAGATGGGGGAATGCAGATGCAAAGAAATTAAGTGGCTTGACAAAAGGTTGCACAGTAAGGCCCCAATTCAGGAAAGCAATTAAGCACATGCTTAACTTTAATTATGTGCTTATGTCCCATGACACATTCTTAGTGTTTTGCTGAGAAGATATGCTCTCCTGCACTGGGGCCTTAGCTTAGGACCTGAAATAGCAATTCAGAATGACGCCAGCCAGTGATACAACTTCTGAAGATAATTCTAATCATACACAGAAAAACTGAAATAATAGAAAAATGTTAGTAAGACATCCAGTATTAGATTACTGGGTAATTCTTCATTATCTCAAGAGAATGAAGCAGCTGATTAGATTTGATCATTACATTCTTTGATAGTCAAAAGTGAGGATAAAAGTCTTCCAAAGATTTTTAGAATACGTATTTAAGAGTTAATGCCTAAATAAATCTCTGCTAAACCATATTCTCTCTCTGACACTTCGACCATTACCTTCACATTGTTCCATGACTGAGACTGTGCAATGCAACTAGTAGGAGAAAAAAGAGAGAATCATCCCTTTTAACAGTAGAAACCTTCTTACAACCCCAAATATTACCTGAGCCACTCAAATGAAAGACAAACTACTCCTGCTTAGAGAGGAATTTATTGCCTTGGGCTTCTCCACTTCCATCCTTTCCCCCTGCCAAGCTAATATTACCTAAGACCAGAAGCAATCTCCCCCTCCCCCCCACACACATTTTTTTGCGGTGCTATGATGATGGGGAAACTTTTGTCTTTTTAGATTAAAAATAAATAGGGGTTAGACCATTTTGACGCTGATTCTAATGAATTACCTGATCTACTGAGTTTTTAAAGAACACATGTGATGCTCAGTGATTATTTACACATACATTCTCACATCTACAGAAATAGGTGAAATCTCACCCCCCACTGCAATGACAAAACTCTAACTACAACGGGGTCAGAATTTTGCCCAATATATACAATAGTAAGTAATTGTTTAATGTGTAGGTAAGATGTTCAGGCTTTACTTTTCAATTTCCTTTTAAAGTATTTGTTTTTTTCTTTAACAAAAAAGCATTTAAAAAGACAATGATGTGCCTATTTGAAAGTTCCTTCTTTAACTGATACGTTGATATAACATTCTGAAATTGATAACATTTTAAAATGGAAAGATTTTTAAACTAAAATTTGCTTTTCACTACTTATGTTTACTTTAGTCAATTTCACTTCTTGATCTTATACAGACAGCACAATACTGCAATATCTTGATTGTCCACACTTTATTAAAACTGTATGTGTTGAAAAACAATTCCATTGAAATTAGAAGTGTTCCCATGGGTCTTTGTTTGCTTGGTATTAAGTTTTTTAAAAGCTTATGTATACAAAAACTTAGCTTTGGGACCATGTGTGACATGATAGCTTCCAGAAAAACAAAAAACCCACAGAAATGAAAGATCTCAATAAGATCATCCCAGACAAAAATTTCATTTCTCTCCCCCTCTAATTCATACCCTTCAGGATTGCTCTCAAAATTCTGAGAGAATTGCTGTACCACTATGTACACTTCCCTCGTTTTGTCCTGGGAAAAGGAAGAAAAGTGTTTTGATTGAATAGTCAGATATTTTTGAAAACAGGATTCCTCTTACCCTCCATTTATACCGACAAATTGCAGGTTCTTCTTTGCACCATTCAAATCCTTTTCCCCATCCCTTTTCTTCATGATGGACTTCAGTGTACTTTCATTATTTGCACATACTGTTGGAGAGAGTGCCAAACGCATGCATCAGTACAAGTTTTGCACCATCTTTGGGTGTAACTGCTTGTTTTAGATCATCTAAAACAAACAGCTCTTTATTTAATCTGTAGATTTAAGGTGGATTTGTCTTATTCCTTCTATATACGGAGCCACTGGCACATTAAAGTTACAAACAAACTATTGTTGTTTGTGTGCAGGAAACACAAACACAAAAAGCTATCCAGAAAATCAGGTCCAGAAGCAGAAAACTGAGAGATAAGGTTATCTAAGGTTTTTTTGCTTGATGGCAACCTGGAGACAGATACATTTTTACTGTTTTGTTGCCGGTGTCAATTTTCTAACCATTGAAACTGGTTAATTTAGTCTGTCAATAAAATCCTAATTCTTGGTGCCAAATGACAAGTACTTGAGTGCCAACACTGAAGTTGCCAATTTGTTGGAACAGAAGGTTAGATATATAACATCTATGCACAGGAAATATGTTTGACAAGTACTCATTTAACCGGGGAGGGGGTGAGGTTTATTTAGATTGGTGAATTTAACTTTAAATATTCATTGAAGTAAGTCAACTTATTAGTTTAAAGTTAAACACACTATGATTACAAAATATATATTTACACCAGGCATTAAAGGGTAGCAAATGTTAAGCCACATTTATCTCTTATTAGATTTTGTCTGATAAGTCATTAACAAACTGCACTCAACCATTTTACAATACACTGTAACCTACCATTTAAAAATTAAATATTGACTGGACATGATAGCACTCACAATGTCCCTCACCTTCACTTCTGTTTCTTCTGGAAATATTCCTCCTACCTCTATAATTATACATGAGGAGCCATGTGATTTATTCCAACTGTGTTTGAATATTAAAGACAATTAGCATTAACAGAGCTATGTCTCTGCAGATAGTTACCATAGAGGCCAGACGCAAGCTGGTCATCTGTTAGATTAATCGGAGGTATTGCACTGTCTTGAGAAGACAAGGATTTCTTTCCCCATCCTCTTTCTACTGTGGCAATCATCTTCTCCTCTCGGATGGTCCCAGCCTCCTGTTCAAATTTCAGTGTCCGGGAGCTAGAAGTCAAGCATGCACTAGGAAGCTGACCATGCGGAATGTACTCCAGATCAGCATCTGTCAGCAAAGAGGGTGAACATTATTAGTACTGAGAAGTCAAACCAAAATTACTGCTTAGTACCAGTAGGGAAACTATCATGCTGCACCACTGAATAAATTGTACGCTATATTGCTCAGTGATAAAAATCCATTAAAAAAAAGAAAAGAGTATGATGATTTTTACAAGTTTAAAAATTAATCAGTTCAAAGGATTTGTTTCCCTCTTTCAAAGTACACAATACAAAGACAACTACTGAGATCCAGGGCCATCATCGAGGCAAGTGTTTCTGGGGGTATGCATGCTCGTGCCCCTTTTCCCTTCCATAAACCCTGGATTTATTCCATTCCTTACTTCCAGGATTTCTCACTCAGCCAGAGCTGCTGTCAGGTTGTAATCCCTGTCCCCCAGATCTGTGGCAATAACTACCACAGCTGCTCCTTTGCCAGAGCTCTCAGCATCATGCTCACTCTCCTACCTGCTCTGAAGTCTGCTCCTACGTGATCAGGGTCATATCTGAAAGGAATTTTTACAGGGAATGACAGTGTCCAGGAAAGCAATTCAGAAGTTAAATTTCCATATTTCTCTGGCTTCCAGTAACCCTGAGAGTTCTGTTCCTTGTCTAGTTGTCTAGGTACTACAGCCTTTTTCCACCTGCCAAATTAATTTCTGGAGAGTGCAATTATAACCACCACATTAGGCTCTGGTGAGCTGGTTCAAGTCAAATTACCACAAATGTCCAGAAGTTTAACTGGCCTAGAGAAAAGGGTATCTGACATGACCCCATTTCTCCTCCCAGGTTAACAGGGTAGTCCGTATGTTATTTTTCTCTTTTGCAATCTGGAACCTCTCATGTACCCCTCTGCAGTCTAAACATGGAATCCACACTAGTGTGATGGGGCTGGAAAGGCTGCACCACCAAAGCATGCTCTGTCTGCAGTGGTGCTGGTTTTTTCCATATATCTCCAATTAAGTAAACTGTTCAGAAATACAAAAGAGAGGATGTGTTTTTATCTATTCTAACACTGCCATCTCTTCACCGAGAAAGCAGTGGATCCAATTCCTTCCCCATTATAAAGAATTTTTGCCTTCAGTAATTAAACAGGGTTTCAAAAATGTATCTAAAATCCACTAGTCCAAGGACTAAAGGATACCAGTCAGAGAGAAAAATACTTGTCCTTCCATACACCCAAAGTTCATTTCCCCACAAAGTTATGAAGCCTGTATTTATATAAGAGAGCTGTACTGTTTATGACACTACATTTAACAGTTGCATAGTGTCACTTGACTGTCTATTAGTCAGCTTTTAAAAATATACCTGACTACATCTTCCTTCCTTGTGTTGTCTTTCCTCCCTGGCTTCACTCCACTTTTTCTTTTTCCTATAATAGCATATGACGTTTGTACAGCCCCTAGCGCAATGGGCTCCTAGGCAGCATGACAGCAATAATAATAATAAATAATAATAATAGTGAAATATCAGTTTGTGGCCGTTTCTTCTCTTGTTTTCTGCTCACTGTCCTACCTCAGAGTCTCCTAGCTGCTCTGAAGTCTCTCTACTCTAACCTCTCAATCAGCCCCCATTTTTGAGTCACAGAAATATCTGCAGATTAAAGAATATGGCATGGCTCCAGTTTATACATAGTTCATACTTGGAAGAATGCTTTGTTACCATAAGGACTAAAAAAGTTATATTTTATTTTCAATAAAGGCTTATATTCTGCAAAAGTTAATGGTACTCCTCTGGGTAGCTTCCTACCAAGTCTGGGTGAGTGGATTTTTCAAGCCCACATGAATACCAATGAATAACCACCATGCACATGCAAGGTGCCAGTCTAGCTGAAACAGCAATACAAGCTGAATGAAATGTTGGGAGAGGATTCAAACAATCTGATGGCCCCAGGTGCAAGGAATTAACCCTCCAGAAATGTTCTGCACACACCAACTGAAACGGTCATCCTTACAAACAAAATCAAACCTTCTGCATAAAGTCCTTTCGTATCCCAAATTTTCACTGTATGGCTTCAACAATTAACGTAACATAGGGCATTTCCTGGTGTTCAGTGACTGGGTGGGTTAACATCACTTCTCATCAGCTGGTCCTGATGACCTTAGAAGTGGCCAGCAGAGAGGTCATTATTGCTTAAAAACATCCAGTTGTTTTGCTACCAAACTCCCCTCTCCTCAAAACTAACACAAACTTTATCCAACCCCTTGGCTGAAAAAAAAAACCCCCCTCCCCCGCTTTGGAGTAGTGAAAGTTATTACTCAGCTGTTTGCGTTAATTCCTGAAGAGGTTGTTTTAGGAACACTTTTTATTTGGACAGGTGCTCCATGGACTGACAAGGCACCACGTAAGTGGTTAGTGAGTGGTTTGTGAAATGAGTGGTTTATGAGCTCAATAGAAAGTCAGAGAAGTGTGTGCACGGCAGGGTGGGTTACAACATATAATCTCAGCAACACTGGGTCATAGACTGTCAGCTTTTCAGAAAGAATGTGTGATATATATAGCATACAGCCCCCATTTCTCCTTCTTCTAGTCCTCTCTTCTCCCAACCCCATCTCTCTCCTCACTGCAGTGAGGGACAGGGGCTACTGGAGGGACCATGAGAGAAGAGTAGTTTTGAACAGTGTCACCTGGATGCGCTGTAGCACTTCATTTCAGTGTAGTATTCCCACCCTGCGGCATGCTGTGCTACCAGCAGGGCCAGGCCAGGCCAAATAGGGGTGTTTGTCATGGAGCAGGAGAGGAACCATGGCCCACAATCCCATACTGAACTCAGATGCTGCAGCAGGATTTGGGATCCATGTCACAGTAAGAAAATATGTGTGATTTTGGTCCCACTATGTGTGAGATTCAAAATGGCTGGTGGGGCTGTTGCAGAAAGTTTTCTGGTCCTGGTTTGAGATGGCTGGGAGCTGGGTGTGGATGGCCTGGCTACTCCTCCCCCTCACAGTGCTCAACTCCAAAGGCTGGGAAGATCTGCTTCAAGGAGACTATGGAGACAGGTCCACAGCCTTTTGGCATGCCTCTTCCTCCGCCCTTGGAACGGAAGGCTGTGTGGGTAGGGATAGGGATGGAACAGCAGGAACAGGGAGGGAGAAAGGGGAAGAAAGAAAGTTGATCTTTGCCTCCACTTCCAGAATTTCTCTCCTCCCCACCCCACAAACAAAGCAAAACCACCACTGATACAACAAAACCCAAAAGGCTTCCCCCACATTCCTCACAGGTGAGAAATACTGCCTTTTGGTCAGGATGTTATTTGGGGCACGGGTAGCTTCAAGTGAGCTAGAAGAATCCTAGTCAACCTCCAGCACTTTAAAAGGAGGAATATGAAAGCATTTGAGAGTGAAGACTAAGTTATAATGGTATATGACAGTGCTTTTGTCTAGAAAGCGCTCACAGGTGTGGGTCCTTTTTCTGGAGTTTCCAATTTAATCAGCTGGGAACTCGCTTGTGACACAGACTTGGTTTCAGAGTAACAGCCGTGTTAGTCTGTATTCGCAAAAAGAAAAGGAGTACTTGTGGCACCTTAGAGACTAACCAATTTATTAGAGCATAAGCTTTCGTGAGCTACAGCTCACTTCCTCAGATGCATATCGTGGAAACTGCAGCAGGCTTTATATATACACAGAGAATATGAAACAATAACTCCTCCCACCCCACTGTCCTGCTGGTAATAGCTTATCTAAAGTGATCATCAGGTGGGCCATTTCCAGCACAAATCCAGGTTTTCTCACCCTCTTGGTTTAGTTGACAAAACTGGAAAGGGGAAAGCCATTGGTATTCTTGTGCAAATTTGCTCTGAAAAGTGAGACTCTACCGTTAGTAGGCTGGGTTCTGTATTTACTGGCTGGCAGTGAGTTACATGGCAAATGTGCCAAGTTTACTTTACACCTCCCCTCCAAACTACTAGCCCTTCAAACTCAACTTGGGATCTGAGAGACAAGCTGGATTCTTTCCATCTTGCACATCATATCTATGAATCTATGAATCATCACCAATAATACAGGTTCTAGCGATCAAATTATTCCTTTAGTGACACACCACAGCCTATAATGGATTTGCACAGGTGTAGTTGATTGGAACTTGATGAACAAGTCTGTTGTTGATGGGCAAGGAGGAACAGAACCCAACTCACCTCTCAGCAATGCTGATTCTGGAAGGCAATAAGAATAAGCACTAGTAACTTTAGCCCCTTTTCAGAGTAAACCTGCACTTTAAGAGGTTATTCATTGTATCACTCATGCCAGAGCATTGGAGGAACATTCATAATTTCTTTATTACCTCATGCATACATTGGAGATACAGTTTAGCATCACAAGACCGATTGTCATGTTATTTTAAAATATACTTTTAAACCATTACCCACTTCAAGATAAGAGTTTGAATCAAACCAAACAGCCACGCGTAATGGATTTATATTGTTAACATACTAGGCCAAATGCAGCCCAGGCACAAACAGACATATGGCGAGACGCATCCTTTTACAGGGTTGACTTTAGCTCAAGTTTAGACAATGATCTCCTATTTCTAATTTTGTTTTAACTCTGGTCCCTCTATTTTAAGAGGCTACTTTCCATTATTAGACCAGTTAATGAGACTGGTACATAAAAACTAGAAGAAAATGCAGGTCCCTTGAAGTGAAGATGCTGGAGCATAAAATAATGCTTCTGAAAAGCAGCCGATCAGCTTATATAAGAAAGATTTTCTTCATTAAAAAATGGGTGAAGTCAAGTTAAAGTCACTATTAAAGTTGCTGCTGAATGTCAAATCCAAGTATCATATGATGCTGTGCGTGGCAGAAAAGGTCATTCCAAAGCTCTCTTTTCTCTGGCTTAGGAGACTTGATCAGTTAGGTTAAAGCTTTACTGTAGCTAAACTGAACCTGTATTTTCTTGGAAAATGGGAATCCACCCAAATTAGATATTTATAAATGTGCCTGTTACCATGGGAGCTGAACTCAGAGTAAATTCATTGTGCTGAACATCATGCGTCATGGTGAAGTGGAGGAACTGAGGGATTTACCAAATTCACTCTAATAGACAGAGCTGCTCAGCAAGTTCAGATATTGTACACAATCTATACACAGATTTTTGCCAGGAAAAATCATTTACAATAGAAGCAATTTTTTAAAGTTAATACACAACTAGATTTAAAGTTGATGATGACCTCCTAACCTAATTACACAACAGTTAAAATTATCAGAGACAAATTCATAGCTCAAAACCTGTGCAAAGATGTAGTATGTAATTCTGACCAGGAATGTGATTGATCACATTCATAAAGACTTTACTCTATGCTCTCAGTGCTAAAGATAATGGCATTACAAGCTCAAACAAAATTTTTCCTAAATATTTTTGGGAAGAATGTGAAATATAAAGCCTAGTAAAAATGCTTTTATTAGAAGATAATCCACCACTCTACATGTGCCTAGATAGTTTCTAGGTTCTTCAGACTAAATGTCTGACATCATATATTAAAAGTGAGGGATAGAGTGGCAGATTAACAGTTTGTTAAAATTCTGGTTGACATTTTTAAGTGCCATTTTAATGCCTGTTGGATATTCTTATTAAAGTACCATTAACTTTATGAAGTCATATGTATAATGTGTACATTATAAAGATAATAGTGTAAATAAAATATTATGTTGTATGGATATAGACAGGATATAGTATATTTTCTTTATCGCAGCGTAAATGTTGCCTACTGCTGTACTGTAGTAAATTAAAAGTTTTAATAAATGATTCCAATTAATGCATAAGAGGAAAAATATTAGATTTACGCAGCTGTCTTTACAAATCTACAAGAAGAAATTTATTTAAGATAGTAAATAAACTATAAAAGCTTCATTTAGCAGTGTGCTAGATAATCACTATTAAATAGACTTTTTATTACAGTAATTTTTCCTACTCAGTATCAAGGAGACTGATATTCACGTCTATTTGGACAAATTTCCTATCTTTCTAGTAGACTGTTTATTTTTACTATTTCACTGTGGGAAGAGTGCATTGTGCAGAAGTTATTGTTGGTTGGTGACCTCATAACAATCTCTAAGAAGCCAACTATTATGAATTCAGTAGTACGTAGCTGGCATTCACAGACATAAAGTTGTTAGAAAAATATCTAGTTACATTTTTGTAGGTGACACTATG
This sequence comes from Lepidochelys kempii, assembly GCF_965140285.1. Taxonomy (NCBI): domain Eukaryota; kingdom Metazoa; phylum Chordata; order Testudines; family Cheloniidae; genus Lepidochelys; species Lepidochelys kempii. Next base: position 101,141,490 of record NC_136384.1, on the reverse strand, counting down.
CTTTAAAGTTGTGAGCAGAGGTACAAAAGAATTTTTTAAAAAATTCCCTAAGTTAATTACGCAAATTCTAAAATAAACAGGACACCAAGAAAAAAAAATATTTAAGCCTCTCCCGAGCACCACTAAAATCCAAGTAGTCAATATTACTTATGCCTTGTAAATGTGCTGCTGTAACTGGAGACTATTACAAACACTTACTGAAACACAGTTGTTCTTGTTACTAAATATTCCTTACTGACCCACTGGTAGTCAACGCTAACAGAGTGGGGAACAGTACCTAACAGTGGTCTAATTGGGAGACAAGAAGATGAATGGAGAATGTGGAAGCAAAACCACCAACCTTTGAGAAAGAGGCTGAAGATGCCTCATCATCAGCTAGAATATTCAACTTATAAAAGATGAATGTGACTTAGGAGAAAGTCAAACATGCCTTGCCATAGTTTTAAAAAGCTGCACTCTGCCATTAAAGAGGGACAGGGTAGCAAAAACTATGTTAATCTGAATAATCTTAAATTATAAAAATGGATAAATATTCCAAGTTAAATTCTGTCACATCACCCAATCACCGGATGTTTTATCTATCTATCTATCTATCTATCTATCTATCTATCTATCTATCTATCTATCTATCTATCATTTCTACCAAGCTCAGCACTATTCTTCTCCACTTTCTGAGAGTGACAGGAATGCACACACTCAACTTACCTGGGGTAGCACTTCTGTCCATACACTGTTTCTGGATATCTAAGTTCCGCAGCTCTTCAGTGCTTGCATATTTCATGACAGAGTTGATGGACGAAAGGGTGTTTATGAGCTGAGAATTCAGAGACTCAATCTGTGAGTGAGGCTCTCCAAAAGCTTCTGCCAGTTCACTGTAGTTTTCAGCTAGCAGCATCTGTTGTTCCTGCAGCAGCTTCTGTACTCGCTCAATGTAGTGATCCAAGCCAGTCCTCATTTCAGGTGGAGGGAGAGGACTTTCCACTAAAATGCTCACAGGTTCATACACAGGCTCATCCCCAACACCAATGCTTCTGGTACTGGCTGACACAACAGATAATGGTGGGGGACCACACGCAATATTTCTCATTTTAAGACCAACTAGATAGTTCTCATGAACGTTTATCTGCCCTACTCCACAGTCCTTGGTCTTTATCACAGAGGTCTTTTCAAAGCTAGAGTCACAAGAAAGCAAAGTTCCCACTCCAATGGAACGAGTTTTGGCAGATGTGTTTACGTCCTTTACCCGACCATCTCCCACTGCTACAGTCCGCATTTCGACATTCACAGTGTTAGTCTGTTTATCGTAAGTGCTCAAAGTGGTGTTTGTGCTGGAATCCATCAGTGAAGCTGTTTCTGTATTGGTGAACTGGTTCACCACTGCCAATACAGTACTGGTCTGCTGGGTAGCTGTCTGAGGCACGGCCATAACTGCAGATTCTACTGTGCAAACAACCTCTGTGTTTGTGCTGCGGGACACACACTCCTTTAGCGGACAAACAGTCACATTCACTGAACAGTCTCCACAACCTATCGATCGTACTTCCTTGATTTCCGCTTTTGTCTTGCAGAGACTCAAATTATCCACAGACTCCTCTGTGTTGATGCCAGTTTCACAAACACTCATTTCTGTGCCCACATTCTTGTCACACATCTCAGTAGATCTCCCAATGCATTGGTCACGCATGTCTGCTCTCTCCTTCACAAGCCACCGATTCATTAGCAGTTCTGGACCCACAGCTGTACTCTGCAAATTAGGCCTGCAGGAGATTCCAATATCTCTCATTTGTAGATGGTTCCCCACACAGGAGTCAGCAACATCCACATGATCTCCTACCATTTGGTCTCTTGTTTGTACTACAGCTTCCACCATTCTGCTGAAAACCAGAGGTTGAGCCATCAATGCTTTATCCACTTTTTTCCTAAATCCAGCTGCCTGCAGCTCTTGTTTTAATTTGGTCATTTCCCTATCATGAGTAGTTTCTTTTAACTGAACCTCCAATCTGTAGATCTTCCCCTTTAGGGCTTCAATGGTCTGTTGCTGAAGCTCTATTTCTTTGTCAGCTTCTGTGGTGATGCCAAGCATCATCTCTGTCACCCCAACTCCAGAATCTCTAGTTTCTTTCTCTGTTCCCACTGCTACCTCCATGCATGGTCGGGAAGACCTGTTATATATAACTACATCATTCATATTTTCATCAGCACCCACAGCAACCGACCTGCTTTCTTTTGTTAGATTTTCTCTGTTCATCCGAAGATTAGATGGGATTTCATAGTTGCTGTCCTGAATTTTTCTCTCCAATGCTTGCATTTCAAAAGTCAACTGCCTAAACTCCTCTGTCCTCTGTGAGTTCTGCTCCACGTCTTCCTCACAGTCTATATATAATTCACCTCCTCTTCTGACCTGAGACAGATGCCCCCATTGCTCTGCATTTCCCGCACTATAAGATCGCTTTCTGAAGCCATAAGTGTCATTTTGATTGGGTATTCTTTGGCTTTTGCGTTCTGCCATCATCTGTCTTTTCTCTTCCTGTAATACTGAAATCTTGACCTGGAGCACAGGAATAGTTTTGACTTGTTCCTCAAGCTCCTTGAGGCGTTTGAGGGCAACTGCCATTTGTTCCCTGATATGCTGCAGATGCACGGGGCTCACATTGGTCACAGGGGTCGATATTCCTGAACTCAATGGGCTATGACGGATGGAGCTGCCCAAAGAGGAAGCAAGATAGACATTATAGTCTCCATTACCCTGGTAACCATTTTGAAGCTGTTGAGACATCTGATTGTGCCCACTAGATCCTACAAAGGAAGGAAGGGAGCTTGCTGAGCCCAGGCCTCCAAAGCTGGAAATCCTGGGCCTGCGGACATCCCCTGGAGTCACCTGCATTATAACCTTCTCCTGTTCCAGTCTTCTCCGGGTTTCCATGAGAGTTTTTGTTACATGAAGATTGTGCCTTGGAAGCTGTGGTGAAGGAGGGGGAAGCTGTCTGCTCTCAGGAATGGTTAAGAAGGTAGGAGAGGCTTCAAAGGAAATTGATGGCCTTGCAGTGACAGACGATGCTACTTGATTCCTTGCTGCAAAGGAGGACTGCTTATTCTCATCACTGTTTGATGAAGAGAGAGACTCTGTTGAGGTCCACCCACTGTATTGGCCACTGGCGTTCTTGGTACCTGTAAAAGTTGGTACTAGTTTCCTCTTCTTCTGGATATTTAATTTCTTAATCGTGTTTCCCTTTTGTATATCATCCACATACTTGAGAAAATCCAAGTCTAACTGGTAGCCGTAAGGAGTTTCCACAAAATAGGGATCTTTATGTTCTTTGTCATCGTCTCCACTCAGAACACCTTCCTCTTTTTCTGTAGGGAAAAAACCCAAAATCAATACATTTAAAATAAAATAAAACAAGCTACTTCTGGCTAAACTATACAGCGGAAAAGCAAAAGATAATGACATTCTACTCGTAGCACAGACTAAACATTACAAGTTGGAAGACATATTACTTGTCTATCTTCATTCACCTTGAAAAACGTCTCTCCCTCTCTCTCATGCACACACAGATTTAATGCTGAAATCGTAAGTAAACACATGTAAATATGCTGCTTTAATTTATGAAGGCCCCGCAAAGGTCTTTATCGATAGCGGGAAATGATACTTCGAGGAACTCCGGTACCGCTACCACATCACAACAAACGTTCACACAGGTTAGTGCTAGGTCCGGCATGAAAGGATCAGGTGATTCTTTGTGCTGCAGTGAACCATCTGGAGACAGTGCTTCCTTCAGGGAGTATTAAAAGGGTTACGCAGAAATCGTTTCCTCCCTAATTTGCCAATGCAGTTAGACTTCAGGCAACGGTTTTTAAAAAGGTTAAAATAATTTCAGATCAGTTTTAAGTCGGAGCAGCAATTCGAGCTCTCTCTTGCTTGGGAGCACATTGATGTGTGTCTGTGAATCTGTCTCTTTTATATTTCAATCCTGCACGAAGCCCACACACTAAAAATATGCAGCGAGACCTGTTTCCAATGCAGTCTAAAATTCCACAGCCAAAAGAGGAATCGCCAGCTCAGATGTCAGGACAGCACAGCTTCCTGCAGACACTGGACTCACATGCCACCAAAGCATTCTAAATAAAACTTTGCCACATCTGTTGTGCTTCTGCAGACAGAAAGTTTATACATGAGGTCGCTGCAGAGCCTCCTCCTCCTTCCCCACAAAAACTATTCATAACTCACGAGAGGAATCAGGTACTTTTGAACTGCAGGGCAAACAATAAACGTTAGTTTTCCAGTTACCTGAATTAGCGACATGTCTCTGCTCTCAGACCATACATTTTCCATCCAACTAAAACAAGGCCTCTGATTTTTCTCCTTGCCGTCCTAGCTTCAACAAGCTCTCTGTTCACTAAAGCCCTGCCTCTCAACTTTCTCATTCTTCACCCCTTAAGGAAAAAAGTCCACATTAGTGTAAACTTAGCCAAGCAGAGCACATTTTCATAGGCTGAGCTTTCACCAATGAGTTCTGTTCTACAGCAGAACTGAAAACTACTGCCTTTTTAGCACCCATAAGGAACCTCAGCAGTCACCATGCTCTATCATCTTAATAATAAGAGAACTGTTAGTCTTTTAAAAGTGCAGTAATCTCCACCCATTTTCTCCTCTGTTCCCTCCCCACCCATGAATCTTTGTTAATTTGTGTATACATTTCATTTTACTGTATATACTTACTGCATTTTAGTTCCTCCTTAAAAACAATTATTCACAGTCTCTGTGCATATAAAGTTGATCTGGCACTTGGGTCTACAAGCTACGATTGTATGTTTGCTAAACTGGCTACCCCTCCAATATTCCCCCAACAAAGAAACACAGGCTACTGCAGGCAGCCACAGTACCTGAAAACAACTTCTAGCTCATTTTTTGAATATGACTACATTTTAAATTGGTGTCCCTTTTAAAGGTACATACACAACTTAAAAAAACCCAAATCACCCTGAATCTACTATTGTTAGAAGTGACACCTAAGAATGCTCTAACAAAGATTAGAATAAAGAAATCTCTAGGTTTTTCAATTTACTTGGTGAATTTGACCAAAGCATACTTTTGGTACTTTGGAAAACTTTCCATAGTTCTGACTGGTCTTTCTCTGCCCTGTGCTGATTGGTTATTTGCACCAACCCTCCCTCTCCCTCACAGTCTCTTCATCTCAGAGAGTCACTCCTCTTACCCTACTCTTCCCCTCCCTGTCCTCCTCAGTCACTCTCCCTTCCTCACTAACCCAACCAACCAAAAAATAAATAAATAAAAATTGTGGAACTAACATGACTTTTGACGCCATCACATTGTTCACTTGACCTGCTTGACACTCCTTCCCGCACCTTGGATCTGTCTTGTCTATTTAAATTGTAAGCTCTTCAACACAGGGGCCATCTTTTTGTTTTGCATACGTACAGAGCCTAGCATAATAGGGTCCCGTTCCATGACTAGGGCTCCTAGGTGCAACAGTAATACAAATAAATACTAGTCAGTTTCACCGTTTTGTTGAGGACAATAATACTATCTGCCTCTTAATAGCACTTTTAATCAGCAGATTCCAAAGCACTTCACAATCTTAAATGCATTTATCCTCAGAACTCCCCTGTGAGGTCAGGAAGTGTTGTTATCCCCACTTTACAGATGGGGAACTGAGGCTCAGAGACTTGCCCAAGGTCGCAATAGGAAGTCTGTGGAGGAACAAGAAATTGAACCTGGATCTCCCAATTCCTAGGGTACTGTCCTAACTACTGGACCATCCTTCATCTCAGTCAATTGTGCTTCCTGACTTCTGCAGCAACTTGAGGGCACCACACTTTCCTCTACGGTCGGGGAGAACTCATACTTTAACAATGGTCCTGCAAAAGGGTGATTTGCAGTCGGAGCAGCAAAACTGAGCTTGTAGTTGGTGGGTGTGTGCACTAAAAAGGAAGGAGAGGCGCCAATCCTGCAATTGATAGCGTGGGGTTGGACTGCCAGATAAAACACTTCAGTTTCAGAATGGGGTCTTGGTGTTTTTACTCATGGACTTACCCAAAATAAATTTCTAAATATCAGCAGCAAAAATATCCATGTATGTATATATATTACACACACAAAAACTATAAAGAATATTATTAAGGTTGCAAATTCAAGCGCTCAAAAGATAGGAAGTGGCAGAATTAGGGTTGCATGTGCAGCCTTAATTCAGCTCCCTTGGGTGTATGCATGATGATGCTGTTAGGCTACTGCTGGGTTAAACCTCATTGAATCTAGAGGGTATAACTGCTGCCCTTCATTTAAGATAGCTGTAAGAAGTCATTAAGCTCTTTTAGAGAAGCAGGTAGCTGAAACAATAGGGATCTCTAACCAAACACAGGAACAGGTGAGGCTGATCAGGAATTTCAACTATGTGGGTGGAGAGGAGTCATTGGGTATTGTTTTAATAGAAAGTGTGACTGTGCAAAAGGGAGAAGGTAAAGCAGTGATGAACACCAGAGAACTAAGAAACAGCAGAAAAGCTAAGGATAGAGTGGGGACAAGCACTGGGAACATGGCCCTGAGAAAAGCTATGAGGGAGATTTTGGGCTAAGTGCTGACTGGAAAGGGGGCTTGGAAATGGGAGCTAACATACTCTCGTGTTGTTTTATTCCTACTGTGTTCAGGGAAACAGGACTTTCTGTACATTCTTTGTACATAAACAGGATTGCATCAAAGAAATACCTGACTCCATCATCAATTTCTCCTCCTGACTGAACAACTTACAAGATCCCAAAATTTTCACTAGTAGCTTGGTCACAAGGGGTAACAATTCAGTCTTTAGTTACATAAGCATGTACTATTTTTCCACATGAGATGATCAGGGTAGTGTACTGAAGGAGGCTGTTCTCTACAGGATCTCTGCCTCATTTGTTGCAGAACGTGGATGCTGTGTAGTGAAGGAGGCTGGGAAATGTGCTTGAGTGGGCACACACTTCTGCCTCCCCTCTCACCCCACTTGATCCCTTCTGCCCCATTCCTGTCCTCTCTCTTTCCCGTTCCTGTCTTCTCCTCCCAGTCCCATTCTCCTCAACCAAATAAATTCTCATTGCCAAGGAAGTTCTAGTCTCCCTTTCCAGACTCCCAGGTGCAGTCATAGTCTTCTCCTTCACCCCTCATGCTCAAGTCCCATTCCTTGCCTATCCTCCCCATTCCTGATTCCCCCCCTACCGGCTCCTCTCCCTGATCTGATTCTGACCCCTTCACTGGCCTACAGTTGCTTCCTCACCCATGATCTCCATCTCCCCCATGGGTTCCTAAGTCCTAATTTCTCTCCCCCAGGCTCCTCATCCAATCTCAGTCTCCCAACCCCTGTGGCTCCTTGTCCCAGTCTCTCTGGCCAGTGCCAGTTCTCCCCAAACTCCCTCCCTGCCTGTCAGATCTGTTCCCCTCCCTCTTCCCCCACTCCTTTCTTTCAGCCAACTGGTTGCAGGCCAGGGATACTTTACCTTACAGGCATAATATCCTGATCAACATGTCCCAGTCTTCTTTGCCCGCCTGGCTCTCATTCCTGATCTCCTTGCCCAGCCAGTCCCAGTCTCCTCTCCACATCCCAACTACAGTTTCAGTTTTCCTCTCAGCCTTCAGCCCCAGTTGCCTCCCACCCCACTCCAGCTCCTTGTCCCAACCTACTTCCCCCATCTCATCCTCAGATCCGGCTTTTGTCCCCCCGTGCAGTTGATGCAGGAGACTTCCGCCTCCACAATGCTCGGACCCAGCAGAAGGGTCGATAAGCGTGCAGGAGAGACACCCTTCTTGTCTCCTCTTCTATGCACGGTCCTGGCACAGAGATCTGCAGTCACAGGGAAAATCCTGTTCAGCCTCCTGCAGCCCCGAGGCATGCTCAGTGTGGATTGAATATTTGCCATTTTTAGTTGCATAGCTCTGGGAAGTCTCTACTCAGCATGTGTAAATTATGATTTTCAAAAGGGCTTATAACATGGTCAAATAGCAGCATTTTTTCATGAGGAAGGCAAAAGGCAAGTCCCTGAAATGTGGCAGGGATGGAATTTGTTAAAGGCAGAGGACACTAGAGCTTTGCAGAGAAAAGGCTGCCAGAATTTCACATGGGCAAAACAATGATTTTTTTTCTGGCCTTGTTCTCAAAAACTGTTGAAGACTTTTGGCTGAATATTTCCAAAAATATTCAACCTGAGACAGACTCCCAGTATGGACAATTTCAGCCCAAACAGTTAAAGTTTGGCAATGTTATAAGCAACTGAAAACAGAGATGTAAAGATAAGTATCAGGCAACCCTAACAGTAGACATTGCTACCAGCCACACTGCCCCCCTCCAATAACAGACCGTTATTCATGACATATTATTTAAAGGATTATCTCAGAAAATTAGCTTTTGTATTTTTAAATTTTTATTTTTAAAAAAAACAAGATGGCAGTGTCAGTTTAAGTGCCAGATGTTCTTACGGACTTTCTTCTCTGTAAAACCAGTTTATAGAAAGCAGAAGCATTTGGTTTGCTACAAAGACTCAGAACTTTGGCATAAACTGTAGAAAAGATTGTATTATTTTCAAAATTAACCACTTATATTTTTCTGTCAAATTCAAAACCATAAAGGTGGAAGGTTAAAAAAAGTAGTAAGAATTTCATTAAACATTTAACCCTTCATATCATGCATTGTGCTTTTGTGGCAGGAAAGTCCCAAGACTCCAGAATTAACCTAACAGTGGAAAATTACTCAAAACCTCTGAAGACAGCTCATTTAAGTTTAAATCATAAGAGCTAAACTGTCAAATATTTCTCCCTGAAACAATTCAGGTGGAAATTACCGAAATTAAGCCTCTCCAAAATCATATCAATTCCTTGCATCTTTGCAATTAAGGCTGTGGCTAATTTGGTGGTCTCTAGCTAAACTGGGTATCTTAGTAATGTTGACATTTTGCACCTGACAGCCTATAATAAGAATTACTTACTTGTATTTTTTTTTAAGAGTTGTGTGCAGTTAATCACACACAATTTTTCATTAAAATAACACTAGGTACACTTTACTAGCACAATTACACCACTGTAGGGGGATCATTGCAGCAATGGTTCTTGATGCTACAGATAAACAACAAGAAGTTATGCAATCTGGAGGAAAGAAAAATCTATGATGCACCATGTCAGAGCTGTGCCAAGCCTTTACGCATTTTACAGGCACATCCATTTCAGACTTTGCTATGAAGTTTCAAAGTACAAAAACAAAGTGAAGTGGGCTGCTATTTTAGGGAAATGGAAAATGATTCTGCCAGTTTCAAAAATCTACTAAAAAGGAAAAGAAATAAAACCCTGTGAGAACGTTATTCTTTTCTTTCCTAGCCCTGATATACCGGACGCACCATGGATGCACTCGCTCCATTAGCATTTGGTGGGTAGTATTGTGCTGCACAAAGCAGCACTGATTAACTTTTGAGGAAGCTGAATCGATCTGCCATTCAGCCAAGAGGAAAGGTCTGCATATCTTGGGACTCTGAGTGAGCAAGAAATCCCACTGCCACTAAAAAGAGTGGCAACAGAGAACACTAAAGAGATTCCTGTTGAGCCTCTTATTTGGTCCTTGGCTAGCTGAATATGGGCACTGCAACAAATAAAAGACATTCGCAGATCTCTGCAATACTTCAGACAACTATAAATTACACCACTGCGCCACAATGAACTTCTTTTCTTTGCGTGTTGATTTGCAAAGGTTAACTTTAACACAGTCGCACAGACACACACACACACAGACTTAAGTCATCAGCTTGGGAATTTAATATGCATTGCTATTTCATCTGCTGAACACTCAACCATTAGAAGCTGGACTTTACATTGTATGTGCTCATTTTGGACAAGTGGTTGTGAAGCAAGGTATTCTGGAATTTTTTTTAATTTGTAGAGGCCTCGTTGTGTTACTGTCACCATTAATTCAGTTATCTAGAAGCGTGCACAAATTGCACTTCCGTCTCCCTGCTGAATAATAATCACAAACTGGACATAGGCATCATTTAACAAACACACTGTTCTGTTCTCTCTTCCTGAAACTGCTGTGACCAGCTCTGTCTAAACACTGTAGTCTTGCCAATTTCCATTAAATTATATCCTATCCGATGCACTGCACAAGAACTTCAGTATATTAAAGCACTGAGTCAGAGCTAGCATAGCCCACAGAAATTGCTTCTTCTCCCTGAATGGGAGATTCAAAGACTACAATGTTTAATTGATGGGTTCAAATTAGTTAAAAGCCTTGGTATCATGTAAGCGTAAGCAATAGGAGACAAAGGGAGAATTTGGACAGATGTAGTTTCAGTTCAACATGCTAATTAAGACAAAAAATCACTACTGTATAGTGTCCTGGGAGGGTCAAGAAGTAGTGAACAGAAGAGAAGAAAGGCAGCCTGAAAACATTTTAAAAGCTTATTCTAAATCTAAGATGCCTTTAAGAATATACAGCTTGCATCTAAAAGGTTCTCTCTCCATATGTTTAGGGTATGTGCGCTCAAGCATTTTACCTTTAGTCTGATAACTATTTTAAAAAAACCTTTCCACTGAAATAATGTTATGAATAATACATTCTCCAAGAATTATCACATAAAAAAAGATATAAGGAATGTTGCAAAGAAGCAGAACATTGGTATAACTGTGAAACCACATAATATTCTTATGTGCCAGACTCAGATTTAAAAGGTAACACAGAAAAGGGAGGAAAAAAAAGGGGGGTCTCTTTTTCGGTTCTTTATTGTGTTTGCAAGGAACTTAATGGGTTTTCTGATTCCCCACACCCCCGCCCGTTTGTTCTTCTATCTGAGGAATATCAAGTGAATAAGGAGAGGAAAAAAGCCTGTCAGGCCTTCCTTATGCCTTAAAGCAGCACCAAATCTCTTTTTTCCTTTCCAGATTTTTTTAAAAAGCATGGCAATAAGTTTTACAATATTACCTTCCTCTCATCACCTACTCTAGCTAAGCAGGGAAAATGCAGGGAAGGAACCACTGCCCTGGAGAGAGACAAGATTTCTCTTGTTTCCAGCCTTGCTACAACTGCTGCCAACTGGAAATGAAGAGGAGCTGATTTAGCTACAGCTGCTTCCCATAGAGAGTAAAGCTATGGACTTCCAGAACCTACTCTCCATCCCACCCTGAACTACCACAACTGCAGAAGACGATGAGAGACTCCATTACCACTCCGAAATGAAAAGGAAGGGTTTGCCCTGGCTCTCCTGTTATAGAGAAATTCCATTTACAGTAAAGGTTCCTGGAGGACCTGCCGCCGAATTGCCACCATGGGACACGGACTGCCCCCTCCCCCCCCCCATTCGGAATGTCGCCCCAAACACCTGCTTCGAAAGCTGGTGCCTGGAGCCGGCCCTGTGTGTGTGTGTGTGTATATATATAAAATATTCTTAAACTAAAACAAAATTTGTCTTAATCTAAACCATATATGTATTTTACATTTTGGAAAAACACTAAGAGCTTTTTGGATAGCAACTTCTTTTTGATGTTAATAAAGTGAAATAAAGATCCAACACCCAGACACCATGGTGAAGACTACAATACAAATGTTTGTAGTGAATAGCATTTTATTCCATTTTGGATGTTGCAGAACACCCACACACTTGCATGCTGTAGATGACTTGTTCTATATTTTCTCCAATATCGCTATATCTGCTGTCTTTTATAAAAGTTTCCAGAGAAAACACTGCCCTCATGATGGAAGAGGATGGTGAAGATTTGTATATTATGTTAATTTGTTCTATGTTGGCAAAAAAGGGTAAACTCATGCAATATGTAGTCTTACATATTGTTTAGATATCCGCAGTACCTAATCCCATAGTGGTGAGTTAAGGACCCAGCCTTAGGGCTTGTCTACACTTAAAAAGCTGAAGTGGCTGTGCTGTGCTGTAGTGCTTCAGTGGAGATCCTACCTACATGGACATGAGGGCTTCTCCCATCAGCTTAGGTAATCCACCCCCGCAAAAGGCAATAGCTATGTCGATGAAAGAAGCCCTTCTGTTGACATACCATTGTCTACACTAGGAGTTAGACTGTTTACTAGTGAAGACCAAGCCTTCCAATCAACGAGCATAAGGAAAGTGAGCTAAACAAAAGACTGTTCGTAATCACTATGTTGTGTTTGCATGTGAAGGGTCTTAGACCTGAGCATTCCATTACATTTACTGTAAACGTCACAATACTTTGGCAAATGGGGTATAGTTAAGATGGATCATATGCCTTAACTCTTTACTCTTTCTATCTTAAGTGGGCCCATTAAGAAAACAAAGAATATAGGACATGATCCACAATCTGCTAAAGTCAAGAGGTGGGTCTTTCCACTGACTACACTGGGCTTTGGATTAGGCCCACAGTGAACAGGCTTTCTTCAACTGAATTAATTTTTCTCCCCAAAAAAATCACCACGTCATAGGAACAGTGTCAGTGGTCGCACTTTGGTCTGGTTCTAAGTGATCAAATAAATTCATTTGTTTATACATGTCCCATGACTATTTACTGCTCAATTTTTAGTTCCTAAAATAGTGGAACCATTTCTTTAGCTCACAGGACAGAAGCTTTGGCTTTTCATAGAATCACAGAATTGGAAGGGATCTCGAGAGGTCATCTCGTCCACTCCTCTGTAGCTCTATGCCCTGTTCTGACTACTTGTGCCTGACCACGGTACAAGTAGTAATAGTTTTATTTTTTGAGAGCATGTTCAAGTGCCACCTTAGGACCCAATCCTGCACACATGTATGCATGTGCAGAACTTCATGCATGTGAGGAGCCCTACTGAAATCAGCCTGACTACGCATGTGCTTAAGTTATATATGGGCATAAATAAGTGTTTGTAGGATTGGGACCTTAGTAACATCGTTCAATTACAAAAAAAGTTTACTTTCAGAGTAATGGTCCAACACAGTTTGATGACTTTCACGACACTATGTGAGACACCTTTTCCATATCTATATTTACATTATCTTCACCACGAATGTCAACATATTTCTGGAGCTAACTGTGGCTATTTTAATTAACACAACCCATTGTGCGTGACTTCCACAATTTACATTTCAGTTAGGTGTGCATGGATTAGATTTTTATTAGTAAGTATTGGCAAATGTAGATCTCACCCTACACACAAAAACTGATTAAAAAACATTTTGATCAATCATCAAAATGTACAGCTAAGCAGCGTTTTTCTAACTTTGCCTAAGAACTTTTATTAGAGTTTGATTTAAGAATATTTACTTTACATATTTTGACATGCGAGGTTGACAATTGGTGTTTTAACTGTTATAAAACTAACTTTTTGCATATCAACATCTGCTATCATTAAAAAACTGTCTGCCCACCCCACAATTCCCCAAAGCTGTGAAAATTTAAATCAATAAAAATTATCAATATCTGTAAAATAAAAAAAAAATTGAATTCTGCCAAGTCTAATTTTAGTACTTGTAAAAAATGTGCCTAATAACTATGTCTACAAGGTACATGCTATAAGTTGCTATTTAACAAAAAGACGCAAATGCAACAGACACACATAATTGGGCAGAATTAAATTTGCTGTGGAAGCCTTATCTTGGAATTTTCCAACTTTACATTCATGCTGAAGTAACTAAGGGCAATTAACAGTGGTTGGGGGGGGGCTAGGGCGGGGAGGGAGGGGGAAGAGATCGCTCAAAGGGGAAGAGGAAAGAAAGATGAAGTATAAATAGTGCATTTTAAAAGTATTTTGCCAAAAATAGTTACATGCATTTATTTGAATGTTTGATCCTTATACGTTAGAGCTGAACTTCCTTTTTCTTTAAAAAATAGAAAACCTCCGAGCTGAGAAGTTGCAGCCCAAAAGGTGGCAATTTTGTAAAGTTATATGCCACTGCAACTCTAAGGTTAGCTCTGGCTGAGGAGACATTTTGATTTTAAAATCAAGAACAGCTAATGAGTAAGAGCATTCTGGTAAGAATAAATAAAGGGTGATGAGGCTAGTCTGGAAAATGAGTGCAGGATATAAGAAGTCACCCGTGCTAATTAACACTAAATAAAGGATTATGCTTATTTATACGGAATCGTTGCACGCACACACAAAACATTGAACTAGGATTGTCTGCATTCAAATGCAAAATGGTTCTTATCACACTCAAATCAACCTACCTTCTCTGTTAATAATCCCCTCATCTGAGGCCTAAAAATTGTAGGCTGAAGCCTACTCTCTGGTTGTACTAGTTTTCCTGATACAGTGCTAGTTTTGGTGATACTATAGCACAGACACTTTGTAAGTGTAACAAATCACCTCTTCTGGCCACTGGAAAGATGACTTCAACTACAAGGCCTAAGTTGACGTACTTAGATCTACTTACCACGGGGTCCACACTATGTGATGTCGATGCAAGATACTCTCCCGTCAACTCCCCTTGCACTTCTCGTTCAGGTGGAGTACAGGAGTTGACGGGAGAGCGATCTGCGGTCAATTTAGTGGGTCTCTTCACTAGACCCAGTAAATCAACCATCGATGCATCGATCGCTGCACGTCGAACCCCTGGTAAGTGTAGACAAGCCCTAAGGTTGCTTTGTTCTGGTCCCTTTCCCATCTCTGTCTCAGGGCTTGTCTACACTTACTGGAGGATCGACACATGGCAATCGATGCATCGGCAGTTGATTTAGCAGGTCTAGTGAAAACCCACTAAATCGACTGCAGATCACTCTCCCATCAAGTCCTGTACTCCACCTGAACGAGAAGGGGAGTCAATGGGAGAGCGTCTCCTGTCAACATAGCGTAGTGTGGACCCCGCGGTAAGTAGATCTAAGTACGTCAACTTCAGCTACATTATTCACATACCCATAGTTACACAACTTCAGCTATGTCTACATTACCCACTGATCCGGCAGGTCGATCCAGTGGGGGGTCGATTTATCGCATCTAGTCTAGATGTGATAATCAACCCCCGAGCACTCTCCCGTTGACTCCTGTACTTCACCACCACCAGAGGTGCAGGCAGCCTCGACGGGGGACCAGCAGCAGTCGACTCACCATAGTGAAGACACCGCGGCGAGTAGATCTAAGTACGTTGACTTCAGCTACGTTATTCGCATAGCTGAAGTTGCGTAACTTAGATCGATCCCCCCAGTGTAGACCAGGGCTTAGATTGATCTTCCCCCCTGTAGTGTAGACAAGGCCTCAGAGACATCAAGGGAAGTGGAGTAGCAGTAGGCAGGAAACACATAGCATGGGTGGGAAGGAGTACAGATGCTATATCCCAAACTGTTTCCAGGGCAGGAAATATTGCTGGAGGCCTCTATTAAAGCTGCCATCGTGTATTCTCTCTCATTAGTTGTCACGAATGCCTCAGCACAATGGCTCATCCCCACTAGTCCTCACTGCTCACAGAGACATCAGCTGGCATCTTCCCCCACCCAAATTCCAGAGCTCCCTGGAAAAAGGGCAATCAGAAGAAAGTGGGAAGCTCTCATAGACTGGAGGGAGCGCCACAGAAGGCAAGTTTTGGCTCATCACAGTCTCACTGCCTTCAGAAAAGCTGCTCAAACAAATTGACTTTCTCTCTCTCTCTCTCTCTCAAATGTTGTGCTGCTGCATAAGAACTACCTGGTGAATCTGCAGGCTCCTTTTGCCTTTAGCGGTCTCCATATCCAAGCACTGACATCCCAACCCAGCCTACTTTGCTTCCAAAACCAGATGCAAACAAGGCAAGTTCAGGCACCCTGCTATTTTCAAGCATACTCTAAAATTGCAACTTTCTGCATCTCTCATGATTTATCTACTTGAGGACGCATCTCCATCATCTGATAATATTTATTTTATTCCACTCACTTTATGACATGCCTACCCACTTGTTCTAGGCACATGTGTCATAAAAACTAACGTATAAAATGTATAAGATCAATCAATGAAAAAATAAAGTCCACCTTATCTATATTAACCTGTCATGACGATCAACCCCCGCCTCCGCCCCCCCTCCAATTACACACCTCTCAAAAGCCTGAATGGAAAAAGGCCTTAAAGTTTGCCTTGTCAACTGACTCTGGCGCTGCTGAAGTAGAGGAAAAGCCAGTGCTGGACTGGCAGGTAGCTTCATGAGAATGCCCCTTCCTTTAAGTCACAGGGGACTGGACTAGTTTAAGCGCCGCAGCTGATTTCAGCAACCACAACACCTCCAGGCTGTGAGCTTTGTATACCAATGGCAGGCATGGGGCAACAATATCTTAGCACTTTTCCCAGTTGCTCCTCTAAGTCTTGTCTAAACTGAGTCAAGTAACCAGCCTGAAAGCCACAGATTGCCACTTAGCACTAGGCAAATCACTCATCCACACAGACTAGTCTGAGGGAGATGGAGATATCAAGCTGGGTGACAAGCAGCACAGAGAACAGGGGTTCTCAGCCTTTTCCTTTCAGAGTCCCCCCCCCCACCTACTATAAAAACTCCGTGGCCCTGCGGCTGGGGGGTTTAGCGGGGGGAGAGCGGGGAGGGGTGGCAGCACCAGGCTTCAGCTGTGGGGGCTTCTGGTTTTCGGCTGTGTGTGGTGGGGGTTACTGCTCCGTGGGGCTGAGGGGGGGTTTCAAGGTCTTGGGGCTTTAGCCACACTGGGAGGTGGGGGTGGCTTAGGGATTTAGCCTCGTGGGGTGGCTTCTACCCTGCAGGGCAGTTTCTGCTGGGGCTTCTGCCCCATGGAGTGCTGAGGCTTAGGGCTCCGGGCTTTAACCCCCCCAAGGCAGGGGCAGGGGGGTCCACCCCAGAGGGTACCAGGACTCAGGACTCCAAGCTTCAGCCGCTGGGGCTCTGAGCGGCCCTGCTTGACGGACCCCCTGAAAAGGCCTGGGGACCTCCAAAGGGCCACAGACCCCTGGTGGAGAACTGCTGACAGAGGATGAAGCTGCCCATGTTTCCTTCCTAGTTACCCTATTGGGTGTATTTTTACTAGGAATTCTTAATTCACGTTAGTTAACTCTGAAACTAACATGAGATAAAATCCTAGTGAAGATTAGGCAGACTGACTTTAACACAAGTTAAAAGACAATCTGCCTGGTCGCCACTAGGATTTCACCTCATGTTTGTTACTGTGAGTTACCTGACTTGAGTTGAGAATACAACTTTTTCTTAGCAAACACAAGCTCATACGCACATTGAACAGGATGGCAACAGAAGGGAACCCTGTGAAACTCTGCCTAAGAAAGCTCTCGATGCAGAGGAGAGTAGCTAACCAATAACCCCTTGAATCTGTCAAAACGAAAGGAACACAGTCACTCATCCACTCCTGCTGGGGTCCAAAGGCAGGTCACCACTTCCTTCTGGTCATCTGTATAAGCACACACACCTCCCATCTATCATCAACAGATTACCAACCAACTGCATTCATGCAGTCTTTCAACCCAACCCAGACCTAAAGCCGAATCAGCTAAAATCATGGACAAACAGTACTTCAGATTCTGCTGGAAAGGTCTTGCCACAGCCTTCTCAATAACATTCCATAACAAAAAGAGAGAGTAATGAGACTGGGCACAATATCGGTCAAAAGGGTCTAATTAGTGCTTCCTTAAAGAGAGAACGTGTTGACAAGCAACTTCAATGGCTCCAGAATCTTCTTGCTAGCTTTTGCCAGTCAGAACGGACACAGATGAAATGCAGGTCTTAACTAGAGAGCTTCTCCCATCCCATATCTATATCCCAAACCTAACCCTCAAACCAACACTTCAATCAATTACATCAGCTGAAACTCAAGCAAAGGCAGCTGCATTTGTCTCCTACCCAGACACAGCTGTGTACTCAGAGAAACAGATTGAGTTTATAATGTCATTACCTTTCTAAGTTTATTAATCTCTGAAGAGGTGAGCAGTTGGGAACAGTTAAACAGGGTTACTATTATAGGGAAAGGGTCACCATAAGGAAAGTGTCCAATCTCTTTAGGATATATAAGCTTACTGTATGAAACTATTGCTGAGACCCCCATTTCCAGGTCACCCCTCTCTGAAGCTGTAAGGTCAACTGGAAAAAACCTGTCTTATCCAATAATGATTCCACAAATATTTTCACATGTAAGTACTGGGACAGCTACTTTTGGTAAGTGCTCATGCCAGTAAGAAAAGTGATATACTCTACATGCACTCAGTATGCAATTTCAAAAACAGTTTAGCTTTGTTTTTCCATTTGAAAATCCAGCACAGATTCCTCACTTGGGATTAGATACGTGCTGCATTTGATACTTTAAAACAAAAGCCATTTGTATTATCTGAAAACAAAATATCTGAACCATTGTTTGAACAAGACAAAAAAAACCAACCAAACAAAACAAAAAACCCCACAAAACAAAAAACACCTTTTCTCCATACTTGGATAGGTCAAACTGCTGACCTGACTTTTTTCAATCTTTATTTTTTTTATAAAGTTAAGCATCAGCCAGAGTAAGTATATAAAATATCTGCCTAAAAGGTAGTTTTATGAGCAAATTATGAATAGCTGAAAACAGTGGTTTAGAAGTAGATCACTAGCAGCACAATCAAGCCACCCAAAGGAGATTTTGCTACTTCTGCTGTCGAGACCTTGATATAAGTATGTCTGGTGCTTCACGCACCTGAAGATAAAAAGTACCCTGATATATAAGCACATCTCTGAACAGAAAATATGCATCCTTTCAAGAAACTAACTACTCAGTGTGTAACAAACACAGGACAGCAAAAACAACAAGAACCCTGTCCAGAGTTGACGCAAACCATAAACACAAACTTTCTTCAGTGTGCAGCCTAACACAATGCCACCCTGTCCAAGAGAACAGTTGAAACTTTATGTTAAAACAAACAGACCAAACCACAGCAAGAATGTATGCAACTAATGTGCATGTACCAGGACTTGGTGGTTGGCTTTCAATTAAACCAGTTGCCGGGGGGATTTTATTTTTTTTAATTCTTTTTTTTTTTTTTTTTACCAATGGCAAACAAAGCTAACATCCATTTTCCCCTCTAACTTCTCCTCTATTTGACAGCCTTACTTACCATTCCGCGAAGAGGTAATTGTTGAATGTTTCAGTATTTCGTTTTCAGGAAATTAAGTCTGAAGCACACTTTTCCTCAGCCTTAAAGGGAATGCGTACTCCTGACACATCAGCAGGCAAGGAGCCCAGGGTTTGCTACAGAGAATTTATTTATACTCTTTTGGAATTTCCTGACAAAATTCTAGTCTGCCTGCCAGCCATAGAAGCTTAGTTCCAATGTTTTTCTTTGCATTATAGACTGTGATAATTGACACTGAGGACTACTCCTCACAATGATTTAAATTTATAAAAACAAACAAACAATGACAAACGTACTGTACTAAAACATAAGCAAAAAAGGACTAAATATTTCTGATGATGTCAAACTAGGAAAGAATGAAAAGCTGTGATGATTTCTCTTACTCATTCCCCTCTCCTCCCTGCTGTCTGTTGGTTTCTCTCTCTCTCTCTCTCTCTATCTCTCTGTGTCACACACACACAGACACACACAGAGATAATTTGGGCAAATAATTATCTCTATTGTAGCTGCCATCATCCTAGTGCACTCTGCTTTTATTTACTCTGGTCTAATACAACTTATAATTTGAAGGATAAAAATAAAATCTTTCTATATAAATTAGACACAAGCATTTTTCTTCTTCAATGAAATGGTCAAACTACAGTTGGTGCCTTTCTCATTGAGACAAGTTGTTTTAAAATTATACATAAGCTTATTTGGTTTCATAGCGATATGATATCCCTCCAAACTCAAGTCAATGTAACTGGGAATCCGCCTAGACATTTTAATTCACAGCATCTTAGGGCTAGCCTACTCTGACAACATTAAAGCGCTGCCGTGGCAGAGAGCTCTCCCAGTGCTCTAAAAAAACCCACTTCCACGAGGGGCGTAGCTCTCCGCGGTGGGAGTGCGGCTCCCAGCGCTGGTGCACTGTCTACACTGGCGCTTTACAGGGCTGAAACTTGCTGCGCTTAGGGGGGTGTTTTTTTCACACCGGAGCGAGAAAGTTGCAGTGCTGTAAAGCGCCAGTGTAGACAAGCCCTTAAAGAGATTCCTGCATCTTTCAGCTAAGCCTCTTTTCAGCTCTGCCTAAAATGCAGACTGTAAACATCAACCGAACAAGATTACGCTACAACAAACCCCGGTTGACTAAACAAAGATTCCCAAGTTAGGCTCCTCCCTCCCCCAATTGTTAAGGAAGGAAAAAGAACCTTTCTATGCCTCTGTAGGATTCAGGGAGAAGACTCTGTTCTTCCCTGGAAAGGAACAGTGGATGTGGGAAGCGTGTCTAGGACAATGCCTCTATGTGCTCCACAGCTTCACTGGACTCCCTTGTGTAGTTCTCCAGGGTACATCTACCATGCTGGAAATTCCTCAACACACAGAAGAGTGTGAAAAACACCCAGTAGCCACAGGCAGCTAAGTGGTGCGACAGGGACAGGCCGTGGCCACCTGCACAGCACATGGACATCAGACACTTTACAAATGAGAGCACGAGGCAGATGCTAAGTTCTGGTGTAGTAATAACATAACCAGAGTAGTATTTTTTTTAAAGTAATGGAGCAGCGAGATCTGTTTTATAAAGGGGCAGTGAGTTGGTTGAGCTTGTTTTGGGCTTGAGCTGCTTCTTTTAAAATTTGATTTTGCTCTTTTTTTTAAAAATCTAACCTGGCAATGCTGTGAGTCTGTCGGCAGGGAAAGCGGAATTGCTGAGCCTGCCCCCACACTCACGTTGCAGCAGTGGCTTGTGTGGCTCCGGTCCCACAGGGGTGGCTGCGCTTGGCTCCCTGCTTGAGTTTGGCTAAGCCACCCCTCCGTCATGATAACGGGGGTGGGGGAAGGGGTTCCGGCTGCACCAATCTGAGTGAGTGGTACTGAAACCCCATGCACACAAAGTTGCAATGCCACTCACACAAATTTGACATGGCTAGCCGCCATCAAAGGGATCAGGCCAAACCTGTGGTGTGCTGTGATCTCTGAGATCACGAAACCAAGAGCATGGCCCAGCCAGCTCCATAGGACAGGAGCTGCTGCTATGGTACACATGGTGTACTTATTACATTAATGTGTATTATATATTGTGGGTAAGAAATATTTAGTTATCCAGATTTTTTTCCCACTAAAGCTTGTTTACTGGGTAGCGACAGGCAATCAAAGTGGGTCCTAAGCCCAAAAAGGTTAAGAACCTCTGCTCTAGTGGTATGATACTCTGGCTCACCAGCAATGGAACGGTATACATACCAGTAAAACACGATACCCATACCCATCCATACATTCTACTGTCAGCTGGGACTGGAACTGTGGTGAACAGCAGAGAGTAAGTTCCTCCAAATGTCCGAACGTGACAGTGTTTAACTGACCGTCCGCAGGCACAGATGCCCGCAAGTCCCAGTGGCTGTGGTTCACCGTTCCCGGCCAATGGAAGCTGCGAGAAGAGGCACGTGCCTGCGGATGGTCAATGTAAACACTGTCTTGTGGCTCGCCAGCGGATTACCCTGACTGGCTGTGTATGGCCTGCGGGGCCGCAGGTTGCCAACCACTGCTCTAGAAGAAAAGGGAAGTGGAGACCCCTCGCAGCAGCATCCCATGCAGGCTGAGCATTAAAAACTGTGTTAGAAGAATATTGTATCAGTAGTGTTTTCCCAGTTTCTGTTTGAATGCCTCTGCCCTCTATTTACTGGATCCTACTGCTGTACTTTACTCTCAAAAATGAGAGATGTCACGACAACAAGTGAGGAAAATTTTTTAGCCAAAAAACTTTTGTCAAAAAATGCAGATTCAGCTCACATGAAATATTTAGTGAATTGATGTAGAATTTGGTGAACGGTTTGGGTTAAAAAAAATATTCCTAAAACATTGACATGTTTTCTTTCAACATGCAACATTTCAATTTTTTGACACAAAATTGTTTTGTTTAAAAATGTACTTGAATTTTATTTTTAAAAAGTTAAAAAAAAGCTCAAAAACCAAACAAAACACTGCATTGCAGGTTGAATTAAATGTTTTAATGCACAACGCGTTATGTTTTTTTCCTTTTCCGTTTGCTAAAGTTTTTTTGCCACCAAACCAAAACAGAGAGTTAATCTCAGCGCTCTAGTCACTACATTTGTGCCACAGAGGCAGCAGTATGTCATGTTGCACATCTCACATGCTCAGGCCTGGTCTACATGAATATTTTTTGCACTGGTGCAACCGCACTGACATGAACGTATAATGTAGACTCACGGCCCCAGTTGAAAATGGGCCTTGTACAAGTGTTGTGTGTGTACGCTGACATGAAAGTTGCTACACACCAACATGAATGCCCCTCCCCCCCCCAACTAGCCCGCAGGGAGACTATCTGAGCTGTATTTTAATGGACATCCTGTATTTGTTGCCTAATATCAACCTGTATTCAGTAAGGAGCAAAGTAATATTTAACAAGATGAAAAAGAATTTGTTCAAGCATTGATCATGAGTAGACTCACACCCTTGTAATATAAATCCAGGATTTTCTAACATGAAGAAAAAATGTTTTTGGGGGAGTGGTCTCTTAAAAATAAGCTTTGTCCAATTGTCTTTTATTTCCTTGAAATACCGGTGGTCACTGTATACATACTGCAACCCAGCCCTCTCCCAGCTGTCATCCCACTGTCAGGTGAACGCAGAGCAGATCTAAAGTTGATTCAAGAAGAAAGGAGGAAGTAACAATAAGTATCTGGACAGAGTAAACAAAATTTTGCCCATAGTAATAAGCAGAAGTATGTGCCCAAATCTTGGGTGGAAACCAAACAACTAACACCTCTTGCTGATGTGTCAATGCACAATCTCCCTCACTCTTCATTGTGTACAGCTAATTGAGCAGCACGTAGGCAGCTGGGACCATGCCCACATTTGGTTTTTACAGTACTCCAGAGTATAGTCCCAGTTAGAAAGGTGGCCAAACCCTGCATCACCCATTCCATGTAGAATGCTGCTCTCAGTGTTCTTCTCTACAGGATTCTTGCCTGGGGAGAAATCAGACCTAAAATTTGTCCCTTTCAAGCAGTTACCAATTTCATTTAAGAAAAAGTAATTCACAGGAAGCCTCTGAACTATTAGTACAATCTCTAGTTTGAGCAACAGGTTCTTAAGATTGGTAAAAGAAAAATAGGACAGCCCATCTTTAGTTTTTTTCCATAGGAGTTTGTTGGATACAGGAAAAATCATAAAAATAGAATACATGCATGAAAATGAAACAGTTCCCTCCTTTCCCCCCAAACTTGAAGTTATGCTCAAAAGTATGCATCAAAAGATGTCAAAATTCTTTTGGAAAAAACTGAGTAATGAAAACACATATTAAAGGATAGCAAAGCATTTTGGAAAGGGAAAGAGAACAGCAGCTGTACCCACATGTTCCATCTGCTTATAATTATTTTGTGGTTTCAAGTGCTTGACATCTGACAGAGAACTCTCCCATCCAAGATCACACACCCATAATAGACCTTCTTCAAAGTTCTCTCAGTAATTCACCAGACCCAAGAGTTCTGCCATAAACATAAGGGAAGAAAAAAAAATCTGCAAATGTGTCAGAATTTCATCCATAGGTTGATTGCACATGTTGACATCTATTTGGACTAATGAATATTAAAACCAAAGGCAGAGATTATGTGTTTATTCACTCTCTTGGCCTTCCAGATTATTATGGTGCCAAACAAAAACATTCAGCTACTGTTTACAGTGGAAGGAAAAAAAAAAAGCCAGAGAACAGCACTAATGACTGAGAACCTGATCTATCAGCAGAAAACAGAGGACCCAGTGTATAGACAGGTGTCTATTGGTGGCCATTCTGGCTTCATAGAACAACAGACTATATCGCACCCTCTTCCAAAACAAAAACCAGACAGAGCAAGAGACACAGGTCCAAGTGCAAGCTGGACAGGATTCACCTCCGACATTTGTCCAAGAGGGTCTTTATTCCACCACGGATGGAAAAATATAGATGAAGTTCTCGCTTTTTAAAATGTTGTTCAGAATACCCCATTTCCTACCTCTTTTTAAAAGGAGCATCTCACTAAAATTTGTGCCTATTTAGTGTATAAAATGTCAAATATGTATTTTTGTCTTAAATAATTGCTTTTAAAGACTTTAAACTTTAGCAGATATACCAATGATCGAAGCAGATTTATGTTTACCTTTCCAGCCAGCCCTAACTCAGCCTCTAAGCTTCCACATGCAAAAACTGCTTTTAAAGTATGCAAATAACAATTTAAGTGAACAGATTGGGTACTTCGCTACTCTAGTTGCATGTGCAAACATCAATTTGCATGTGCCCATAGAGAAGTACAGCTGAAAACATGACTCTTTATGTGATGAAATGTCCACTTAGTTTACTTACATGCCTGTATAAACTGAGCATGCACTTTTGATGGCCAAGCTGGGGAGTTAGTGTCAATAAATGATTAGAGCTATTAGCATATTGTTAATGATTCCCCTGTTCAAACTCTTGTAAACTGGAGTAATAGAAACAGGGTGAAATTTAATAGTGCAGAGTACAAGGTCATGCATTTAGGGACTAACAACAAGAATTTTTGCTATAAGCTGGGGACGTATCCGTTCGACGTGACAGAACAAAAAGACCTGGCTGTATTGGTTGTTCACAGGATGACTATGAGCCGCCAATGTGATGCGGGTGTGGAAAAGGCTAATACAAACCTAGGATGCATCAGGCGAGGTATTTCCAGTAGAGACAGTGAAGTGTTAGTACCGTTATACAAGGCACTGGTGAGACCTCATCTGGAAGACTGTGTGCAGTTCTGGTCTCCCATGTTTAAGAAAGATGAATTCAAACTGGAACAGGTACAGAGAAGGCTTGAAATTAGGTGAAGGTTTCTAATCATCAGAGGCGTTAAGTTCTGGAACAGACTTCCAATGGGAGCTGGCGGGGGGAGGGGAGAACCTAAAGACTGAACTTGATAAGTTTATGGAGGGTATGGTATGATGAGACTGCCTATGATGGCATGTAGCCCATCTGCGACTGCAAGCAGCAAATGTCACCAACAACCGGGATGGGACACTAGACGGGGAGGGCTCCCAGTTACTACAGAGAATTCCTTCCCAGGTGTCTGGCTGGTGGGTCTTGCCCACACGCTCAGGATCTAACTCAACGCCATATTTGGGATCAGGAAGGAATTTCCCCCCGGGTCAGAATGGCAGAGACCCGGGGGTGAGGTGGGGTTGGGGAGGTTTGCCTTCCTCTGAAGCATCAGACATGGGTCACTTGCAGATTTAAACTAGTGTAAATGGTGAATTCTCTGTAACTTTAAGTCTTTACACCATGATTTGAGGACTTCAGTAACTCAGCCAGAGGTTAGGGGTCTGTTACAGGAGTGGTGGGTGAGGTCCTGTGGCCTGCAATGTGCAGGAGATCAGATTAGATGATCATGATGGTCCATTCTGGCCTTAAAATTTCTGAGTGTCCTTCAAGAATGTAATTGCTCTGACACCAGACCAGTGCTGTGCACTCATGGCTCAATGTCACCTTTTAAAACAAACCTTGGCAGGAGTCTTTATTACAGAAGCCAGAATGCCAGTTTAAGTGAGAGGAGACTAATTTGAGCCATAAGACGTATGCAATGTTGTTTAGCATAAGATTGTTTAGCATAAGTAGTTAACACATATTTCAAGGGACCGTTTAAGGTGAAGTGGCCGTTATGCCATAAGATGCAGTGCAGGCCTTTTTTCGGTAAGCAGGATAGTCATGGCTCATCATATTTTGACTCAGATACCACATGATCTTTGCTCATGACACCCTCTGAGCACACCTGTGGAGAACATTGGAAATTTCTGGACTGTTCTTATGAAAAGTAAGTATAAGACTCAGTTTCCCCCATTTCCTTTTGTATTGTTACCCACTAGGAATGAAGGAGGTAATTTCTTTCTTGGGACACAGCAGAGGGAAAGCAACGAAGTGACTGGGTGTTCACAACATAGACATTGGGTTGAGGTAGGGGTGCGTATGAATGGTCTGTCAAGACCAGTTAACATATATATGGAGTTACCTTGGAGATACAATGGAAGATGAAGTACTGGATATTAACTGCAATGTGGGCAGAACATGTGGAAACAGCATGACTGGAGCTTGAGATAAAGAACAGACATGTTAGCAGACTGTAGTAAGAATGCTGCTAACGAATGAACTAGGGGGTGGAATCCTGGAAGTCTGGGCGAGACGGGTGGACTGTGCTGGATCACCCATGTGCAGGTAAGCTTTGCTTTACCTTTCTAACTCAATGTCCCTACATACTGTATTGCAGTTGACTAATAAGTGGCATCATGTTTTGAACAGGCTG
This sequence comes from Lepidochelys kempii, assembly GCF_965140285.1. Lineage (NCBI taxonomy): Eukaryota > Metazoa > Chordata > Testudines > Cheloniidae > Lepidochelys > Lepidochelys kempii. The sequence goes on along the minus strand of NC_136384.1, from coordinate 101,115,182 downwards.
TCCTGTGTCGCTGCAACACATCTGCTGGCTGAAGAGCTCACAAGAGGGCAAGTCTCCAGCAGAGTTTTAGACCTGTGGAAGGAGCCATTGTGATAAACGGATGTGCTGAAACCAGAGCCTCAGTCTCGGAGTTGCAGAGCCACGGGGGCTTCACCCTTGTATAAAGCAGAGCCTCAGGGCCTAGCACCGAGAAGGGTACACTTCCAGAGACTGTATAAAAGCCAGAGTCATAGCATGCTTTGTGGATCTGTGACAGCACCTTTATGTAAAAGGTTCAGAGACACTTAACACTAACATGTGTATGTGTGTGGGAATTTAAAAAAAAAAAATCCACAGTTGCAGTGAGGAAGGAATGAGTTATTGAACCCTGAAAAATATGCACTGGCTTTTTCCACAATGCTTTTCCAGGGAAAGATGTAAAATAATTTCACATCTATGTTCGCTGCCATGCCTGTGACAGATATGACAATTTCCTGCAATACCTTTGGAAGATCTTATTGAATTAAGTATCTTTGGAGTCCACCGTATTACATGCAAAGGCTGCATATTATTATGAGCATGGATGATCGGTGGACTATATTGAACAATGTGGCAGCCAAGTATGAACTTTTGGGACAACACATGTGAAGTGGATTTTCAAGCAAATTTCTAGGGGTAGGTAATCTATTCACTGACCATAGGAAGTTCCTGTTTATTCAAATAAGGCAGGCAAAAATTGTGAATGAAAAGGAAAGAGGAGCTCCAGAAAGTTCCATATTCAAAATATTTGTTCTCTGTAAATTACCACACACAGCATATAGGGTACAGTACAGTAGTATAATAAAATAAAATGCAATAAAAGTCACATTCATAAAAAGTCAAACGACAGGACAAATAGGGAAGGGTTATCAGCAGGGCAGTAGCAATACTGTCCACTTCGGAGGGAAAAGATGTCTAGATGTTTGTAACTGGACAGAAATGAAGCGAGATGGATGTGAAACACCAGCATCGGTCACTCTAAATCCGAATTTTGGGATCTCTAATAAACTGGTTGTGTCCAAGCTCAGACCAGGATCCATCAGAACAAGTCTCCAGGAGGAAGTCTGTAATTTAAAGTCTATCCAGCCAACTAAGAACTGTGTTATTCAGACATTCCTACTATTCTATGCACCATGTGCTGTAATGTGTATCATATGGATAACAAGTTCAACCATTTATTTCAATAACTGTGATAGTTATAAATTTGGATGAAAGAAGAAGGAAGCATGAGTATGTTCACATACAAAGTTACATCCCATTGGGAGCAAAGTGGAATTTCATTTTAGGAGGAAAGATTACAAGATATGGGGGTAATGCTGACGTATGCAGTGTGAGAACTAACTTACTCCCTAGCACTGTTGAGAAAGCAAAATCTGGTAGAGGCTGTTTTTATGTAATCTTTGGTCTTATGTACTACACAAAAGGGTGTGGAGTGAGTAAATTATTACAATAGCTCAAGTAAGGACATTCCTTCATTCATTTCTGTTGCAGAATTATTAACTGGAACAAGATTAAACTCAGATATCAGGCACTAAATTACAAGCTGTAAACAAACTACTTCCATTAAGTTGATGGGTTTAAAAAGGCTAGAAAACAGTGACAATCCTACAGATAATTCCCAACCTCTTTTCCCAGGAGAAGCTCAGAGAAAAGTGTCAGGAATACTACAGAACAGTGCCAGAAAAATGTTTTTGTATCAAATGGATACAAGAAGATTTGGGACTCTTGTATCTGCACTTAACATTGTCAGGTGGTAAAAGCTCATCACTGATTTTGTTCCCCGCCCTGCAAGTCTCAGGAGAGTTTATTCTAGTGCTTCCTCTGAGACAACGGTATGCACATCTACTGCTGTCTCCTGTGTGTGCGAGATTCCTCATGGAAACAAATGAGTTAAACACATGTAACACACTTCACCACGGAGCCAGATTCTTTTTTTCAAATCAGTGCAAATCTGGAGTAACTCTGTTGACTTCAGTGGAGTTACTTTGGATTTACGCTAGTCTAAGTGAGAGTAGAATCTGAGCCACTCTGTCGACTTCAGTGGAGTTACTTTGGATTTACGCTAGTCTAAGTGAGAGTAGAATCTGAGCCATAGTGTCATACGAAAGTGAGAATCACATAAATTATCCAAAGTTTCACACCGGGCACTGTGAGCGTCCATGCCTCTATTGATCACAACCTCTGTGATGGGGATAGGGGACAGGTGGTCGTTCAGATACTTTAGTTCCAAGACCATTAATGATTTTAGAATGTAAGGACCTTTATCTTTAACTGGATTCAGAATCGGAGAGGGATCCAGTTCATCCTGTTAAGAGGCAGACCACACAAGAAGGACCAGTTGCAATCTCCATGCAGCGTTCATGGTCAGGACCAGGCAGAGTACACAGCAGAAGTCTGAGAAGTGAGAAGAGGATGATGACCACAGGTAAATCCACACTAGAGAGGAAGGGGAGTAGTCTTTTGGCTAACCAAAGATAGAAGGTATTTGGAGACAGTCTAGATATTTTGGGCGTCCAGGAGAAATGAGCAATTCAACAAGATACAGACTGCACTCCACCTTGGCTGCAATGCTCCCTGATATAGACTGTTAAGTAACTGATCCTGTCAGTTCTCACAGTGCTTTGTCCCTCCTATTGGCATCAATACCATCTTATCTGGCTTTATCTTCAGCCAGCTGTTTTTCATCCAGACTTCAATTTCCTCCCAAATAAAGGGACATCTGGGAGGGTATTATCCACACATGAAGAAACAGCTGAGCTTGGTCTACACAAGCAACTTATGTCAATATAACTGCATCACTCGGGAGCAGGGCTGTCCCTAGGTATTTTGGTGCCCTAAGCAGCCCCCCCATGGGGTCCCAGGCCTCCACGGGGGAGCTGTGTGGGGCCCCGCCCCAGGCCTCCATGGGGGGGGGGTGAGGCTGGCCCCAGACCTCCGTGGGGGGGAGGGGGCTGTGTGGGGCCCCGCCCCAGGCCTCTGCGGGAGTGGCCGGGCTGGCCCCCGGCCTCCATGGGGGATGGGGCCTGGCCACTTCCTGCAGGAAGTGGAGTGACCCGGCCCCAGCCTGCTCTGCTCCCCTGGCTCCCAGGCTTGGGGGGAGGGGGGAACCACCCCCCAGCACTCGCCGGTGGCGCGGCTGGGAGCCAGGGGAGTGGAGCAGGCTGGGGCTGGGTTGCTCCACTTACCGGTGAGGCCCGGCCGCTTCTGGAGTCCTCAGGGGAGTGGGGGCGGGGCTGGGGCAGAGCAGGGGTGGGGGGCTGGGGAGAGCCAGAGCAGGGGCTGGAGCAGCATCCAGCTGCGCAGGGCACCAGGAAATGCCCTACGCAGCTGTGTGCTTTGTGTATGGGTAAGGATGGCCCTGCTCGGGAGTGTGAATTTTCCACACCCCTGAGCAACGATGCAGTTACACCAGTCTAGCTCCCAGTGTAGACAGTGCTCTGTCGACAGGAGGGCTTTGCTGACATAGCTACCACCTCTCAGGGAGATGGAGTACCTATGGATATGCCCATGGGAGAAGCCTTCACGTCGGCGTAGGTGGCATCTTCACTGAAGCACTACAGCTGAGCTGCTGCAGCATTTTAAGTGTAGACAAGCCCAGAGTGTCATCAGCAACTAATGACATTTGTTTGTAAAATTACTGGGGAAGTTTGAGAGAAGCAACACTCATAGGAAGTGGAGGCAGGTGAGGAGAGAGACATCAGGACTGAGTCCTGGGACCCCAGTCCTTCGGTGAGAGCTCTCAGGAAAGAGAAGCCGTTGCCCATTATGACTCTTTGTGGTCTATCAGAAATGCATGCGCAAAGTCAGGCTAATGCTATGACAATACATTGCTGGAGAGGATGCAGTCGTGTCAACAGCACCCTTAGAGTCAAATAATTAGTGTGTAAGATACTAATATAAATCCACCCCAAATAGACAGGTAGGTAGTCAGCTATTAAAACATGTGTCCATTCAGAATTGTTTGAAATTTGCTCTTGAGGAAGATCTGGAATTGCTATGTAAGAGATGTTGGGTCTATGAAAATGTAGGTAAGTTTTGTAATGACATTGTGCTGTTGAAACTGCTTGAGGTGCATTCAACCCTCCACCCCACTAATGTCAAGGTCTCCACCCTAGTTTGTTTTAAAGTGGTGTGCATCAAGGTGAATCAGCACATCTCCATAGGTGAGGCACTGATAAGGTACCGCTGTATAAATTTTGCGGGTACTGCTGCAGTCTGCCTATCCATGGAACACAGAAAGAGATGCAGCAACTCAGCACTGTTCTCTTGCTTGGAAGCAAAGGTGACAAATCAGTAGCCAAAAAAAGAGGAAGCATTCAATTTATTCTCTTTCACTGTAATCATGACAGGATGCATGCCTATCGCACTCTGAATGCTGAAGGAAAGGCAAGCCATAGCTACATATTTATACTGTGAGTCACACTGTCTGACTGAACCAAACCAGCACTGGTTGGGTGACTGGGTTCAACAAAAATATGAACTCATCTGAACCTGATTAGCTCATAACAATCGCACTAAGCAAACACTATGGAGTTTGAACTAAGGGTACTCAAATTTGCAGAATCAGTAGCACTGCAACACTACTCTGGAAAAGCCTGTTCTCCAGGAAACCATCCCTGGAGCATAGAAGAATGCTAGCAGTTGTCTATATGCCTGCCATTCCCAGCGGTCATCCATGATGTTCATATTAGTGAAAAATGGTACTGAAGTTGCAGATTTCATTACAGAAGCCAAATGTCTTGAGTTGCTAAGCTCTTGAACACTCACTTCTGCTAATCTCAATTCAGTGCTGAAATTCACAAAAAAATTATGTATTTTAACTTTAACCTAGATGACAAGAAAAACAACTGCCTTCCTAAGAGAATCATCACACAACAGATTCCATTAACACTCTAAAGTTCTATTACAACCTAGTTTCTCCTTAACTAGCGTACATTACAAGTCCTGACCCTGCAGGGTCTGCCAGAGGTTTGTGCTTAGTTGTACATGGTTCTTTATGAGGAGTTTCTGTAGGCTTAAAAAAATAACCAGGGAAGCTACTGTAATGATTTATCATAAAAATACCTTGGTAGCTCAAGCAAACTTGTAAGCAATGGAGAACATGCCTATAAATATTTTGTAAAATTTCCTAGAAATCAGTGGGAAGTTTTGCATGATAAAAAGAGTGCAAATGTTCCTTTAAAATAGCCATACTTTGTAAATGTAGCCTTAATGTAAAGGCTTAATAAATGATTAATAGACGTTTTAATCAATGGCTGATCAATTATACACTGTTATAGAGCCCAACAGATGAGATTTAAAAAGTAATGCTAGATTCTTTTTGGCATTGGGTACCTTTATGGTTCAAATTTTCAAGCCTCTTTTTGCAACCATGAGGGCTTGAAACTTTATTATGATTATTTTTTTATTAAAAAAAGTAAGCAGAGATTCTCCCAATCAGATGATCCCAAGAGATGGAGCTTTTAGAAAAACTCCCAAGACTTGGAATAAAAATCACAAGAGTTGGCAACACTTTCCCAAACCTTTAGTACAGTTTATTCCTGTAGAGCTGGCTACTCTTTTCCTCATGCACTACTTGTGCCCTGCTGCCCCTTTAAATCTAGAATGTGCCAGCGTGCTCCTGCAAAATCAGGTCTCTAAAACCTAGGGCTTGAATCCATGTCCTGCTCAAGTCAATGTGAGATTTCAGTGGGTGTTGGATTAAGCCATTAGAGAACAAACACTGCCAAGTGGGCTGGTAGTTTTTACTGTTTTCCCTTTAGAGTCGGGGAACCTCGATCAGTTGTATTTGAGAGCTAGCTGACTATCAGATTTCAATATTTAAAATTAAATATAAATAAAGTCAGGGGAACCTGATAAGCTGCTGTTTGGAAGCCTGTACTCTAGAGCTCTAAATAAAGGCTTGGTTGCTTATATGAAGTAGGTCTCCAAACCTTTTTAAGGTTACCCATCATTAACTCTCACTGGATTACACTGAATGCTCCGAGGGTATATTCCTCTACGTATGGAGGAAAGTCAGTTGGGGGATTATATTTAAAATTTCACTCAACCAAAAAAGATTCAATACAGGATCTAATCCATATTCTCAGAGCTTTCAGCTCACTTGCATGTAGAAGACAACCCTCCAATTAATTTACCACACCCAGGAGAGTATACAACACCTGTGCTCCAGCTCCAATCCCAAGAAGACTGGAAAGTGGGCATGGAGCAGAAAAAGGAGAGGGGGAAAGGGAAAGGAGGAAGAGGAAGGATGATCCAGCGGATAGGGCTCTAGCCCAAGACATGGGAGATCTAAGTGTAATTACCTGCTCAACCACAGGCCTCCTGTGTGACCTTGCATATATCACTTGATCTCTCTGTACCTTAGTTTTCTATCTGTAAAATGGAGATAACAGCACTTCCTTCCCTCCCAGGGGCTGTGAAGATAACTACATTAAGACTGATTTATTTATTAGGTGCTTGAATGCAGCTATTTTTTCAGCTTCTTCTTCTTTTTCTCTGGTTCACTGTTAGTGCTCAGCTCTGTAGTCTGATTTGAAACATCACTTAAGTGGTGTTCCAAATCAGACTACAGAGCTGAGTACTAACATTAAGACTGAGGCACTCTGATTCTACAGCAATAGGGCCCTGTAAATACCTGAGACAGAAAACCTTGCACTGAAAGTAAAACAGGCAAGGAAGAAGGTCAGATAAGTTTGGAAAATCTCCACATCTTTTGGAAAGAGGTTTTTAGAGGAAAAATATTCTAAAAACAATGAAAAGTTATAGAAAAAATTTAGCCGGAAGGAAAAAATACAGAGAGACAAGGAAGGTGAAGTAATATCTTTTATTGGAAGAGCTCTGAGTGGCTCAAAAGCTTGTGTCTCTCACTAACAGAAGTTGATCCAATAAAAGATATTACCTCGCTCACCTTGTCTCTCTAATATCATGGGACTTATCTGGGAACAACACTGCATATGACAATGGAAAAACTAAAGACATTCAAACCCCCACCAGAAAAAAAGATTAAAAGCAAAGAATAAATTGATTTGGGCTGTGGCAAAATTGCTGCCCCAACACGTCCCCTCCTGGCTGGATGTGGCACTGGGGCAGCTGTGCCTCAGTGCCCCTCCATTGTCCTGCTCTAGTCATAGGCGTGTCCTGACCCTCCAGCCAGACCAGGCCCCTTCCAAGGCCACAGAGTCCTTTAAAAAGTCCAACAAATGTATACAAACCAAACCTTAAGCCCAGCTGGGCACAGCTGGCAGCCACCTCCTCAGGAATCTCTGCTGCTCTAGACTGTCCTCCTGTCTAACCACGGGCTTCTGTGCCTGGATCAAGCCCACAGCCTAGTGGCTGGGATATACCTCCCCTCACTCAGGGGTTCAGAACGGCTACAGCTTTCCAAAGCCCTTATCTCTAGTGAAGCTTCCAGCTTGAGAATCTTGTCAGTTCTTCTCTGCTTCACAGCCTTCTTTTGGGCTGCTTCCCAGAGGGAGAGAACTCTCCACCTCCACTCCTCTGGGTCTCCTCCTCGAACTGGGCTCACCCAGCTCTTTAAGGGGAAAGCAAACCAGCTCTTCTTCAGCTGGGCGTTCTCTCTAGGTAGGCCTGTCCCTTTCAAACGGGTGAAAGTGTAACCCACAGACCTTCTGAGTGTGGTGCTCTGTCCCATCTAGTGGCACTGAGACCACTTAGAGAGAGAGATAAAATGAGTCTGCTCTACAGCCTTAGCTAACAGGGGACTGGCTTTTAGCTCATGTGATAGAAGTTCATGCACTATGCTTCAGAGACCCCAGTTTGATCCTTCCCGCTGACAACCGGGGTCTGTTGGCGTTACACAAGCAGGTGGGTTAATTGGCTTCTCAGGCCCATATTAAACCATTCACAGCATTTGTGGGGTACATACCCCATAGCCAATGCTACCATATTATTATACAGATTCCTGTGGCTTTACCTATTGCACAGCAATACAAGGATGCCTTTAAAATTTTAACAGTTCCTCTCAAATTGACTTTGGGTTGCAGGAAAGGTATTTTCCTTCCTAAGCATAGGTGCATGGCATGCTTCTGCAAGCTCTACATGCAAATTTGCAGAGGTATCAGTAAGAAGAATTATGATTAGTTTCGCTCTTTGTCTTTGAGGAGAGCACAAGGTTGAATCATGATCCCCTTGATCAATTCTCTAGCAGTGTTTTCTAGCTTTGTTGCATTGAAGGGATAGTGTAATTTTTTGGGTATTCATTGCACTAGTAAATCCCCTTTCATATTATGGGATTTGTTGCTCATCAGTGTACCTGAACCAAAACTAATTTGTTTAAGTTAAAACAGATCAGAAAGCAGCTAAAAGAATCAAGACTTTTGTATTCAAAATAAAGCATTAAAGATTTTTCTGTGAGGGGCACTGGAATTACTTCCAAGGAACCCCCCATATTGTAAGTTTCAGTCTAGGACGAGTTGTGACATTCCATTAACGGGTTTAGTGAAAACCTTGATAGACTTAACTGCAAAAGTGCCGGTGGGGTCACACAATATTGCTTCTGTGTCCATTAAGGCTGATTCATAAACCAAGTAATATTTGCTGTAAACTGAACCCAGAGGGTGGTGAAGACACTGTTACTAATCTGACAAATAATCATTTTAACTGTCCTGCCTTTCAGTTGCTTGAACTTTGTTTAGAGTCACTGGTTGGTATAGGGACACTGACTGAGGCCGAACTTCCACGTAGCTCCCCACTTAAGCATGACATTCACAACTGAGTGCCTGCTGCATGCAGCTGCTCTGACAAGTGCATTAGGCCGCTATGCACTTCCCCAGCACCTTCATACCCACTGAGTTTAGAGACCTATTCAGTCAGCACAGAAACCCAAATCCAGTTTAGGACTGATTTCTACAAAGTGAAGAGTTGAGAGTACTCAGTGCCCCACATGAATCCTCAGTGAAACAAAACAGAAAACTTATTTCCTGTAAAGAGAAAAGAAAGCCATGTACCTCTCTCATGGTCATCTGCAGCAAATTAGGCTCCTGAACAGACTATACATTGATGTTAGTGAGACCTAAAGCAAGAATTAAAAGCGAGTCCCTATTAAAAACTCATTTCCTTTAACATCAGAGGATGATTAACTAAGCTTATCGTTCATGCAAAAAAACTTTTGTAATGCAGATGAATACTGTGCAACAAAACCAAAAGAGGAATAATTAAAAACTTGACTTTAGTAATTTATCAGCAAACTGAACCACTGACAGACAGGTTTGAATTCCATTACAGTTCCAGTTATTTATTAGCCATATTTAAAGTACACCATCTTTGCTGAAATATACAAGAACTATTAAAATTTATAATCAACAACCTTTCTCACAGCTAGCTTTCATGATAAAATTATCATTTGCTTTGTAGATGGCCTCACATGCACAAACAGAAAATATTTATAACTAAATGTATTTTCATTTCAATGCATATTTTTCAAAAAAGTTCTCAGAGTACTTGTATATACATGCTAAATAGAGTGAACCTTTCCTACAAACAAACCTGAAAACTCCCTCAAGATCTTGTCTGCAGTTGCCAATCTGTAGTATACCAGACAGGCTCAAGTATTCAGAAAATTAAACAAAAGGACACAGTAGGCATACACATTTAGTAGTCTCAGTACTCACATTGGTAAATTAGCAGCTAAAGCAAAGCACTGTTCTTTAATCACCTTGTAGATGATGATGGTTGAATTTGTGCTCAAAGCAGTCAAACTATTTAAGTAGCATAAATCTAGTGCTGAAGCTCATTACACATCTATCTAGTTCTTTTCCTGATGACAACTGATTCAGAGGGTATTGTGTGCAGAAAATCTCCACCTCTGAAGTTTCTTTTCCCTCTTAGAACACTGTGCAATTAAGAAACCTGCTTTAATATGTCCAACGCCCAGATGAGCAGGAGTTAAAGGCAATCTTCCTCACTCAGCACAGCAGAATAGCAAATCATATATGTCTGTAGTCCAGCGCTTAACCCATTGTGAAATACTCAAGGACTGGAGAAGCATGCACATACAAAACTAAGTGTTACACATTAGAACTGTGGCCTCAAGGGTTTATAAAGCAGACAAGTCCTGACAGTCCTTTATGAAGCAGTGGAACAGTACACATCCTAACTTTCTGTTTTGACCCAATTGATCATACTTGCTCTTAGTAAGGGAGCAAACCGTTTCTACTCTGCATTGAGTCCTATTTGCATACCAGTCTCAAAACTAAAGATTCTTGTACTAATATATCCCCATTTCAAACATTTAGCTTCTTATAAGTTGAAGTGTCAACAGACTATCACCATTTTCTGTTATTAGACAATTTTACAATACAAATAATTAAAAAGTCAATTAGCTATAGTCAAAAGTAAGCCTGATGCACTGAATCTATACAGAACATTCCAAACATTTTTTAGGAGTGAATAATTCTGCCTGGCCTGAATCAAGAGCATTTAAAAAAAAAAAAAAAGCCAAAACACGCGAGGGTGAGGAGCTAACCCTGTACTCTTGTGTCTAATTCAGAATGCAAGACTTTTATAAAGCTTTTTAAAAATTAACTTTGTATTTATGTTTAGAAAATTTTACCCACCCACACAATATAACTTTTTTGCTTTATATAACAAGAGAAAACACTCCCTTACCATGTGATAATCTTGAATGTGGGTCAATCTTTTCAAAATAAAATTTTTTTAAAATGAAGTCGTTTCTGCTATCACTGTGTTTTAAGGCTGAGTTTACCAGTGACAAACAATTATCAGAAATTACTGATAGCTTCACTTTTAATAAAGTTTTCCATCTATCCTACCAGTCTGTTAGGATTGGGCCATCCTTTCTCATCTCTTTGCACAACCAAAGACAACTGCACTCCTTTTTGCTCAGAGAGAAAACTTTCTAGTCCTTTGTATTGATGAATTCTATAGCAAAATTCTATAGCAAATATAACTGATGCAGCCAGTACCTTATGGATTTCATACTAGTCCTATAACAGAAGTTTCTAAAGTTGTACATTGCCAAACAACATGTGTATCAAATACAAATACTGTCCCTGTCAATATCTATTAGACTACATTTCAACAAGCACGTGTGAGTCCAGTAAATACTTTGTATGATCTTTAAAATAAGAGGAACTTGATTTTTGACTCACCAGAAAGAGAAGTTTACAGTTTCACATGAATGCCATGGGAAAAAAACGTAACACCCTTCCCACCTAACCAAACCTCAATTTACATGCCCATGCTGCAAGCATACATACATACATACATATATTAGAAAAACTTAGTGCATTGATGTTAAAGTTTCTGCCTTGTACCCGAAATTCTCCATGTAGTCCGTGCTGAAGGCCTGCCCGTAGTATGCTAAAGTCATGTTTGTGGAATGCCCCAGAGAGCAAGAAAATATTGACATAACAGTGAGGAAAAGCGCTGTAGCACTTTTATCAACTGTCCTCTAATCTCTGACCCCTTCTGATCTATCAGCCTTATCAATAACCCTTGAACATCCCTTGGACTCAAATTTTAAAGAGTACCGAGACCCAAATAAATGTGCATGGATCTTCATAGCCCAAAGAAGGGAAAGTAAAATGAATAATTAAAATTTATTCTAAATGATGGTGGAAACCAAAAGAAGTATAGTTAGACACATAAGGGATGTTTAACACCATAGGCTTCCGATGTCACACATGAGAGCTCTTCAGGCCTAAAACTCCACTACAACTATAGCATAATATCCATTTGTTTTTCTGCAGTGAAACTCTATGAGGCAGATCCACCTCTAGTGCAAACTAGTGCAGTGCAGTTACTTCCGTGCAGCTAGGCTGATTTACACCAGGTGAGGATCTGTCACTAGAACCTTAGTTCGTATGTTCAAGCTAGGAGAGCTATTTGCAAAATACCTCAAAAGAGGAAACAAAAATAACTAAGGAGAAAAAAAACAAACATTCATCTATCAGGAAAACACTTTGAAATATTTGTTTAGAGTCATTTGCACCTTGATCTTTCTCACAGATTCACAATTTTATAGAAAGAGAGTTTAAAAACACAACGCAATAGGGAAAAGCGTCCCAAAGTTAGTTACCTGAGGTACTGCCACTAATATTCGCTGGGTAGGCCATGTTTGTTCACTGACAAATCCAGAAATATGTTGTTAGGAGTCATGCAAATTTCATGCATCAAGTCCAACCAGACATGCAACCTGAAACAACAAGAAAAAGGCAGTTAAAATTTGACAGTTTTAGACAGCACTGTATGGAGTCTCCTTTTCAGTATATAGATCCAATAGCTGATCATTTTGAGTGTCCGAGGGCTTATCTTCAGTAAAAAGTTAACTTGCATGTTGCCCTTGATTGGAGTCCAGTCCACCCAAGATACCCTTATCTCAAGCACGGTGGTGTTTTAATTCAAAGTTGGCTGGCTTGTCAGGTGGGATAGGCCGAAGCCTAGGTGTTGCCAACACATGATCTACTATAAACAGGACCACTATGCAATGTGGACTCAGGGTTAAAATATAAGCATTAGGATTTCTAACTGCTTTGTCTACACAGGATTTTTAGCAATTTTCCCATGCTGGTCTAGCACCAGAGTAGCAACATCAGTGCTGACAACGGCGGGAAGGGTGTCGACCGAGCAGGTGATTTTTATCACCATTGTCTAAGCAGGGTTAGATAACCTGGTGGTAAAAACACCTAGAGCACATGAATGCTAGAGCTCCCACAGTTGCTGGCATCAGTGCAGCTGCACCTGTGCTAGACAAACTGTGGGAGAATGACTGAAATTTCTCAGTGCAGATGTAGCCTAAAAGAGGATCCTACATGTCTCAGCACAGGAGAGGTGGCCAGGAGACATGTGAGGTAGGGATACCCCTACCCACTGCTAATCACCCATGCCATATGGATGCCTTGGGAACCTGGGTAAATGTACCAAGTTAGGAAGGATTTACACCGGAGACCAGCCTAATGCACAGCAGATTCAATAAAGCGCAAAAGTGGCTTAAAGCTGGCTGTCCATTCTGGGCCCCCCCTCAGTTGCAAACGCCCTCCTTGGCTGCGGCAGAAGATCTGGGCCATTAATTTTAACCTGAGGGCCAGGGCTGGAATAGCATTCTGTCTCCTCTCCCATACTGCCTTCTGGTTCTATAATTTCAGCTTTTTGCGGGGTGGGGTGGGAGGGAGCGGGGGGGAGGGTAAGAAACATCTCTCTAGCTGTTATGTTTGTGAAGAAAACGTGACCAAAGTGCCAATGATATAGAGCAGTGGTTCCCAAACTTGTTCCACCACTTGTGCAGGGAAAGCCCCTGGCGAGCCAGCCGGTTTGTTTACCTGCCGCGTCCGCAGGATCAGCCAATGGTGGCTCCCACTGGCTGTGGTTCGCTGCTCCAGGCCAATGGGAGCTGTTGGAAGCGGCAGCCAGTACGTCCCTCGGCCCACGCCGCTTCCAGCAGCTCCCATTGGCCTGGAACAGTGAACCGCGGCCAGTGGGAGCCGCGATCAGCCGAACCTGCGGACGCGGCAGGTAAACAAACCGGCCGGCCCACCAAGGGCTTTCCCTGCACAAGCGGCGGAACAAGTTTGGGAACCACTGATATAGAGGTAACTGAGTTTGCAGACAGCCTGAAACAACAGCTAGAGAGATAGGGCGGATGAGGTAGTATCTCTAACATCCTGAGAGCCACACGGCTACAACACCACTGCATGGAACAAATAGGTTTCAGAGTAACAGCCGTGTTAGTCTGTATTCTACCAGCAGGAGAGTGAATTTGTGTGAGGGGGTGGAGGGTGAGAAAACCTGGATTTGTGCTGGAAATGGCCCACCTGATGATCACTTTAGATAAGCTATTACCAGCAGAACAGTGGGGTGGGAGGAGGTATTTTTCATATTCTCTGTGTATAAATAAAGTCTGCTGCAGTTTCCACGGCATGCATCCGATGAAGTAAGCTGTAGCTCACGAAAGCTCATGCTCAAATAAATTGGTTAGTCTCTAAGGTGCCACAAGTACTCTGGTTACAGTGTGTGTATGGTAACACCCATTGTTTCATGTTCTCTGTGTATATAAAATTTCCCCTCTGTATTTTCCACTACATGCATCCGATGAAGTGAGCTGTAGCTCACGAAAGCTTATGCTCAAATAAATTGGTTAGTCTCTAAGGTGCCACAAGTACTCCTTTTCTTTTTGGAACAAATAGCTGTAAGGTGAGGTATTCCATTCACTTCAATAAGTGCCAGTGATGATAATTTAGAGGTCAACATGGTTAGCTATTTTGCTACTCATCAAGGTATATTAAAGGGGAGGAGAGGGGAGACTCTTACCAAAATCTACACAATTTACTCTGTGTGCTCGGGTTATTTTGGCCCCACAAGTTGAGTAGGTTTAGCAAGAGTACCACCACTTATTCCCTCCCAGGCCCCAGCTAAGGAGGAGCCAAGCCAGCAGAAGTTCAGCAGGGCATCTGACTGAGTCCCACAGAGGAACCCAGCAAAGCCAATGGATGTATTAGAACTCCAGTAAGGGGGAGAAACCAAAAAGAGCACAGCATGTGTGATCATATTTTTAACATCTGCACAATCTGAGAGTGTCATCTCATTTTGTCGTCTCCAATGGGTGGAGTTTGGAGTAGAATCATAGAAGATTAGGGTTGGAAGAGACCTCAGGAGGTCATCTAGTCCAACCCCCTGCTCAAAGCAGGACCAATCCTAACTAAATCATCCCAGCCAGGGCTTTGTCAAGCCGGGCCTTAAAAACCTCTAAGGATGGAGATTCCACCACCTCCCTAGGAAACACATTCCAGTGCTTCACCACCTTCCTAGTGAAATAGTGTTTCTTAATATCCAACCTAGACCTCTCCCACTGCAACTTGAGATCATTGCTCCTTGTTCTGTCATCTGCCACCACTGAGAACAGCCTAGTTCCATCCTTTTTGGAACCCCCCTTCAGATAGTTGAAGGCTGCTATCAAATCCCCCCTTGCTCTTCTCTTCTGCAGACTAAATATAAGCCCAGTTCCCTCAGCCTCTCCTCATAAGTCATGTGCCCCAGCCCCCTAATCATTTTCATTGCCCTTTGCTGGACTCTCTCCAATTTGTCCACATCCTTTCTGTAGTAGCAGACCCAAAACTGGACGCAATACTCCAGAATACTCACCTCGATCTACTGGCAATGCTCCTACTAATTCAGCCCCATAGGTCGTTAGCCTTCTTGGCAACAAGGGCACACTGTTGACTCATATCCAGCTTCTTGTCCACTGTAATCCCCAGGTCCTTTTCTGCTGCTTAGGCAGTAGTTCCCCAGTCTGTAGCAGTACATGGGATTCTTCCATCCTAAGTGCAGGACTCTGCACTTGTCCTTGTTGAACCCTATCAGATTTCTTTTAGCTCAATCCTCCAATTTGTCTAGGTCACTCTGGACCCTATCCCTGCCCTCCAGAGTATTTACCTCTCCCCACAGCTTAGTGTCATCAGCGAACTTGCTGAGGGTGCAATCCATCCCATCATCCAGATCATTAATGAAGATGTTGAACAAAACTGGCCCTAGGACTAACCCCTGGGGCACCCTGCTTGATACCGGCTGCCAGCTAGACATCGAGCCGTTGATCACTACCCATTGAGCCCGACAATCTAGCCAGCTTTCTATCCACCTTATAGTCCATTCATCCAACCCATACTTCTTTAACTTGCTGGCAAGAATACTGTGGGAGACCATATCAAAAGCTTTGCTAAAGTCAAGATATAGCACGACCACCACTTTCCCCACAAATACCTTCCCTTGACCCCCTACTGACAGGTCCCCTGTAAACTAGTCATATGTTTCCAGTTACATTTGTTTTAAATACTTTGCTACATGAGTAAAGTTTTAGAACACTAATCAGAATGAGCAAAAAATCAGATGATGCTTTAGAAACTCATTTGAAGCACGAAACAGGCAAATCACACTTGTTTACATTTAGTGAAAATTACAACAGTTGTGTTAGCAATTATTTGTCCCTTGTGACGTGCATGCAAGTATGTTGTTTCCCAATAGGGCTTATGTATCTTATTGTTGCATATCTAGAAAGAGAGGGATAAACGGACTTAGCCATCCATTTTCTGAGAAACAAAAAGAACCTCACTGCAACAAGTGTTTACCATTTATGATCTCCTATGTGGAAGGAACTACAGACTAGGGCAATACTGTAATAAGCAGGGAAGTGAAAAAGTTGTTATATGGGCGAAATGAACAAAGGTTATGATCACAAAATAATAATGAAAGCATCCTAGACAGCCTGCAAAGCAAACACACACAGCTTCTGAGGTCCCAGATGTGGCCTGTTGTAGTTAAATGTCAGTCATAACAGGATATCAGATTTCTGAATCAACAAGCACAGCGGACAAAAGAAAATGCATCCAATTTGTCAAATTTGCAGTGAGGGCCAATGTTTAAAATATGAAAGCTTTTAATAAAGTATAACCATTTTCCTCCCAAAGAACAAAACCTAGAGCACTGTTCCATCTTCCAACTGCACAGCGTTCACCTCTGTATTTAGGATACCTTAGATACTGTAAGCTCCATGAAAAGTTTGTCAATAAAAAAAGACAACTTTTAGCTTGCCATGCTGCATGTTTAAGCTTAAAGTTATCAGCTTCTAATATATTCATTGCAATATCAGGCATCCTGTTCTTTGTTAACACAGACAATGTCAATTTGCAGCTTTCCATTCAGTTTGAATCTGTATCAAGGAAATCCAAAGCAAACATCTGTTGAGGAGCTCTGAGGTCTTAGAATCATAGGAGTGGAAGGGACCTTGAGAGATCTTCTAGTCCAGTTCCCTGCACTCATGGCAGGACTAACTATCATCTAGATCATCCCTGACAGGTATTTGTCTAACCTGCTCTTAAAAATCTCCAATGATGGAGATTCCACCACCTCCCTAGGCAATTTATTCCAGTGCTTACCCACCCTAACAGTTAGGAAGTTTTTCCTAATGTCCAACCTAAACCTCACTTGCTGCAATTTAAGCCCACTGCTTCTTGTGCTATCCTCAGAGGTTAAGAACAAGTTTTCTCCCGCCTCCTCGTAACAACCTTTCATGTACTTGAAAACTTATGTCCCCTCTCAGTCTTCTCTTTTCCAAACTAAACAAAGCCAGTTTTTTCAGTGTTCCTTCATAGGTCATGTATTCTAGAACTTTAATAATTTTTGTTGCTCTTCTCTGGACTTGCTCCAATTTGTTCACATCTTTCCTGAAATGAGGTGCCCAGAACTGGACACAATACTCCAATTGAGGCCTAATTAGCGCGGTCTTGTCTATGCACAATATAAGCACACTTTTCGGTCTTTTCTACGTGGAAAAGCTTTTATGATATAGGCTCAGGCATGAAATTAGGCCAATTAGTGTTACTGAGGTATAACACTCCCTCCTCTCCCCATAGGCGATGGTCTTAATCCAGTATAAAAAAGGGCCTTTTTCAGTTTAGTTTACAGTACTTGGGAAGGGGTTTAAGATAAACCAACCCCCATGTTCTCCCCCACTTTTACATCAGAATAAAAAGTGTCGGGGGGGGAAGAGGAAGGGGAGGAGCGGGCATGTTATACTTTATAGCTATCTGACTACACCTGTATAACTGGTAAGACAGGAAAGTTTTACCAGTTATACAGGTGTAGTCAGATAGCTATAAAGTATAACACGCCCGCTCCTCCCCTTCCCCTTATACTTAGAGCCCTGCATGGATACAAATTTATATCCGCGGAACCGCAGGGCTCTCCCAGAAACCACAGCAGCGAAAGGAGCAGAACGTGGGGCCACCGCTCCCAGGAGCCAGCGCCCTGTGCCGTCAGCTCCCCTGGAGCAGCTGTACCGCTCCCAACCCTGCTTCTGTCCCTTCCACGCAGCTGTCTGCGTCTCCTGTTTAGGGTCGGTGCAGCCACACCAGCAGCTCCTCTGGTGTGGGGCACTGGCTTGTGGGAGCGGCGGCCCCACGTTCTGCTACTTTTGCCGCTGTGGTTCCTGGGAGAGCCCTGCAGTTAAGCAGATTCCAATTTATATCCGCATCCACAGATATAAATGTGTATCCATGCAGAGCTCTACTTATACTGGTATAACTGCATCCGCACTGGGGGTTGTACCACTTGAACTGCATTGGTGTTTAAACATACATGATTCAAGTGATACAAAAACTGTATGTTGTGCCCTAAAATCACATGTGACAGGGCCGGGCCAGATGGCTATAAGATAGTAATAGAAGGCAGATATATTAGCCCCAAGCTAAGTAGGTCCCTTTCCCCTGGGTATGGTAACAGGAAAGGTTCCAGAATAATCAGGAACCTTCTGGAGACAATTAAGACAGGCTGATTAGAACAACTGCAACCAATCAAGAAGCTGCTAGAATCAATTAAGGCAGGCTAATCAGGGCACCTGGGTTTTTAAGCTGAGAGTGAGAACGTGGACTGTTGGAGGACTGAGGTGTACAAGCATTATCAGACACCAGGAGGAAGGTCCTATGGTGAGGATAAAGAAGGTGTTGGGAGGAGGCCATGGGGAAGTAGCCCAGGGAGTTGTAGCTGTCGCACAGCTGTTCCACGAGGCACTCTAGACAGCTGCATTCCACAGGGCCCTGGGCTGGAACCCGGAGTAGAGGGCGGGCCCGGGTTCCCCCCAGATCCTCCCAACTCCTGGTCAGACACAGGAGTCGTCGACCTGGACTGTGGGTTCAGAAAAACGGCCAAGCTGAGGGCTGCTGTGAAGCTCCAAGGCGAGCAAATCCACCAATAAGCGCAAGACCCACCAAGGTAGAGCAGGAACTTTGTCACACACTGCTTCAAATGTAGCTGAACCCCACAGCATAGCTGCAGCATAAGGAGATAGAAGGGGTTTTCTGTTGTAGGAACACCACCTCCCTGAGCGACAGCAGCCACCACAATGGAAACATTCTTTCATTGACCTAACCGTGTCTACACCAGGAGTTAGGTCAGGCTAGCTATGTTGGTCAGGGGTGTGGATTTTTAAACTCACCCCCTCCCTCTCCCTTTCCCCTCTGAGTGCCACAGCTACAGTGAGCTAAATTTTAAGTGTAGACCAGGGCCTGCTCAAAGCTAAAACCTTAGGTGAACCTAGCTACATTGCTCAGAGGTGTGAAAAAGTCACACCCCAGACAGACCTAATTAAACTGACCCCAGTTCCGGTGTAGACACCACTAGGTCCATGGAAGAATTCTTCCGTCAACCTAAGTACCACTTCTTGAGGGTGCAGATTAACTACACCAGCAGGAAAACTCCTTCCGTCTCTGAAGCGTCTACACAATGGCAGTACACCAGCATAGGCCTTCGGGTAGGTCTACACTATGCTATGCTATGCTGGCATAACCCTGTAATGTAGACACAGCCTACACTGACAGAAGGTTTTTTTCCCCTGTTGCTGCACAAAAGACCACCTCCCCAAACGACAGCAGCCCTCTTCCATCTACAAAGCTGCGTCTTCTCTGGCAGTTAGGTCAGCATAGATTTTTTTCATACCCCTGCCCATCTCAGCTATGTTGACCTAATGTACGTGTAGCTCATGTCCAAGCTGAGCTGCTGCAAAACCTGTATGGCCACACATGTATCAATTCCAAAGTTGCATAGGGTTTTAACTAAATCCATTTTAAAATTGCACCTTTAAACTGGTGTACTTCTGTGCATAAAATAAGAATTAGGAAGCAAGAAGAAATCACTGTAGCAATGTAGCACAGTGACTGGGAAAGAGAACCCAGACAGCTAACCACGGTACTATGGAAAAACATTAAGGGCACGTCTTCACTGGAAACATTGAAGCGCTGCCGTCGCGGCAGAGCGCTGGCAGAGAGCTGTCCCAAGGCTCTAAAAAACCACCTCCACGACGGGAGTAGCTCCCAGTGCTCCTGCACTATCTATGCTGGCACTTTATAGTGCCGAAACTTGCTGCGCTCAGGGGGGTGTTTTTTCACACCCTTGAGCGAGAAAGTTGCAGTGCTGTATAGTGCCAGTGTAGACAAGCCCTAAGAATTGATTCTTGACTTTCTGAAATGGAATGCAACTGTCAAGTGTCTGTCCCAAGATGGAAAAAGCTGGCCTAGCTTGATATAAGCCAAATATATTCTACAAAACAATGTTTTAATATCTCTCTCTTCTCACAATACATGCTGAACTGTACTGTCTGCATAGGTGCAGATCAGCTAAATCGATGCTCAATTGTGTTTAACAGGCACAGATTCAGAACGTGTGGTGCACTAGGTGTTAACCATTCCTGGAAGAGCGCTGTACATGGTTTACTTGGAGATGCAGGCCAAAATAAACCATGTTCAGCTGCACCACGGTCAGTGAGAAGCTTTCCTAACATGGACAAGGCTATGGATGACAGGAGAGTTCAAATGAAAAATGCAACTCCATAAAGAGGAAGAAAACACAACACATACCCTCTAATAGAGAGAATGTACAAAAGAGAATTAGAAAAGGAGCTTACATTTTTCATTCCCACCCTTAAGGTTTCTGCCCTTACTAGCCCCATGTTTTTACATGCTTATCCCATGCCTGCGTGTGAATACTATGAACTAAAGTCTTAAGGGTAAATGCAAAACAAGCAGAGACTAGCTATATAAAGTAATATTGCTCAATGAAGCAGTTTTTAAATTGTTTTGAATTAGATACTCAAGCTCTCCTCTGCCCCGAGATTCAATTTTGCACCTTTTTCAGAAAGCGGGTTCTTTACTAACGCACAAAGCTTTGTTAAAAATCTTTACTGGTCACAAAAGACCAAAGGGCCCAATCCTCCACTGCACCTTGCCTGGTCATTTATACCCGGACAAACCCTACCAAGTTAGAATTATTCCCTGACTTACATTGTTGGTGACATTTTGCATAGATGTAGATGTGAAATAGGTGGGGTATTCTATAATAGTTTCTGAATGCTATATAAACACTTCAGGAGTTAAGAGACAATGTCTGGGCTATAAACTGGGAAGATCCTACTTGCCTGGCCCCATTCAGGTTTTATAGCTTGTTTTGTCAGTACTGAGAACCAACAGATCAAAAGGCTATAAACCATTCAGGTCTCTCTCTGCCCAGAGGAGGTAGGCAGTTGTTTCAGAGCAGTTTGCAGGGAACAGACAGACACCCACGCACTTAGGGGTCTGAAGCTAGACCTTCCATCCTATGGTGATAGGGTAAGAGACATGCATATAGAGTATTTGTTGTTTGAAAAAACTTTATCTATTACTTTATGAACATAAGAACAGTCATACTGGGCCAAACCAATGGTCCATCTCGCCCAGTATCCGGTCTTCCAAAAGTGGCCAATGCCAGGTGCTCCAGAGGGAATGAACAGAACAGGGCAATTATCAAATGATCCATCCCCTGTCCTCCAGTCCCAGCTTCTGGCAGTCAGAAGCATAAGGATACCTAGAGTATGGGGTTGCATCCCTGACCATGTTGGTTAATAGCCACTGATGGGCCTATCCTCCAGGAACTTTACCTCATTCTTTTTTGAGTCCACTTATACTTTTGGCCTTCACAACATCTGATGGCAACGATGTCCGAGAGTCGTGTGAAATACTTTCTTATGTTTGTTTTAAACCTGCTGCCTATTAATTTCATTTGGTGACTTCTGGTTCCTGTGTTATGTGAAGGTGTAAAACAAACACTTATTCACTTTCTCCACACCATTCATGATTTTATAGACCTCTATGATATCATATCCCCTCTTACTCATCTCTTTTCCAAGCTAAAAAGTCCCAGTCTTATTAATCTCTCCTCATATGGAAGCTGTTTCATACCCCTAATCATTTTTTTTGCCCTTCTCTGTGCTTTTTCCATTTCTAATCTCTCTCTTTTGAGATTGGTCAACGAGAACTGCACACAGTATTCTAGGTATGGGCCACGGATTTATATAGTGGCATTATGATATTTACTGTCTTATTATCTCTCTCTTTCCTAATGGTTCCTAACATTCTGTTAGCTTTTATGACTGCCGCTGCACATTGAGCAGATGTTTTCAGAGAACTATCCACAATGACTCCAAAATCTCTTTCTTGAGTGCTAACAGCTAATTTAGACACAATCACTTTGTATATATAGTTGTGATTATGTTTTCCAGTGTGCATTACTTTGCATTTATCAAAGCTGAACTTCATCACCCAGTTTTGTGAGATCCCTTTGTAACGCTTTGCAGTCTGTTTTGGACTTAACTCTCATGGAGTAATTTTGTATCGTCTGCAGACTTTGCCACCTCACTGTTTAACCCCCTTTATCCAGATCATATATGAATATGCTTAACTGCACTGGTCTCAGTACAGATCCTTGGGGGGATCCCGCTGTGTATCACTCTCCATTCTGAAAACAGACCTTTGATTGTTACTCTTTCTGTCCTATCTTTCGACCAGTTACTGATCCTTAAGAGGATTTTCCCTCTTATCCCATGACTGCTTAGTTTGCTTAAGAGCCTTTAGTGAGGGATCTTGTCAAAGACTTTCTGAAAGTCTACGTACACAATACCTACCGGATCTCCTTTGTCCATGTTTTTGTTGACCCCTCTCAAAGAATTCCAGTAGATTGGTGAGGCATGATTTCCCTTTACAAACACTGTGCTGACTCTTCCCCAACAAATGGTGTTCATTTCTGTGTCTGATAACACTGTTCTTTACTATGCATTGTTCTTACTGTTAAGATTAAAGACACTTTGGTCTAAGAAGGCTGCCCGGTCACTCTGTTAACCACTGGTCACAAGCTCCTGAATGGAAAAACCACAGGTACCTGAACCCAGTTGGAACTGTTGAAGGTAAGCACAGGACACTGTGGGCTAGGACGTCATGTAAGAGTGGGAGAACTGCAGGATTCCATCCTAAGAAAGGTCTGACATGCTTGGAATGTGCACTCAGAGACCAGGGAATGAGTCAGAGATGTAGCTAGTCCTGTAATCATGACAGCAGATAACTACATCAGGTACATGGCAGTGAAGAATCGGGCCTAAGATACATAGAGATGTATATCCAGAGCAAGATTAATGATAGCACCATTCTTCCTAAACTCAGTGTGTTAGTGATTGACTTATTCCCTGGAGAATGAGGGTTTATATCCCTTGTAATTTCTTTTTAATCCCATCTCATGTAACCGTGAATGTTCACAGGTTCCATATAAACACCCCGTTCATTTTTTAATCCTGCTAAGCTTTTCCACATTGCAGGTGAAGAAAATGCATAAGTGAATTAATTTCCCTGCTAAAGTCTGGTTGGTTGGGGGAATTAAGTTGGTGATATTGGCTGTTCACTCAGTTGTTGCTGGCCTGGCTCATCCCACATTGCAAAAGAAACAATCCTCTGATGGCATCACTCTCCTAGCCTGTACCCATGTGCTCTGCCCCAAGGAGGCACAACATGACCCTTTATGATTTACACAGTCACCTATGAGCAGCTAACCACATCCTGTACTGCAGGTATTTGCTTTGGGACTACATTGAACATTTCAACAAAGTCATCCACCACTGTGACATCTTCCCCCCTCCCACAAGTCCCACAGAAGCATCTCGGCAGGATTTATGGGAAGAGGGGTGAAAAAGGAAGCCTTGTAGCTCCCTTGGAAATCCTTTCAGCTTTTTCAGGCAAGTAAATGCAGATCCTAATCATGTCACATTAACTTATCTGCCTTCCTCCCAGCCTCTTCTTAGAGCACTGGCCTATATGGAGACCTTTACAGTATTGCCCCTGCAGGAGCTGAGCTTGGAAGCAGGGAGCCAGTGAGATGGCCCAAGGCCTGTAGGTTCTAAAAGGATTCAGCAAGATTCAGAGTGGAACACTCCCAGCTACATCAATGGTGCAGCATCTATTGCTCCTATTGGTCCTTTACCCCTCCCCACAAATAAGATGTCTATACGACAAAAAATAAAGAGACCTGTGGCAGCAAATCTCAGAGCCTGTGTCAACTGACTTGGGCTTGTGGGGCTTGCAGTATGGGGCTAAAACTAGCCTGGGCAGAATAATAAAAGGGCAAAATTATGTACAGCGTAAGAGCACACAGTAAACAAACTTTCCCATAACAAGCTATGTAAGAGCATGCAATAAACACTAATAGGGGAAGTCTAGCAGGTTTTGATGTTTAGCAGAACTTTTTAAAATGGTAGAAGCCCTTGTCATTGGTTCGACCCTCCTCCCACTCCCCAAAAAAATTTGAGTGAAGAACCAAGAAAAACGTGGATAGCTCAGTTGTGTCCTTTGGGGCTCCCTGTCGCAGCTGGCATTCCTCATAGCACCACTCTTCCGGCAAGGAATCCTACATCTCCCTGTGACTTTGGCTCATCAAGCCAATGCATAATGAAAGGGAGTGTTTTCCACATCATTCCCTGGGAATTTCTGGTCAAACATAGCATGCCCTACTCCGGATTGTTATTATTCTACCTCGATGCAAATAGGAAAAGTTTCTAAAATATAACTGTGTGCAATCTGTAGAATTGTCTTTTTAAATTGATCCAACAAAAACATGCTTTGGAATGATTTTTGCCATCAATATTGCCTCAGAATTTTCCATTTGCTACAGAACTGACTGGGGAGCTGCAGGAATTGTGAGGCCCTGGTACAGTTAGGACCTGTGTGTCACCAGCATATAAATGGTCCTCCTGAAGATGAGTAGGGGGTTAAGTGAAATTCCCACTCTTACACATGGTGAATGCTACTGAGTCTGCAAACACACTGAAGTAAGCAAACGGTAACACTAATTCAGGTAACTAGGATATCTTCACTGCCAGGAGCTCTAGAAACCGGTTTTTTCTTTTCAATAAAAACTTTGCTTCTGGTTACTAGAGAGAAATTTCTACACTTCAAAGACAAAGACCTTTCTACACTTCAACACTGAAGAGCATTCTCCCTGCTGATTAGTCCTGCTAGACTTAGGTTACAGGGTTATTGCTTACTCATCCTAATGTATATTAAATGACACTTTAGGGATTGTTTTTAACCTTAGCCTGTTTCGGGGGAAACTGCTTGCTTGCTGTACTGCAGATGAGTTTGGCTGACATAATTCTGGTTTGAATAATGTCTGTCAAATAAAAATAAAGCTTTAGTTTCCTTTAGAGGAGCTGGTTACTGAAGCCAGACTCAGCTGTACTTTACAAGCATTTGCTCTGTTTACATAAAGCTGTTCTTGGCAGTTGGCCTG
Organism: Lepidochelys kempii; assembly: GCF_965140285.1. Classification (NCBI taxonomy): domain Eukaryota; kingdom Metazoa; phylum Chordata; order Testudines; family Cheloniidae; genus Lepidochelys; species Lepidochelys kempii. The sequence continues at coordinate 101,090,057 of NC_136384.1, read as the reverse complement.
TATTTCGTGAGATGCTGTTTATAATAAGGGTGTTTCACACATTAAGTTAAGGGTGCGCCTACACTGGCTATATTCTGAAATTTTCCCACCACTGCTCTGGCATTAGTGCCGCTCCACCAATAGCGAAACAGCTCATGTTGAGCAGCTGCTGGCGTTTTCACCATGTCATCGGCAGCTGTTCAAAGTAAATATAGATCACTGAAGGTTAAAAATCTGGTAGCCTGTCTACTTAGCACTGTCATCATTGTTAGTGTGGGTGATAGGGCAGCTTTGAGAGAATTTTAGAAAACTGCTCATATACCTTAGTTGGTGGAAGAAGCGGGGATGCAGATTCACGGGTTCAAAGGTTAACATGCATAGTGCACAGGTTGTTTGATAGAAATGGTCAATACTGCTTCTTAATAAAGCAACTCCCTTTCTGTGTAAGTGGTCTTCAGAAGTGAAATAGAAGATTTCTACAAGATCAACAAAAGTATTCGGTACCAAAAGCCTGGTTAACTTTAACTAAAGGTTATTAATGGTTATTAATTCTTAAAGGTTATTAAAGGTTATTAATTCTTCACTTGCTAAAACGGCTGTGCCGACTTCACAGTGTGTACGCACACTTTTACTTTTTTTTAAAGTTCAGAAATTCTCACTTAAGATTGTTAATGAATATTCTCTAGCATATTTAATTTATAAATCTCCAATCTGCAAATTAGGGACAGATGCCTTAGAAGGGATTTTCCTGTGCAAAGGCAGGGAAACTCATGAGCTGGGACTCAGTTTATCTGGGACTCATAGGGTACATCTACACTACAAAAAAAGACACACAGCAGCAAGTCTCAGAGCCTGGGTCAACCCACCTGGCCTAATGCTATCGTGCTAAAAATAGCAGTGTACACATTCAGGCTGGCTCCCAGGCTCTGAGACCCCACAAAGGGAATGGGTCTCAGAATCTTGTGAAGAATTATTTAAAGGAAGGAGAGATATGTCAGTGAGAGTCAAATGAGAAGAAGAACTTAGAGAGGATAAAATATTCCATAATTCTAGATTCCGATAATTAAAATACCAAGAACACCATAGCCTATTGCTAGACTTTATGAAGCTGAACAATTGACGTTCACCTACAAGGAGCAGCCAAATACATTTATGTATAGCTGGGTGGGAGTGACCCCATTTTTTCTTTCAGTTCCTATTGCACAAGGGCCTATCATTGAAACTCGCTTTACTCCCTTTAAGATCTGTGGCAGGTGCTCTGCAGAAAGTCATCTTTTCTGTATCTACCAGATATATATTACATTTTAATTTGCAAACCGTCAGTCATATGATTCTTGTGTGCAGTTAAGAGGACACATCAAGTAATGCTTTGGCTACACCTTAGGAACAGTGGGAGGAGAGAAAAGGGCATACACACCTGCCATAGTCTTGCCTCTTGGTAGATCATGCAGTTGGATTTTGGGTGCAGGGGCAATTATACCTCTATGGGCATACTGCCTACAGTGTGTCTGCATGGCTATGGTCGTCTAAGGCCATGCTTAACTTGAGACTGTGAATTTAGCACAGCACTGCGAAACCCTATTTCTCATCCATTAAGTATCCCCAAACCCTGAGCATCGTTTTTGTCATTCATCATCAGCTAACTTCAGTTACCAGGCTAGCTGCACCACTGTCCACTCTGAGTGCATCTGCAAAGGCAACGAGCTTCCAGCCATCACCTTCTTTGGAGTGGAATTACGTGATTCTCCCACTAAGGGCTTGTCTACACAGACAGCGCTGCAGCTGCATCACTGTAGTACTTTAGTGAAGACACTACTGCGCCAACCGGAGAGCTTTTCCCATCGACATAGTTAATCCACCACTGCGGAAGGTGGTGGTAGCTCTGTCTCCCTTCAATATAGTGCAGTCTACACTGGGTGTGAGGTCGGTATAACTACATCACTCAGGGGGGTGGATTTTTCACACACCCCCCCGAAAGCGACATAGTTATATCGATGTAAATTGGTAGTGTGGATCTGGCCTCAGACTAGGACCTGGGTTACAGACCTGTGTGTTAACTGTGATTATCTCAGCAGGCTCTAGTTACATTCAGTATCCACAGCTCAGCTGTGAGCAGTTATTAATTCTCTCACCCAGGATAAATAAAATGTAGAGGAAAGGAAATGCTCATCTCTCCCTGGTGTGAGCATTATGAAGGAACTATGAGGAAAAGGAAATATTCCCTCCATTCACATTTTCTTCCCTGCTCTTTTTTGTGTTTATAGTGAATTGCTAAAACCTGGGATAAGAAACTACCTGGGATAAGAATATTCATTGAGGTTTGTTCAAAGTGTCTACAGTAATTAGGAAACATTTCTGTGCACTACTGCCATATAATCATGTTCTCTACTCAGGTAAAAGGTCAGGAGTGGGAAGCCAAACAGCCATTACTTAGCATTTTTAAATGTCAGGAAATGCAAAGCTATTGATAATTCTCCAAAAGAAAACGTTAATAAAAATGTTTTCATCCACCCGGACAAAGCTGCTAGCTGAGATGAAAATCACCCAGCACCAACACAGAGTGAAAGTCTCCCAAAGCAGGTGTTAACTGGAGAGGGGTGGGGAGGAGACAATACACAAATCACACACTAGGCCTTTTCAGGATTCTGTATGTAGGTCAGATGTTCACTGGCCTTGGCCTGCAAACACTGAGAAGCCTGGAACGGCTCTCCCTGGCACAAGAAGCAATGCAAACCTCCACACATCCCCTCTCACAGCACATAACAGACTATGACAATCAGAGCTTTGCATTCCACAGGGTAGGACAAAATACAGCATATAATTAAACGTTCATTCATAACATTCACAAGTCAAGATCTTACCAATACAAAACTGTTTTTCTTCAAAAGGTTTAAGATAAGTTGGTAGCAATAAATGCAGTCAGGACAGTGTGTTAAGCTCATTAAAGCAACTCTGGCAATTGCTTACGGACGTACTGTCAAAGAATTTTAAGTCCAATCCTGGGTAAATAGAGACATTTAGCACCAACGAGCCTGGACCTTGAACTTTAGGTGAAGCTTGGTATAAAATGGCATATTGCTGAGAAGGATTATGGGTTAGAGATGCTGCATTTGGTGCCCCCTTTATGACAGCAGCTTCTCAAAAGAAGCCTACAGCTGTAATCCATCTGATGAGGAAGTTAGGCCACAGAAAAGGAGTCCTGAGAAGCTACTAAAAGCAGTGGCAGATGCATCCATTCTGGTAAAGAGGTGACATATTTCCTTTAAACCTAATACTGCATGACAGTCACAAAGTTAATTTAACAGAACAGCTCTTCCTGGTGACTAATCTCTGTGGGCTTGAAAATGTCCAGCAGCTTCTTGCCAAAGGATCAATCTACCTGGCCAGGTGAGAAGTACTCACTCCATCACCACTCCTAAGGTAACATCCATTAAAGCCATGTCTCTTTAGTTTACTTCTTCACTTCCTCAGCACCAAGTCATCTTTATCCTCATCCCGCAGCCCCATCAGTTCTGCTCCCCACCAGATAAAATAAATTCTGTTCGCTCTCTCCAACATACACGCCGGCACTCTCCCCATTAATACATTCTGGGATCTAATCTCTCCACCAAATCAACAAACTCTAGGTTCTCTCATGTCATGCAGCAGCGATAAAGGATATCACAAAGAGTCGCTTTCTTCCAGCGCTGAACGTGGAACTATTGGAATCAGAGTGACAGCATTAACCCTAAAGCTGCTGTCTCCCTGCTTCACTGCAGAGCTCCTGCCCAGAATCTCCCCAAGCCTCACTCTGCACCTTACCCCTCGCCTGGCTTCCTGATACACATTTAAAGAAGCAGTGCACCTCCTCACACTCCACTGCCACCATTACTGAATACTGCGCTCCATTATCCCCCAAACAAATGAACATGGGCCCTCTCACCTCTTTGCAGCCTGCTCTTAGGTTACCACTCTCCTGGATACAGAGGAGACCCTCAGTGTTCCAGCACCTCTTCTCCACATGGACTTCTTTACGCACTGCTCCCCATCCTGTACAAGAAAAGCAATGCCTATGCTGCTCTCCCTCTCCTCCCTTTCCTGAAAACACTGGTGCAGCTTTTCGCCTTCCCAAACAAGAGGAAGTGGCTCAGAGACCATGAAATTCAGGCCTTCCCCCACCCCACCAAGTAAGGAGCCAGCAGCTCCCAAGCCCCATCTACTCAGGTAAAATTTCTACTCATCCTGGACAAGTGGGTTTTTCAAGCCCTTCCCGTGGAGCAACTATTCTAGCGTCACAGCCTCTATAACGCATGTGTGGACATTCCTGGGGGGGGGGGGCTCCACAAGTGCATCGAGTCTTAATTGAAGAGCCTGTTTGCTCCCACACAGCACTTTCAAAACTGCCTTCAGTGAATGAGCATGTGACAAGTTACAGTGCCTCAGTGTTTCGGCCCAGAGCTGACACAGGCTACCAGGAGACTGTCTGCAGCTCAGGACAGCTAGGAGACTGCAGCTGTATTTTCAATACTTTACGTTTAGTGGGTCACTAAAAAGTTGGCAACTTCCTGCAAGCTGCACCGCCTCAGCCTCACATATGGGTGACGTTATCACTGTGCATGGTTACAAGGACAAACAGAACGGACCCAGATAAGGCAGGTAGGACGCAGCGTGCTATAATGCACTTGGCTTTCCATTTAGGAGACTGCGAGGTTACTCTCTAGCAGCTGGCCACACAGAGGGTAAAGGAACTTGCTTCTAATGCCAGCTGTGGAATTTCCCACTTAGCTCGAGTGGTAAAGGCCTGTGTTTTGGAAGGCAGCGGCCACGCTCAGGTCTAGCTCAGGCTCTCCCCCTCTCTCCAAGAGGGATTTACATAGCAATTGTATCAGTTGTCTGAAGCATGCTGATCTTTCTTAGGGTTGATGCCTGCATTCTTTTCAATAGCTGTAGCGCTGTTAACCCCTTGGTACTGGCTAAATTAGCAACACACCCTCTACTACTGTACACATGAGAATACACTGCATCACTGCATAATGACTTTGCCTCTGAGAAATCAGATGTTTAAATTCAGCACAGGGCTGTGGGAACCCTCTACCTTCCCACTCCCTCCCTACACACCCCAAGTGTTTAAATCCCCCTCGGGATTGTGCCTGTCCCACTGCTTTTACCTATCATACTTCTCCACTACTGTTGTCAAAAACCGAGCAGCAGTACACGGACAATGATAGCAGTGTTCTGCTTCCCAAAGAAGTTTCAGCACAGAAACAATAGAGGCACAGGTGCAGTCCTTTGTTGCTGCTATTTGGAGACAGGCAGAGCAGTTTTTTTATAAATTCCAATGTACCCTTTTCAATTCTAATTAGGGTCGCCAACTTTCTAATCGCACAAAACCAAACACCCTTGCCCTGCCCCCTGTGCTGCCCTGAGGCCACTCCCTCCATCGCTCGCTCCCTCCATCGCTCGCTCTCCCCTACCCTCACTCACTTGTTCATTTTCACTGGGTTGAGGCAGGGGATTGAGGTGTGGGAGGGGGTGAGGGCTCTGACTGGGGGTGTAGGCTCCAGGGTGGGGCCAGAAATGAAGGGTTCAGGGTGCGGGAGGGGACTCCAGGCTCGGGCAGGGGACTCAGGGCTGGGGCAGAGTGTTGGGGTGCGGGAGGGGGTTCGGACGGCAACTTATCTCAGGCAGCTTCTGGAAGCAGCCGGCATGTCCAGCTCCTCAGTGGAGGGGCTAGGGGGCTCAGCATGCTGCCCCCGCTGCTCCCATTGACCATGGTTCCCAGCTAATGGGAGCTGCGGAGTCGGTGCTCGGGGCAGGGGCAGCACGCGGAAGCCCCATGGCTGGCCACCCTATGTCTAGGTACTGGAGGGACATGCCTGCAGCTTCCCAGGAGCTGCGCAGAGCCAGGCAGGGAGCCTGCCAGCCCCGTGCCATCTGGACTTTTAACAGCCCGGTTAGCAGTGCTGACCAGAGCTGCCAGGGTCCCTTTTTGACTGGGTGTTCTGGTCAAAACCCGGACACCTGGCAACCCTAATTCTAATACAGAACTAAACTGACAACAACAAGCTGAGAGAAACACAGTAGGTTCATGAACTAATTTTTCATCTCTAAGCCCTAGATTAGAGCTCTGGGTTACATGACTGTTGTGAAAGAGTTTCCTAGCCCCTAGTATGGTGTGTACTGTTTCTTTATAGCTGTCACAGGAAGCCAGGCAGGAAAAAGACTGGGAAAAGCTCTAGGCATTTTAAAAGAGAGTGTTTGCAATTGTTAAATTATATTATTTTTGTAGCCTGCGTTTTACAACAGTTTTGAAATGCTCCAGTTTTTCAGTGGTATTTAAAGATTCTCAGTCCCAGTCTGCCTCCTGAGGCTCAGTCACTGCTGGGAAATACAATGACACTGTACGGCATATTGTTAAAGAAGCAGTCCCCACAAAGAGACCAGTCAGTTTCACGGAGTGGACAGACTTAAATTGTGCTAGGCATTTATAAAAAAAAGTTATTCCTTTATTGAGAACAAAAATTAATAGTGAGCTAAATACATGCTACCTTCTACTTCACAGAGGTGTTTAATTGTAAGCAAGCAGTACCACTGGCATTTGCAGTACCACCGGTCTACAGCACAGCAGCTCTCTTTTTAACAAGCAGTCAGCATTCAAGTGCCAGAAAACTAGACTTTCATGCAAACTGCGTACGGGCCAAGGCTACAGCTCTATGCTGACATGAGCAAACAGACGTTATCTGGACGGCTCACTATGTATCTCACTGCGCATTCCAAGCTATCATCAGATACCTATTTTCTAACTGAAGTTTAGATCTAAAGGTCACATTCCAGTACACTGAAATACTGGACCAAACCCAATCCAGGTAACTGCTGCCAAAACCCCACACATCAGTAAAGGACCCATAATGTGACTAATTAACCATCTTTGATTTGTTTTTTCCCCATTCAATATTTAGCTACAAAAACATTAAAAGAAAATCAGCAAAATAAAGTATTTCTGTGCTAATCATAGTATGATACAAACTCCTGGTAACATATATGCGCCACTAAAGTACTGTGGAAAACCCTAGAGATATATGATAAATTAGTGGGGGGGGGGGGGTTCTTTCAAAAGAATGCTCCCAGAGTTGTATTTGTTTACAACTGTGAAGCAATAAAATCTGCTATGTGATTTATTATTGGTTTCTCTGTATGGGCTGCCTAGTAGGCAGGCAATTTTGTATTGTGTACAATATTAAAAATAAATAGGATATTTTTAGTTATAAGGGAGGTTGGCTTCACTGGCAGTCACATTGCCCACAGGACAAAATAAGCCAGTAATCTCTCTTACCAAACTATTCAGGATGCCTGAGCAGAAGAATATTTTCTTTGCTGTGTTTATTCCAGGCTAAAAAGCTAGCTCCCCAAAAAGCTAACAGCCCTTCTCACTACTCCATAGAAACAGCTTGCTACAGAGAAACCCAGTCCAAGAACGGTCCAGGACAGGAGCAGGAAGTGAACTCATAAAGGAAGCAGCAGCAGTGCTCTCTGTCCACTTACTGGAGGAACCAGGGATAAGAAAATCCCAGACTCATTAGCACCTTGCCCCCTTTCCTTCTCACCAAAGCAGTTTGGAATGAAACAGGGGAACGTCTTTGATCCACTCCAACCCCAAACAGAAACAAAGTTTGGAAAATGTTTGGATACTAAGCCACTGAACCAAGGTTGGTAACGCTGGGTAGGGTGATTTAGGAGGATTCTGTATTGCATCTGGCCCTCTGTTCCCATATAGGGGTTCAGTTTTTAGCGCCACTGACTCTTAGCTGGCTTTCTGCCTCTTAATGAGGGTTTTTATTTTGTCTGTTTGTTTTTATGTTAGAGATTCTCTGGCTTTAAAGGCTCTGTGACAGGGAGGAGCAAGTGCATTGATTGGCAGCACTCATCGCTTTCACTTCTGTTGCTATTGTCAAGGAAGCACAAGCATTACTGAGAGCTAGCTGTATTTTCCACGAGCTCCAGTCACTGAGTGTGATAGAGTCAGTGCCAAAAGCTGGTACCACAAGGGATTTGTTACACTTCTGTGAATTTTCCCTGGGAGGGGAGGAAAGGAAGAGAGGCATAAACGTTACAAGGTAATAACACCAAGCTGGATTTAAAACTTCTGTGGCTAGCTATTTTCCTCTTAATTTAAGATTTTTCCTTAACATATTTCTTTCTTTTAATGCTTGTATAGCTTTGGAAATGTAACAAGCACTGAAAGAAAGTATTGATTTGCACCTATCTACATACTGCACTGGGATTATTCTCACTTTTCCTTCTAATAAAATGGCAAGACAAAAATAAGTTATAATGCCCTTCCTTTATAAACCAAATCAATAGTTTTAATAAAAATTTCTATTGATTCCTTTATTAATCATTTTAGCTCTATTTCTAAAATTCCTATGGCTGCACTACAGTTCAAGGCCATTCAGCATTCTTCTCAAGAGTGCAATACGAAGGAATCATTGGTATTAGTTAACAAGCAGACAAGTAAGAGTGTAAGTTTCAAAGGCAGTATGGACAAAAATCTTTTACCTTCCATTTTAAGAGAGTACAGGTGTTCTAACATCTGTAGCTACAGATGGTCTGTCCCCTATGTGAGCCAAACCTTTTCCGTCCTCTGTCTATCACTATGCATTATAAAAAAGGGATTAGCTAACATGATTACAAAATATTTTAACGCTTTTCTATATTTTACCACCCCAAAAGTGATTTTATTTTATACCTCAGGAATGAAGCCATAAGCTGAGAGTTCTTCGGAATTGTTCCTACACAAGAGACGGATGAACCACAGAACGCTCTGTGTACAAAGTGCAAAGTACAAAAGCTATTCACCTCCCATGGTAGTTTACATTTGCCAGTGTTTGTTGTATTTCCTATGCCAAATACAAGAAATACGCAGTAAAATAAAATATGGAGGTGTGGAAAATGTTGATTTATTTTATTTATGTTTATTAAAGATAATGCCAAAGTCATGATTGTGGATATTTATCTTTAACTACACATTTCTGCCACTACAATGCAGATGTTGCTGATTCAAGCCCAGGCAAAAAGAGATGTATTTATTACAGGATGAAAGTTAATTTTTCCTACAGATTGGACCACCAGGATACAAGAAAGGGAAGAGAAAATGAAAGTTGAAACTGTGTTTGTTTTGCCCAAGCTACTAGGTATAGTTTCTCTGAGAGCTTCTGTGCTATTTGTTGTACCTTGATTACAGATATACAGTTTTTAATTTAAGCTATTTTGCCTTACAAACTTTTACTGTTTTAGATCTCACTCCTGTAAAAACTGAGCACATGTAAATGGTTGCAGGAGCTGGGTTTCATTTAATATACAGACTTCTTTGCCATACAGAAAGTAACACTGCAGTGCCTAAGCCAACTTTGGTTAATTTCAGGAAGAATAATGCCACTCTGGTGGTATAAAGATATGTACAAGAAGCTTTTAACATATTGTTACTACCATAACGATCCTTTTTCTTAAGTATTTTTATACTTGTTGGCTGAATGTAGCAAAAAGGAATTCCATTAGCAATATCCTTTAAATTATAAATGCTGCTTGTATTCTTGCTACATTGTTCTTCCAATTTTTGAATACAGTATGTTGGCTGCAGTTCCAGATGCCTGCAGTACCTTTTTTTATTGTTGAATAGGTATGGAATATATACCCATCAAAATTTTTTACGGTACCACCAATGTAGGTCTGTAAATATGACAACATATTTTCCCCAAAATAACTTTAATAGTAAGAACGACATCATTTGTTTCATTTGAGATAAACAGGAAAGTAGAGAGGAGAAAAAAAATTCAAAAAGTCACTCAACAAGTCCTGCTTTGGAGAAGGAAATACGGACCATATTTAATACTTGTGAGTACTCAGTCTACTGCCTGAATATATTTTTTATGCTTCGGATAATTAAGTAGACCATACTTCGCAGAAAGATTACAATTTAAGTCTTTACTTTTGCAGCAGACTAATGTTTTACAGCACATGAAAGATGGAGATGGGAAATGTAAAAATACTTTGTATACAAAAGATAAAAGTTCCTCAGACATGAACAGATCTCAGTTAAGTTTCTTACCTGCTGCCATCATACTGAATTTTGACATATAAAAATAGAGAATTATCAGCAAGGAGTAAAAGCTACCAGGATCACAAACCAAACTAAAGTTCTTAAAATACTGAAAGATAACCCCCGTCTAAGTTTAGCTAAAAGTCATCATATGATAGCTATACCAGACCACCTATAAAGGAGATACAGACAAGTTCGGTTTCCACAAGGAAATGAAGTAATGCATTTACCTCCTGAGAGGCCAAGTTTAGGAACAGCAGATGGCATTTAAATAACGAAACTCATTTGGAAATGCTCTTTAATTTACACTATTCCTATTCCCAAAAGATAATAAGATACTTAGATGGTCAAAGTGTACAGATCGAAGCTGCTTGTCAGCCTTACAGGGGAGCACACATTTTTACAAATGAATGTGGCAATTAATTGCTTAAGAGTTCAATTTGCAACAATTGAATTGCGAATTATTGATATGAGAAGCACAATCTATACTTATTTCTAACCCAAGTACTCTACTGCTGCGTAAAACCTGACAGATCAGCTACTCCTCCCTTTCCTTTCTACTTTTGACTGAACAAACACAAGGCAGGTCAGGAGAGCTGTGGTAAAAATAAAGCTAGTTTTTAAAAAGACATGACAGTCACATTTTTATCTTTTTGAGCCCAAGTCACAAAACCAAATGATAAAAAAGGTGTTTTTATTTAAATAAAATACTTGTAAAAATATATTTAAAATTAAATTTGAAATTATAAGATGAGACCTAACCTTACTATAATCTATTAAAATCATTTAAATTAAAATATTCCATATATAAATAAAAATAAGCAGTACGTGTTTGCTGCCAAAGTTATAAAAGAGCCAAAGCACAGAACTGTGAGATGTCGTTGGGTAAGCACGTGCAAACAGAGACTGTAGAAATACTAAAACCAGCATTTGACAGCAGTAGCTTCTTCTACGGGGTCAGAGAAAATATTTTCTTTGTTTCACCTTATTCAACTAATTCAGTTCAATGATTAGTTCATTCAAAATTGAGAAACAAAATTGAAAAAGCAGGAAATACTGTTTTTCTCTTTTCATCTCTGAATAAAAATGAGGTGAGAGGATGAGATCTACTAGTTTAAAAAAATCTCAAAGGACATGGTGACCAGAAACAATCGGTTCTATTCACAAACAATACTTCCTTTGTTTAACAGACCAGTTTCAAATGGAGAATATGTTTTCACAAACATATCTTTTTTTCTTATGTACCCAGCACATTTAAGGTAGATTTATTTGACTAATAAAGATCAAAAAATGAACAAACATTTTAAATTTGGATGAAAATTAGATTTCAAATACAGCTTGACAGAAGTCCCAAATAAAAAATTAGTCCTCTTGTAAATAAGAAATGCATCATGAACAATTTTGTAACAAAAAAGTAAACATTAAGAATTTGAATCAATGCATGGTAAGCTGTATAATTCTTAAATAAATGTGTGTAGATATAGTATAACCTCCTGGTTAGCTAAATGTACCAACAAATGTAGTGTAAAGGCTATATTTAGTTGCAAATCAACATGTTTTAATGTTAATGGTTACCAAAGCAATGAGAATTAAACTTTCTTTAGGAAATAGAAAACAAGATTAAAATTGATTCTTTAAATCAAGGGTTCCTGTTTGATAATTTAAATAATGATTAAAATTGGCAAATTAAATCACATTGATTTAAATCAAACCACCCTGTGGTAGTGAGCATATATTTTTTTTAAATTCGTGCTTTAGAGTACTATTAAAAAGTAACTCATTAGTCACCACATTGTGAAATCTGAGACACCCGCATATCTCCCTATACTTCAGATCAGATTTCTACCTAAAACAGAACATAGTCCTTTGGAACAAAATCTGAAGGCTTTACAAAAATTTGCCCTGGAAAACTGCAGATCTAGATCCAAGTTCCAGCTGACTTTTCTAATGCCTTGATCTTGCAAGGTGCTTGCTCCCAGCTCACACTAAAGTCACTGGAAAAGGGCACTCAGTTCCTTGCAGTACAGAGCTCCAGGTGCACGGAGAGATAGGTGGCCATCCTGCATAACACAGCTGTACAACCCCTGTGCTTCATCAGAAACTCCAAAAGGGAGCTGAGTGTGTCGAGCTATGCAAGTGTATTCTGGGAAAGGGCTTTGAGAACATGGTCTGCATATTTTGTTGCACACTCCAGTAAATCATAGTCCACTACATCCACACTCACCCTCCATTACCTCTGCTACTGGACCAGTATGTCTGTACCTGGGTCCCATGCCTAGGAAGTCTACAAACATGAAAACAACACTGCAAAGCAATGCCAATTTGCACCTGTTCAGAGGTCAAAAGAAGAGTAATTCAAGGTGCAAAAGACTGGAGGGATTCCACTTTGTTTTACTGATCAACAGCAAATAAACAATAATGCAAGGACTAGTACTGGTAGAATTAATTTAACTTTGGGCATACGGATAATTACAGAAAATTAGAACAGAATGTCTATGAATAATTTCTCATCTCCTTTACATTTGTGAACATACTGAGCATATCCTATGAGAGCTGGAGAGGTTATTATATTTATTTTACTGGAATAATAAAATATAGTACAAAATCAATTAAAAAGAAAAAGAAAATCTGAGATAATTTAAGAATTACAGTGTAACCACCCAATACATGCGAATCATTTTATCAGTTAGCATAGCAACAAATTTTGTCTTAAGAATTTCAGAAAAACATGGAAAATTATATTATTTATTCATGCCTGAGCTTGTCTAATACTTCTAAGGGGTGAATTAATTTCAAATCTTGAGTGGCTACAGACTTCAGCTACATTTAAAACAGTAAGCCTTAGAAGTTGGATTGTTATTTGAATGATCTGAAATGAAATGTTAATAAAGATGACAAAATAAAACAAACAACAGATTGTACAGGCAGCACAGGAAGTTTTAGGAAGTGCCTTCACAAACGCTGTAAGTTTCATCAAACAGTCATCCAGAGAGAAATACAGTAGAAGAGCCTGGCCCATAAGACAATACCCATCTTATCTACTCAGTGAATGATTACCCCCCCAAACCCCCCCACACACATTTATCAGTTCCTCTCTCTGGCATCTGGGAGTGCCAGCCTTATCAGTGGGGAGACAGACTTCCAGTGTCAAGAGCACCACTGTTATCCACTTCCATCTTGGATCAGGGGACATCATCACCTCTTCAAAAATTGCATAGGGTTTCCACATATAATGACCTTTAAAATTCTGGGCAATAATACTGAGTTAGTTATAAAGTTTAGTTATATTTATATTATATATTCAAAAATACCTAAACAAGACAGGTGTGTAGAAGTTGGCAATTCAGTGGAAGATTTATGTAAACTTCAGGATAGTGAAAAAACAAGAAACAACTGCAAAACTGCAGTCTAGTTAGCCTGTCTTTATGAGCAAATCAAGTTACTGTAATTATCATTTATACAGAAAACCTTGTTTCTTGATCTTGATCACATTTGCTGTGTAAATCCAAGTAGTGGCCTCATTAATAACCTCATCAGATTCCCCAGATACAGAGCTGTACACATTTTATGAATACTGATTAATGGTAATAAAATTCACCTGCATAGACGTCAAGCCATAATATTTAAGTACTGCCTACCAGTTAACTGTTTGGTGGCCTATGTGAAGTGAGTAAGTGGTCCTAATTCAGCTTCTAGTACAGGTAGTCATGTCAACACTCAAGTGGCACTTCTTGGCTATCTCAGTAGAGGCACCAATGTCTAAAGGGCATAAAGATTGAACTCCCTACTTCTCTTGCTAATTCTAAAGGATGGTTGAGGAACATTAGCAGGATAGTGTGATGAAAACTTCCACTGCTCTTCTCACTGATGAAATATTGAAAAGTAGTAAGCTGTTTATGGTTTGGTGCAAAACATGTTATAATGTGGGTGTAAGTTTACCCTAGTTAACATGCAGGAGTAATGATTACTAGGAATGTTATAAGATCACCAATCTAATCTAACCTGTTTTTAAATTATTTCCTGTCAACATAATAAGCAAGAGTAACTCTCATTAACTCAGTTGGTTTAATTTATTTGTTTTAACTCCTCCTGTGCTAATTATCACCTGTATTCTTCCCCCAACAATTTTCTTAACTTAACTGCTGATTTTCTTGTATTAGGAAAATGAAAAAGTAATCACAACAACTGATGACTATGACATTTCTTAGCAGGCTGGCTTGTACTTGCCTTCAAGCAGAGCAGCTTCAACATTCTTCCAAGTCTATCTATGGCGTGGCAAGCCGGGGCAAAGTTGAGCAAGTGGTGTTGTGACTGGGTGCATGGGGTCGCAATGTCACTCCTTTACATTTGGCACAGTAAAACAAAACAAACCCAGTCATGTTTTGATCGTTTTGGCCTTTAAAAGAAACCCGAATAAACAGAAATTCTATCATGTGGTGCTATACAGACCCCCAGCTTGGATCATTAGCAGGGTTCAGACCTTGATATTCATAGAAGAGACCTCTACCACTTGAACTAACAGAGAAACTGGTAGCAGTAGTAGGCTGTTAACCTCTGTGTGCACCAACCACTAGAGCAGTGGTTCTCAAACTGGCGTTCGCGAACACATGGGGGTTCGCAGAACGTTACAGGGGGTTCACCAGAAAAATTTCACCCATGGCGGCCAGAGGACCCCGGGCACTGGAGGCAGCAGGTGGGACCCAGTTGCAGGGCTGGCAGCCCGAGCCCCGGGGAGAGCGGGTCAGGGCAGTTTGGGCTGGCAGCCCGAGCCCTGCCCCCATCAGTGGGGGAGCCGGCAGCCCGAACCCCAGCGCCCTGCGTGGGGCTGGCAGCCCAAGGCCCAGGGAGAGTGGGGCTGGGCAGTTGGGCCGGCAGCCCAAGCCCCGGCGGTCAACGGGACCTGCAGCCTGAGCTCAGTTGACCGGGGCAGCAGCAGAGACCCCAGGAGCGCAGGTGGCAGCTCAGACCCCTGTCCTTGTCAGACAGGGGAAGCTGGCATCGAGGGCAGAGTGAGCACGGGCCATGCTGTATGTGGGGGATAGTCCAAGCTAATTTGTCCCTCGCAGGCACCCTCATAGGGACAGATCTCGTGGCGGAAGAAAAGCTGTTTGCGAGCCAAACCAGCTGGAAGCACGTTGCAGCCAGTGTAGCAGTGTTAAGGTGCCTCAGTAATTGTCATTCTCTCTGAAGTGCTGTTTTGCCTCAGTGAGACTTGAGTGAATCTTCTCGTTTTCTAGTTTGTTGGTTGCTAGCAGTCTCTCTGTGTTATTTTTATTAGAACTTTTGTACACAAGTTCAATGGATAAGTGGCTGAAAAAGGAAAAAGTGTAAAGACGCAAGGATCAGCTAGTGTTTCCTCAAGTCCACATTGTGGAAAATCTAAGTCTAATGATCATGATGGTCCTGGAAAGAAAGAAAAGAAAATATGATGATGATTATATAAAATATGGCTTTACATGCATTGGTGATCAAGAACATCCAAAACCACAGAGTGTGATTTGTGGTGATGTTCTAGCAAACAGCAGCCTCAAACCTTCTCTACTTCGGCACCATTTAGAAACTAGGCATCCTGCACAACTCGACAAGCCTGTTGATTTTTTCCAGTGAAAATTAGCTGAGAGGAAAAGTGGCATTACCAGTTTTATATCCAAAGCAAGTACTGATAATGAAAATGCACTTGAAGCGTCATACCGCGTGAACTACCGAGTAGCAAAAGCATCAGAAGCCCATGCCATAGCAGAGAGCTTGATTGGTCCATGTATAGAAGATGTAGTTCATTGAATGCTTAGAGAAAAGGCTGTTAAAAGGATTGACATGGTACCTTTGTCCAATAATACATATCATGAAGAATTAATGACATGTCAAATAATGCAGAGACCACAATTGTACATAGAGTGAAAAATAGTCCATACTATACTAGACAATAGGATGAATCGACTGATGTAGCTAATCTAGCTATTTTGCTACTGTTTGTACGTTATGTGAATGAAAGTATGGTTGAAGACGACTTGTTGTTTTGCCGACCATTGGAAGAACGTACAACTGGAGAAGATATCTTCAAACTGACTAATGCATATTTTCAAGAAAAGGAAATAGATTGGTCTCGTTGCCTAGACATTTGCACTGATGGGGCCACATCAATGACGAGGAAGTACACTGGATTTGTAGTTTGAACAAAAAAGGTTGCACCAAAAGTCTCTTGGACTCATTGCAGCATCCATAGACAAGCCCTCGCAACAAAACACATGCCTGAGGGACTGAAGGAAGTGCTGGACAATGCAGTGAAAATGGAGAATTTCATAAAATCACGGCCAAAAATTCCAGAATATTTCACATACTTTGTGAAGAAATGGGTAGTATACACAACTGTCTGTTGACCCATACTGAAGTTAGATGGCTCTCGGGGGCAAAATCCTTGTGCACCTGTTTGAGCTTAGAACGGAAATTCTAGTTGTTTGTTTTTTTTTCCAACAGCCACCCTTTCCACCTTGCCAGCTGGCTCCAGAGTCTAGCTTATTTAGCATATATGTTCTCAAGAATTAATGACCTAAATTTCTCTCTTCAAGGCCTCAATATAAGTTTTCAATGTGCAAGAGCGAGCTGAATCCATGGTAAAGAAGTTGCAGTTCTGGGAAAGTTGTTTGGAAAACAATCAAACTGAGTGTTTCTGTAATCTTCATGACTTCCTGGCAGAACATAAACTTCAGTTGGATCAACTGAAACCAATATAACTGCACACCTAAAAGGACTTTGCACAACTTTTAGGGAATACTTTCCAGCTATGTCAGGCAATAATGACTGGATTTGCAACACTTTTGATGATACCACTTTCTCAACACAAATATTGAACACTGGGGAAAAAGAAATTGATTGAGATCTCCTGTGATTACGAACTGAAAAGGAGTTTTCAGAAATCTGTCATTGATCAACTTTTGGCTGAGTTTAAGAAACGAATACCCCTTTCTGGCAGAAAAAGCTGCAGTTCTGTTACTATTTTCAACAACATACTTATGCGAGAAAGCGTTTTCCTTGTACGCACATCTGAAAACCAAATGCAGAAACAGACTTGATGCCGAACCAGACCTGAGACTTTATCTTTCTCCAGTGGTTCTGGACTTCCAAGAGCTATGCAGAGCAAAGCAAACGCATCCATCACACTGAGGAAATTTAAACTTAAATCCCTTGAAATATTCATTTTTAGGAGAGGGGTCACGAGATTTCACAATTTAGTGAAAGGGGTTCGCGGGCTGTTAAAGTTTGGGAACCACTGCACTAGAGAGCGAGAGAGAGATAAGACACCCACGCTGTCCAGAGGGTGTCTCAGCTTCTGAGGACAGCAGCAGAATGTAGAAACTCAGGACTGCTGGTTCAATTCCAGGGTGTAGAAGGGTGTGTTCTCTGGTCATTATGAACCCTTCTGCCCCTGCGCTCACAGCTTGTTCCCATTCCCCTTTGTTTCGATTAGTATTCCTCCTACATTACCATTTCCCTATCTCCTACTTCCTCTTTTCCATTTCTGCTCTGGCTCCTGCAACCCTTCTCCCTACCCCAATATCTCTCACCTCTGCATTCAACTCTGAATGCTTCCTCCTCCTGGGCACCAGCAAGGGCAGCACTGAGACCACAGGAGTGACAGCTGATGTCCTTGCAGTTCCTGCCCCTGGCACCAGGAGGAGCAACTGCAAGGAAAATCCTAGTCAGCCTCTGCAGCCCTGGGCTGCAGCACGCTCAGTACAGACAGAATCCTTAAAGAATTTCAGTGCCAGAACACTGAAGTCTCTACCGAGCAAGTGCAAACCAAGAATTTTCAGAGGCTCATAAGTGGGCCAAATTGGAATTGATTTTCACAGGAGAATATAAGGCACATCTCTGATACCAGGAGGACCCCTGTACCAAATATGAAGTCCCTGCTCCAAAACACAGAGGTACTAGAGCGTCTCAACAAATTGTGACACTTTTAAAAAACAAATATAGGCAAGTTTGTTCTGAACTATTTTACCGGAAACCTTCCAGAAAAATCTGGCTTGAAGCAGATACACAGCATGGAAAATTTGAGCCAGAATGGTTTAAGTCTGGCAGAGTTATAGGCAACTAAAAAAAAACAGTGGGCAATCTCAACTACAAGTGGCGCTACCAGTCTCATCTATATTCCCAATGAACTGAACCTTAGAAACAAGCAAGCGCCAGGAGATGAAATGGACATCGCCAACTTGAAACCTAGCCAATTTCAAAACATGACTTAAAAAGCAATTGCAGATACTACACCTACCTTCAATTTCTGTGATTTCACAACTATGTTTTTCTTTTTTTCAAATGTGCCCTCTCCTAGAGCTGTGTGATAGGCACAAAAAAGGCATTAATTGCTGTCAAATGCACAGAGTACATTAATGTGTGTGTGTGTGTAGAAACACATTTCCTCTCTAATCTCTTTCAGTTACAGCCTTCTCAGGTGTTACAAGTAAAGAACAGTAAGTAAAGGATTCAGAGATTTTGTTTCTTCCAGTTGACAGGTGTGTCTTGCTGAAATAAAGCATCGGTTCGGCATACACCTTGTTTCGAATGCCACTGTTAAGGGCCGGCTCTTCGTGCCTGTGCAGCTATTTCTTTTACATTACGTCAGTGAATGTCAGTAATCGGGCAAAACAAAAAGCCAATTGCAAACACCCATATATTGTTATTACCAAGTTACCACTTACAGAAATGTTGTGTAGAACATTAACAATAGGTGACTACCGGATGCATGAACACCCAAGTTTCCTGCAGATTAACAGTGAAAATGTGAAAACCTGACTCATACCAGATAACAAGCAACTGCTTCAGGAAATTCACAATAAAATCTAGTTCAGGTCAGTGCAGTTGCTGTGCATGTATTTCAGCTGGATCTGAGTACTTAGGCGAATTATTTACTTTACTTAATATGGGCCTATTTCTCCGTTTGTAGCTAATTCCTAAAATGTTTTAAATACTTAAGTAATCTGTTACAAATAGTTTATCTCCTCACCTCCCTTACATTTCCTAGTAGAAAGAAAATTGTAGACAAGTGTTTTCAAAAGCATTCTGCCCTCTAAATTAATTTCCCTTCTGGACAGGGTGAAATCTTTAGATTGAATGGGAAGCTCTCTATTTTTTTTTTTTTTTTAAGACTATGCTCACTCAACCTAATAAACTGATTATTTAAAGTTTTCTTATTGGTGAACTTAAGATATTTCAGTTTTCATAACCATTTTATTGGTATTTCCATGGAAAGTTAAAGTTTAGCAAGATTACATTAAGAAAAATAACTCCCTAGTGCTAACCAGCATACCTGATGGACTGAGTACAGAATTAGAAACAGGGAATTATTGAGTTCTAATCCAAGCTCTGCTAATGACTCATCTTGTGGCCTTGGACACATTATCCGGGCCAGCATTTTCAAAGAATTGTCCATTAATTTTAGGTGTCCAACTGGGGACACCTAGGGTTGACTTTCAGAGGTGCCAAGCAACTCCCCACTCAAATTATAAGTGCTCAGCTCTTCTGAAAAAACAAAAACCAAAACGGTCCCTTTGTTTTCATACCTGTACCTGGGTCAGTCTTGGAAAAATAATGATTTTTAAGCAGCGTTTAAAGTGAACCAGTAGATGTTTAAAGCAGTGTAGGAACTGGCTTGTAAGGTCTGACACAAAGCTCACTTACTGGTATGAACTGAATAATTTACAAGCCACACAGGTAAAGCATCACAAGTCTCACATTCCAGCAATATGACTGCCTCATCAAGGAAACTCATATGCTCCTTTCAATTAAAAGCTTCAATTTCACATGCAATTGGTGGCTGATCCATCTTCCCACATGAATTTCTGAATGCTATACTGTAAAAAGTGAGCAGAGGTGTCTTTGAAAGGCCAAACCATTTTTCTATAGAGACTCTACTATCTGAAAAGATACTGTGAGTCAAAACTGCAGCAAATTAAGTTTATTTTTGCTTCTTGCAAGGATTTGAGTATAACTGTTGTTACTGTCCATAAACTTCCCTTCTCTTGGTCATAATAAAATACTTTGACTTAAATTAGAGAGAACAAACAGTGCAGTGGTTACACAAGTTATGTAAACTAGTTATTACTCAATTTCCTAAATAACTTATATTACAATATTTATATATTTTCATTTATCTTTGGTGGAGTACAATGTTTTCACTGAAACTTTATTATCTTTTCAGGGTCAATTGTGGCTCTAAATTTGGGTTTATAAATGTTATGATCTGAGACAAGTAGCAGTGCTTTCAATTTAAAAACAAAACATTCTAGAGAAAGTTGTTTTTCAAAGCAAACATTTCCCTTAAGTGTTTGCAACTCAGATATTGCAGACTGTGCTAGTGTATGAGAACCTGAAGGTGAAATGAAATAGAAATTGATAATAAACAAAAGGAAAACTGACTAGTACATTTTTATTGTCTGGTCTGGGAGAAATGCAGAAAGTAAACAATCCACATAAGTAGTGAAAACTGAACAGACTCTAAAGTTCTGTCAGGAAATATAAAATCCAGCGGTGTCTTTATAATATAATAAAAAGGACCTTAAGATGTGCCAGCTTAGGTTTGTATTAGTGAATTTAGTGCCTATGAACACTGTTGACTTGCCAGTCAGAAAATGAAGTCCTCTTAAATGCTTCCTTTGCTCCCTTCCTCATGCCTTTGTCCATTCCTCCCCCTAATCTTAGACTTCTCCCCCTTTCTTTGGGTACCAGGAAACTTCCCCTTCTCTACTCAGACCCCTCCCTTCTCTGAAGCCTATCAATAATAATTAATTTCAGAAGAAGTGTATACACATAAATGAATTTGCACCATCTTCAGTTTTTATCTTTATCTGGTCAGGTAGTGCCTTGTGTCTAAACCACTTACCTGTCTAATTTAGAATGTGAGATATTTGGGATAGGGATCACACCATGTTTTACTGAGTAAACACAATCACAATGCTCAGATAACAAATAATAGAGCTGTCTTTGTTTTGATTACAGCTGGTCAAGTTATACTCATGAGTAGACTATCAGACTATTGTGACAGTTTGGGGAATAAGTCAATTTATAAATTCCATTCTGTTTTATGAACAGCATTTATAATTGTAACTTTTGGTGTCGACTGGAACCTCCATTTAGGAGCAGAAAGACTGTTTGGGAAGCTGAAACTAAGTTCCTAGGGGCAGAGAGGCTGACTTTTAACAACTCTGCCCCCGGCAACTGATGGAAAATGGAAAATCCCAGTCAGAAAAGAGTGTCAGATCCTGCTTTTAAAAGTGAGATGCTCTCTAAACAAGGGAGCTAGTCCATCATCAGAAACAGAAGCCAGAGTGGGGAGTGGGAACAGGACTCAGGAGATGCTTCACTTGTCTGTTTTAAGTGAAGTCTCTGGCTCATGTATGTGTTATTGGCCATTGAAATCATACTGTATTGTTTCTGCAACCTGATGGGGTGATAAACTTTGTAAACAAACAGAAAATAACATTTCCAATATAAATTTGTGAATGAATCATCAATTATAATAAAATTCATGTTTTTTTTTCAATGAAGAAACCAGCAGCCATCTGAATGTTCATGAACAATTAAGAACCTCACACACAAATAATAAACTTGCCAGATTTATTCCATGAAAATATGACGATTTCTGTACTATTTAACTGGCTCTAAGATAAAGATCACTGTAGTTATTTAAAGTGCATTGAGAATATTTGCTGTAAATTTGGAATTCTCTATGTACTCAACCTAATATATGCTCTGTACAGTTAAATAACTGCTACCTGGTAAAACCAGAAGCAGAAGAGTTGGACACTTGTAATTAAATCCAGCTTTATTTTTCCAAGATCACTTTTTCACCTCCACCTAATACTATAAAAGAGGGTGCGTTTAAAAATTAAAAGCTTTCATTAAATATACTGCATTGGCTGTATTATTAGCTAGCCCTTGCTTTGAAGATACTGTCTTAACAGTGTTAGAGAAGGTGAAGCTTGAAACTTAAGGTTTATTCTTTTTTGATAGTTGCCTGGCACATTTTAAGACTTAAGTCTCCTGTTTTTCTAGAAGCATATAGATGTGCAGAATAGATTCTCTCTGCAGCTGCTTTAGATTAAAGACACCTGAATTCTAAGAACTTCATTACAGTCTGAAATAGTTAACACAGCTTTCCATAATTAATCAGTTCTGCTCTGTATAACTAATCTGACCTTTGAGTGTGTCATGTCTAATAAAAAAATTGACTACTAATTAGAAAAGCTTATGGTATATGGCCCTACTAAGTAACTACTACAAAATGTTTAGTGAAATTAAGCTTAAAGTATTTAAGGCACATTTTATTTTGCACTTAAGAGCTTGAGTGATTTTTTTTCCACTAAAGCTACTGTATGTTTGAGTAATTAGGCACACATTTGTTACACCTGCCAGTAATTTGTTTTTTCAACTTGGAAAAAAAATGCAAGTGGTTAGATAGTTCGCTGCGCTGTGTTTTATGAAAAGGAACCTCTTATCTCTCCCTCCTTGGGTGTACAAGCGCTGATAAGCAAGAAGTCCTTAGGTTGCACCCATAAAAACACTAAAAGATGTTCTGGCATTAACAGTGTCAGAGGGCACGGACATTTGTTATCTTACTGCTTATATACAGGCAGTAGATCCATCCAACTTGGAAAGGGACTTCTGACTCCCCTCTATCCCCACCCCCTGTTAAAATCCTTTCAACATAAAACACCACCACTAGTGAATTTAAACAGAAAGAATATTAGTGAGAAACTCTTAGGGTGAAATCCTGATCCCACGGAAATCAGTGACAAAACTATTAACGTCAACAGGACCAGGACTTCACCCTTAGTTTTCTGCATCCTAAAATCATCTAATCTAGGATTGGTGTGTTGTGATCTGATGTCCCTGAATGGCAGGTAGCAGCACCAATTACTAACCTAAGAATGGTTTCAGAGTAACAGCCATGTTAGTCTGTATTCGCAAAAAGAAAAGGAGTACTTGTGGCACCTTAGAGACTAACCAATTTATTTGAGCATAAGCTTTCGTGAGCGACAGCTCACTTCATTGGATGCATACTGTGGAAACTGCAGAAGACATTATATACACAAAGACCATGAAACAATACCTCCTCCCACCCCACTCTCCTGAGTTTGTGGGGAGGAGGGGGTGGAGGGTGAGAAAACCTGGATTTGTGCTGGAAATGGCCCAACTTGATTATCATACACATTGTAAGGAGAGTGATCACTTTAGATAAACTATTACCAAGGAGAAGGAGAATGGAGTGGGAGGAGGTATTGTTTCATGGTCTCTGTGTATATAATGTCTTCTGCAGTTTCCACAGTATGCATCTGATGAAGTGAGCTGTAGCTCACAAAAGCTTATGCTCAAATAAATTGGTTAGTCTCTAAGGTGCCACAAGTCCTCCTTTTCTTTTAACCTAAGAATTGGTCTGTTCTCTATATATTGTCACTTTCTCTGTGTTTCAACTCCCAGGCACTTATCACAGTGATAACAGAAAACCCAAAGCACTTCACACAGGAATAAACACACTGGACCGAAACAAGTGTACTATACTTCCCACCATCCATTAACAAAGGACCAGGGAATGGATTGTACAATGTGCTGCCGCTAGAAAGGGAAGCTGGATCCAACTCTCCTACTGGAAAACTACCTGAGAGTTTAAAGTTGAAGAAACTGTAGAGGTAGTGGGAAAAGTTGGTTGGAAAGTTTTCACTGGAAATGTTGTTTCAGTGAAATCAAAACTTTTTGGGAAGTCACTGACAAAATTTCATTTTGAAAATAACTGGAAAAAAGTTTTGCAAGTGTTAAAATGTCCACGTTACATAAAACAAATTTTAAAAGTGTCAAAATCGTTTAGACTGACCTAAAATGCATTTTGTTCTGTGAATAGTTTTGATACTGTCTTTTCATCCCAATTCAGGATGAAACAAATCTCAGTTTTTCACTGGACAGAAAATCCATTTTCTAACAAGCTCTAGTAGTGGATAGAACTGTGCAAAGGACAGAAGTTCTGTTTCATGAAGGATTTAGAGATTCAAATTTGGCTTTTTTTTCACATCAGAAAAAAAACTTGACAATTCCAAAATGCTCCACAAAGGAAAATTGAAACATTTTCATTTTCACAAAATCAAAACATTCTATTTCAATTTCTGCTGTTTTATAATTAAACCAAAATTAAGATAAAATAAAATAAAAAGAAATTAAAAAAAAAGTAATTTCAACAAAAAATTGAAACATTTCGTTCAGAAAAATGTTGAAACAGGACACGTCAAATGTGTTGGAACTTTTTGCCAGTTTTCTTCAGATACAAAATTCCAGCAAAACTGACCAAATTTTGCTAAGTATTGTGATTTTAACAGAACTGCATATACAGATGGGATATGGTTCCATCGAAAAGTTTCAACCAGCTCTAGTCATGGACTTTATCCCACCACCATTCCTTATAACTTTCTTGAGGTTATTTCCATCTCTGTTCCTTATATGACCAAAATACAGAAGTTTGGGCCTGTTCATTTCTGACAACAGAGTCCAGGTCTCTCCAAGACTATTTCTAACATAGGCATTCATCTGGTTTCCCACCCAGGAGATACACAAAAGTCTTCACCAACACCATTTCTCAAAGGCTTTAAATTTTCCTCTTGTCAGAAGCATCAGTTTCCCAGGATTCACATCCGTAAGTTCCTATTAAAAAAGTCATTACACTTTTCATCAACCAAACCTTTGTACATTTCAAGATGCCACGGTTTTTCCCTCACTTTCATAAGGGAGGCCACAGCTAAGCAAGCCAGCCCCAGTGTTCTTCCAATTTTTTTTGGAGCGGCCTTCTCCGTTGGCTCTGTATGGATCCCAGGTAACTAAATTCAGGTACTGCCTCCACAGCTTGACTGTCCATCAGGGTGTGCACTTGCTTCCTGTTATTAATGATCATGTCAGCGTATGGACATTTTGGTTGTGCCACATTCAGGGATAGACTATATTCCTCAGTAACTGTTTTTACAGATGCCAACATTGGTTGCATTGCCTCGATATTGCAGCGAAGAGTATCAGCATATCCAAGGCCATTTAAAAAGGTCTCTACCAATGGAAATCCCAGCTCCTTCCCCAGCTTGCCTAATAATACATTTGCATACATGTTGGAAAAACTTGGGAACAGAATACACCCTTGTCTCACACCCTGCCCAGTGGGAAACCACTCGTCGCCTTTTGTGGTTTCCACCGTGGTCTGTTGTTGTCAGTAGAGCCTTGCAATGAGCTCACTGAGGTGCTTTGGAAACCCCATGGCACCAGTATTCTCCAAAGATGGTTATGTTGGATGGGATGAAATTATTTGGAGTAGGCAGTGAAAGACAATCAAGGAGGGGTTATGCTCCCAGCTCTTTTCAATGTAACGGATATTCACAATTTGATCACGTGTCTCGTCCCCCTCTGAAACCACCTTCTTGTGGGGGTAACTCTGCTTCTATCTTGCGCTTCATAGAAATTCAATTGTTATTTGAAGGGATTTTTTGTAATAGGAAGGTTAAAAAATGAATCAGTAAAAATCTGAAAATGATTAAGACCTTGATCCAGCAGATTACTTTAAACACACAATTAACTTTAAACATCTGAGCAGTCCAATTGACTTCCAAATTATGCTCATGCTTGAATTCCTTTCTAGATCGAGGACTGGAACTCTGTGGGTATAATGCTAAATGTAAGAGAAACATCTAGCTATTTGGTGAAATTTTGTTTTTTTTTTCCTGTAATTGGATGCTGGCATATTTTTGTGGAAGAGAGATTCAATTTACTGGACTAGTTTCTCCAAAATTTTTGAAGATTGGCAGTATCTATTTTAAGTAGAAATCCATTAGTAATTTTTTCATCATAGTCAGTGATTTATGCACAGGTTTTTCTGAGCCCTTGACGTTTGCCAATATTCTCTCAGTAGAAGCCACAAGAACAGTACAGTGTGTTGGGGCAGTTCTGATAACAACAGATCTGCAAAGAGTGAGTATGTGCTATGTATTCCAGCACTTCGGTATCTAAAAGGCATAAAAGGGCCACACTTCAAACCCACTATTAGAGAATTTAAAAAAAAAGACACTTTAACCATTTGCAATTTTGAGGCAGGGCACCCAGGCCCAATGCTTTTCAGTCTGAAGAATGTCCATTTCTCAGACTGCCACTCAGAAAAGAGGCTGTGAAAAACTGAAAATGAAGGTGGTGTAAAACGAAAGCTCTCTCCTGATATGCAGTGTTCAGCAATCACACCCTATAATCACCGCTGAAATAACTGTATGATGAAAGCTACATTGTTTTGATTTTTAGAATTAAAGTAGCTTTTCATATAACTTGACCATACTGCCATCTAGTGAACAAAGTTGCTCTTAAGAACAGAGAAGGAACTGTAGGCCTGTTTCTCTTCTTCATACCAGATAAGGAAAATAGGAAACTTGGACATTTCCCAACTGCTCTATTGATCATCCTGCATTAGCAACCCCTTCTATTGTACTCTGCAGACACAACAATGTCCTGAAATACAGCATGGATCAAAGCTAGGGATAGAGAAAGGATTAAAAGAAAAATGCTTCCCCCCTCACCTAAATTAAGACATTGGAAACTTAAATATCTTTTTCTTTTAATAAGCACCAATTAATTACACAGAAACCAAGGTGTGTCTGGGAACAGAATGAAACTCATCCAGCAAGTGTCAGCCCAAAGGGAAAATATGCAGCCTCGCCCCAACAAGGCAGCAAACATTAAGACCAAACTTATCATTTATATCTCACACCAATAATTATGCTCAGTCTGAAGCCAGAGCACCTCTGGCTGTGATTGTTCTCTGAGATGAACTGGATAGGAATCAGACCTAGACAGGTTTCAGAGTAACAGCCGTGTTAGTCTGTATTCGCAAAAAGAAAAGGAGTACTTGTGGCACCTTAGAGACTAACCAATTTATTTGAGCATGAGCTTTCGTGAGCTACAGCTCACCTCATCGGATGCATACCGTGGAAACTGCAGCAGACTTTATATACACACAGAGAATATGAAACAATACCTCCTCCCACCCCACTGTCCTGCTGGTAACAGCTTATCTAAAGTGATAGTTATTGGATGGGAGATTTCCAAGGAGATGCCAGTGCAGAAAGTGGTACTGGTAATTCAGTACTGCACCAATAGTCCAGCATGGCATGGTGTTAAGGGGCACTGAGCTACAGAAGATATTAAAGCAGACGTTTGGATCAGTTTTGGTCAATAGAGGTTAATAAGAGATCTTTGTCCTGATCACATTGCAACAAAGCCCCCTGCAGTTTCAACTGGATAAGATGACCACTTTCCACCCTAAAACACTTGTGTACTCTTGCTATGTGCTACAGTCTGCACTTCACTCAGCATGCAACTATGCTTCTGCTATACTGAATCTATACTGTATAGTTTGTAATGGGTTTTTAAGAGTTAAATTTGGGGTCCTTCTGGATAAAAGGCACATGCATATATGCCCACCTATCTCGTGTAAAAGCTTCACATGGTTTTAGAATTCTGTGCCTGTACATGTTGAGACATCTGCATGTGTATTAAAAAATTTAAGATGGCGATCACTTACTAACTTTTTGTTCTGCTTTTCAACTGGGTCATGAAAATTGTGTAAAAAGAAATCTTGTGCCCACGGACTTTTTGTTATAAGGGAAGCACCTCAAGTTTTGTGCTCACATGGCTCGTTTTTGTTTTCTTTAAGATCAATAGGCTGATAATAGTCTCTTAATAGTGCCTGCTATTAAGAGACAATGCTCCCGAGAACCACATTAAGCTTTTGCCGGAGTTTACTAGATATGCAGGTCTGGAGATGGAGAGAGCAGGAAGCCAGCAATATTCTCTGCTAACTTACGTAACAGGATGGGATGGAGGGGTTTTGTTATTTAACTAGAAAAAGGCAATTTTCATCTATTAAAAAAAAAAAAAAAGTTTTCCACTTCCATTCAAATGACCAGAATGGTCTGGTCAGGGACCTGCACATTGGCAAAAAAAAAAAAGGCCCTGAAGTTCTTTAAACCCCAAAATCTTTGGCACAATCTGAAAGAAATTCATGCTTCAAGGAGCTTTGTGAGGTTTGGAGTTTCATGTACTGCAAAGCTTTCAAAAGTCACCAAAGCCTGAACACATTCTCTTTACACTGTCTCAATGTGTGATTTGCCGTACATCTGTTTTCTGTGTCATCTAACTTTGGCTGTACTTTTAAACAGAGATAAGAGGTACATCCCAGTTTGATCCCTGGGCAAATCCCCGTCTAGCGCTTGCTTTCAAGTGGAAGTAAAAAATACCTCTCTCACTTGATAAAAGCAGAGCATTCACTTTGAAGATGGATGGCATTATAAAAAGAAAGTTGAAAAGTAGCCCAGACTGTTGACACCTGTCCTTGTGACAAAGAGAGCATGCTTGTAATCATTTGAACTTACTACTGCTTTTTCTTCAGCAACAGAATTGCTCTGACTGTATAGTTGAAGGGACCCATTACTGACAATCCGACTTCTCTCTGCCCAGCACACAGTGTTGAAAAGTGGGGTGGAGGGTACAATCCCACTGACAACAAGGTTATTGAGTGTACAGTACTAGCCTCCTAATCACTACGCTTTGGGAGCTCAGATGATAATCTCTACAGTCTCTCTTGCACAGTCACAAGTACTTTACTTTTTATCTCCCAACCCCCATTCTCTTGTACTTGAGCTCAGGCTAACTGGAGCCAGCCTATGCTGGTAACCACTTGATCAGAACTCATGGAAACAGACGGGCAGTACTTACTGTTGTTCGATACAAAGGGGAGCTTTATCTGAAATTTTGTCCTGCCAAAGTTATAGTTGAAAGGTGACCTGTAAAGGAAGAGAGACATATTGGGCCTGTGCCCTTTTATGTCTCTTACAGCTGTATAAAAAAAATGACTAGATTTTTTCCTCTCCTCCATCCCTCCCCCAGATTAGAAAGGCAGGTCTCTTCTTCTCTGAAAGCCACTGTGGTCATGGGAGAATTGGTGTCATGATATCACAAGAGTTAGAAGACTGAGAGCTGAATAACACAAGGAAGGAAATTTTAATCAGGCTGTTTAAAACTCTAGAATGTCTCCCTCCTTATCTCCCTCCACCCCCATGCACACAAATTACCCCAATGGCTACTGAACATTTGGAAAAAGAGAAGCCTTTGTTAAGGATTAATTGAAAAGCTAGGGATATTTAAAGTGTACGAGCTCACATTCACCATTGGACAAAAAAAATTTCAAAATTGACAAAACTTCAACAAAAACTTCCATAACTTCCAAAACTACTTTGACTAGCTCCACAAAGAGGCCCCGTAGCAAACCCAGGGAAGACAGACATTATTCCTGGTGTTTAAATTTTAAAACACGCACAAACTTCAATACAAACTTTAAAAAGAAATTTCTGGGCGTAAAAGCCAACACATTTCAGACTTTCTTTCTATATAAAGCTGTTAAAAATGGCACAAGCCCAAATTTTTTTAAATAATCTTCATAGGTCACCTTAAAAAAAAACCATAAATGAAAGGTTACATTGTTTGTGCACCACATTATTAGTGAAAAGTGTTTTTAAGCTGCCTGTGTTCCCTTAAGTGTGTTACTTAATCTGTATATGTTCAAATATGTGGTAAATACCTCAAACCAAAGAGGGAGAAATGCCAGACCATTAGTCTAAAGGCCAGTCAGCTTGGGAACCTCATCAGAGTTAATCCTCATTTAGTGTTGGCTAATTATTTGGCACTATATCTCAAATGATGGCAGATTCCACCTCCCTATACGCATGTGCCAAAACATATTCACAGCTGCCAACTAAATATGAAAGCGTGGGAGTACTCGATCAGCTTCCCTTCACGTTATGTGGGAGTGCCCCAGGACAGAACGTTTGGGGACAATGTGCTTATATACCTGAGTAAGGAATTCCTTGGCAAAGTGCCCAAATCAAACCACACATCTGCGAGAACCTGAACAAATCCAGGGAAAACAAAACTCTGAAGTAAACGTCTTTTCTGCACTCCAACAATTGGCCAGAAAATGCATCCTTTTCAAATTGGTGGGAGCAAGTCTGCTCACCTTAATTAACATTTATATATGTGCATGGCATGTAACAGAAACATTGTGTTCAGCAGGAAGGTCTCCTTTGCAACAAGAAAACATCTCTCAGGACACTCTCATGCAGATACAGAGAGATCTAGTAGACAGTTTAGTCCTAAACTAGGCTGTTTTTTGCGGGTCATGAGTTCAAGGCATGATTCCCATTTCTAATTTAGACTCGGTCACATCCTTGCTATCAACACAAAACAAAGAATATAAGGAAGCCGCAGGGACAGCTGGGTTTCAGACAACAGAAGTTACTAGCTATATGCAAACATACAAGGCCTAGCTGCAGATGTACACTTCCTCTCTGCTATGTTCTGGCAGCTTCCGCTATAGAATATAGACAAGCCCACTAGAGGGCTCCCAAACTATTTAAAAGGATACTACCCAATTCCTATATACTATTAAAACTATTACAATAATTTAAACAACTAAATTCATTCATCTGCATGTAATACAGTGTTATTGTCACAACAGAATGACTTCTGTCCAATGATACTACTGTATGTTTTTTGCTATCCAGAACAGGAGTGTTACAGCCTTGAACTAAGAGTAGTCTCTTCCATGGAGGTCAAAACTCTGCTAGTCCTGTTTTGGTTGACTCAAACTCCACAGGGATGCCACAAAAGGAAAAAAAACAATAACTTGATTCACACAGGCAACAAAAATTGTTCAGAACAGTTTGAGACTACTCAGGCTTTATGACCAGGTGACGTATCACCCAACTCAGCAGATGTCACTGGGAGGCTGTTGGATTCAGTAGGACAAGAAAATTAAGGTGTGCTGGGAAAATCTATTAATGAATCTTTGGGGGGTGGACCATTACACATAATGACCCAATTATATGTGCAAGTGAGACAACAGAAGACATGGTTGTGTACTTGACTGTCAACAAAGGATAGGGCCATAATAACCAAAACTTTACAGAAAGAAAAAAGCACACACGGACACCAATTGTGAAAAAAATATATACGTTTGTCGCATGCACAGACAATTCTGCAGGTGGGGCAAGGAAGTGGAAGAATCCAGATGACATTACAATAAGGGAATATTGAAAATTACTATCGGTAGCTACTTTGGATATTTGAGACAAATCTTTAGACAAAATTCTGGATGCTTCAGAAAAAGAAAAAGCTAGTGAAACTGAAACTGCTTTTCTAGTAGCTGTTTTGCACCAATTTAATTTCAGAGGAGAGGTGCTAAAACTTATTCCACCAAAGAATGCTCAAAGGAATTTGGGGATGGATTGTTGGAAAGAGTTAAGAACTGGCCCACAGCGATGTGAAAGCCAGTACAGGTTAAGTAAGAATTTACCCTAACTTCCCCATACTGAAATCAAGTTTAATAAAATGTCCTCCCATTACACTTCTCATAATGAAGAGTCTTAGAGCCTGTTTCTACTAGAGCTTTTTACCTTGAGCTAAAGGGATTGCCAATTAACTCAAGACAGTCAACAGCTTGGAAAAGGCTAGCCTGCACACTCCCCAAATGTTTGTTTCAGGCTATAGTGAGTTTACCTGAGTCTGATCCCTAGGGAAATCCTAGGGGCTGTCCACTCCCTCTTCTCCCAACAAAATCTTCCTGTGATGTGGTCAACTCAAGAACCTTCCCAGTAGGGGCTTCCCTCCTGCTTCTGAACTACAATCTAGAGTGAATCACACATCTAAAATCCTGCAGTCAAGTCTCATGAGCTTTGGTATTTTTGGAAGCAAGATGTGCTTTTAGGCATAAATACCACTGGAGTGCCAAAAGAGTGTAACTGAACTGATGGGACCTAGCAGGTAAATTAAATGGAGATATGGTAGCTGGACTTGCTAAAGTGCAAAGCACCACTTATGCGCACTCTGCATGACTTAACTTGAAGCAGTGTACTTTGATCTATAAAAATGATACCAAAACACGACATATGTATACAGTATGAGATTTAATAAGATGCATCCCTTTACTCTGACAAAGTAACATGTCAGAGGCACCTGCCTGCCTTAAGAACTGAGTGTGTGTCAAGTATGTTTCATCCCATCCCAAGCACAATAAAAACAGCTGAAATATCTTTCATGTGTAGGTAAGAGGCAGTTACTTACCTTAGTCACTGAATGTTCTTAAAGATGTGTGGTCCCTACATGTATCCCATTATGGGAAGGCATGGGGTGCATGCATACCCAAAGCAGAATAAATGTAGGGACCAGCATTCAAAGAATTACCCTTTGGGCTAATCTGCCCATGATTATAGTCAGTCAAAAGGGTTTTCATTTCTATTTTGTAATTTATATGTACTTGATAGGTGCTTATATGCATTAGAATGCATTCAAGCATAAACTAGACCATCACTAGGAAAACACTATTCAGCGTGATTAAATTGTAAAATAGTTGCCAATTCCTAATTTGTGATGACTGAAGTTTGGTAGCAAAGATACTCATTTTATTCCTAGCCACACCCACCTCTCAGGTAAAGTGGAAAATAAACGTACACTGCACAAGCTACGTTTTAGAGTCCAAACTAGTTCATCATCTTACAATACTGCATCTTACAATACTGCAAAACAATATATATTTATGGCTAATGCCATGGAAATTATGTGGAGAATTTCGCACACCAGATTCTGAAGAAATCACCTGGATCGATTGGTCTTCAGCTGTCATTAAGACTGCACTGATCACAACACATCCACCATTCTTCTCGCACTCTCGCCTTTCTTCTCCATGTTCGTCCGAAACGTTTTCTGCAGAAATATTTTAGAATATTTGCTTTGTTAAGCAAATTTACTTAAATAACCCACCAATAAGTTGTTCAGCAAGTGCTTTCTTGATTTAAAAAAAAAAAAAAAGACAGACTCATTCTATTTAAGCTTTTTCATCTTCACATTGTTTAGTCACCCTTCTATTTACCCATTCTCTTCCCTGACCCTAGAGATCTTTCAATCCCTCGTAAGCATCTCTTCTCCTTTTCAGAGACCTATGTTGGGACCCCTGCTCTCCCCGAAAAGACTTTTGATAAAATGGGCCCAGAGGAAGAAGTGGCAATAAGGATTTCCTAACTGAGACTTCTTCCTGACTGTGTTATTGGAAAGGAGGGGTGGGGTTGCCTACATACAGAACAACTCCCAAGCTTCACAGCATTTGCAGGACCAGCAGGAGGGCTGAGTTCAGAGGCACAGGAATTCCATGCCAATGACCAGCTCTATATCCACGGAAAACCTCATCCTGGTCCTTTGTAGCCTTCTACTAAAGCTACGCTTTCAAGACTTCCTCAGCAGTGGGTCCTGCAGGGAACAACTTTGAAAGGAGATCTCCACCATGGAAAGTTAAAATCTAAAGGCTGTGCCATATCTCCACAGTGCCAATGAGAAGATAATGTCTGTCCCTGGCCTGCTTCCTCCCAACTTGCAGATCTCCAGACCCAAAAGGTAAGGGGAGGGGGCTGCAGAGGCAGCTGACCCATTTTTGTGCCCAATCCATCTGGCAGAGACCCCTCCTTGCAGGAATCTTGGGGTAGCCATTGGGCTCATTTCCATTTCCCAACAGACACACACACACACACACACACTAGTAGAAGAGTGTGCTAAATGCCAACGCGTGCAGCCACCCAACGAACATTACAGATATTGTCACTTGAAAAAACTTCTGCTGACACATACATTAGTTGACAGAACAGTCCTCATCTTCTCACAAGTGAGTTGTTATGAGGCTCATGACCCAGGCAATCACGAATTTGCTCATGACCCAATTCTCTTTGTTGAATTCCGTGGCTGCCAGGCAAGGAAAGATACAAAACACTGTGTGCTGATGTGATAGACACACAGTTTAACCAATGGAAGGCAAACCAATCATGTACAATAGAATGGTATATTTTCAAACTTATGGATGCACACCTCTAACAAATGCTTCCTATAACCCAGTGGTCCCCAAAGTTTTTTTTTTCCACAGACCACTTGAAAATTGCTGAGGGTCTCGGTGGACCACTTAATGATCTTTCCAAACGTTGTTTGTACCGTTAGCTAAGTATTGTAAAGCACTTTGGATAAAAGTGCTATATAAAAAAACCTAAATAATGATTAACATGTTTTTGTTCTACAAATAGAAGCACACAACTCATATTTTAATATCAGTAGTCTCTCCCTCGCTGTGGCAACCACCAAGCTGGGAAGGAAGGGGGCGTGTCTCCCTCTCTCCCCGCCACGGCAGCTCCTGAGCTGGGACTGGGAAGGAGGGGGTTCTCTTCACAGCAGCTGCAGCCCTTGAGCTGGAGCAAGTGGCCTCTTTCTCTGACTGCTGCAGCCCTGCACATCCCAAATTCCCCCCACCCCCTCTTCTCACCCCACTGCCCCCCCACCTACCTCACCTCCTATTTCCCCCCATCTCACCCTCCCACCTATCCCTATTCCCCCTGAGGCCACCACCTCACTTACATGTGCATCTTCTCCAGGGTCCAGGCATCTAATTAGTGGAGCCATGTCTGTGCAGCTCCACTAATTAGGTGGGTGACCCTTCACTCTCTTGTGTGCGGCCGCCCAGACATGCACCTTAGAAGGAACTATCCGCGGACCACCTGAATGGAGCTCATGGACCACAGTTTGAGAACCTCTGCTATAACCAACAGAATACTGGAGCTGAGCTATAAACTCTGGACCTTTTCCCACAGGGTATGGGTATGAATCAGATTTAGTGTGGCTGATGTGATCAGGTCCTATGATGGTGTCCACTGAATAGATATCTATACATATATTATAGATAGATATAGATATATAGACATATATAATGTTAGATAATACATATCTATTCAGGGGACATACATCATAGGACCTAATCACATCAGCCACACTATCAGAGGCTCGTTCACCTGCACATCTACCAATGTGATATATGCCATCATGTGCCAGCAATGCCCCTCTGCCATGTACATTGGCCAAACCAGACAGTCTCTATGTAAAAGAATAAATGGACACAAATCAGACGTCAAGAATGATAACATTCAAAAACCAGTCGGAGAACACTTCAGTCTCCCCAGTCACTCGATTACAGACCTAAAAGCGGCAATACTACAACAAAAAAATCTTCAAAAACAGACTCCAACGAGAGACTGCGGAATTGGAATTAATTTGCAAACTGGACACCATTAAATTAGGCTTGAATAAAGACTGGGAGTGGATGGGTCATTACACAAAGTAAAACTATTTCCCCATGCTTATTTTTCCCACTACTGTTACTCACACATTCTTGTCAACTGTTGGAAATGGGCCTTTTTATCACTACAAAAGGTTTTTTTCTCCTGCTGATAATAGCTCACCGTAACTGATCACTCTCTGATCACTCTCGTTATAGTGGGTATGGCAACACCCATTTTTTCATGTTCTCTCTGTGTGTCTATCTATCTATCTTCCTACTGTATTTTCCACTGCATGCATCTGATGAAGTGGGTTTTAGCCCACAAAAGCTTATGCTCAAATAAATTTGTTCGTCTCTAAGGTGTCACAAGAACTCCTCGTTCTTTTTGCCGATACAGACTAACATGGCTACCACTCTGAATCCTAAAAGAGATGCTCTTTCAAAGTTCAAATAGAAATGTATTTAGGGAAGCCCTATGGCCTGTGTTATACAGGTCAGACTAGATTATCACAATCCCTTCTGGCCTTGGAATCCATGAAGTACTTTGAAATCTGCAGGAACCAGCTGGAAGACTACTTCTTCCCCAGTCACTGAGTTCCAGGAAAAAGGACTGACCCACAGAACATGAACAGTCTGTCAGTGTATTTTTTAAACTGACTACATTTACATGTTTAAACGTGAACTACTACTGCTTCTGCAAATCAAGTTACAGTATTTTTCACTTATCTGCCTTGTCTGGAACTAAGGATTCTGCTCTGTATTTTCCCTGCAACTGTACCTAAAACACAGCAAGCAGCATTCTCTTGCATTTCTGTTCTGCTTTAAGAAAAGGAGTACTTGTGGCACCTTAGAGACTAACCAATTTATTTGAGCATATAAATTGGTTAGTCTCTAAGGTGCCACAAGTACTCCTTTTCTTTTTGCGAATACAGACTAACACGGCTGCTACTCTGAAACCTGTTCTGCTTTAGGAGTTAGTGATTTCAAACAAAGTTAAATAAAAGCACAGAACTCACAAATCAGTCAGAGCAAGGTTAAAAGCTTTTCAGGTCTCCTCTAAAGTATAAAGCATACATTCAGGGAAACACATATGCAAGGTACCAGCGACTCAAGTTCTGTTAACATTCCTTATCGGGACAGCATTTTTAGCTTTGTTTGTATCTGCAGTGTTCTGTGCTTGGCTATCTGCCAAAATCCTATGGGCTTGAATAAAAAAGCTCTTCAAAAGCAATCAGTCTTTTTACCCTGGGGGTACGTAGAGGTCTTCCAGGGGGTACATCAACTCATCTAGATGTTTGCCTAGTTTTACAACAGGCCACATAAAAAACACTAGCTAAGTCAGTACAAATTAAAATTTCATACGACTTTATATACACTATATGCTGAAATGTAAGTACAATATTTATATTCCAATTGATTTATTTTATAATTATATGGTAAAAATGAGAAAGTCAGCAATTTTTCAGTAATAGTGTGCTGTGACACTTTCGCATTTTTATGTCTGATTTTGTAAGCAAGTAGTCTTTAAATGAGGAGAAACTTGGGGGTACGCAAGACAAATCAGACTCCTGAAAGGGGTACAGTAGTCTGGAAAGGCTGAGAGTCACTGTTTTAAAGGATCTAGGTTCAGAAACTAGGAAACACCCATCACACTTGTCAAAAGCATAGATCTTTTCCATAAAGGGTATAGGAGAGTTTACCAACCTAGGATGAGGGTATTATCCGATTACATTTTGGGGTTTTTCCCTAAACCACTCTTCTCTGGACAGCAATTCCCTTTGTCAGTCAAATAGAGTTACATTATGAAACTGTGTTCAAACAAAACAAAAACACGCCATAATACCACTGTTTAACATGCTCAAGACACCAACTTTGTTACACAAAAGGTTTGGTCCTTTCTTTGTAAGTGGGACCAATCATGCTAGAACCAGACTATGAAAGCCTATTCTTTTAAGGGTCCCATCTGCATTTGGAGGACAGATTCAGTGACATTTATACCATTGTTGTCAAAGAACCTCATCAAAATGCTGATCCAACTTGTAGTGTAGAATAGACCTTAACCACGTTTCATTAAACGGGATAAAGACTTGATGTATACTTTATTTACTTGGCCAGTATTTCTACTTTCCCATTGCAATTACTGATCATACACATGTGTTAAATAATGGCTCCTATCCACTTCCTCTGACTAGTTTTCTCCTTTTGTCACTACAGAACCAAAACAAGTTGTCACGGAAGTTGTGAATTCACAAATTTAGCATAATGACTTTACTGTAGATTAACAAGAGGAGGATATGGGGGTACAAGCTCTTGTTTTAACACAACTAGGAGCAGTAATCAGCAAACAAAGAGCTAATAACAATATAGCTGCCTCCTCTCCCCCATTCATATATATTTTTCAGTTATTTTAACTGGTCTGTCTGTGTAAAGACTTGAACGCAGGAAACACAAATTATTGAACGTGAGAAAAAGACTGGAGTTTAAATTTAGACGTGAACACATTCCTCACTCACTCGGCAAGTCTTTCAGGAAGCGTCTGAGGAGTTAGACAAGCTCAGATCCTCCTCTCCTGGTTTTCATTAACCACCAACTGTTTTCTGGCAATCCCATTTCACTTCAGGTAACTTGTCCCATCCCCACCCTACCCACAGCTGTTAATTCTATTATTTTAAAAGGCATGCTTCTATAATAATCTAGATTTCAATTATCAAAACTGTGCACCAGCAACATTTGGTATGAACAGCTTCTCTACCTAAAAACACTAGTTTGCTAAATATTCATACGGAGAACAATATTAAAGAACCAGTTGTTCAGCAAAAAACAAACACTCATTACCATCCCAATAACCATGTTATCGGAATGGCAGCACATTCTGCTGTTAGGTATCATTATTCTTTACAGTCCAAATTCATGGAACAGTCATGAAGCAGACTGTATTTCTTTTGTATCTGCTGTGTAACATCACCAAACATTACTCATCCAAGCAAACACTGAAAAATTTAAAGTAAAGGCTGACCTTTGAGACCAGTGTTTTCCTTACTGTCTTGAAAGTACAGGAGTTTTCAGTGAAGGAAAATGTCTCAGATTAAATAATACTTGGCAAGAAAGGAAAAACACACACCACTCAAGAAACATCATTTGTCTTTTATGAAAGGTCTAAGTGGTGTCTCAAGAATCCTTTTTTTCCATTAATTTAGTGGTGTGAGATTTACTGATGCTGCTTTATGAATGACTGCCTTGCTACTTATTTGCTAATCTGTTTTGGGATCATTGCTGCAGACTGCTCAAAAAGGAAACACTGACAACTCTCCAACAAAACCACGACACAATACAGTTACTGAGTTAGAAGACCTTAACAACGTTTTTATGGTGGTGAAAATACAGATGTATTTGTGAAAAATTATTTTCCATTTTCAATCCCCTCACCCCTAAGAAAACAAAAACATATGCATCAAAACCAATGTACTGGGTGTACCCTAAAATAGATTATTTTTGTGTTCTCCCAGCAACTCTTTGCTTTCTCAAACGTATTCACATATCTCTAGGATTTATAGCATAATTGTGGAAGTTACTAAGGTTCATGGCTTTAAAAAAAAAAACCCAAACCAAAAAACCCAACCTTCAAGCTAAGTACATGTCTGGATTAGTCAAACACAAACATCTGCACCTACTTTAGATTTCTTCATAATAATGTTACTGCAAAGACTCAAAGTTTCTCCTTCTTGAGGAAAAGAAAATTGTGAAGTTTGGATTAAGATACCAGTGACTAACCAACTGACTCACATGTCTTCATTCCCTCCTCCTTCTTCAATTCTAGCCCTGACCTGATCAGCAGAAAGTCATACCAATTACATTGCTGCCAGGCATCCGAAGCAAAACCAGTGTTCATATTTGGCAAGCTACTTTATTAATTTACACTCTAAAAAGCAAGGCAGCTACATTTTTTCCTATGATTTGTTAATATTGTTGATCCATACATAGAGAAAGTAATTCCCATTTTAAAATGAGTACTTCCAATTTAGAAAAAAGAGAGTCACATTGCTGTCTGAAATTTTTTTTTACCTTTTATTGTGTTTTATGAGATACTAACAGAAATGGAGGCAAAAGTCTCTTTCTTTTCAAATTGTGAATTGTCCATTTTCCCTGTAATCATTCAATTCACTTCCCCGTTTGTTTGTGTGGATACTCCACATAGCAACAGGGGAGAGAACAGTGTTTTAAAAAAATATAAACTTTGATTGAGAAGACCATAAAAACTGGCAGGGACACAGACTTGCAGATGATTAGTGTAGTATGAGAAACTACCTATGAATCACTTTGAGAGTGAGCAGGTTTCAGGTTGACCATGTCTCTTTCAGTTTTCAAATTTACCTTTAAAACCAGGGGTTCAACCTTTTTCTTTCTGAGGTCCCCCCCCCCAGGCTATAAAAACTCCACAGCCCAGCTCTGCCACAACCACTGTTTTTCTGCATATAAAAGCCAAGGCTGGTGTTAGGGGGGTAGCAAGAAGGGCAATTGCCTGGAGTCCCACACCACAGGGGGCAACGCAAACTTAAGTTGCTCAGGCTTTGGCTTCAGCCCGAGGTGATGAGGCTCGGGGGCCCGGACTGCAGTCTCACGGGGTGGGACTTCGGCTTTCTGCCCTTGGCCCTAGCAAGTCTAATGCTTGGCGGACCTCCTGAAACTTGCTCGCGGCCCCTGAGGGAGCCCCAGACCCCTGGTTGAGAACCACAGATTTAAGCTTTCTACTTCAAGGCAATTAGATTAACTCTGTTCAGTTTTTCTTCAAACTAACTTCTGCTCCAGGTAT
The DNA here is from genome assembly GCF_965140285.1 of Lepidochelys kempii. Lineage (NCBI taxonomy): Eukaryota > Metazoa > Chordata > Testudines > Cheloniidae > Lepidochelys > Lepidochelys kempii. Next base: position 101,049,992 of record NC_136384.1, on the reverse strand, counting down.
CTAAAACCTTTCTTCTTTTCCAGACAAAGTATGTAACAGAAGCCTGAACACATTAGTTCCATCCCCATTATTTTCTATGCATCATCATAGATCATACACTGATTTGGAGGAACATTCACAATGGGACAATAGTTTGGCCCAACATCTTCTGAAGAAGGTCTGTTATCCCTTATCACCCCTTCAACCTGTATTTTCTCTTTACATTACACCATGTACACTGGATATGTGGCTTTGGCTGTACCTTTTAAAATATATGAACTAGCTCACTTTGACAGCTCACTTTGACACAAACAAATTCTCTCTTACATATCAGAGTTGTTAACAAAGGACACATCATTTCTATACAACCATACTGAAGGAAGCAAGCTTCAAAACAGCTTGCCCACACAGTTAACCCTAGACACACGTGGTGTCCCAAGTGCACAGCTAATCATGCTATCATCTCTCACCATTTTCTCCTTTTCCTGATATTCTCATCAAGGTATAGGACTACAGCCTGAAAACATTTTACACACTAGTAATGATGTATTTCCAGGATCAGCCACTTATGCCAGCATTTTCAGAAGCAGTCACTGATTCTTAATGCTTGACTTGAGATCCCTTGCACCTGATTTCCACACGCTATTTTGTAACCATGTTCCCAAACACAGCTGTACCTGCTGTGCTTAGAAACTACACTTAGAGCACTACAGAAAACTTTGCAGACATAGCACAGATGATGTTCCAGTTCTAACTGCAGTCCTAAATTCTATCTCACTGAAGACAATGGTAGTTCTTGACATTCAGCTTCCCCACTTGAATTCACAAGGCTTGGAATTTAAACAAATAAAAAAAAAATACCCATCATTTGTAATTTGAGCAAGTATGGTATGGAAACCAGTAAGACAGACACGAAACCCTCATGATGCCATTTTCAGAGCAGAATTTCACTTTTTTAATAAGTATTGTATTATTTATTCATAGACTTAAATGAAAAAGTTAATCTTCAATTTCACAAAACAAATCTGGGGACAAGACTGGCCTGACAGCTCCATTATGTCCATGTATCACACTGACAAACACAGGATAGCTCGTTCTACGCTACACTGCCGGTCAAGCCCTTCCATTTGCTGTCACTGATGTAAAATGAGACCTCCATACAGTTCACTATGAAATTTCCAACCCATGTTTTATTTACCATGTAACTGAGCATCTAATCACATTTTTGATAACCACTGAGCAGGATACGGACCCTGGACTTCAGGAAAGCAGACTTCGACTCCCTCAGGGAACGGATGGCCAGGATCCCCTGGGGGACTAACTTGAAGGGGAAAGGAGTCCAGGAGAGCTGGCTGTATTTCAAGGAATCCCTGTTGAGGTTACAGGGACAAACCATCCCGATGAGTCGAAAGAATAGTAAATATGGCAGGCGACCAGCTTGGCTTAATGGTGAAATCCTAGCGGATCTTAAACATAAAAAAGAAGCTTACAAGAAGTGGAAGGTTGGAGATATGACCAGGGAAGAGTATAAAAATATTGCTCGGGCATGTAGGAATGTTATCAGGAGGGCCAAATCGCACCTGGAGCTGCAGCTAGCCAGAGATGTCAAGAGTAACAAGAAGGGTTTCTTCAGGTATGTTGGCAACAAGAAGAAAGCCAAGGAATGTGTGGGCCCCTTACTGAATGAGGGAGGCAACCTAGTGACAGAGGATGTGGAAAAAGCTAATGTACTCAATGCTTTTTTTGCCTCTGTTTTCACTAACAAGGTCAGCTCCCAGACTGCTGCGCTGGGCATCACAAAATGGGGAAGAGATGGCCAGCCCTCTGTGGAGATAGAGGTGGTTAGGGACTATTTAGAAAAGCTGGACGTGCACAAGTCCATGGGGCCGGACGAGTTGCATCCGAGAGTGCTGAAGGAATTGGCGGCTGTGATTGCAGAGCCATTGGCCATTATCTTTGAAAACTCGTGGCGAACCGGGGAAGTCCCGGATGACTGGAAAAAGGCTAATGTAGTGCCAATCTTTAAAAAAGGGAAGAAGGAGGATCCTGGGAACTACAGGCCAGTCAGCCTCACTTCAGTCCCTGGAAAAATCATGGAGCAGGTCCTCAAAGAATCAATCCTGAAGCACTTGCATGAGAGGAAAGTGATCAGGAACAGCCAGCATGGATTCACCAAGGGAAGGTCATGCCTGACTAATCTAATCGCCTTTTATGATGAGATTACTGGTTCTGTGGATGAAGGGAAAGCAGTGGATGTATTGTTTCTTGACTTTAGCAAAGCTTTTGACACGGTCTCCCACAGTATTCTTGTCAGCAAGTTAAGGAAGTATGGGCTGGATGAATGCACTACAAGGTGGGTAGAAAGCTGGCTAGATTGTCGGGCTCAACGGGTAGTGATCAATGGCTCCATATCTAGTTGGCAGCCGGTATCAAGTGGAGTACCCCAAGGGTCGGTCCTGGGGCCGGTTTTGTTCAATATCTTCAAAAATGATCTGGAGGATGGTGTGGATTGCACTCTCAGCAAATTTGCGGATGATACTAAACTGGGAGGAGTGGTAGATACGCTGGAGGGGAGGGATAGGATACAGAAAGACCTAGACAAATTGGAGGATTGGGCCAAAAGAAATCTGATGAGGTTCAATAAGGATAAGTGCAGGGTCCTGCACTTAGGACGGAAGAACCCAATGCACAGCTACAGACTAGGGACCGAATGGCTAGGCAGCAGTTCTGCGGAAAAGGACCTAGGGGTGACAGTGGACGAGAAGATGGATATGAGTCAGCAGTGTGCCCTTGTTGCCAAGAAGGCCAATGGCATTTTGGGATGTATAAGTAGGGGCATAGCGAGCAGATCGAGGGACGTGATCATTCCCCTCTATTCGACATTGGTGAGGCCTCATCTGGAGTACTGTGTCCAGTTTTGGGCCCCACACTTCAAGAAGGATGTGGATAAATTGGAGAGAGTCCAGCGAAGGGCAACAAAAATGATTAGGGGACTGGAACACATGAGTTATGAGGAGAGGCTGAGGGAGCTGGGATTGTTTAGCCTGCAGAAGAGAAGAATGAGGGGGGATTTGATAGCTGCTTTCAACTACCTGAAAGGGGGTTCCAAAGAGGATGGCTCTAGACTGTTCTCAATGGTAGCAGATGACAGAACGAGGAGTAATGGTCTCAAGTTGCAGTGGGGGAGGTTTAGATTGGATATTAGGAAAAACTTTTTCACTAAGAGGGTGGTGAAACACTGGAATGCGTTACCTAGGGAGGTGGTAGAATCTCCTTCCTTAGAGGTTTTTAAGGTCAGGCTTGACAAAGCCCTGGCTCGGATGATTTAACTGGAAATTGGTCCTGCTTTGAGCAGGGGGTTGAACTAGATGACCTTCTGGGGTCCCTTCCAACCCTGATATTCTATGATTCTATGATTTGGACTTGGGAAGGAAATATTTCATAAGTTACATGAGGAAGCATAAAACTATCTTAAATACTCTAAAGACAAATGAGGCCTGGTTCTTCTTTGACTTACAACAGGTAAGTGCAGAAGTACTCCATTCACGTTAATGGAGTTAAATAGCTGTAAATGAGAGGTGAATCAGGCCCATTGTATTTTAGGTTGTTCCATGCTCACTGTGAGTTTATCCTTATATTGATTTAACTGTAAGGTAAGAGTTACATTGCAAGATAAGCTACAAGGGGATCAATTTAGGCCACAGAGGGCAATTCTTAGAGGAAAAATAAGCTATAAAAAGGAGGAATGAGTCCTGTTGCCAACAAAATATTTCACCAGAATTATACTGAACATTTAATTAGTCATCTTTAGAAAAAGGAAAAGAACTGGTCTCCCAAATTATTTGAGAGATTGTTCCTCTACTATTTCTCTTGATTCCAAAGATTTGAGCATAACAAGTTAAGAAGGATACTAAGCCCTGGTCTACACTATGAGGTTAGGTCGAATTTAGCTGCGTTAAGTCGATTTTATAAGCAATGTGTCTACACAACCAACCCCATTCCATCAACCTAAAGGACTCTTAAAATTGACTGTTGCACTCCTCACCAGCAAGGGGAGTAATGCTAAAATCGACCTTGCTGAGTCGAATTTGGGCTAGTGCAGACGCAATTCGACGGCATTGGCCTCTAGGAGCTATCCCAGAATGCTCTAATGTGACCGCTCTGGACAGCACTTTGAACTCTGATGCACTAGCCAGGTACACAGGAAAAGTCCCAGGAAATTTTGAATTTCATTTCCTGTTTGGTCAGCGTAGCAAGCTCAGCAGCACAGGAGACCATGCAGTCCTCCCAGAATTGCAAACGAGCACCAGCATGGACCGAAAGGGAGACACTGGATCTGATTGTTGTATGGGGAGAAGAATCTGTGCAGGCCGAACTCCAATCAAAAAGAAGAAATGCTAATATATATGCCAAAATCGCACAGGGCATGCTGGAGAGAGGCTGTAACATGGAAACACAGCAGTGCCGCATGAAAGTTAAGGAGCTCAGCCAAGCCTACCCAAAAGACAAAGGAGGCAAACAGTCGCTCCGGGTCAGAGCCCCATACATGCCGCTTCTAGGATCAGCCTCATGGCATTCTAAGGGGGGACCCTACCACTACCCCACCACTGTCCGTGGACACCTGCAAGGGGGGAGTCTCACGCAACAGGGAGGAGGATTTTGTAGATGAGGAAGAGGAGGAGGAGGGGGAGAATGCACAGCAGGCAAGCAGAGAATCTGTTCTCCCCGACAGCCAGGACCTTTTCATCACCCTGGAGCCAATACCCTCCCAAGGCGGGTTCCTGGACCATGAAGCCGGACAAGTCACCTCTGGTGAGTGCATATCTGTATCTACACTACAGGGTTTAAAAGCAATTGTGTTTAATGTTTGATTTGCTCTGAAGAATTGGGATGCATTTGTGGCCAGTACAGCTACTGGAAAAGTCTGTTAACGTGTCTGGGGATGGAAGTCCCTTCTTGCAGCTGCTCGAACAGCCCAGAGTTCCTAAAGATGCGAGCATCATGCACCTTTCCCAGCCACCCCATGCTGATGTCAGTGAAACGTCCCTTGTGATCCACCAGTGCTTGCAACACCACTGAGAAGTACCCCTTGTGGTTTATGTACTGGTTGGCAAGGTGGTCTGGTGCCAAGATAGGGATATGCGTTCAGTCATCGCCCCACAACAGTTAGGGAACCCCATTGCAGCAAAGCCATCCACTATAACCTGCACATTTCCCAGAGTCACTGCCCTTGTTAGCAGAAGGCCAATGATTGCATTGGCTACTTGGATCACAGCAGCCCCCACAGTAGATTTGCCCAATCCAAATTGATTCCTGACTGACCGGTAGCAGTCAGGCATTACAAGCTTCCACAGGGCTATGGACACTCGCTTCTCAACTGTCAGGGCAGCTCTCATCTTGGTATTCCTGTGCTTCCGGGGGGGGGGGGGGGGGGGGGAGCAACTCACAAAGTTCCAAGAAAATGGCCTTATGCATGCAAAAGTTTCGCAGACACCAGGAATCATCCCAGACCCGCAATACTATGCGGTCCCACCAGTCTGTGCTTGTTTGCCAGGCCCAGAATCGGCCTTCCACTGTATCAACCAGCCCCACTGCCGCCATGATGTCCCAACTGCCACATCCTGTGCTTTCAGGAATGTCTGGGTCCATATCCTCTTCACAGTCGTCCTCGTGCTGGCGGCTCCGAGCCAAGTTCTGCACATACTGCAGGATAACGCGCAAGGTGTTTACAATGCTCGCAACAGCAGCGGTGAGCTGAGTGGGCTCCATGCTTGCCATGCTATGGTGTCTGCACGGATAACCCAGGAAAAAAAATCTATAAAAATCGACCTAATTTCATAGTGTAGACATACCCTAAGGCAGTTAAGACTCTTTTTGTCCTACAAAGGGGCACCAACTAGTTTCAGGTTTGCTGGAAGAAAAACCAAAACTGTTTTATAATGTATGAATAAGCCAATATTTCTGCTCTTTTGTTAGACCACATTTAAATCCCTCTGCTTCTATGAACACACAATTTTTAGTTGCCAGTAGAAAGTCTGGCTTGCATGAGGCGATATATACTGTGTGGCTGTTTACAGTTGATTATGGCACATTACATACCTTGGCAATAGATATTTAAGACTTACTGGATAAACCATGAAAAACTTCCTTCTCCTTCTCAACCTTAGCTTTGTCTCCATTAAGTGTTGCCATTAAATTCATAATCTTGATTGTTAAAATAGTTCACTTCAACATATTGATGCTCTATTTAAATCCACAAAGCCCCAATACCCCCTTTGAAAGAAATGATGTTAGGTTAAGGTGAAGGAGTTACAAAGTCAGTAAGAATTCATAACTTCTGCATTTTAATCATTCATAGCCACTGTACTTGATTTACCCCACAACTTCCATCAGAAAATGAAAAAGTTTTGAAGAATGAGTTATTCTCAATGTAAATCTTCTGCAGGCCTCTGTCAATCATGTTAGTCCTTTCTCTGGTTAGCTTTTCCTGCCTCCTGATTGAAACTACATGACCAATTTAATTGCTTTGTGACTTCTTATCTTAAAGGCAGAAAAATATGGAAAGCTAAAATGAAGAGTTAACACTCAGCAGTTCCTTTAAGCAATGATGGAAAGCCTTCACAAAAAAGCATAGTGTATTAAGATCTCAAATGGATTTAAATTCACCTTTCACTATCCTTACACATTTTTGACAGAAGCAGCCAACGTATGATTCCACAATTACAAAACACTATTCTGAAGTTTCCTATATTAGAATATGGAGGGGAGATTATTTTTCCAAACATGGGATTGTTTCTCTCTGTTTGTTTACCATACACTACTATTCTAACAAGATAAAGGGAATTTGAAATCAGGAAGGAAAACTATGATTTCCGGACATTTAGTGGAAAAAGAATATTTTAAGTTGGATTTCTGTTGTAAGACTGGGCACCTGCAAAGTTTTCTGTTAGCAAGTTTTTATAGTTTCCAGTCTGTTGAACAGATCCTTGAACATTTATTCAGTGATTTTCAGAAATATGTTCTGAAGGAGTTTATTTAATCATGCTCCAAACAATTTATATGATTAAAAGGAAGAATTTTAAAAATCCAGTTAATGTGTCACTCTCTGTTCCATTCACTTTTTGCACTTCTGATCAGTTTGGACAATTAAAGACAATTTCAGTACTGTTTACTGTTGAGTTTACGGTCAGGTTTAGTACTGCAATAGTTGGGGTTCAAACCCTTCAGGGAAGTGTGTGCTTAAAAAAACCCCCACACACAAGCTGTTTTTAATGGTATTGTTATTTCTAATTTATATAAAATATTTTGTTTAGGTTTTATAAGAACTTGTTTTCAAAAAAGCAAAATTTAGGCCCAAAAGGTAAAGTTGACAGTGCCACTTTAAACCTTCAAATAGAAAAATACCTAAACAAATCAACCAGCTGTTGTGCTGACAACATCAAATAAAGAAATTGTGGAGTTTATTCTACCCTTTATCAATAATGCATGGCTGCGCACAGACAATTTATAGCTGTTTTCCATCACTGGGTATTATGTAGTACTAAATTAAGTCTACAAAATTCAAGGACAGTCCACCCACACAGCTACTGTAAGCCAGACATGCCACTGTGAATAAACATTTTAGAAGCATTTTATGAGTTTTATTAGCGTATTGGGTCACACAACTCCTCATGGACCGAATACTCCTGCCCGTCCACCCACCCACCCAAAATAAATACTCATTCGCACACATGTTCCTGAAGATGATCAGCAAAAGGAAAAAAGTTGGTCTTGTGCCTCCACTTACGCCCCTTTTATTTATTTATTTATTTATATATATATATATATATAAGGTCTGACTTGAAAATTTAAACCCATGTAGAAAATAAAATTTCTTTTCTACACAACAAACTAAAGTGTTGCCTACCTCCAAAAACTCTATGGTGAATGCTAAACTCATGAAGTTATGACACCACCAGACTCAAGAAACAAAAGGAGTTTTAGTTAGACTGTTTAATGGGTATAAACAAAAAAAATTAAGTTCAATGAGTAAAGGACATTTTTAAAACATTATTTTCAGGTCACACACTTCAGAAAGCACACACCAGGTTTTCAGTAACATATAAGAATCAAATCTAATTAGGAAACTATTTACTGTACTGCAATCCCCTTATAGAGTTTATAAAGCCAACAGCAAATCAGAGGTTATATCATCACTCTGCAGGCTCAACTGATGATATACTTGTACTCTAGAACAGTGGCTCTCAACCTTTCCAAACTACTGTACCCTTTCAGGAGTCTGATTTGTCTCGCATACCCCCAAGTACCCCAAGTTTCACCTCACTTAAAAAACTACCCGCTTACAAAATCAGACATAAAAATACATAAAAGTGTCACAGCACACTATGACTGAAAAATTGCTTACTTTCTCCTTTTGACCATGTAATTATAAAATAAAGCAACTGGAGTATAAAATATTGTACTTACATTTCAGTGTACAGTATGTAGATCAGTATAAACAAGTCATTGTCTATATGAAATTTTAGTTTGTACTGACTTTGCTAGTGCTTTTTATGTAGCCCGTTGTAAAACTAGGCAAAATCTAGACGAGTTGATGAACCCCCTGGAAGCAGAGTTACCAACCCTCCAGGATTGTGCTGGAGTTTCCAGGAATTAAAGATGAATCTTTAATTAAAGATTATGTCATGTGATGAAACCTCCAGGAATTTGTCCATCCAGAATTGGCAACCCTACCTGGAAGACCTCTGCATACGCCCAGGGGTACATACATTCCTGGTTGAGAACCAGTGCTCTAGAAGTAGATTAGAGTCAGTTGTATCCTTTGATATCATACTGTGGTCTCAAAAAAATTAAGAAACACAAAGCAAGGAGCAAGTAGTGATAACAGACACCCCTTAAGAGTGAGAACACTACAGTTCTGAGTTTTGCATGTGAATCAGTTCTATTGAGGCTCTGCCCACATTGCAGTTGAAGCTTCACTTCAGCATAGTTCTTGCTATGGTTCCAATTTCAGAGTGGACAGATTTAAGTGTTGTAATTTAGAAAGGGTTGGCGGTACCATCAAGAAGGTAGTTCTCTGCCCCACTGTAAACTCATTGCTTCTGGCATTGTATAGTCACTGCCGACCCATTGTCCCTCTACAAGAAATACCAATGACACCGATGGTTCTGTGAAAGCCTTGCTTTTAGCAATATGTTTGCCTTTCCATAAGCTGTCAGCACAGCAAACTGTCTGTTTAGCTCAGTGGTTCTCAAAAATTTTGTACTGGTGATCCCTTTCACACAGCAAGCCTCTGAGTGTGATCCCCCTTATAAATTAAAAATACTTTTTTATATATATTTAACACGATTATAAATGTTGGAGGCAAAGTGGGCTTTGGGGTGGAGGCTGGCAGCTCGCAACCCCCAAAGTAATAACCTCGCGACCCCCTGAGGGGTCCCGACTGCCAGTTTGAGAACCCCTGGTGTAACTGGTCTGGCCCTCCTTCATCTCAGCCTCGTGGTCTGCCATCCAGAGAGCAATGCTATCGGTGCCACTCTGTGTGCATGTCCAACAGTACCCTAACTCTGGTGAAGCAGTATGGGACAGCTACTCAGATTTTCCCAGAATGCATTTAGACAACACTGTTGTTTGCAGTGTTGTTGTAGCTGTGTTCATCCCAGAATATTAGAGAGACAAGGTGGTTGAGGTAATATCTTCTATTGGACTAACTTCTGCTGGAGCAAGAGACACACTTTTGAGCTATACAGAGCTCTTCTTCAGATCACTAGACAATGCTAAGCAGTACGGTGGGTGTACATACACCCCCAGGTAGATGGAGTCATTAAGTTATTTTCTGAAAAGCAGAAAACAACTATCCAGTATTCCAGAAGACATCCTCGGGTAGTTCCCTGGTCTGCTAAAAGAGCAGAAAGCAGTGGCAGGACAGAGTTTTATTCCACAATATCAAAAAGAAAGCCACAAAACCAAAGTCCCTCCTCAGACATTCTTTCCACCTCTGTCATGGGGTCAACATGTATACTTGGTACAGGATTAAGAGATTGTCTCTCCTATCTCAGAGGCAAAAGCTATTCCAGCTCAGATTCAGCTGTAATTCAACCACATCCTTTACATAAATCTAGTTCCCCCATGAATACGTAAAAGTCTCTTAGCCACTTCTCATGCAGTAAGATTTTTAAAAGTACATTTACTGAATGCTTGGATTTTGATTTGCTAAAATAAAAAAGTTTTTTGAATAGGTCCAAGAATTCCTGCTATAGAACATGCAGCTGCCCATTTAAGATTTGTGGAGATTGAAATATTACCCTCAATTAAATCAAAGCAGTAGGACAGAGCTCTGAAAAATGAGAATGCTCTGATTCAGTTTCCTTTGGTTGTTTAAAAAAATGGAATCAGTTTTAAGAAGCCTATTATTCATCTTGCACTGCCAAGAAGTTTGCTTTGGAATTAGAAAGGTTTTCATTTCTTCTTTCAGGAGCTGCACAAAATAACACAAAATAAAAATATACACGTAATATGCTTGAGCTCTATTCTTCAGGTAGAGAAGAACATTGCTCTGGAGTGCACACTGTGCCCTATTATGAGACATGGTCCCTTCCACTCTTATGTTCTTGCTACACAGTGATGAGCACTCTTCTGCATTTAAGTTACTCTTTTAATACAGCACAGCTCATGTAAAAAAGATTTGTTATATTTTTTGTATATATACACCTAACCCTTTTAAATTAAGTGACAAAGAAATAAAGATGTATTGATCTGAACCTGTTACATATATACACAGTACTCCAAACTTATTTCATTAAAAGAAGAAAAACTCTTAAATATGTTTCTGCTAAATGAATAGTCTTGCTGTACTATATTTTAATTCTTAGTAAAACTCTCCTTAATAATACACACTGCTATTACTACTACAGTGCTTTATTCATACCAGCAATTAAGTAGCCACTTAGTTATGACATGTTTTACTTTCACCTTTCAGGTGCAAAAGGCAAGGAGTGTTTACTACACTTAGGAAGGGTGGGATAGAGAGGAAGGGGAAGACTCAGTTTAGCAACTTAACAAGGAGCAGTGGAATACAGGAATCTCAAACTTTCGCCAGCGGGGGCCACATTTAAGAGAGCATTTCACTCCTCACCTACTTGCACTCAGCTAACACCCTTGTGGCACCTGGCAACCAAAGCAATAGCGTACACCTTATATGGAATTAGCATTTGTTTGTTTCTTAGCAGTCTGGTGTGAAAAGTTTGTCTTTTGTGAAGAACAGTCAGACACAGGCTGCATTTGCTGCTCATTTAATGTCCCCCTTCTCATCAGCAACCATTCCAGTCTCCCTGCTTCTCTTTCATTCATCCCTTTCTCCTCCCTCTGTGCATGTTTCCTTGTTCTGTTCTCCCCTGCACATCCAGTCCAGGCACCAGTTCCTCTTCTGCCCTGCACAAGTCAACCAGCTGCCTTATTCTCTTCTCCCCTGGGCATTTCTCTCTCCCACTGGTGGCTGGCAGCTCCAGTCCCAATTTTGATCCCCAAGGAAAGCTCCACATTCCTCACTTCCTCCTCTGAGTAGTAGCCTTTACTAGCAGCAAAGGAGGAGCCAGCTGTCAGCTGCTTTTCCAAGCCCCAATGCTTTTCACTGCAGAAACTGCTTGAACTCCTGTTATCACAGGGGAAAGCCAGCATTACTATGTAACCCAGACATCGTAAGAGATCTAAAGGAAGCACTCCATGGATTATCAGTAGCCCAGACTACACCCTATACATCCCTACAACCCGAAAATCCATCGGTTTAATATGCATACAGGCAATGCAGGCAAATGTTTCCTTTTCATCTCCGGAGGATGTCACAGTTGCTCAGCATGGATGAAGTTCACCTCTCACTGCACCAACCCTGAACTGAACTCTGTGCAATAAACTCCAAAGGGAGAGAACCAATGGAACCTGCACGCATCTCCAAACTTGCACACCAGGCCTCATGGCTACAGCACAGTCTCTTCCCCCCCACCACCTCCCCGCACCCTGAGTGACTAGTTTTGGGGGCTGGTATAGTGGCTGCTGCCCCTGTGATGTTTTTGGGCCACTAGATTCAGTAGCCCCTGATTATCCCAACAGTACTCATTGCAGCTGGCAATTCAGGATAAGCACAGAAACCACAGGGCCTAAGCAGTATGGATGGCTTGTCTGGACCTCTGCATCTGGACTGATTTTACTCTATGACCAGGTGTGGCTCATTTCTTCTTAGTTACTTTAAAACGTGGTAAGCAAACTCCAATTGTCAGGGTTCGCAAGAACTCATCTTTCAGATTTAAGAGGCATGTTTAGTTTTAAGTTGTGAGCAACTCTCATCCTAACCGTTTCTTCTTCAAGGGTCTCTGGGAAGGTGGGCAAACAGTGGCCTGAGATCAGTTGCTGTTTCAGACCATAGCCACCGTCACCATCTAGGGAGTCTATGGCATGGAGGAGAAGAGGAATGGCTCTTGTACCATGTTGCTCCCCCACCACCAAAACTGTACTCCTAAAAACAAGAACACACACAGCAAGACAGATAGCTGGCGGGAAGAATCAGCAGGCCCAGCAGTCAAACCAGAAACCAGCCCAATGATGTTGCCTGCCCTCTCTCAGAGCTTGCTAACCTCCTGCCTCTTTTCCTCACACGCCCTTGGCTTGGTTTTAAAAAGAGATGGGAAACTGGGCTGTCTCCCCAGGCCCAACCTTAGTCTCTCAGAGCAGAGTGTGTTGGAGCTCTAGTATGACGTTTACAGACCATCATACCATTCATGCCACTTGTATGTTATATCCCTTTCCCCCACCCTGTGTCTTGTCTGTAAGCTCTTCGTGGCAGGGACTGTTTCTATGGGCTTGTTTTCACTGCAAAGTATTGCCCTTAAGCAGTGGTGAGCTGGAGCCGGTTCCCACCAGTTTGCTAGAACCAGTTGTTAAATTTGGCAGCCCTTTTGGAACCGGTTGTTCCACGAGGGACAACTGGTTCTAAAAGGGCTTCTAAATTTAACTGGCCAAAAGTGGCGCCTTAGGCGCTGACTCCATGGGTGTTCCAGCCCTGCAGCACCCAAGGGGAAAATTTGGTGGGTGCAGAGCACCCACCGGCAGCTCCCCGCCCCGCACCCGGCCCCAGCTCACCTCACCTCCGCTCCGCCCCCCACTTCCTCCCCTGAACACGCCGCCCTGCTCTGCTTCTCCACCCCCACAGGCTTCCCATGAATCAGCTGCTCACGCGGGAAGCTGGGGCAGGCTGAGAAGCAGGCCGCGGCTTCCCGCTCAGGCCCAGGAAGGTGGAGGTGAGCTCGGGCGGTGGGGAGGTGCAAGGAGGGCTGCCCACACCGCAGCAGGTAACCCGTGGGGGGGCACAGGGGAACCACTCCTCTCCCCAGCTCACCTCCGCCACCCTTGGCCTGATCAGGAAGCCACCGCCTGCTTCTCAGCCCTCCCTGGCTTCCCGCCGAACAGCTGATTCGCGGGAAGCCGGGGGGAGGGGGCAGAGAAGCAGAGCGGGGCGGCGTGTTCAGGGGAGGAGGCGGAGCGGAGGTGAGGTGCGCTGGGGCCAGGCGCGGGGTGGGGAGCTGCTGGGTGGGTGCTCTGCACCCACCAAATTCTCCCTGTGGGTGCTCCGGGGCTGGAGCACCCATGGAGTCGGTGCCTAAGGTGCCACTTTTGATGTGATCAGTGCGGGAGCGGCCGCTCCCCCTGCTCCCCCCCAGCTACGCTTCCCCCACCCCTAGGAGCCAGAGGGACCTGCCAGATGCTTCCTGGGAGCTGCCCCAGGTAAGCACCTCCGGGACTCCCCACCTCACCCCCCAGCAGGTGCCTCTGGCTCTTAGGGCTGGGGTGGGCACCCAATACGGTGGCCCAAGAGACCCTCCTGTCCGGTTCTGGGAGCAGTAAGGGGACAGGGGAGGGGGGTGGATGGGGCTGGGGGGGGGGCGTCAAGGAACGTGGGGCAGATGGGGCAGGAGTCCCGGGGGGCGGGGGTGGGCAACGACCCTCTCGTGGGCTGAGGAGGGAACCCATTGTTAAGATTTTGGCAGCTCATCACTGCCCTTAAGCCAACTTCCGTCCACACACAAAAACCTCTCACTCAGGTATAGTACATGCTTTACACCTAGGCTAGCTGGCTTGGCTGGGGCTATAGGCTAACGCCTGAGTGATGCTTTTACTCAGGCTGGTAACCTGCCTGCTTTGCAATGAGAACAGACTAAACCAGTCGAGTGCCGACAGTCCAGTGCTTTCCCCACAATCCCCCTGCGCGCCCAGAAGCACACTCAGGTTCTCCCACAGTTCACGAGCATAGAGCAGCTCAACTTACTGCAGCACCAAGAACACATATGGCTTTGCAAAATACAAAATACGGCTTTGCATTTTGGATATTCACCCCCAAACCAGGTCAACCCAGGCGTCAATCACCTAAGTTAACTCTGCAGTGAAGATGTACCTTGTTTGTACAGTGCCTACCCCAACGGGCTCCACTCTCATTTGGCCTTTAGGTGGTACAGTAATACAAGTATATTATAATAATAGCAGCTCTATTCAAAGACTGGAGAACAGGGAGTCACTTTTCAGACCAGAACTGCACTTTAACCTCTATATGCCTCAGTTTCTTGTATAAACAGTGATATTATCTCCCATACTTAACATCCCAAGGGGACAGAGGCTTAAAAAAAAAAACCCACACAAACACTTAGGGATACTCTAATGGAAGGAACTATACAAGTGCTGAGCCTAGAATTAGTGATTAAGAAGCCTAGTTTTTCCACTAAAAAAATGCTAAATAAATAAAGCCTCATTAGTTCAGTGAAACTAGCCATGCTTTAACTGACATTGAAGATCTAATAAGAGTGATATGGAATGTGTTAGTCTGATACCACAGGGATGGAGGTTTAAATCTTACCTCAAAAAATCTGTACCGAACACAATCCTCTAGTTTCCTCCAGGCGTTTTTTAGGATCAGAAATAAAAGTAAAGGAGATTCAGCTAGTGCAACACTTCACCATCTAACAGTACATCCAGATCCTTGAAAGTCATTCTGTAAGGAAGGAGGCAAAAAACAAAGCATCTGTTAATGATCCACAAGAGTAGTATTGAGCACTTAATATACCATACATTTATCATCTAATTATTTCACAGTTTAGATTTGTTAGACAACCCTAAAATTTTTTAAAACAATCGGTTATTTTTAAAGGCTAAAAGTCATCTGTCACCAAGTAACATGATCATGCTCACAAACAGTGAGCAAATTCAGTGAGAAGGAGCTTGTGAGGTTTTTGGTTACAGGATCTCTGCAAACAAAGATAAGAGTGTAAGGACATGGTTTCCCAGTTTAACTCACCTCAGTTAAAGCAATAGCCAATATGAATATAAACAAAACAAAAAGCAGAGCTTGTACTAAAGTTATAAGGATGCCATATGTGTCAATTATTAATCAATGCTTCCAACATTAAGAATAAAAACCTAGGGAAAACTAAAAGTATCCTTTGACCCAAATTACTGTTTTGTCAATCCAGATTATTAATTTAGAAGCATTAGGTGGAAGTGTTACACTATTAATTATGATTTCCATGGGAAGGGTAAATAGGAGAACAGCAGGGGTTTAGTAGGTAAATTCATTCAGATTATAATGTCTCAAGAGGAACAGACACACGGAGAGGTCCACATATACTAATTCAGATTGGATTCTCCAGTGACCAATAGACATAGAAAGGATTTTTGGATAAATAGCCTTGCTTTAAACTGGCTGAGGGCCTCCTTTCCACTCCAGCAAATGGACTTCTGGTCCTAGGGAAGCCCCAATCCTCAGGGAAGGGTTGGATGGACTTTGGCCCACAGAGGCCTCTCAAAACTGAGTGCTTGTTCTGAGCTGCAGCTGTGATGAATTTATGACCTCAGGGACCATGCCTGAGTGGGGTTTGAAGAACTAATTGCCAATCAGAGCTTTTGTCAGGTGTGTAGGTTCTTTTAATGTTTTTAATATGTTTGCTCCGGGATGCTTTCACTGTAAGAATACATCTGCTTGCTTAAGGCGTCTCTACATTTAAAACGCTACAACAGCACCTCTGTGCCACTGCGGCTGCACCCCTGTAGCGCTTCAGCATAGGCATTACCTACGCTAACGTAGGGCTTCCCATCGGTGTAGGTAATCCACCTCTTCGAGAGGCAGTAGCTAGGTCGATGGAAGAATTCTTCCACCGACCTAGCACTGTCTACATGGGGACTTAAGTCAGCTTAACTATGCCACTCAGGGGGTGGATTTTTCACACCCCTGACCGACGTACTAAAACCGACCTAATTTTCTACAGTAGACTAGACCTTAGAAACAGCTGTGTAGTAACATATCACAGGAACCTGGGGTCATGCAACAAAATTAATAGGCAGCAGGTTTAAAACAAACAAAAAAGAAGTACTACTTTGCACTACACAGTCAGCCTGTGGAACTCATTGCCAGGGGATGTTGTGAAGGCAAAACCATAACTGGGTTCAAAAAAGAATTAGATAAGTTCATGGAGGATAGGTCCAACAAGGACTATTAGCCAAGATGGTCAGGGCTGCAACCCCATGCTCTGGGTGTCCCTAAACCTCTGACTGTCAAATGCTGGGACCAGATGACAGGGGATAGATCACTTGATAATTGCCCTGCTCTGTTCACTCCCTTTGAAGCATCTGGCATTGGCCAATGTCAGAAGACAGCATACTGTGCTAGACGGATGATAAGAATGGCCATACTAGGACAGACCAATGTTCTTAACTGTGCCAATCACAATGTGTACCATGTCTGAGGAGAGAAGCAAAGCAGGCCTGCTTAGGCAGTCTTTTGCTGGGAATAACCAAGTGAAGGCCTGGAAATAACCCATTCAGAAAAGAGAAAGAAGCAGGTCTCCACCCAAGAGAGCAGGTAACTGGAGATGCCAGAAGTCTGAGAGTGGGTGCCCTGGCTGAACCCTTAATGGGAAATACAGGAGCAGCTGCTCTGAATTGTGACACACACCATGAGTAGTTCCCATTCAAGTCAACAGAGCTACTCAGAATGTCTGAAGTTAAGCACACGCCTAAGCCTCTGCAGCATCAGAGCCCTAGTGTGTAGGACAGCTCTCTCCCTGTAAGGATTTTAAAAGTAATTTGGTCACTTATGTTTAAGGCTGCAAGTCTGTCAAGGAGGTCACGGAAGTCACGGATTCCGTGACCTCCATGACTTTTGCAGCGGCTGGTGTTGGCTCAGGGGCTGCCCGAGCCAGGCAGCCTCTGGGCCAGCAGCAGCAGTTTGGGTGTGTGGAAGGGGGCTCAGGGCAAGGGGCGGGGGGCATTTACCTCAGGATATGGGGTTCCCTGGCTCCCACTGGCATGCCCCCCCTGCAGCTCCTAGGTGGCGGAGGGACCCGCGTGGGGGGTGCTGTCTCCACGCCACATGCTGCCCATGCCTGCAGGCCCCGCCCCCGCAGCTCCCACTGACTGCGGTTCCCGGCCAATGGGAGCCGCAGTAGCTGGCGCTTGTGGCAGGAGCAGCGGAACCCCTAGCCCTCCCTCCGCTGCCTAGGAGCTGCAGGGACGCGGAGCCGGGTAGGACACTCCTGCCAGCCCCACCAACCCCGCCCCCGCCAGCACCAGCAGGGGTCCCGGGCCGCAGCTTAGCCCGCCCCCCCCCGGTACCAGCGGGGGTCCTGGGCCACATCCCCCAAGGCACCCGTGGCACGCTCACCCGCGCAGCCCCTCACCCAAGTTTTAGTCAGGACGGGTATTTTTAGTACAAGTCATGGGCAGGTCATGGCCCATGAATTTTTGTTTAAAGCCAGTGACCTTTCCATGACTTGTACTAAAAATACCAGTGACTAAAACATAGTCTTATTTATGTTCAAATACCAGTTATTCAATTACAGATCATTTGTGGGACAAAAGGAAGTGGGGATGATCCTGGAACGATGCACTGCTACAAGTACAAAATTCAACTCCTTGAACAAATAAATCCTCCACTTAGGATTGTAAGCTTTTTTTTGTTTTAAAGTAACCTTTTCAGCCAAGGTTAAGATATCTGGTTTTATTCCATTAATACTGAACAGGAGTGGAGTTAAAATTGATGTACAGTTTAAGAGATCAAAAATGTTCTCCTATACCTTCCCCTGAAGTTTTGAAATTGCCTGTGGTGCAGTCCTGCAAGGGAGGGTCACACAAAGACCTGTGCAGCTCTAGGCACCCACAATTCCAGTCCCCACAGCAGAGTGAAATGGACAAAGTTGTAGTCAGTTTCATTCTGGAGCTCCTACTGAGGACAGACTAAGTGAGGAGTACAGAGTGAATATCTGATACAGGTGCAGAATGAATATCTGATACAGCTTCAGGGGCACTTGGCAGGTGGTGCCGGAGGAGGAGAGGGAAGAAAAGACGAAGCAAAACGAAGCAAGAGTTTTGGGTAACATTTTGAGGGGAAGAAACATTGTTTGTATCCGGGTTTTAATTTTGAAGGCTTTATCATCATCAACTACATATTTATACTTTCATGTGGAATGTCACAAAGCCATTGTTAGCTAATTGCTAAACCACCTGATCTAACCTTCATGGAATACATGGGAATTAGTCCAAGCAAGATTAAAAACTCTTCACAATCAATGGGCACTCAAATTAAGTCACGTCCTGATGCCCCAATTGCTGTTTTCTTGTTAATATGCACATATTGTTTTCAGCCTGGTTGCTTTAAAAAATAAATAATAAAACATTTAAAAACCTACAAAACTGTTCTTTCCTCTCAAACGTTGCTTTAAATAAATAAAAAACTATGATGACAGGCAACTTTTCATACCTTAGAATAACATTTGATTTTCCTCACATTCTAGTAAGATATAGGAGATCCAATATTTAACAAAGACCAAGAAGTAGCCCCATTATTTGTTTAAAACCAAAAAATAAACTATTTGCAAAGCTATACCCTTGTGTGACTGTAAAGCCTTTAATCAACTTCAAGACTGTTTCAAAGCTGGGAAACAAATAAAACACAGATGCGGATTCTTTCCCTCCCCCAATCCCTCAGGTTTGATAAACATTTCAAATTTGTCAGATATAATGAACTTTGTTTACATTAAACATTTACGTATTCAGGATAGCTTCTAAATGATTTCAAAATACAAAGGAAAGCAGTAGGAGTACATCTATTAGTAACAAGAGCTAACGGACACACTGGATGAAGTACTCCATTTTCAGCGTCAGAGGTTTAAAAGGCATTTCTTCTCAGCTCAGAGGTAATACAGATATTTATTTTTCTAATCATATTTAGAAAGAGAAAAAACATTTTATGGTTCTCTACACCAATGTTGGCTTATATTTGAACATGTTTTAAGTCTGTGCATTTTTATTTAAAATGTACCATACACATTTTCAAGTATGTCAAACACTTCCAATCAAGTCAAGCACATTTGAAAGGGGTCTTATTTTGGTGTTGTTACTCTTGACTATAACATCAATTCAAAACTTTATCTAAGCCATTGTATGATTTTAGGTTTATAGAACTATGGCATTTTGTAGCTCCATTAACTACTTTCCCTTACAAAAGGATTTTATGGGTGTTTTCAAAAATCCCCCTCCTCTGTCACTCTCTCTCCCTCTTAAAAATAAAATAAAAAGTAAAAAATTCAGTGATTTAGACGAGCTAAGTGAGATGACACAAGGTGGTTATATTCTGAAAGAGGCATTATGAAGTTCTATATTTCTAGTCCTGAGATCATCCTGTCCTCTGCTCTCTATACTGGCTTTCCACAGAATATCAAGTCAATTTTCCAGGTTTTAGTTCTTATCTTCTAAGCACTCAATTGCCTGGGCAAAGTATATCTAAGAGATCACCTAAAGCTCTGCAATGAGGACTATGATGCATAACTCTGCTTCTCTGGCCCAGTGGAACTTTCTAAAATAGAGGTAAAGTTTGTTGGTGTGAGAGATGGAGCTCTCTCAGGGGCTGGTCCAAGGCAAAATCCCACAGGAACTAAGGAGCATCACAAACCTCATCACAAGGGCAAGGCACACGCCTTGGACTGTGGCTTCTCTAACACACAAACAGTGCATACATATTTTAAAAAAAAAACCCACACCATTCTCCCCCTGGGGAGAAGATGAGGGAAAGAGAGAGAGAGAATGAATCATACCTGACAGATATTAGTCATGTCCCTTAATGTACTACTGAAAGGTGCTCAGATACTACTGTGTTATAAAAATCTACACAGAAGAGAATTCCACATCAAAGTTAATTTGTCAAAGAAGTCATCTTTTTACTTCTGAACTGCCAGCTTTGTCACTCAGCCTGGCTTACTTCACTACCAGTGACAGAATCTACGATCAGACCTTTGTTAACAAGTCCACTAGTGATGTACAAACCAGAGGAGAACCTAGTTCACTCCACCATAGCATTTCAGAGCCACTGCAGCTACCTGGAATAAAGAGTTGTAGAGACAAAAACATGCTCAAAACAGTCCAGATACTATACTAGATACAGAGGAAGCATGTCTGTCGATTAATGTGCCATTTTTACACAGCCAGTTTTCCAATCTTAAGCCCATTTTGATACAAACAAAACTCGTAGACACATAAAGTAAGGCCAGAAGGGGCTATCATGATCTTCTAGTCTGACCTCCCACACATCGCAGGCCACAGAACTTCACCCACCCCATCCTGTAACACACCTATACCCTCCAGCTAAGCTACCAAAGTCCTCAAATCCTGTTTTAAGTCTTCAAGTTACAGAGAATCTCCCATTTATTCTAGTTTAAACCAGCAAGTGACCCATGCCCCATGATCCAGGGGAAGGCAAAAACCCCATCAGTGTCTCTGCCAATCTGACCTGAGTGGAAAAATTCCTTCCTGACCCCAAATATGGCAATCAGTTCAACCCTGAGCAGGTCAGCAAGACCCATCAACCAGACACCTGGGAAAGAACACTCTGCAGTAACTCAGAGCTTGCCCCCTCCCTATCTAGTGCACCATCTCTAGCCATTGAGGATTTTTGCTACTTGCAGTCGCAGATGGGCCACATGCCATTTTAGGCAGTCTCGTCACACCATCCCCTCCTTAAACTGATCAAGCGCAGGTTAGGTATTTTACACTCAACAGCTCCTCGAGAAGGCTGTTCCAGAACTTCACTTCTCTGATGGTTAGAAACCTTTGTCTAATTTCAAGCCTATGCTTATTGATGGCCAGTTTCTATCCATTTGTTCTGGTCTTAACATTGGCACTTAAATACCAGGGAAGGAGAAGAGTTATTTAAGTTATCCCAAAAAATCCTTCCAGGACTTTCATATAAAAGGTGCAGTGGAGCCCCTTTTTCATAAGTGTTCAGTTATTAAGAGGCAAATTGAACTGGGGTCAAAGTAACTTGACAAGTTTCTTTTTGAAGTTTCAATGACAAAGCAAATATTTTTTGCTTAAAGCCATGGCTACCTTATCTGCCATCACTGATGCTACCTCTTGGTACAAAGATCATTGCTCTTCACAAGATGCGAATGGACTTTCAGCTTTTTGTGACTTGACGGGATGCACAGGATCAAGAACAACATGTTTGGTTTCTGACTCACCCACCTATTAAAACAAGAATAGTTGTCGGTGGGGTGGCGTAGTACAAAGTTAGAATAATTTTATTGCATACGTATTTATTACAACCTGCAACCAGACACATGAGGTCCCATTACACAAGGTGGAAGACAACAGGGAGTTGTTTTCCCCAGTGCAGAGTGGTTATAAGAGGCTAACAAAGCAAAATGGTAATGTGACTATCTCCACACTACACCAATGTATGTGACAAGCCTGGGCCCCATGTGAACAGGCAATTTCAGATGCTGGGTAGTCACTGGCTGTACGGAGATATTGTGTTAGCAATATTAGTGGCAAATATGGTTTCTTTCCACAGAAATCCTCTTATTTAAATTGAGAAAACCTTTTACCTGGAAGATCTTATTACTGCATGACTTTAATTATGGTCTCTCTCAAGGCTGTGCAGCTGACGTCCTCTGCACAGCTCAGCTACATGAATTAATGCATGAGTTACTTTAGCAGCAAAGACTAATGGAGCTGGTAAAAGGGTTACACAAACTCAAGTAGGACCTTGGGTACAAGAGGCAGTTCTCAAGTTTCAGTTCATTTACTTAGAGGTTTGAGAGAGAGTGGGAAAGGACAGTTGCACCTTGTTTAGGATTAACATTGGAACATGGTTAGCAATAGTCAGCCACCTTCCTGATCCCTGTAACAATAACCGAAAAGGGCACTTAAGTTACGTTTCTAGTCCAGGCAGCCACACTACTTATATATAAAGAGGGACCACCCTTATCAGGCAACATAAACGCCCCTCTTATCGACTCAATAATATCACCAGGGGAGGGCTATGAAGACCAACCACAAAATGGTTTGCCAAATACCAGTACATCTGAATGCAAATCTCTGAAGAGTGTCAAAAAGAATGTAACCATATAATTCACCAGGCATCTGCGTCCTTGGTCACTGCCGCACCAAGAAATTTAATAAATAAACGTGATTTATTGTTAAAATAGTTAGTTTGCCCGAGGTTCAGATCCACAGAGGATCAGTTCATGAAACAGGAGGAGGATTCACAAAAGCAAAAGCTTTCAATACATGACCGTTCAAGATGGGTAGGAAATTTTATCTGTATACAATTACTGAATGGAAGTTGGTGCATGAACATGTTGAGGAGAGGCAAATGGTACGGGTATATGTGGATAGCCTTTTAAAACATAGCTCTTTTTTTTCAGTTTTGATGTCATAACTTCAACTAGCTTTATATTTATGGGATTAGAAGATTTACTTCGACTATCCTTTGTTTTTCCTCTACCCCTGAAAAAAATTTCCAACTTTTGGGTCAAAACAATAGATTGTACAAAGAATAATCTGCAACTAGGGTTTTATTAATTATCAGAAGGACTAACTTGGCATTTCTATTAATACCGAAATTGAAATGACAGTCTGACAACTCACTATCCTGGAATTTGCTGCCTTAAAAAGAGGCTATAAAATACTTCACTCCTTCTATAATCTATGCATTTAAGCCTGAGATAGAGCTTTTATGATATCTAATAGCATGCAAACATCACTTTGTTACAGCGCTACATATTAAGACAATCTCACCATTGTGCTAAGCAGAATTCTTACCTGGAAATTAAGACTGAGCTTCATAGCATACTTGCTAGTTTCTCTGGAGGTAGGACGGAACCAAAACAATCAGTCTTCCAACCAGCCACTCACGCAACACTGTCACTAAGGGTAGATTTACACTGCAATCGAAGGTGTGACTGCAGCTTGGGTAGGCATACCTGCACTAAATAACAGTGTAGACTGATCTGGTGGGATATTGTCAGGCCTGTACAGTCCACACCATCACTTCTTCACTGCTATTTCAGGGTGACAGATCGAGAGCCTTTATTTTTTTAAAATAAAACAGAGAGATCAGGTTGGGGGTGGGAGAGGAACCATAGCTCATTCTGCTCTTTCCATTTCTAGATCAGATGGCTACTCACCCGCTTATGGTGGGCAACCTTCAGGCAGACTGCTGCTCTGCTGAACATGACATGGTAGGTGAGGTAATTTTTTTTTTTAATTGGACTAACTTCTGCTGGTGAAAGAGACATGCTTCTTTTGCTCCACAGACCTAAAGAAGAGCTCTGTGGGGCTCAAAGGCATGTCTCTTTCACCAACAGAACTTAGCCCAGTTAAAAAAAAAAATTACCTCACCTACTTTGTCTCTCTCATATCCTAAGACCAATGCAGCTAGAACACTGCAAACAGCTCTGATGAGAAGCAGTTGTTTAGTATCTGTAATACACTGGCTGCAGTCACATTGGAGTATGGAAAAAGCCTCAAGACCACAAGGCAGCAGCAATAAATAGCGAGTTCATGCACTATTATTAGCCTCATAAATTCCAGATTGTCCATTTATAACCTTGAATTTCAGTCAACTTTGTAAGTGGAGCAGTTTAGAGAGTCTCTTAAGTGTTAAAAAAAAAGTGCACTAAAAATAAGCTTCTAGGCTGCTGAAGCTTAACTAAGGTGGAGCACATCTTTGGAGAGCTAACTGTGTGCTAAATTCATGTCTGGTGTAAATCAAGGGAAGTCAGTGGTGTTACCTCAGGGATGTATGTGACCTAATACATTTGGTCTGGAATTTTGAGAGAAAGACATTAAGACCTTGAAAGTCAAGGGGATTTGTGTACTTAACGCCCTCAAGTTCCTTTGAAAATCCCAGCCTTCGTTTTTGCGCTCTCCCCGTGTGTGAAATGCAAAAGGGAGCTCTACACACCATCTTCTGGACACGGCTGAACAATAAAGTGTTGCATATGCAGTTGGTTTCATTACAATACAAACAGTGCCAAGAAAAAAAAAATCACATCCTGGATGATTCATATCTGAAAGATCAGCCTCTCCAGATTCAGACCTGGAGCTTTGAAATTTCACTTTTCCTGGAGGACACATGAGAGTGGAACTTGGAGAGACAGACAGACGTCACCCTTCCTTCAGGACAAATGGAATTTTCAGACTTCAGATCTGCAGGACACACACCCCATTAGAACAAACTTCCTCCCTCAAGTGGTTAGCACAGGGGAAATGGGACTCACATGATCGGAGGTCAACATCTGGTTGTGGCACAGACTTGCAGGGGAGCCTTGGGCAAGTCACTCAGCCTCTGTGACTGATTTCCTATCAGTAAAATATGGATAACGATGCTTAGCTGCCTTTGTAAAACACTGAGATCTTCAACTTTAAGATGTGACGTCTGAGCGTCATCTCACCTTTTCCTCTGGGGTAGTTTTGAAGAATTATGGTAAATAAGCCTCCGAAAGACACGTAAATTTGGGAGTGCTTCTCAGAAATTTATCCAATTTAGTTTCCATTCCCCCCACTCCAAACACACACCTTTCCTTTTTTCCTCCAGCCCCCACATTGCTCTAGGAAGTGCTCAAACTTGAACCTAGGCTGAAATAGCGGGGCTGCTCATTTGTCAAATTTTAAAGCTGCACTTATTTAGTAGTTTTTGGATTCAATAAGCTCCAGGCTACACCATTTTGCAAAATGTTTGTCTGTTTGCTCCAGAAGGCTGGTAAGAACAGTGTTTGGGAGCGAGCAAGTGGGGGCATGTATCACTGATGATGGTTATTAGTGGTGGTAATGCTGCTGCTTTGTGAAAAAAAGAACTACAATACCTGGCTCACCAGAGGTGCTGAATCAGGGACAGTGTCTGGTTGTCAGCAGGACACCACAAATTAGGGCTGTTGGGAAGAGACCATTCTTATGCAACCCAATTTAACTCTCTCCAGGGAAACACCTTTCCTCTCCAAACTTGCACACTATTCTTCTTTAGCTTCTCCCACCACAATCAAGGAAGCAGAGGATAGGTAGATTCTAACTACTGTATAGGCTAGGAAAGAAGAGCAGTAGACATCACCATGGTTAAAATACCAGTGGTTGCCAACACCTCGACCACATTAGGACCAACATGGTTGCTATCAACAGTTTTAGGAGAAACACAAAAATTATTAGCGAATGCGCCACCCAGGAGGCTACAATGGTATGCAGACATAATAGCCATCTGCAAGATCCAGTTCTAACATACTAAACAAAGTTAGCAGCTCTAGGTTAAGTGCTACGCCCAAAAGCGAAAGTTAAAGAACTAAAACAAACAGGAAACTTCCCATAAACTGTATGGCCCGTTAAGTAGGTTTTCCTTAATGACATCCAAGTATTCTAATAAAATACTTAAAGTTACAAAAGCCCCTTTATGTACACAGTTTATAACATATGCAGGTCACATAACAATGCAATGTAAACCAGCTCTGGCTGAAGAGCTAGAGTTCCATAACAAGTGTAACCACCAGAAAGGAAAGGCACAAGAAACCCAATGTAAAGCTTTGCAATATTGCTTTATCACATCAATGGGAAGATTCAGAGTGCTTAGGGACATTCCGATGACTTACTTGTTGTCATATTACAGAGTCACTTGTGCAGAACTTTCATATTTGCTATAGCAGTTTGTACATTATTTTCCCCAAAGAAAGAAATACTGATGTAGGAAGTTCACAACTGTATTAACACCTTAGAAACCTGTAGTTAAAGAGCACTACCCTTTAAACAACATGATCTCAGTAGCTATTTTCTGTCCATTTAGCTCTTTCTAGATGTTCTTTAAATACAAAAATACTTTCCAAGATACCAATATAGCCACCAATACAAAAAGCTATAGGATTTCATTATTTCATGTAAAGTAAAACTAAATTTACATGGCTGCTAATCCAGTTCCTCTCTAGCACACAGTACATCATTAGACCATAATGCCTGGAGCAGTAACTTGACCTGCCTGGGAAGGTGGGCGGTACTACACAAGCTGAAACATCAGAAAGTTTATGCGTAATTAGGTTGGGTATTTGCCACATTCTTTGATCCATGAACAAAGTAGTCCAGTATGAATAGAAAAGTTACTTTGACACTCCAGACTCAAATTACATCCAAAACATCGGTTAAGAGGACTTTTATGTGATTCAATGTGAAAGAAAAGTTCTCATACCTTCAAAAAAAGTTTCATTGAACTTTTATACTTAAACTTTCCCCTGTGGTGTTGTCAGCTCAAACAGAGCCAGCATTGTGTTCCAGCAGGGATTTGCAGCCTTTCCTGCCATGACACAAAATTCAGTCACTTTGTTCTCCCGTGAATACACACGGAGACAGAAGCTTTTGCACCTAGTCATGCAGCACTGCCAAGGACACCTGCCAGTCCACCTTTTCCTACAGCTGCTGGGCAGTGGCGAAGGCAGCTCTCTGTGGCTCTGAGCCCTTCCACACTTTTGAGAGGGCACACATGTTCTTCAGCACACTCATGCCCCACTTCCTGTTCTGCTCCTTAATTCAGAATTCCAACTCAGAGAGGCCAAGAACACGTGAGAAAAATACCATCTTTGGGTCTTGCTGTGCTTACAGGGAACATACTGTTGAAGCACTCATGAGACAGATTGGAGGAGACACAGCACTTGCTAACAAATTCATGAGCAACCAGTTCAGACTGAGTCTCCTTAAGTTTCTGGTTATATTTAATTAACACTTTAATTCACACTTGAATATGCAACTCCTAACACTTGTCCTTACAAGGAATGAGACCTTCTAGTCCTACTAGCAACTGAGAGAGATTGAGTAATGTGCACTAACTCAGTGGCTGAGAACTTGCAAATGAAGTTGAAACCTATCCTGTAGGAGATACCCATGCGTGATACTCTTGGGTGGGGCTTGGGGAAGGGAAGGGAAGGAAAACTACACATCTAAAGATTTCCCACAGTAGAGGCAGACTAAATCTAGCTCCTTAGCTCCACCATTGACCTAAGGAATTGGCTGGGGGTGCGGGAAATCTTTGGGTGCAGTCTTCTTTCTCTGTAACAAGTTCTCCTGTTAGTCTAACTCAGAGTTTGCTATGTCTCGCTGGGCAGAAAATCTGCAATGCTTTACCTTGTTTATTCAACCCAAGTAAGCTGATCTTGTGATAACTAGCTAGCCTCACACCTGGGTCTGAAATTACTCAGAATCCTCTAGACTGCCCTCAGAAATGGAGGTTACTTACCTGTAACTGGAGGTTCTTCTAGATGTGTGGTCCCTACCTGTATCCCACTACCTGACCTCCAGCCCCTCTGCTGTAGATCTCTCAGATTCATGGTAAGGAAAATAACTAGAGAAGCATTGGTCCATACTGCCCTCTATATCCCTGCCCTCAATTTGGAGCATGGATGATAACAATTGCGCAGCCACGGACCAATGGACTCTGCTGACTAAAAAAATCTCTGGACTCAGGCACATGAATTGATAGGAACAGGAGGCAGATGAGAGAATGCAGATGGCATGGATGTCTGTAGTACCACCATCCCTACAGCTGTATCCGCAGTAGAAGTCTGGACCAATGCATAATGTCTCGTTAAGTTGTGTATGAAGATGGCTCAGAGAGATGCTGCAGAGGTTGCTTACACTCTAGCGGAATGGGCTCTCGACCCCTCTGGATGGAGTGGGGCAAAAAAGGATATGTTAGCTAACTGGTAATAAAGACTGATGCAGCCAGAGATCCCCTGAAAAAGAGAATCTCTGTGCAGACAGGGTGATAAAAAAAAAAAAAACTAGGTGTTTTTCTAACTGCTTTTGTTCTCTGTAGATAAAAGGCCAGTGCACATCTGATGTCTAGAGTTCTCTTCTAATCACAGGCATGAGGTTTTGAAAGGGGGAGGGGAGAAGTAGTAGCAGTCCAGTGCTGGAGTGCCTGATCATACAGTTGTGTTGTGTCAGCTGATACAGATACAGAAACAGATACAGATACAGAAATAATCAGATGTTGACGGGCAGACAGGTTGAAATCCTCATGTGGTCTGAGAATAAGAACTGTCATGGCCAGTTGGATGTGACGAGCCCTGTTGTGATGGATCTTTTGCAGGATTCATGGTATCAGTGGTATTGGAGGAAAGGTATATCTGAGGTGGTCTGTCCAGGGTAGCATGTAAAAACAGACTGGTATTAATTAATAAGATGTTAATTGCATGATGCACCATGCATTTTCTAGGTTTTGGAAAGAGTTGATTCTTCACCAGAGACAAAAACCTTACATACCTTTTTCACATCACTTAAGTCTGTGGGGAATTTTACTTCTCATAATTATCTGCCAAAGTTCAAAAGTCACCACACTTAAACCTTGTCTAAACTTTCCATTAAAAAAAAAAAGAGCAACTTCCATATGATTTGAAGCTTTTTCATCCAATATTTTAGATGCATTTTTTTGTTTGGTTGGTTTTTTGTGTAGGAAGTGCTTGTTTTCAAACAAGAGGCTATGGAAATTATTATAGGGAGGGCAATTCATACTACCCCACCAACTCTAGTTGTAACCCTTTAATTGCAGTTATGGGGGGGGGCAGTAGGCTTATCTCTTGCATTTGTATTTCAAGTGAAGAGGTTTCTAACTACTGAGTTACTGCTGGGTTTTTAATTCTAGCATGAAAACTGCTTGGTAGGAGAATAACTTGGAGGGTTTCTAAGGAAAAGTCATAGTGCAGAACTACTTTTTGGCTTAGCTATCAAGGTTCTCTGCTTTGTTTGGAGAAGCCACGTGAGCAGCTCACCTGTGGTTAGACCTCAGGGCTTTCTACAAATATTTTGTATTCCAATACAAGCTTAGACATGTTACATAAACATCTGCAATATCTACTAAAAATTTGAAAGGTTATCTTCAAGCCACTGTTTCAGAACCTGTTCTCTAGCAAACAGAAAGCTTTGTTAGGGGCTTCCAGCCCAATGCTGCTGCTCCCTAAACTATCTGGTGCTCTCCAGTAAACACCTATGTATTAAGGTTTGAAATATTTGATTGAACATAGTATGGATGATTCAGGATGAAGATGAGAGAGGAATGCTATCCATTTCTTTCTTGCAGATTTAACTACACAAACAATTTCCCCATCTTTGCTTATTAGTGTTTTATCCATGGAGATGGGGAAATGCCAATGTAATTAATAAGCAAAGAAGACCAGTGGCGGTGGAGAGTTGTTTTACAGGTTGTATACCAGACCACTGTTGCAGGGAGGGACACTGAACAGTATTTATGCTAGTCTTTAGCAGACACAAGAACTGCTCACGTTCACAAGTGCTTATGGCTGGCTGAAGCTAAAAAGCTTTAATATACCAAAAATGTATAAAGGTCACACTTCTTGAGGGGAGTAAGAATTAAAAAAACAAATATACCACAAACACATGAAGCTGTATCAACTGTTCTGGAATTTATTTTTCCAAAGTGTTAACAGCCACAGAGCAGATGTTTATTACAAAACATACTGCAATACAGATAGCTTAATATCAAAATATTTGCTTTACAAAGATCCCAAAACAATGAAGCTCTACCAGAGCCAGCAGGCTACCTGCTATGTTAACTGAGAAAGTAGGAGCTAATGTGGGTGGTGAAGGCTTGTTTGCACACCCCACTCTCCTTTTACATGTTAGTGCTTTACATGGCACGAACAACATCTTTACAGTAGACTGCAAAAAAAAGTTTGCAAGTTCTCCCTAGCAAATTCAACTATTTCATTAATTTAGGTTTAGGTTTCTAGGAGGCACCCATCACCCAGTCTCTGGTGAAATACATAGAACTAAGATACTGCATACATATTCTCCACTCTTACCCAAGACAGTTCTTCACAAATCATGGAAACACTATTTGCCACCTACCGTGTTCCACAAAAGCTATTTAAAGCTTTTGGTGTTATCAAGGAAAACAGCAGCAGACAGATTTGATAGGTCATAATCCACATTTTATTCCAGCACGTAGTAATTATAAGGTTTTTAAAACAGAAGCAGGTCACACTTTAAAAACACATCACCATAAAAGTAGCAAAATAGTCTTAAAAAGTCAAATGCTTTAAAGCTCAGATTTCAAAGCTACAATATATTACTCTGTTAATCTTTTGGAAAAACCAATATAGATACTTGCTTCAGTATGATTAATATAGAAATTCAAGCCTCTGTAGGATGACTTTCCTAAAGACATCAAGACTCAAGTGTAACACTTCTATATTGGTTTACTGCATCATCCATGCTATCAAGGTACACCTGTAATGAAAGAAAATCTGATATTCTTACCCTATGGGCCTTCCTCAACTGCCACAAAAAAGATTTCTCTCTCTCACACACACACACACAAAAGTAAAAGTAAAAGGGACTTTTTCAAGGTAGTTGAAAAATTCAATCTTCTATACAGATTTGCTAAAAAATCAAGGTAGTTTATGGATCTCTTTCCCAGGCCAGGTATTTTTTTCCTGTGTTCTCAACAATAAGTTCCAGCAACTGAGTACTTGCAGGTGACCCCACAAACCAGCAAGGCTGAACTTTCAATCCCTGGTTGTCCTGCCAAGTTCAAGCACATTGGTAAGTCTGTCTGCAGCACCACTGCCTGTGTTGAACCAGCTATGAGTAGACAGGAGTCTCATCTCCAAGAATGTCAGGCCAATACCTCTTGTGCTTACTGTTTTTAGTGTATAGTTTTAGATGTGTCCAGAGAGGAGGAGTTGGTCTGTACATCAGGATTCTGCTTCACAGTGCAGTTAAAAAGGAACTGGCAAGCAAGAAATGGGTCAAGTTCTGCCTTACTAAAGCCCCCATTGATGTCAGTGGGGTTAAAAGAGGGAAAAATTTGGCCCCTCGAGACTTTAGTTCCTGAGTCCTTTCCTCGAAAAGGATTCACTGTGGAACCAAGACAAAACTGAAAGAAGAATAGGAAACACAATTGTAGGGAGGAGGAGGATATCACTAAAAGGCAAGCCTAGAGAAAGGGTCTTACACAGAAAAGAGGAGTGTCACTAACTGGTATGCACAGATGGTGAATAAACAGTATTTTCTTTCAGTACAGCAACTCCTAACTAATGGAATCTGACTAGTAAGAGCTAACCTGGTGTCCAAACTTCATTTCTATAGCTCCTAGCTTCTTCAGCACAAAGGACAAGTAACAACCGTTCTTATCTTTCAGTGGGGAGATGCATACAAATCATTCTGTGTGACGAGACTGCCTTTGATGCTCCCTGGCTCCTGGGTCTGTCCTCAGAACAGACTGAAGAAAGGACACTGCAGTTTCCTTTCCCTGGTGGAAATTCTTGGGGGAGAATTAGGGATTTAAGAGAACTAAACATGAAAGCTTTAAATAAATGCCACTTAGTACAATAGTTTCACGATGGCCTATATCAGGCCATGACAAATACAGAATGATCAGATGAACATTTCCTAATCACTCCTACACTTAGTAATTTGAGAAGAAAGAAAGACAACACCAGCTAGCAGGAAGGCTGCCAACTAATTCCTTCATCTTTCCTCCTCCCCCAGAGTATTGCTAAATGTCAAGCTAGCATAGTACCAATTAATCTGGGAACAAGTGTTTGATAATATTGAAACAGAGAACCAATTTGTTCTGAAAATACCATCAAAACTGTCTGTAACCTTATTTGGAAAGACTCATTTATTTTCTGTTCTTTTTTGTGGAGCAAGACCTGGTAAGAGGGAAGTAGCAGCACTCTTTGCTAAGTTTATTTGTTGTTGTGTTTTTAAAGAGAGAAAAAGAAGAAAAAGAAAAAGACCTAACTGGTTGCACAGAGTTATTATAGGTTAATTTCCAGACTGTCCAGGTCCATGTGTACATCTCATTAATCCTCTGGAGACAGAACTGTCAATGTATAAACTCCGTTTCATGCATAAATTTCTCTGAAACTTTGTTCCTAAAATGAAAAGGAGTACTTGTGGCACCTTAGAGACTAACCAATTTATTGGAGCATAAGCTTTCGTGAGCTACAGCTCACTTCATCGGATGCATACTGTGGAAAGTGTAGAAGATCTTTTTATACACATAAAGCATGAAAAAATACCTCCTCCCACCCCACTCTCCTGCTGGTAATAGCTTATCTAAAGTGATCACTCTCTTTACAATGTGTATGATAATCAAGGTGGGCCATTTCCAGCACAAATCCAGGCCCAACAAGTACTCCTTTTCTTTTTGCGAATACAGACTAACACGGCTGTTACTCTGAAACCTGTTCCTAAAATGAGTTACACAAAGACACACAGAATCTCGGAGACCCAAGTTCTATTCCTACCCTCTCAATTGTGCACCCCAGTGAGAAAACAAAAGTGTTTGTCAATTATTTTGCAGGTACAATCAGTTAATTAACTGCATAGTTAAGCAAACAGGACTCTAGAAGTTTAGATGCCAACATAACCCATTTTAATATTAGACATTAAGGAACATGCTCTTTAGGGCAGGGACCATATTTTTCTTACATATTTGCACAATGGGGCTAGAGCCGTAGGCACTACTGTAATACAAATAGAAAGCTAAGAAGATTTTAAAATATAAACCAAAAGGGCTGGGGGCAAAGTTAAGAGCCATAGCAATTGTACATATCACTAGAGCCATATTTTAACTAAACTTGGAGACAGTTGCTACAGAGGCTGACAAACCTCAGCTGTAGCCTTCCTGGTTGCTCCACAAGAGTGAACGACCTCACCAATACCACAGTTTGAGCGGCACACTGGTAAATAGGGTTGGGTTGCACAGGACCCTCTTGGCTAAACTGAAGGAGGGGCTTTCTCAGCATGTGGCTCCCTTGACAGAATCAGACTGAAGGAAGACCAGACCCACAGTAAAAATCTTCACATGCATCAAAAAAGCCCGCCCTTCTCCCTGTTGCCATGGCAACTTGCTGCTCCTTCCAAAGGAGCAATAAAATACCCACAGGCCACTCAGTCTCCCTTCTTCCTGTTTGCACTATTTAGGGCTATTCCTTTCCCAGCTTGTACTTACCATTAACTCCCTCCTACTGTAATGCAGGTCTCTGTTTTGCACCACAAGTAGCAGGAGGATGATTCAGCTTATTAGTGACTAGCATCTCACCTAATGGAGGCTGGATGGAGGCTCAAATGTTCTCTTCTGTGAGCCTCCATCCACCCTTAGATCCACTTCTTCCTCTCAGCAACCAGGGCTCCTGATGCCTTTCGCCTTCACCGGTGCCACTTCAATCCGGGCTTGCCCTCAGATGTGCCAGGCCCCAGAGGCATGGCAATGTTGTGGAGGCTTATTCACCTTGCCTGAGAGAACAGTCTCACTAACTGATCAGGGCAACCTGAACGGCATCTTGTAGAAAGAGCCTTTGTCTGCCTTGAGAGATCTGGTGGGCTGTAAGGCTTGTCTACAGTTCTCCTCTACCAGGGCCTGGGGGTGAAGAAAGGAAGTCATGAGCCAAGGGGAAGCCTCTGCCTCCTATAAATGAGGGGCTCTGCCTTGATAAGACCTCTCAGGCATTGTCTGATATGTGCAAGGTGCCTATGTCAGCACTCTTCAGCTAGGCTGCGCCCCCCGATGAGAGTCAGCATCCTACGCATTTTAAGAGGTAATATTCTGGGGAGCTGGGCCATCCAGCACTCACCATCTTCCTGGCATACAGCCAGCAGGTTCAAAATGAAACTGGCTTTTATGTATTGCTGGAGGGGTTTTGGAACAGTCACATTATTCACTCTGAGTGTGCTGTGGGTGCAGTTTACTAGGCCCAGAACAGCTAGGAACTGGGCCACTGCACAGAGTCCCTCCCATCCTGATGCTGCACTTGCCTCTCAAGCCGCTATCTCCAATCTCCTCTCTCAAGACCTCTGCTTCAAAATAAGTCTCCAAGGTTAGAAGGAAGGCTGCGATTTACTCACGGGTATTTTTAGTAAAAGTCATGGACCAGTCACGGGCAATATCCAAAAAGTCACGGCCTGTGACCTGTCTATGACTTTTACTAAAAATACCCCTAACTAAATCTTAGGTGCTGCTGGGGGGGGGGAGAGGGGCGCCCCGCAGGTGTGTGGCCTGTGGCCCCACCGCTGCTCCCGGACTGCTGCTCTGAGGAAGCACCAGGGACCAGCTGCCTGGGGCCGCCCAAGCAGCAGCCAGTGCAGCTGGCCCCAGGGCCGCCCCAGCTGCTCGGGCAGCCCTGGGAATCAGCTGCACTGGCCACTGCGGACGTCATGGATTCTGTGTCTTTCCAGGACCTCCATGGAAGACTCGCAGCCTTAGTTATAAGAGTCCCCAACTCAGCTACTTTCTCTTTTGTACACCAGTAGTTGATGCATCAGCCAAAGGAGGTTAAGTGACTACCACACCCTTGCCTTTGCCTCCTGGCTCACACTTGCTTCAACTATCCCTAGTATATACACTCCTAGTTTGGCCTGAGCAGGCCCTACACAGTTCTGGAGATAATCTGCATGTGCTCAGCCACAGAGCCATGCCCACAGGTAGAGACTTGGATTGAAAAAAATTGAACTCCCACCCCTCAAACACCCTGATTTTTTAAGTTTATTTTCACATTCTGAAATTTAGAAATTTCTAACACATTCAAGAAAATGCTGACCAGTTTCACCCATAACTCAGCCCGCTTGTGTATCCCCATTGTTCAGCATACGCATGCTCTGTGCAAACTCAACAATGCCTTTCAGGGGTTCTGTGCATGCCCATCTTATACTCGCATCCTGGAATGGCGTGCTCACAAGCAGCCATGCCCACACAAACTTTGATGGAGGATCAGGAGCTAAACTGTTTCCCCACTTGTAAAACGGGGATCACAGAACTTCCCAAGGGTGATGTAATGAAAGTTATTTACACCTGCTCTTTGAGACCCTCAAGTGCAGGGGCTTTAAGAATAAAAAGCATTGCCACCAGTAGGAAACTTGGACTGGAGTTTTAAGAGTTCACTCAAGAGATGATAAATTAAATGAGATGTCATTATCCTTCTGCCAATCTGCAGGCAACTACCGATTCATCTAGTCTTACTTCAAATTACGAGCTCTGACAGTCCACTCAGACTGCTGTATAAAATTAGTCATGTAAACCAGAGCGTAATTTGAGTGAAAGCCAGAAATCACTCCCGCATCAAGAGCGCTGGCAGTCCTCCTAAACATCAGACAATATTTACATTCAGGCCAAACCTGTGGTTTGGCAAAAAAGTTCATTCACCCCACCAGTGCTTTGATATTCTGACAAATCATTTCCTGATACAAAGTTTAAACATACAAGGACTATGGACACCAAGCAGCTGTCACAGTTGCATTGGGAATTGGCATTAAATTCCAGACATCTTGAGAAACAGGGTGGGGGCAGGGGAAGAGTAAGAGAAAATAGCCTATTTGCACCTACAGTCTGGCAGAGTTTTACAGAACAGGAGGGTTTTACAGAACTTGCTTCTTCTCTTGGTACTGGATAGAAGTTTATTATCAGGCAGCAAAGCAGTTGCAGGGCATTTTCATCAGCAGAGAATTACAGCGGTAGCTTTTTAAAATAGTAGAAAAATTAAGACTTCCCCCCCCCCTTTGTTTTGTTCTTCAAAATTCTGAAGCTACTTGTTAAAGGCCTCAAACTTAGATACATACATAGATAATGCATTTTGAGAAAATTTGCCAGTGACAGACAAGAAGCCGACTTTTGATGTCTAGGGGGAAAGGTGAAACAAAGTTAATTCTAAAGGGTGCGGCAGAACTCATAATTTGGTCATCTTTCTGTCAATAGGATCCTGAACTTACATCTCTCTCTGTAAAATAGCAAAATGTTATATATATAAAAAACAAAGAGGTTTAAAAAAGTATGTAAAACCAGTTTTTAAATATCAGAGAATGAAGAATCTGTTGAATTCATTTGTTTAAAGGAAGGGGTGGTGTTTTTTGTTTTTAATATAAAGTGTTTGCTTCCTTATCCCCATCCCACTAAAAAAATATTATGCAAGTACACCCCTTTCAACATGCTTCAGGGGTTAGCGTCTCTAATCATTCACTCTTATGCTTAGATGCATTCATAGTTTAACGTGTTCACAGTACTAATGTCTATTAGCATAGTGTTTAACAATTCAGACAGATTTCTTCTAGGATGACTTCTAAAGCACAACCAGCTAAGAAATCCACAGTGGTTCTCCTCTGTGAAGAGCCCATAATTAAAAGACACAACAATTGATTGATTTACGGTGTTGAAAGGAATATTCCACAGAAGTCAATTGTTAAACAAGTTTCCATTCTCATTCTACCTTAAAGACTTTATGTTGACCTTTGGGCAAATTCACCCAACAAGCTCTTTGTTTCTAAGATCTTTATGAAACTAAGAGTGTTTATTCACAGGCTTCAAAATAGTAAAGCATTTGTTCTCTGGATGTCCTTGAATGTCTCTCATTGCGGCTGCACAGAGCTAAATTCCTTACACTCCCACTGGGGATGCACTTGCTATTCTGCAGTTACTTCTAATTTAAAGTGATCTTTGGTAGCCAGCTCAACAAAAAGTATTGCCAACTTCTGTCAGGGTCCAATTGGATCCATGTTTTAAAATAAGACACACAAGAAAAACCACACAGTGTAAAGTTCAGTGCGAGGTAGATTTCTTTAGCATTTCTAACATTTTCTGGAAAGCTCTCATGGGCCTGTATTGTGATGCAAATCATTTACAATTCCCAGACGCTCAAAAGCCTTTAAGCTGGAATTAAAGTTGTAAATACATAAGTAACTTAGAGAGGGGGAAAAGGAGAGACTTAATAGAACACTGAAGAAAAGGGACATGTATACACACATACACACAAAAACTAGGAAAATCAAGTTTAGGGTTACACTTCACAAATAAAACCACAAGTCAGAAATTGGGAAGTATGGAAAAGGAGAGTTCAAGCAACCTATGCAGCCTTAGCATTGTCCTCAGCTCTTGGTGCACTCTCCATACAAAGCAGACATTGCCTCAACTAACATGACAACTAAAAACTCTTTTGGAATTGCCTCCAGGCGGAAGAGAACATAGAGAAGGGACATGCAACTTTAAACTACACCTGTCTTGGTTTACATAGAGCATACTTACCCTGAGTTTAAAAGGCTGTATAATTTGCAGCAACTGGCACTGAAGAGGATCTAAAGGTCAAATGGTGTAAGTAATGCTGCAGCAAGAATACTTCATATATATGAACACCTTTCCTGTTAAGGTCTATGTCCTTCACAGAGATCTAGTGAGACTAAATTACAAGAGACATTGGGGAATATTTTCTCCATTTCACAGATAAGGAAATGGAGCCAAAGAGGCCAAAGTGACCTGCCCAAAGTCAGGCATGTCACAAGTAAGGAAACCTGGTAGCCATGTTCTCGTGTGTATCACAGATGACACCATAGACAACAATGAAGTTATACATCTCTAAGTACGAGGAGATAAATTCCAGATCTCTCATCTCCCAAGCTCTACCTTAATCACAAGGCCATCCTTCCTCTCCCCAGAGAGAGGAAATTGCTGTCTTGTCAAGGGAGGGTAAACGGGAGGCTAGTTTCCTATCAAGCTACTAGCACGTATGTAGTAGATGATTGGTACAGACACAGCGTGGCTCATAGTGCAGAAGTTGAAGCTGTATGGTGTTAAGGTATCTGGATAGTCTAACTAGAGTCGGATGGCAGACAGGGATAGGGATTCTGCTTTTTCATAATTTCTGAAATTTGGAGGGTTTTGAAAGATGACTTTAGTGAAGAAAAAAAAAAGTTGAGCTAATGCCACTTTTGTTTATTTATGTACGAGCAAGGCCTGAAAGCTTCCTCCAACATACCACCTGAAAAATGAAATCCTGCTTGTTTTCAAATTCAGGCCCATCTATCCTGGAAAGCTAGGATATCTACACTAAGAGTTAGTGAAATGACAACCTCACAGGAATTGAGGGTTGGGGTTTTTTTGACGGACCATTTAACAAGGGTTTTAAAACCTATTTAACTTCAACAGCCAATTAATAATAGGAATAAAGGAAGTTAGTGTTAAAGATTCAGAACACCCTAGTCCCTTCAATCAAGATGGTGCTCACACTAAACATGATTGAGACCACTAAGACAGAAAGGGAGAGGTGATAGATAGGATGGTGTACTCAGAAGCTTATCAGTAAGTGGGACCAGGTGGAACTCCATTTGACCTGTGTCTTTGGCAGGTTTTTAAAAAGCTACTGCACCCATCATGGGTGGACACGAAACTGCCAGTTAATATTTCTGTTTTCTCAATTTCAGCAAAACCCGTCTCCCTTTAGCAAGAGCTGGGATGTTGTGCAGTTAAGTCTTCACATGTGAGCTTGCTGCCTTAAATTATTTTCAATTGAATCCAGGTTCAGATGTTGCTTTGCAAACTGAAAACTCTCCTAGTGAGTAAAAGAATTCTTAAGGCAGCAATAGGATTAGAAAGGCGGCTGGTCACATGTGAGGCTTTATTTCGATTAGACCCCAACTTTGGCTGAAAGGAGACTGAACAGATTTTGCTGAAGTTAAGGCAACAGAAGTTTTGAGTATTGGAGCATCAATCCAAATTAAATATTTTTAAACTTGGGGGGAAAGGGGGGGGAAGGGAAGGGGAAATTATTCATTTTCTGAGCAAACTGACCCAAAAAAAAAACAAACCACACTTTTTTCAGTTGAGGGCATGAAGGAAGAGTGGATTACGTTCCAGTAGGACTCATGTTTGTATGTCCAATCACACAATGCCAGAGTCTGAACTTCCACCACCCACACTCTGAGGGCTTAATATAATAGGCCCCTGTAGTTAATGGCTTGGAAGCTGTTTTTTTAAATCTATTTAAGACAAAAAATAAAACAAGACTACACACCCCTCCACCCCACACACCTTCTGCCTCTAACCTGTAAGAAGTCACACTAACCAAACATTAGGCGCCTATGCCCAGACACAAGAGCCTATGGTGGGATTTTCAGAAGCATCTAAATGACTTTGGAGCACAAGTCCCACCGACTTCAAACAGCAAACCCTACTGGAATGTAGTTGGTCCAAGCACTTCAGCTTTCCTGACTTGTGGAAGTGCAACATATCAGAAGGTGATACCGATTCCAATTACACCCTGGGCTATTTGCTTCTCAGTTTAGTGTTTTGGCTTGCGCTGTTCTCACAGCAAGGATGCTAATGAAGACATGGACTTATTTTTAGCACAAGTGAGCATGCTAAGTGTGAAACTTCTTATTAGAGAAGATCTATGTAAAAATTTGAAATTCTACTAGAAACTGGGAAACAAATGAGAGAAGCAAATACAAAACATCCATTCTACCAAATTAAGGCTATAAAATAGGAAGTAAAGAACTTGAAACCTGTAAATAAAACACTGATTTCAACTTTTTAAAAGTTATTTTTAATCATGGTCTTTATCCCTCTTGACACTAAGTATCTTGGATAGAGGATTATTTTAGCTAATTTAAGAAGAATAGCTTAAAAGCAATTTAAGAAGTTGTGGGGTGCTTTTTACAGAGCATCTTCATAAGCACTCAATATTGTTTTGACAGGCAAGGCTATAGATGCCTAAATAATTCTCCCATACTAGAGAACTAGAATCTACCTACCACTCCCTTTAGTACTGCTTCAGTGTCAATGCTAACACAAGGAGAAATATGTCTGGTGTCCCATTAACGTGGAACATAACTATGGTGTGCCAATTGTATGAAGTCGTAGTAAATACAAAACTACTCCCCAATTATTCACTTCTTACCCGGATGGTTGCAGAGAGGTTATCATTTTTTGCAGCTTGCTCAATAAACACCACTCCAGGACCATTGTAATGTAAAGTGACAGCTTGATGTAAAGAAATGAGTTGTTTGGAGGAGGGGGAAAATATCTATAGTCATTAAAAAGTTCACAATTTTTTTTTCAATAGTTGGAGGACACCAGGGCTCAGTGTAAATAATCCTGGGCCTCTTCCATTATTTCTGTTCTAACATATTGCTTTGTATTGTATTCTCTCTGACTCCCCTCCCCCAGAAGCCTCTAGTGCCTTCACTTCAAAAGCAGCAACAGCTGCCAGGCTGTCACTCTTCCTCCCCTTCAGCTCACTAGGATTTTGTAAGCTACTTCAGTCTACCACCGACTTCACATGAAGCAGAGACAAGGCAGGCGTTTAGAACTGCCTCACAGGAAGACCCACATGCACCTAACATTTGCTCCTCATAAGAAAAGGGAGCATCTTGGATTTCCCTTTCCTTGCCCATTTGTCACAGCTTAAGCACCAAGAGTTTTACTGTTCGGCTCCTGCTGTCCTTTCAGCCTCCAGCTAACAGAGAGCACTTACATTTGAAGGTGATTAAAGATATTTTTCTGTTTTCATACAAAAAAGGATTCTCTACACCAAATGGAGTCTGTGCAGTCACCAGCTTCTCAAGGGGAGGGGGGGGACAATCCTGGAAATAAAAGGAAAAAGAACTGCTCTCAAATAAATTCCTCTCATTCCTAGGATGTTGTGGTCACAGGAGGCTTGATCCTGCACTATTCTAGCCAATAGGAGTCATTGAATGAGACCATAATCAAGTCCTGTGTCCACCAGCGGGTGATCACGGCTGTGTACTGCAGGACTATGGCTGTTGCTGTCATTCCCTAACCCAGACAGTCTGTGGGGCACAGATTGCTCGTGAACACTTATTTCTACAACTTCATGATAAAAATCAATCCCAGTGCGTACACACAGATTGCGTTTGTTTTTTAAGTTTCTCCACTGTTGCTAGAACGGAGAGGGCTGCAGGGAGCCACCTGGAGGGTTTGTATTGCCTTGCCAGAATATGACGGGGACAGCGGGGGAGTATCTCCACTTGGGACACGTTAGAGTGCTCTACAATTCACACCCCTGCTGGTCTGGACTGTGGTGCCATGTTAGGATAAAGTATTGTGGGGGTTTTGTGGGCATGTAAAATGACTCTCTCTAATATTTCAGTAATAATTAGCTAGGACCATTTCTGGTGTGGGGGGGAGGGTGGACTATGGCTGGGTTTCGATGGTGGGGTGGCCAGTGGCTGATTTTTTCTGTATCTCTGAGGTGGCAACCCTAGCAGCCACAGGTGTTTCAAGCAGAGCCACTGATCCAACATGGAACTAAAAATGCCAGGGGCTGCCAGCGTCTGGGCTACACTAGCACTCCCACCATTGCTACCGCTGCGGGAAGTGAACCAATGGTGGGACACTTCAAGAGAAATAAGCTCATGGCAGACAAGAAATATTTATGAAAGACTGACACCACCAGCCTTCACCTGAAGGCTGAAAAAGTTTCCACTCCAGAACTTGGTCCATATTAGGTCCTTTTAAAAATCAGAGAAGAGAAACACTAGCCAACTGTGGTGTACTGATGACACTGTGACAACAAAAAATACAGGTTGCTGAGTTTTATAGTAATCATATTATCACTATTATAAAATACATAAGGATTTTAGCTCCTCTTATCTGACTTCAGAGACAATCCTATGGCCTCGTTACAGGAAGTCCCAAACCTTGTCTACACGAGGAAGGTTACTAGCTGGACCCATTACCCGCTGAACATGGTTTAACTACAAGTGTAGACCAGGCTCCCACGAATCAGCCACTAGCTTAAGCTGGCACAGGACTGGCATACTTCCAAAGCAGCCTGCTACTTTGCGTTGCTCACTATAAAAACCACAAGTTCAAAAGGAAAAGTGCAGTGATTAGTTCCAGACCAGTATCTTGGAGGAATGGAAATTCAAGAAAAGGAGGTGAAGGAAGATTTTTTTTTTTAAGCCAAAGATTAGCTTGGGTGAAAGACAGTTACGTTTATTTACTGAACAAATGGGAATTTCAAAAGTGCTCAGCAGTAGCCCAATTTGTCTCCCACTGAAGTCAATACACCCCGACATACAAAAATCCCACCACCATTAGAATTTTTCTATGTGTTGGACTCTTAAAAATCAGAGTCAGCACGTTTCCAAGAATTTCTATGGAAGCTCAAAGCTATCCCAGTGCTTCCAGGGGACTTAGTTATGACCAACTGAAAAGGCCTGGAGTTAAGAATGAAAACCCCTTCTCAACCTTGCTACCTAGGAATTATAATTCCTAAACATTCGGAAGTACCCGTCTTTATTAACATCCCACGACTGAATGGTTTGGCATGCCTCAGAGATAACTGCAATTCCACTCTACTTCCCAGGAAGAAGTCCAGTTTGCAAACAGTTTCTGGAAAAATAAATGCTACTCGGCAGATGAATAAGAAGCTGGAGAATGTAAAGTTGTCTTAGAAGTTCTATTGGGGGCAGAGAGGGGGAATTTGAAAAAAAAATAAAAATTTTGTTAATAATAAATCAGTGTGAAGTGTCTAATGATTAGAGCCGGACTAATAATGAAAAACAGAAGTTAAAATGTATTCAAGATTTTGTTAATTACTCCAGCCATTTTTGTACTATTGTGGCTTCCTTTCTGCATACATTCGTGTAATTGTGTTGTGCTACCAAAAACCAAAAGCTAAGTCTGTTCAGAAGTTCATCCTCTTAAAATTATATTCACTGCCTGTAAACACTGGCACCAAAAACCCAACTACAAAGCAAGCTCATCCTAAGGGAAGCCAGAGTAGGTACACCACACACTTGTGCACACACCCTGCATGCAACTATGTGACAAGTCAAAACAAAGCAGCAGCTCAAATTTCAGAGTTAAGATATCAAACCCGAACAAAAAACTCCTGAGGCTATAAATTTCAAAATGACCAATCTTTGTTTATTTGGGGATAATCTGAACTCAGAAAGATAACAGATTCCAGTCAATGAGTCATTATCAGTTATTCACTCTGCTCAAACAATGCACTAGGCTTTACCTCAGCACGCAATCTCTCTTCAGAGTAGAAAATAAGTTAAATTAAGCACCTTCTTTCTCAACAGATCTTCTGCTTGTGTCTACTCTGTCATATCTGTTTAGGGAAGAGCAAACCTCTATTCCAGATTGGCGCTGCAGAGCAAACACAGCTGTGTGAAGTATGAGGTGCATTGTATCCTGGTTTAGGAGTCAACTGATGTTTTCTTTCCAGGGACACTGAAGAGAATGAGATGGAACAGAATGCAGAATATCAGGACTGGTAATGAGGCATAAATGAGAAAGAACACAGTAAAAAGAAAAGGAGTACTTGTGGCACCTTAGAGACTAACCAATTTATTTGAGCATAAGCTTTCGTGAGCTACAGCTCACTTCATCGGATGCATACTGTGGACATTCCACAGTATGCATCCGATGAAGTGAGCTGTAGCTCACAAAAGCTTATGCTCAAATAAATTGGTTAGTCTCTAAGGTGCCACAAGTATTCCTTTTCTTTTTGCGAATACAGACTTAACACGGCTGTTACTCTGAAAAAAGAACATAGTGTGGACTTCAGAATCCCGGTTGAGTTTTCAGAGCTGGGAGACAGCAATACAGACCTACCAAACCTCTTCTCTTCGGTTTCATTAAAAACACCCACAAAACCCACAAACCTGGAAATAATTGAGACACAAAATGGAATTTCACAATGCCATTATTTTTAACTGTAACTGAGTCCATGTTCTTATTGTCAGACCATCCAGATACACGTTTCATTGTCCTTTAATATTTTCATATTATATTTGAGAACATTTTATACAAAAAACTCCCACATAAATGAAAAAATACATACTCTTTGTAGGTAGGGATTCCCACATATTTTCCTATGAGACTAACGCTCTTCGGAGCAGCACTGAAAGGCTCTGAAGAGAACTCCCACCTGGAAGAGCAAAGGCAGCCAAAATGCCTTCCTCCTATTTCCAAATCAGAGAGAGGAGTTTGGAGTTCCTTCTAGAGAGCCTCTGCATTATCATATGCTGACACAGAGCAGAAAAGCTAATATTTATAGATAGTTAACTATTGTCTGCT
This sequence comes from Lepidochelys kempii, assembly GCF_965140285.1. Classification (NCBI taxonomy): domain Eukaryota; kingdom Metazoa; phylum Chordata; order Testudines; family Cheloniidae; genus Lepidochelys; species Lepidochelys kempii. Next base: position 101,005,834 of record NC_136384.1, on the reverse strand, counting down.
GGGGGGTGGGGGTTGGTCACAGCTAGCCCCAAAAAGAAGTCCTCTGCCTCCATCCTTCTTTCCTATTTAAGAATTCATGAAATGAAGGCAAAGAAATTTGACAGAAGCTGTGGAGTGATACAGCCATGTTTATGCACCTACACACACATCCAACCTTTGATACCTCATAACTCCAGGGGTGGGTGGGAAGAATCCGAACCCCTAAGTTAGGTAAACAATTGCAGTTTAAAATAAATAGAACACACTGAGCAAGGAGAATTGAATTTTAACTATCCCCTCCCTTCACAACCTATCACAAGCTCCAGAGTTTGACATGAAGAAGCAGCTATGTCAAAGTTATATATATATAGAACAAAGTTGAAAGGACAGACATTTTCACAACTCTAACAACAGGACAGTGTTTTTGGTCACTGTTTCCAAATCCTGGATAACCCTGGGTTCCCACAGCTCATGGGGGTGGAGGAATTGTAGACAGCTCAATGTGCAGCTGTGGTCAAAAAGAATAAATGAGATGCATAAAGAATGGGATGAAGAATAAAATGCAAACAATTATAATGCCATCATATAAGTCAATGGTGCAGCCGTATGTGGAATTGCGTGTGCAGCATTGGCTACGCCATCTATGAAAGGATACTGTCGACCTAGAAGGGAGTTCAGAGAAAGGCAACAAGAATGATCCAGGACATAGGAAAACTTTTGTATGAAGAGATAGATTGAAAGCATTGGGATTGTTATCTTAGGAGACAAAAAGAAAGCGGACATGATAAAAGCATATGAAATAAGTAATGATATAAAAAAAGGTAGATCTCAGAACCCAAAACAAGAGACAGTCAATGAAATTAGAGGTGGGAAATTCAAAACTGATGAAGAGGAAATAGGGATTTCACACACACACACACACAGTGGAACTCATTGCCACATTAAATCATTGAGACCAAGGATTTAGCAAGATTCAACAAGGGATTAGCAATTTACATGGATAACAAGAAAACCCAGACTTAATGCTAACAAAAAGGTTGAATGGAATTAAACCTCACGTTTCAGGATTTAAGTCAATGTCTACTCATTAGAGATCAGTATGAGACCAATGGTGAGGGACAAATTATCCCACATCTGCCGACAGCAAGGTTCTTACATCTTCCTCTGAAGCATCGGGTGATGGCAATTGTCAGAGACAAGATATTGGAGACGATGTGCCACAGGTCTGAACCAGCATGACTATTCTTATGAACTGGGGAAGGGGGGCAAAAGCTGGCTTTGCCGATAAGCCATTTTTGCAGTGTCCTATTCCAGAGGCCAGTAGGCTTGTCTCTTACACAACAGAGTTGTCTCAGGGTCACCCTCTATTATGCTCAGATGACTGTGGCTCCCTAGCAGAGAGACAGATGAGCCAGAGGTTTTGGTTCTCCAGCCGTGCCCATGTTGGGGGTGGAAGTCATAGCTGAAGTGCAGAGAGCCAGCTACAACATTCTTATGCCAGCCCTGGATTTCCCTCCCCCACATGACAGAAGAATTCCTAGAAAGTTGCTTAAATCAGCTTTAAGGCTGCCTTACATCATCAGTTCAGCATAAAGCGGCCTTCCTAGGGCCAGAATTTGTCCCAGAGACAAAGGCTACAGCTCCACTACAGAGCTTACAGTGGCGCAGCTGCACCAATGCTTGTGCGAATGCAGATGCTCTAAGCTGATGGGAGAGTGCTCTCCCGTCAACTTAATTAATCCACCTCCAACAAGTGGTGGTAGCTGTGTTGGCAGGAGAAGCTCTCCCGCCGACATAGCACTGTCCACAACAGCGCTTAGGTCGGTGTAACTTACGTCATGTGGTTTATTCACACCTCTGAACATAAGTTATATCGATCTAAGTTGTAGCGTAGCCATAGCCTAAGACTTTGCATGTTTGTTTCCTTCTCACCCCCATCACACCCACAATGTTTCAATAGAGTTCTCTTGCAAATGAGAGAGTCAATTCTCTATCCAAGTGTAGTGTGATCTAGTGCTCCTACGTAGAGTTCTGACAAGACACACTCTGCCCCATTCTGGTCAGGGCAGACTCATTTAAATCAAAACAATGTAAAACACTGATTTTAGTCATGATTTAAAGCAGCAAGTAGGAAATTTTGATTTAAAAATCACTGATTTTAAATCTTGTTTTTCACTTCTACTTCTGTTATTTTCCTAAAGAAAGGCTGAATACCATTGGTTGGTAACAATTAAAATAGATTGAGCTGCAACATTTTTTAAAAAAATATTTTTATTAGTTAAATAAATTTACCTTAGAAATGCTGATACATATGGGGAAAACAGTATGTTTATCAAAACGTATCAACATATGTGTTGCATCTAAAAGTAACGGATTTATTAACAATCAAATATCTGTAGTTAGTGAACTGGTGGATTGTTTCTGATCACCTTGGGCCAGGGTTTCAAAAGTATTTAGGTGCGTACTGGGATTTTTTTCAAAGGTGCCTTTAAACACCCAACCGGCTCAGGCACTTTTGAAAAAAATCCCAAAAGGTGCCTATCTGCATCTTAAAGGCACCTTAAATGCCTTTAAAAATCCAGTCCCCTGGCCTTCAGATTTTTAGAGTTACTAGATCTCACCCTCTTCCACTTGGCTTTTATTCATAAAATTGGCTGAGGAAAACAAGCTTCCCTGCTTTTTCAACTCATGATCAGTTTCTCCATTTTCTGCATCTGGTAGCTACATTGAAATCAAACGTAACTAAGGCAAAAGATTTTCTGCACGAAAGAAACTGGAAGTACTTACATTTGGAAAAATGTAACTGCCAGCACTCACTCCATTGTAAAGAATGTAAATAATATAGATACTTAATGCATTACATTACATTGTGACATTATAAAGTTTGAGCGGCCCTAAAATGTTAATGCTATTTCCCCCTAATTTTGTATATAATTAAAAAGGCAGCATCCTTTAACTCAGTGGTGAAAAACCTGCGGCTTGTCAGGGTAATCCACTGGTGGGCTGCCAGACAGTTTGTTTACATTTGCACGGCTGCCCGCAGCTCCCAGTGGCCCGCAGTTCACTGTTCCCGGCCAATGGGAGCTGCAGAAAGTGGCGCAGGCTTTGAGGCTCAATTTTTAAAAAATTTTAAATTAAAAAATAATTTTAATATACTCTTGAAGTTTAGGTGTTCAATTTGACATTATGACAACATGTTATTTTTAAACCGCTTTTTTTTAAAAAAGGAAAAGAGCATTTAAATAAAAAAATCCAATTTTTTTAAATAGAAAAATAATCAATATTTTAATCCACCCTGATTCTAGTACTGGTCCCTCAGACAGAAGTGGCCATGTTTGCAGTACCTGTGATGCACACAAATGGAGAAGAAACTAATGGCTTATCTACATGGCCCTACAGCGTGGATCACAGGGATGTGAACTGTAGCACGCACTGAAGTGCTGTGCTATAACTGCTCCTTGTTGACCCTGCTAGCGTGAACTAAAAGGTACCTAGCTCACATTAATGTAGTCCTGGCGGAAAGGGGGTCTACACAGGTCCAGATCAGTTACAGCACAACACTTTAATGCATGCTGTAACTCACACCTCTGTAGCCCAGGCTGCAGGGCTGTCTAGACAAGCCCTAAAACTACTAAACTCGTTATGCACACGTGACAAGAATATATTCAGACCCCAGGAAAAAGAGTGCCCGAGCATACACTCCTCGAGCTACGGAGCTCACTTGAACTGGTTTTGCTACAGAACAAGTAATGGATTTGCTTCTCAGTACGGTCACTCTTCTGTTCCTTCAGAGAATGTAATATCAAACCCTTCTGAGCTCAGCACATTCAGAGCTTTCCACTTTTGCTTTCTCACTACTATTTCAAGAGTGGCAACGTCTCCAGTAACCCCGGTCATCATATTCGGGACTGGGGAGAAGTAAGGGAGAAGGAAGACAGAAAAGAGCTTGTGTTTTGTTAGGACCAAGAGTTTGAAGTGCTTGTATAATAAAAACTCGCTGAATATAGTTTTAGTCTTTATGTGATAACAGGCTACCACCAATACCTGTCATTGCCTTCAGCACCTTCCGTCCAAGGGTCTCAAAGCACTTACAAACACCGAACCCTACCGCACGTCTGTGAGGTAGGTAAATATATTTTTAATATTTAAGCTCTAGGAGACATGACAACTTTTATGGGCCTACCAGTTCAGACTAGTAGTCCATCTAGCTCAGAGAATGGCCAGTACCAAATGCTTCACAGGAAAGTCCAAGAAACCCCATGATGTACAATTATGGAATATTTGTATTGATGGGAAAGCTGTCTTCCTAAATCCCAGGCTGCTGGAGGATCTGGCTTTAGGGTCTACTTCTGTACTTCCAGTCACTGAAGTCAGGGGAAGATATTTTGTGCAAAAGTAGTGAACTCAACCAAATATCAAGAGACTGTCCCAGCTCTGAGAAGGTGCTTGTAACAGAGATTCTCACATCCCTCCGACTATTCCCTCTGTAACACTATTAACCATCTAATACACCTTTCAATAGAATAACCTCTCCCTGTGGGTAATAACCAGCCTCCATTCAGATGTTCAGCCGTTATCACCCTCATGTAAAACACTGCAAGAAGAGAGAGCAATGGTATTCGTTCAATCCCACTGTCATATAGTCACTTTCTCAAGGATACTTTATTAAGAGAAACCTCACATCAGCATGAGAAACAATCCTACTGTAACTCTCAACAAATCACAACAGCTACTCAAAACTAACCCGGACACTAGAAAGCCTGCAGGCCATACCTGTATAATTCTCACTGAGCAGGGCATGATAGGTCAATAGGGTTAATTATCTAATCCTAATGTTGAAGGAAGTGGAAAAATATTTTAAAAAAATAAAAAAGCATGGGTTTCCAGACTAGCTCTGACTACTAAGTAGGTGAAATGAATCATTGACGCTGTACTTTACCTAGTTCTTTCCCCTCACCCCACCATCTTCACACAAGCTTACTGGCAAAGTCTCAAAAAGTGCAGGACGCCAACCTCTCTTTCCCTTCCCTCTTTACACAGCAAAGTGAGAATTCTCTTGGTACCCGTAGGAGATGTCAAAGAGCAGCCATTCTTAAAACTGTCTATTATACGGAGTAAATAATCTCCAGGGGTGGGGAGTTTGATAGCTATTCTACTTTACTATCCACACAAAAAACAGGCAAAAGACCAAAGGCTAATTTTGTCTTAATAGCTCCTACACAGCGTTAGTTCAATTTTGTCTAGTCACTTTTCATTTAGTCTGCTCATGTATGCGAGGAATTAAAAGGGACATCTGAAACCCAATTACATGACCTGTAACAGAGTGGAGAAAGACGTAACAAGAGCCAATGGTTGGAAGCTGAAGCCAGACAAATTCAAATGAAAGAATAACCACAATTTCCCTTCCTCACCACCAATGGAGGATGAGTAACCAATGGAACAACCAACCAAGGGAAGGAGTGGATTCTCCTTCTCTTGCAGTCCTCAGATCTACACTGGATGCCTTTCTGGAAGACATGCTGTAGTCAAACGCAAGTTACTGGTTTCAACGCAGAGGTCACTGGGGGAAATGTAATTGCCTGTGATATACAGGAGGTAAGACTAGATGATCCTATCATTCTGGTCTATGACTTACTAGCAAAGCTCAGAGACATTCTCTCACCTTTCATTAGGCTTGTACTGCAACACTAGAATAGTTATTTTCACTGTCTGGTTCTAATGACTACTCCAGTCCTGTTGTTCTTTCTGACATTGCAGAAGGGATTCACTTTTTTTTTTTAAATTGACTTTGTTTAAATATTCCCACCTAATGTAGAAATCTGAAATGCACGACATCTGAGTTCTGAGTTTAGCTACTTGACATTGCCTTAATCTCAATATTGTCATAAATTCAAGTAGAGCTCCCCTAAGGCAGTACATTTTTGCATGACATTAGGTGCTACAGTTTGTTAGAAACAGTTGGAAGTTAAGATACAATTCACATAGGGAATAGGAAAGGAACATTTTCGAGGTAATCTGCATAAGTATACATCAATCGCTTATAGTAATGAATTCTGTTAATTGTTCATTCTTGACATGTACTATCACCCTCCTTTTCAGGCCCTGGCTTTCTCACAGCTGACACAATATAATTTGCATGTTATCACACCTCAATATATAGCATCTCTAATGGGAGTAAGAGAGAACTGCAGAGTCCCAGTGCTGACAACTCTAAGTTGTTGCCTTGATTATTCCATGAGAAATCTAAAATGCTCTTCTACACCACTGCCAGTTACTCAGCTACAAAAAGACACTATTAAAGATACTTAAAATGAATTATGTCCCATTAGAGTCAAGTACATGGTAAGTCTGATCACAAATCTAAATGGTTATTTAAGGCAAATTTTAGTTTCAAAGGCTAAGTGAGATTTATTTAAAAAAAAGCAATATTTGATTAGTCATATTTTCACAGGGTTTACTTACAAAATAAAAACAAGTAAAATTTTCAGCCACAAAGCCCTCCATCTATTTATACAGTATTGTAAACATTTTTATTTTAAGTAACATGGAAACATTTATTGGATGACCGAGAGGATAAACAGTCAAAGTGTCTCACAAATGTTTGTTAAATTCACCCATGGAATCACAACAACTAGTATGCTAATCATTAGGACAGGGTAAATAAATAACTTATTTAATATGTACTAGATTACTCTACCACAACCCACAAGTGTTTACAAATACATTTACAATTTACACTAATGTGTGTATTATATAGAAGTTTACCATTTATACACATGCTTCCTTACAAATTTACAAGGGCAATCTACAAGGGACTGTCTGTTTTCTATAAACAGTTTAAGTGCTTCTGATCAGAACATGTGCTGATGCTTGAAACTTTCACTATTACTCAATTCTACTAACTGATCAGAAGGTACCTCATCCCTGCTCCACAGTCACTGTAGGTGCTGACACCCTAACAAATTTGCATCTGTGCCCACTTAACAGATTGTGCTTTTGTAACCAAAAAGCACAAGCTACTGCCTACTTTTGACAGCTTCTCCTAGGCTGCAAAGAGAGACCCCGCATCAGTTACAAAACAGATTCTTCATTAGAGAGTTTTAATTTCACTTTCCGCATCTATTATTTAGATATATAATGCACAGCAGCAATTGAGACACACATAGGTATTAGAGTTTAGAAGCCAGAAAGGGGGTAGGGGAAGGAAGTTGTGTAATGGATTGGTCTCATTTAGAGGACACTCCTGGATATGAAAAACAAAGCAGTTTCCATTTCCATCAGTGCAAATAAACAGCTACAGTGATCTGTCTAGGCCACGCTTGCTGACATGCCACCCGAGACACCTCGGTTTAATTTCCAGTCCAAGGGCCTGATTCTGTTCTCAGCTACCCTAGGTTAAATCCAGAATAACTCCACAGAAGTTAACAGGAGTTACATGTGTCTAGACTAAAATGGAATTCAGCCCCAGGTCTCCTACTTTAGCTTGGAGTGCTACAGAAGCAATATGCTTAGTCTAGAGTCATCATCAAATTACTGGTGACAACTTCGACATGTTTCCCAGTTGAGTCCCAGCCATCCTCAGGCCTAAGCAGTGTAACACAGTTTACAAAGTGGAGAGGGGTTACTTGGCAAATCCTGTCCTGATGCAGGGAAGGAACTAGATCAGCGGTTCTCAAACTGTGAGTTGGGACCCCAAAGTGGGCTGGCTTAGGCTTTCTGGGGCCCAGGGCTGAAGCCCAAGCCGCACTGCCCAGGCCAAATCCCACTGCCTGAGGCTGAAGCCCTTGGGCTCAGGCTTCAGTACCCCTTCCTGAGGTCATGTAGTAATTGTTGTTGTTAGAAGGAGGCCATTGTGCAATGAAGTTTGAGAACCCCTGAATTAGATGACCTACTGGAGGCATTACAGACCCACATAAGTGGTCATCGGGTCTTTGGACCAGGGCACTGGAAGACACCCCCATCCTGGCAAGAAGTGGGATCTTCTTTGCATGTCTTTCATGCATATTAAATAATTGTAGCTTGGTCTTCTACACTTTACACTGTATCATCTTTACCTCTGTCCTTATTCCCTTCCTCACATACATACACCTCCAATCCCCTGATCTCACCCAAAGTGAGCCTGTCAGAAGAGGCTGAAATAAGAGTTACAGAGGCAAAGATAAATCTGATTTCTCAATTAGCAAATTGGCATGCCACCTTTCTCAGCTAGCTAAGACCCAAGGTGATTGACTAAGCACAAGAATTGCCAGACAAGCTATTCTCTTAATTAAAACATGTAAAGAGAGCTCTCATTTTAAATAAAAATCACAACCGTAACAGGTCTTAGCTTTACAAGAGACAAACAAAACGGTTAGCTTTTACCTAAAGTCAAACTTCTGTTAACATGGCAGTCACAGTAAAGCACTGTCTACACTAGAGCTTTAAAGCTCACCTGAAATACTTTTTAAACATATACTTGTAACACAATAGCCCCACACACTATGTTCAAAAGTATCTTGTGATTCTGGGTGCCTAACAAGGGGCCTGATTTTTAGCCTGCACCCACCCTCTGAAAGTCAGGCCCATTTAAGGTGTTTCAGGTTGGGTACCCAAAAATGGGGGCAAAGTTACTCGTCACTTTTGAAAACGTGGACCCACAAGTTTAACTGTGGCTTAAACATACCCATGCTGACAAACACCCTAGCCTGTGTAGGTGGGACCAAGCACTCCCATTTGTTCACTTGCATCACACCTTCTTCCCCCACCCCCTTACACATGGAATACCCATTCTGAAGAGATACATAATACCATTATCCTCTCCCCCTCAAGAGCCACTGCTGTCATGAATCCTCCAAGAAACCAATTAGCATTGGTAAGTTGAGGGGCACTTGGGACTTGTTGATTTTTAAATACATAATTTTCATTTTTATGTTGTATCCTTTTTCCCCCGCTCCCTTTGAATGCTGTTTGTCTTTGCCAGCACTTCAGAACAGGGACTGTCTCTCTGAGTGGCTAGCACATTGTGAGTGTTACTGAAACAGAAATAAGTAAAATTAAGTCTGTTCTGAAGAGGAACAGTATTCTGGTCCAGGCTTACCTGGGCAAAACGTCATCTTTACACACACAACCCATCGAACAGGTCTAACTGTGTTGGAATCAAGATTTAACAACTCAGACTTCAGTTTAAGTGCAATTAAACGCCCTCTGAGGATGGTGCTTTAAGTTAATTTTCAGCAACCAAAGGCTATTGGAGACCAGCCATTTCCCCCTAAAATTTCCCACCAGTGGAGCTGCAGCAGTGGTAACAGGGCTCACTGACACATGGTCTGTCTTTAAGTTTGTACAGTGCATGGCACAACAAGCTCCTGGCCTCTATGAGCTACTGTAATAATAATAATAAATAATAATAACGTGTAGACCAAACTCCACATCACCTAACTATGCTCAATGCAGGACTAGAACAGTGGTTTTCAAACTGCGGGTTGCGACCCAGTACTGAGTCGTGGAATGTAAGTGCTGGGTCGCAACGGCTCTGGTCAGCACCGGCGACCAGGCCATTAAAAGTCCAATCGGTGGCGCTGCCTGGCTAAGGCAGGCTAGTCCCTACGTATTCTGACACTACGCTACGCCCTGGAAGCGGCCAGCAGCAGGTCCAGCTCCTAGGCAGGGGTGCCATGGGGCTCCATGCACTGCCTCCATCCCGAGCACCAGCTCCGCACTCCCATTGGCTGGGAACCGGCCAATGGGAGCTGGGGGCAGTGCCTGCAGGCGAGAACAGTACAAAGCTGCTTACGAGCCTCCCCCTAGGAGCCAGACCTGCTGCTGGCTGCTTCCAGGGCACAGCGTGATCTGTGGTACTAAGGCAGGCTTCCTGCCTGTCCTAACGCCTCTGCTGTGCCGCTGATCGGGAGCTGCCCAAGGTAAGCTCATGCCCCAACCCCACACCCCAGCCCTGAGCCCCCCCAAACCCAGAGCCCGTTCCTGCACCCCAAGCCCTTCATCCCCAACCCAGAGCCTGCACCCCCATCCCAGTGCTCTGACCCCTCCCACACCCCAACCCTCTGCCCCAGCCCTGAGCCCCCCCAAAACCCAGAGCCCCCTCCTGCACCCCAAACCCCTCATCCCCAGCCCCTCCCAAGAGCCTGCACCCCCTGCCCAGAGCCCTGACCCCCACCCACAACCTGAACCCCTCATTCCCAGCCCCACCCTGCAGGCCTCACCTCCACACCCCAACCCTCTGTCCCATCCCTGAGCCCCTCCCACACCCCAAATCCCCAACTCCGTTGGGTCACGGGCATCAACTATTTTCTTCAACTGGGTCGCCAAAAAAAAAAAAGTTTGAAAACCACTGGACTAGAGGATGGAGGACAAGCTTTTCAAGGGTGCTCAGCACCCACAAGCAGAACTAAGTTTTCGAAAGTGCTCTCAGCTATGTTCATCTGAAAATCTGGCCATAAATTTCACAATTTCTGCAGGGTGTTGAGCTCTTCTGAAAAGCTGGCTCTTATTCAGGTGACTAAATGGGAGCTAAACTCCTTTGAAAATCTGGCCCATAGTGCTGACTGCTGGCATACACCAGTGGCCTATCTCCACTGGAACGCGTCATTGGTGTTGGCAATGGCAGGATTTTTGGGCTTGGGGGGGGGGGGGGGGGCGTAAGAGTCTAATGCAGTTGTGGCCTGAATGCCCTATCAACTCTACAACAAGGGTCACGTTGAAAAGGAGTCCCCTGCCAGTGACTTACTTCCAGGGGGACATCCAGCTCTGCTTCAAACTCAGCACCAGGGCCCACCTCCACTATACTTATTCAAGCAAGACTCCCTGCAACCGACAGCCCTTCCCAAGCTAATGTGCAAGTGATCTGGCATTTAGTTATTACATTATCAGCTACAGAAATTAACGCTTGTACCACCACGTTTCCACAGGCTCCCAACTAGTCCTTTATACCAGACCTCCCATTATAATCCCACACAGCTTCTAACTATGCCTAAAGTGCTGGTTGAGGTGTGCTAAGGAAGGGCTGAACCGGACCCAGCAGGGATCCTGCCCCCCGCAGAAGGGTGACAGACCATCACCTTGGCCTCACAGTGATGAGCTCCTCCACCCCACATACCACTGATGTTGCAGGACCCAAAGCCTCCCCCACCCGCTGGGCAGGGGAGAGCCGCCAGGAAGCGGAGGGAGAGGGAAGCCCTGGCCATTGCAATGTCAAGTGAAGGGGAACCCAAAGCAACGTGCTGTGGCCGGGGGCTGGCCATGCAGCGGCACAACTAAAGCCCCGGCCCTGCTCCACCCTCCCCCTCCCAAGGAAATGTCCCCAGGGAGATGGTTCAGACACCCCACGCCGCCCCTCCTCCCACTCCTCCCCCTGCTCCCAAGCCAGGGCACAGGCAGGGGAAGCCAGCCGGCTGCACGACAAACCACCCCCTCACCCAGCCCCGGGGCGAGGGAAAAAGCAGCGGCCACAGAGCAGTCGCTGGGGCTGCACCGTCCTGGCGCCCCCGGCCCCGAGGAAGGTAGTTTGCTTGGGGACCCCCCACCCCCCGAAGGGGATTAAAACTCTGCGCGCCCGGGGCGGGGAGCAGACTTGACACTGACAAGGGTCCTAACAAAGTTTCCTCCCCCTTCTCAGCGCTGCCCTGCTGAGCCTGGACCCCTCCCAGACCCACGGGCACGAGCGATCCCCAGGGAGCCGCTCCGCTCACCTCTCCGCTCCGCTCCGCTCCGCTCGCATCCCTCGCGCCGGTCCGGCAAGGACCTTACCCAGGCGGGACGGGAGAGAGGAGGGGACGCATGAGGCACGCGGCTTCCCCCCAGACGGCGACACCCGCCTCCCGGCAGCCTCCAAACCCCCCTCCCGTGTCTCTTTGTACCAGCGACCAGGCACCGCGGCCGGCCGCCCGCACTGCGGCTGCGCGCTGCCCCAAATCAACAATGCAACCCTCCTCCCCCGCTGGGGCTCCGGCGGGGCGGGGGGAGCCGGGCTCTGGGGCTGAGCGTAGACCGCACAGCCTGGCGGTGCGCGGCGCGGAGGGGCAGAGACCTGGCTGCCTAGCGGGGGCGCTGGCTTAGGGGCAGAGTCGCTCAGCGGGAGCGCTAGCTCAGACCAGGGGCATTCAGTCACAAGAGTGAGAGGGCGATATGTTGATGCCAACAAAGCAGAGGACTGAACTTCTGGGTGTTGCTTGGGTGGATTTGATCGTTCAGCTCAGTTATACAGACCTGCCGCTGACTTTCTGTGTGACTTTGGTCAAATCACTCTCTCTGTGCCTTGGTGTCCCCATCTGTAACGTGGGGCTAATGATACCTGCTAGGCATGTTTATTTGCTTTACTGTTTATATCTATTCAGAGCATGCCCGGTGCTCGCCCTCTTTCAAGCATCTTAAATAAAATGTTTTGCAATTTACTTTTTGCAATATTAACAAACGGACAGAATTTCCACTCACGAGCTTCGGCGCTGCATGTGCTGAGCTGCGTTATGGGGCTTAGTTTGGGAACGTGTGTCAGGTGCTTTGAGATCCTAGAAAGAAATGCTGCTATACACGTGTCAAGAGGTATTAGAACCCGTTATCATTAGTGGCACATGAAGTAGGTTTCATTTTTTTTTACTGATCATTCCTTTGTAGTGATCTTTTGGTCATAAGGCTCAAAAGAGACTGTTTAAAAACTATTTCCCATCTGTGCTGATGTGTTTGCCTCTGCCAGTGAAGCATTCATTTGTACAGATAATTTCTCTCTTTTTCTCTGTTTTTTAGGGTAGGTAGGAAAAAATTTTGCTGAGCCATGACTCAGCTGCAGATAAAGCATGCTGGAGTTTGTGGGGGTGCTAACTTGAGACAATTCGAACTAGACTGACCTGCCATTGTGGCTAAAATGCTGAGCACAACTCATTCTCCCCTGGCAACAAGGAGGTTCTGAATCTCAGCATGTCTAATTTAGGACTCACTGCTGTATGGACTGGATGTAGAGAGATCATTTGGATATAATCATTTGGGGGTGGGTGGGGAAAAGGAGTGTTCAAATTGATCTTTATAATAAAACTACAGTATCCTTGAAAAATTGCCTAAAACATATTTGTAATCTAGATAAGGAAGTCTTCCCTCCATTAAAGGGCTAAAAGATGGATCCAAAGCCCATTGAAATTAATGGGAGTCTACTGACTTCGGTGGGTTTTGGATCAAGTTCCAAATCCTGACATGGCTGGCACAGCAAGAGCATGCCCTGTGCCAAGGGAGTCCTGTCAGCCAGGGCAGGATTCCTCACTGCATGCTGTGGGGGCCTCGCTGTGAAGTGCAAGGGTTTTTGCAGATCAGAAGCAAAGTGCCCTCCTGCCAGCTAGGACTAGCTGTTGACGACAGTATTTGGTATTTCCTTTTCAGCAGGGAGCAGATGGAGTATTTAGCTGAGATTTTCAAAGTAGACCAAATGTATGGTTATATGCCCTGCAGTGCTTTGAAAATCTCAATCTATAACACATCTTAAAACTATGTGCCAAAACTCTGTTGGCCAGAAAAACTGTCTTTAAATCCCTTTTCAGCTAATAAGGCCACAGTTTTAAAAGCATTCACTTATTTTGTATTCTTCAGCGTTTTGGTAGCCAACCTGAAATTTCAGTGTGGATGGATGCCATAGTTCCTTTCACTGCTCCTGTATTATGCTGTTCCTCTCAGTTCCTCAGATCAATAGCTTCAGAGTGCCTTTCTGATAGCTGAGAGACTGATTTTATAGCTCTGATTCCACAATCTCTTTGAATTAAGGAGTGGTTAACAAGTGAATTCACAAGCCTGGAACAAGTGGCACACAATAGACTCAACAAATGCCAACAGTTTGAGGACACTTGGTCTTTCCTTCCAGATTTGGACGCATAATGTTGCTCATTGATCGGCCATGGCATGTTATTTCACAACACAAAAAGACGCAACTGTTGCACTGCACATATAATCTCTTTGGGCTTCTCTCTCTCTGCTTCAGTGTCAGTGTTTGACACCTCATGACCTTCCCTGGTTGTTTCATTCTCTCGCTCTCTATTTTATTTCTACCTTTCTTCTGAGGATTCACTGGAAATCCTTCAATTTTTCAGCTGTTTTTGCACCTGTAATACCTGAAAACTAATGCAGCCTTTGAACTGAGAGTGGTCTGGATTGTTTCAATTAGCATTCATTCCAGAATGTAGCAGAAAGGATCTGAGTAAGTCTACACACTCACTCATTTTACACTCTACTACTGTAGGCTCCAAATTTAAATTGGTTGTTGGTTTTATAAAAGGGGGGCTTTACAGACCCGAAATGAAAGTATTTCCATCTAAATCATTTTCAGTTTTGTTTTCAAACTCCCCAAACCCATTAGACTATTTTTAGACGTTAAAAACCACACTGGTGTTTATTTTTAATAGGTAAAGCTGGTGTGATGTTATACAGGCACAAGTCATCTCGCAAACCATTAAGCTTTTATTTAAAAAAAAAACCCCAAGAAAAACCCTACTTAAATACATTATACATTTTAAATCAGCGGCACCTATTTTTAGAACACTTCCAGGCTGACACTTTGTTCGGATCCTGCAGTTCTTACTTACATGAGTAATCTCTATGCCAAGCTTCAGCCCAGGACACCTTTTTATGGATGAGTTATCAACCCCTGAAAAACTGGGGCTTAAGAAAAGAAATGCTGACATAAGTGTGATCAGCCTGCACTGCAAATCCACTGCTAACAGAAACATATATTCAGAGAAACAGCCAGCTCCTTAACATCAACTGTTCAACCCAAATAGTAGATAAACACAGGCCTGGTCCTCCAGGCCTTATTCATGTAACCCAGAAGAAGTCAATGGGCTACTCACATGAGTAAGAGTGGCAGGGTCAGGCCTTAAGTTTAATGAATGAACTGAATCTTAACGTTATTTATTATTTGTATGATGGTAGCCCAAGTCACGGAGCAGGACTCCATTGTGTTAGGCACTGTACAAACACAGAACAAACCTACAGTCCCTGCCCCAAAGAGTTTACAATCTAATTTTATCCTTTGTTGGAGCAAGGAGCAGAGCAGGCAGATACAACACCCGCCTCCTTCTTCTGCTTTTCAATCCTTTCTTTCAGAAGCAGTCAGCAGGTGACAGTTTAAATGAATGAAATTTAAGAAGAAGTCAGTAGGAGCATTGCCTTCACAAGAGCTCAGGAACAGACTCATATAATAGACAGTGCTGTTCTTTTTCTGCATCTGAGTATAATGGACCAGATTCTGGCCCACCCCAGAGCCCCTTTGCACCACTGTGGCAGCACACAGAGCTTGTAAAGTGCATGAAACAAGAAGCTGAAGATTTCCCTGACATGGGGGAATCCTCATCTGAGGAAGCACTAGTATAGCAGAGCCCGCTCTATTCTACTCATCCCAGCCCCTGGGCAGAGGGGATATGTGGGGGATAGCAGAGACATGAGGGGAGGTGTGGTAAGAGCACCCTACACTAATGATTCCTTACCAGCATGGAGCAGCTGTGAAGCTGATCTAATTTACACCTGGGCCTGAACTGGCCTCTGGGGCATAGGGAAGCACAGCTACTTTAGTTCCCAGACACAAGGTAGTACAGAACAAGGCTAGCCCCAAGCATTAGGGACAATATGTATTCTTAAATCATTGACGCATATCAGGGCCGGGCTGGTCATTACAGGCTAATGAGGCTAAGCCTCACCAATATCACAGCAGAGTAATGTAGTTGAGTTACCCTTGGCACTGGGAGACTCTGGGTGGGGGGAGGCGTTGGAACTACAAGTTGCAGTTCATCGAAGGGCCAGCGGGGGACTCCTGGCTCTACAACATAGGCTGCAAGCAGCCTGAAGAGGTGGGGGAGGGCTACACAAGATGAATTATCTTGCTATGAATTATTTGTCAGAGTCTCTATTGCACTTGCATTTGTTTTGTTCTGTTTGCTCATTTAACAATGTATAAACATGGTCTCAGAGCCTGGCTTGCATGTGGCATGTACATAAGGGGAGAGATGTTCCTGGACTAGGAGTGTTGGGTGAGAGAGGTTCAGAGCTGAGGAGAGTTCTCTGTTGGGGGGGCATAGGTTGGAAGAGGGAGGGTCTCAGCAGACGTATGGGGAGGAGGAGGAGATCTAAGATGACAGATGGGTTTGGATTGGGTTGGAGGGAAATGATAAGGTCTGGGCACCTTCTGAGCTAAGCCAAGGGAATATGTTGGCTTGTCAAGGGGGAGCAACCAATTGATGAAAGAGTTGGTGGGCACATTAGTTGGGGGTACGGTGACCAGATGTCCCGATTTTATAGGGACAGTCCCAATTTTTGGGTCTTTTTCTTATATAGGCTCCTATTACCCCTCCATCCCCTGTCCCAATTTTTCACATTTGCTGTCTGGTCACCCTAGTTGGGGGTGTGGAGGGGGAGTAGCTGGTAGAGGTTGGGACTTGGAGAACACAGCAAAGAGGTGACACGGATAAATACCTATTTCTTCCCTCCCCCACCCCCCACACTTTACTGAGAGTGTTCTACTTTTTCATACTGAAAGTGTGCAGGAGAGGGAAAAAGAACCTTTTCTTCCCACCAATCTCCCGTATTCCCCAGGCAAACACTTTCCTACAACATGTTCGCCACAGGGTCCCAGCTTTTAGTTGTAAAATATGAGCCAAGGAGTTGCTACTTGCAGCCCCACTGCTTATTTTGAGAACTAACGACCACTGACAGACACTAGTCATATTCTATCTATACAAACCACTGCCCTCTCTCCAAATTACTTCTTAAAAACCTCCCTTCTCCTGGGCACCTTTCCGTGATCGCCCAAAGAAAGAAGTACTTGTTCATTTATTCTTTTTCCACCATCAGATGCCCCATGCAGGTTGCACTAAAGTGCATTTGGTCTTGTAAGGTCAAATCCTGTCATCTTTCAGCAATCACTGCTTGTATGAGCAAAACCAGCAGGCTTTGCACCTGGTGCTTATGTGTCTGCACTGTTTTGTATGGCTAATTTGGGGCTCCAGCCAAGGCCCACTACAGTTAATGGGAGTGTGTCCACTGTCTCCAGCAAGAGTTGGATCAGGCCTTTAGAAAGTATAAGCTCATTGGGGCCGGGACCCTATCTTCCTCTCTAATCTTTACAGGACTGAGCACACCATTGGCATGCTAGAAAAGAAGATAGATAAAATACATTTCCCCTATGGACCAGGATGCTGGTGTCACAGCTCCACATGATCAGAGCTATGCCCCCAGCATTGGAAAAGTCTCTTGGAGGAACCCTGTGATGTGCCAGACCCCCAAGGGTAGGTCACATGGCCTCACCGCTTCTTGTGACTGAATCTCTGGGCTTCAGCACACCTGCTTCACACTATGAGCTCTGTTCAGCAAATCCAACTGAACCAGATTCCTGGTAAAGGCTCGTACACTTTCCAGGGATTAGAGCACCACACCAAGCATTTACAGTGACACTCAACGTTTTCAAAACCAGCGGGTTATTAATCAGCTGGAGCACAACTTTGGAAGCCTTAGGTTAGCATAGAGAAATGAAGGTTAAAATGTAGCCCATTCTAGTCAGCCCAGAGCCCCAGCCAAGCTGTAGTGAACCTCATCTGCAGGCTCTGTGTGTGTCTCTCAGGTATGTCTACACTTAAAATGCTACAGCAGTACAGTAGTTCTTCAGCATAGACACTACCTGTGGCAACCGGAGGGGGTCTCCCATCAGCATAAGTAATTCACCTCCCTGAGAGGCGGTAACTAGGTCGTTGGAAGAGTTCTTCCATCAGCCTAGCATTGTCTACATAGGGGGTTAGGTCTTCTTAACGACGCCACTCAGGGTTGTGGATTTTGCCCACCACTGGGCAATGTAATTAAGATGACAATTTTCTAGAGTAGACCAGACCTTAATCTCTCTACCTTAGTTCTCAGTTGAGAGCACTCCCAGCTTCCTCCAGAAGCTAACACTTACCTGGCCCCACCTCACCCCTTCCAGTCCTTTGTTCTCAAGATGGGGTCTTTCCCTGAGGAGAGGTGGGGAAATCCATCTCCCTCTGGGTCATTGGCTGGTAGGTGTCAATATCCTGGTGACTGGATTTTCCATTGGGTCTTCTCCAATTTGCCATTGATAGAAGGTCAGCCAGTCCTTTTTAATGACCCATTCAGGGTTCAAATAGTTAGATGGCACACACGCATGCCCTATGTCTAATATGGGTAGACACTAGACAGCTGGGTAGACCAGATAATCAATAACAGTAATTGATATTCTATGCAGTTGCAGAAGTAAGTGAATCTAATGCTGAAAATAGAGACTATATAGTTCCCCATAAACTGGATCAGATCCATGTAAATATTATGTATGGTTTGGCAAAGTTTTGTGTTAGTTTTAAAGTATAAGTTACAAACAATACACATAAAAGGCTAAACACACACAATGTTTATCTTAGAAACTAGAGAGGATGTTAGATAAACCGTGTGTTTTATGATCGCTATGAAAGACTTATTTTTATTTACCTTTTGGTGTGTTGTTTTACTGAAGAAAGTGACAGAGACAGATGAGATTAGCTATAAAAAATGGGACTGCAGGAGTTAATTTCCTTTAATTTCAAAAGTGCTCTTTTGTCTTTAGCACTTTCCAGGCCTCTGTTGCTTTATGTTCTAATGTTAACTTGATTTGAATGCAATTTCTTGCTGAATAGTCCATACAGTTTACATGAAGGCATTGTTAAGTGATGCTTAAAGTGTGAGGGCCTGAGTCTTAGTCACCCTCGGGCCCTTTTATGCCACTATGGCAACACAAAGGAGTAGAAATGGCCCGTGTGCAAAGGACCTCCTTGGCTAGCATAGAGGTGGTAGAAGGGCCCTGCTCCCAGCCAATACCAGGGGGCAGTGTTCAGAATGGCCTAAGGGCAAAGAGTAGAAGCGTGGGGTGGGGCACAGTCAGGGCAGGGGTAGAGCTAGAGCACACTGTGCTATGGCTATTCTTTGCTTTCCAAAACCCTAAGGGACTGAGAAACAATAAACAATTTACAGCAGCCTTAAGACTTCTCTAACTTACACCGAGGGGATGCCTCTCCGGCCTCCAAAGTAACAGTTGGCCTGGGCAGATCCCCAGGACAGTTGAGGAGAGTAAAGGGGAGTCTAAATCATCCTTTTTCTCCCCCAGTCCTGGCTTACTTTAAGTCCACCAGCTGTAACAGTGCCGCAGAGATCACTGCAGCTGCCAGGGATCAGGTGAAGCAGATTGCAGTCCACTCCACCCCACCCTCTCCTGCCATAGCACTCCCCCTATGTGAGGGCTGGGTTGGACAGGACTAGACTACCAGCAGATGGCTTTGGGCAGGAGACTCCTCAGATGCTCCTTATGGCAGCTTTGTGGTTGCTTTGCAGTGCTAACCCGCTGTAGCTGGTGCTGAGAGCCTGGCTCAGGGAATAAAAAGATTGCTTGAAGCCTCCTTAGCCTGTGCCACAAGCACCGGGAAGGGGTAAGTGGGAACGGGTCCCTCAGTATCGTTGGCTGATAATAAATATCTTCGCATTCACCTAGCAGGCTTGCGTAAGTATTAATATAATACAAATGAGGTGTCTTATTTTACATTCACTTTGCACAGGTGTAAAAGACTGCACAATGTGTAGGGCAGTGGTGGAGAACCTTAACAATAGGATAGTTCCAAAGCTAAGAGCCTCTAAGCCCAGCTTTGGTCATTTTCCTATTGCTTGCTTTTTAAGGATACAGTTATTTCTGAAAGTATACTTAATCTCCTTTTATATTCCAGCCCCAGTACCGCACTCCACTGGTAAAGTACACTGCAAGGTTTATGTTTCTGCATGTAAATTTAATAGGAGGGATTTCACAAGCACAAAAGAAGCCAATGCATTCCCTGAACGCTGTTTCAATGTTTATATCTGTGGCTAGCTTTAAAGAGCTGCATGTGTGTGCCTGTCATTCAATCCAAAAGGACGTGAAATTTAGTATATGGCTGGCTTTCTAGTATCTGGGTTTTCAGTGCTTGAGGGTAAATTGTGCAGTTTGCCAGATCCTATCTCAGATCTCACCATTAGGCTTATGCACATTCGTGACTCTACATTGTACTTGATTTTTGCATGAGTGCACAGGAATGCAACTCCAGAAATTATTTACTAGGTGGAATGTAATTCCTGTCTGTCTTCCTATCTTTAAAAGAGTACTATCAATATTTTAGCTCCCCTCCCCCTGCCCTGCAAAATAAAGTTTAACTACTATAAGGTTCTGGAGGAAAGTCCTCCAGATTCTTATGATCTAGATTTAATCTAGAACTCACTATTGAAACATTGAAGAGAAAATTTCACTCCCCAGGGCTCCAAGCCCCTAGAAGGGTGAAAAACCCATCAAACACTAAACTTTACAATCAGTGTGCATTTAGCTGTATGGAAAGGTTCAGTCCCTACGTCAAGTTCCACTTTTGCTTGGCATCTCTTCTCAGTTGTCTGACAATAGGAGCATCTGCATTCTAACATTTTGTGTTTTAGTGTGCACAGGACAATGTGATTTTAAGGAATCCTATCAAAATCCAGACTGTGATTTGCAGAGGGTTTGATTTAGTAGGGATGCAGTTATTTCTAAAATTATGTGTATATTCACTGGACTCTGGAAATTAAGATGGCCATGTATTCTTTCCCTTTAAATTGTTTTGGAACATTTTAAGAAGAACTCTGCATTTC
Organism: Lepidochelys kempii; assembly: GCF_965140285.1. Lineage (NCBI taxonomy): Eukaryota > Metazoa > Chordata > Testudines > Cheloniidae > Lepidochelys > Lepidochelys kempii. The sequence goes on along the minus strand of NC_136384.1, from coordinate 100,985,218 downwards.
ATAGAATCATAGAATATCAGGGTTGGAAGGGACCTCAGGAGGTCATCTAGTCCAACCCCCTGCTCAAAGCAGGACCAATCCCCAACTAAATCATCCCAGCCAGGACTTTGTCAAGCCTGACCTTAAAAATCTCTAAGGAAGGAGATTCCACCACCTCCTTAGGTAACCCATTCCAGTGTTTCACCACCCTCCTAGTGAAAAAGGTTTTCCTAATATAACCTAAACCTCCCCCACTGCAACTTGAGACCATTACTCCTTGTTCTGTCATCTGCTACCACTGAGAACAGTCTAGATCCATCCTCTTTGGAACCCCTTTTCAGGTAGTTGAAAGCAGCTATCAAATCCCCCCTCATTCTCCTCTTCTGCAGACTAAATAATCCCAGTTTCCTCAGCCTCTCCTCATAAGTCATGTGCTCCAGCCCCCTAATCATTTTTGTTGCCCTCCGCTGAACTCTCCAATTTTTCCACACCCTTCTTGTAGTGTGGGGCCCAAAAGTGGACACACTACTCCAGATGAGGCCTCACCAATGCCGAATAGAGGAGAATGATCACGTCCCTCGATCTGCTGGCAATGCCCCTACTTATACAACCCAAAATGCTGTTAGCCTTCTTGGCAACAAGGGCACACTGTTGACTCATATCCAGCTTCTCGTCCACTGTACCCCCTAGGTCCTTTTCTGCAGAACTGCTGCTTAGCCACTCGGTCCCTAGTCTGTAGCAGTGCTTGGCATTCTTCCGTCCTAAGTGCAGGACTCTGCACTTGTCCTTGTTGAACCTCATCAGATTTCTTTTGGCCCAATCTTCTAATTTGTCTAGGTCCCTCTGTATTCTATCCCTACCACTCCTCCCTGTTTTGTGGTGTCTGCAAACTTGCTGAGGGTGCAATCCACGCCATCCTCCAGATCATTAATGAAGATATTGAACAAAACCGGCCCCAGGACCGACCTTTGGAGCACTCCGCTTGATACCGGCTGCCAACTAGACATAGAGCCATTGGTCACTACCCGCTGAGCCCGATGATCTAGCCAGCTTTCTATCTACCTTATGGTCCATTCATCCAGCCCATACTTCTTTAATTTGCTGGCAAGAATACTGTGGGAGACCGTATCAAAAGCTTTGCTAAAGTCAAGGAATAACACATCCACTGCTTTCCCCTAATCCACAGAGCCAGTTATCTCAACATAGAAGGCAATTAGGTTAGTCAGGCATGACTTGCCCTTGGTGAATCCATGCTGACTGTTCCTGATCACTTTCCTCTCCTCTAAGTGGTTCAGAATTGATTCCTTGAGGACCTGCTCCATGGTTTTTCCAGGACTGAGGTGAGGCTGACTGGCCTGTGGTTCCCCGGATCCTCCTCCTTCCTTTTTTTAAAGATGGGCACTACATTAGCCTTTTTCCAGTCATCTCAGACCTCTCCCGATCGCCATGAGTTTTCAAAGATAATGGCCAATGGCTCAACAATCGTATCGGCCAGCTCCTTTAGAATCATAGAATATCAGGGTTGGAAGGGACCACAGGAGGTCATCTAGTCCAAGCCCCTGCTGAAAGCAGGACCAATCCCCAATTTTTGCCCCAGAATCCTAAATGGCCCCCTCAAGGATTGAATTCACAATCCTGGGTTTCGCAGACCAATGTTCAAACCCCTGGGTTTCGCAGGCCAATGTTCAAATCCCTTCCCCCCAAGGGATGCAGCGCATCTTGTGCTCGTCCAGCTTTTCTAAATAGTCCCTAACCACTTCTTTCTCCACAGAGGGCTGGTCACCTCCTCCCCATGCTGTGCTGCCCAGTGAAGTAGTCTGGGAGCTGACCTTGTTCTTGAAGACAGAGGCAAAAAAAGCATTCAGTACATTAGCTTTTTCCACATTCTCTGTCACTGTTTCCTCCCTTATTCAGTAAGGGGCCCACACTTTCCTTGATCTTCTTCTTGTTGCTAACATACCTGAAGAAACCCTTCTTGTTACTCTTAACTTCCCTTGCTAGCTGCAACTCCAAGTGTGATTTGGCCTTCCTGATTTCACTCCTGCATGCCTGAGCAATATTTTTATACTCCTCCCTGGTCATTTATCCAATCTTCCACTTCTTGTAAGCTTCTTTTTTGTGTTTAAGATCAGCGAGGATGTCACTGTTAAGCCAAGCTGGTCGTCTGCCATATTTACTATTCTTTCTACACATCGGGATGGTTTGTTCCTGTAACCTCAATAAGGATTCTTTAAAATACAGCCAGCCCTCCTGGACTTCTTTCCCCTTCATATTATTCTCCCAGGGGATCCTGCCCATCAGTTCCCTGAGCTAGTCAGTCTGCTTTTCTGAAGTCCAGGGTCCGTATTCTGCTGCTCTCCTTTCTTCCTTGTGTCAGGATCCTGAACTCGACCATCTCATGGTTGCTGCCTCCCAGGTTCCTATCCACTTTTGCTTCCCCTACTAATTCTTCCCAGTTTGTGAGCAGCAGGTCAAGAAGAGCTCTGCTCCTAGTTGGTTCCTCCAGCACTTGCACCAGAAAATTGTCCCCTACACTTTCCAAAAACTTCCTGGATTGTCTATGCACCACTGTAGTGCTCTCCCAGCAGATATCAGGGTGATTGAAGTCTCCCAGAAGAACCAGGGCCTGCAATCTAGTAACTTCCGTTAGTTACCAGAAGAAAGCCTCATCCACCTCATCCCCTGGTCTGGTGGTCTATAGCAGACTCCCACCACAACATCACCCTTGTTGCTCACACTTCTAAACTTAATCCAGAGACTTTCAGGTTTTTCTGCAGTTTCATACTGGAGCTCTGAGCAATCCTACTGCTCTCTTACATACAGTGCAACTCCCCCATCTTTTCTGCCCTGCCTGTCCTTCCTGAACAGTTTATATCCATCCATGACAGTACTCCAGTCATGTGAGTTATCCCACCAAGTCTCTGTTATTCCAATGACATCGTAATTCCTTGACTGTGCCAGGACTTCCAGTTCTCCCTGCTTGTTTCCTTGCTTGCATTTGTGTATAGGCACTTAAGATAGCTCGCTGATCCTCCTGCTTTCTCAGTATGAGGCAGGAGTCCTAACCTCTTGCGCTCTCCTGCTCATGCTTCCTCCTGGTATCCTACTTCCCCACTTACCTCAGGGCTTTGGTCTCCTTCCCCCCGGTGACCCTAGTTTAAAGCCCTCCTCACATTTGCTCTGAATGTACAATAAGTTCTTATCCCAGGAATTAACTCTGTAACAATGGTTAGAATCTTCACAGGATTTGTGGGGTTTTTTTCCCCCCAGTATTTTACTCCTGTTTTCATATTCACTGTTTCTTTTCGCTATCAAGCTGTGAAAAAGTCCACCATCACCTTGGTCTTTTTCCTACCATTCCTACCATTCTTGCTCTTTAGCAAATATCGGTATTTTGGAATTCTCAGATTAAAATGCACATTTTCACCCAGACCCCAAGCTGGCAGGGATCTTTGTGCATAGACATGTTGAGTTTGTATAACTGATAAATTGCCTTCACTAAGGCCAATTAATTCATCATGCTCATCAAGCTGTTGTTCATCTTTCTAGAACAGGATTTCCCAAACTTTATCCCAGCTTTAGATCCACAAGTGGACTCTGATAACACTACATCAGAACATTTCTTTCATTACATATCAGTAGATGAGAAGGCCTTTCTTGAAGAAAAAACTAATTAAAAGGGTGGTGCATTGGGCTAGGCCAGCTGTTCATTTTTCTTTCCTACTGATTGATTTCCACTACGGGCTCAATAAATAAGGAACCCTATATTGGGTAATTAGGATTCAATCATGAAGATTCAGTTCTAACCTCTGACCAAAGTCCAAACCAAAAAAACCAACCAAGAAAAGAATAGATTCCTCATTTCCTTTTTTCCGTAGATCTGTGGGAACCTGCCCTGAAAGAAGCTGCCACTAGATTAGCTCTGAAGTATGAGAAGCTTGTGCCCCACAGATCACTGTGAGATCTACAGCAGCATTGTATGGATGAGGGTGAGAAGGGGCAGCTTAGGCCACATTTGCCTTGTGTGGGGTTCCTGCGCTTTCCTGTGAAGCTTCTGGTGCTGGTCACCCTCAGAGACAGGAACTGCACTAGATGGATCATGGGAATGAACGAGTCTGGCAAGTCTTCTGTTTTTAAGAGCTGACATAAACCCTGGTGGAATCCCCCAGCAGCAGGAAGTCTGCATGGGAGATGATTACACTGGTAGAAAATTGCCACAATGTCCTCTCTCCTGCTGGAAATCTGCCAGGCACCAGCCCCACCCAAATGAAGGCAGGTGGAATGCCTGGGCAGATGGTACGGCCCAGGCAAGTGGGAAAGGTCCAATTTGCCATGTTCCCTCAGCCGTTTCTGCAGGGAGCAATCCTTTGGGTCTCCCAGCGGAACTTAAGGATGCCTCACACTAGCTGAAAGAAGGAGAGCAGGCAGTAGGAGTGAATCTTTCCATCAGTGCCAGTCTGGCCTAGGGAGATGCCCCTTGCACCTCTTATGCCATGGGAATGAATCGAGCCCAGATACGGTGGTACTGAGTATCTGCAGATTCTCTATTGCCATTCCAGTAAATCACTAAAGTGTGCACATTATTTATTGTTTCTCCTCTATGTGCTATTGTACAGTCCTCTCTGGTTTCTTTGGGACTCATATGAGTGAATTTCAATATTCTTCTTCATTATTTCAATGATGCCGCTGGGAAGAGATGTTTTCCTAATTGTAGATACTCCCCAGAGTGCTACTGTGTCCCACAGAGGGTTTGAAAATGTCTTTGTTTCCTCCTCAGTCTACATTCCCTCCCCAAAGCCCTTACAATGGCCTGCCTTCCAGCAAACCAAAGGACGCTAAGCAGAGCCCACCTGGATCACTACTAAGCCATGTGAGGCAGGACACCCTACCTACACCCTCCAAGGCATTGAGTTCACTGGCTTGCAGTGCTGCTAAACACTCTGTGCCAAAGGATCATCAATGGGAAGCCGTCTCTCCCATGTTTATCATTGCTTGAGGAGTCTTTCCCTCAGCCTTTCTACTTCCACTTCACTGTAGATTCACAGAGGGTAAGTGACTACTGTGCCCTGGTCTGAGGGTAATGTCAGTACAGCAGTGTACAGTAGCAGGGTGTAAATTGCGTAGCAGGTGAATGCAAGTGGGGAACATGATGTTGGTAAGGGGAATGTAGAGCTCTCTAACCCCAGACAGAGACAGGCTGGACTGAATGGTGAACTGCAAAGTTACATTGAGAACTGAGCTAAGATCAACTTTATAACCACAGTAATAGGGTGTGATAATTAGTCCTATTCATCTGGTTGAGGGGCCAGTCAGCAATTAAATAAGGATTAGCATACCTTTCAAAAACAATTTCCTCCCTCCCTGAAATACTCCTAGCACTTGGGTTAGTGACAACATGGCACAATGAATCCATCTGTGACATCATGGGCTGTGATTAGAGTTCTGGTACCCAGGCCACCACAGATGGCTGCAATCTGGAACGTCACCAGCACAGCAGCACCTGCCAGGAGAAGAGAAGTTTGAAAGTAAACTAAAAGTGGAAACAGCAGGAATATCATGTTTTTTGGTAGAGGAATCCTTGGGCAGCATGAGAACTTGTATGGGAGGATGAAAACAGAATAAGCTGAAACTCTGCGCTGCTCCCAGCCCTCAACTGAGAGAGGCGCAGCAGTGGAGTGAGGGAGAGAGACTGAGACAAAGTATCAGTTATGGGTTCCAGGTCTCCCATTCCACACGAGCTCCACTCCACTCAGCTTAAAAACAAAGGGAAAAGGATGCAATGGTGGCTTAAGTCAACTTCACACTTCTCATTTTGGACCCATTGGGGTGTTTGTCTGGCATCTAGCGTACATTAGAGATGCCCCAACAGGCCGTTCCAGTAGCACAAAATAACCAGAGCACATTAGTGCTCTGGGCATGCTGTCTCCACCAGGCCACATCCCCAGTAAATTCCCTACCTCAATGGCTTCAAAAGGGAGTGATGCAAAGACATTTCATGTTTCTGGGTAGCACAGAGCCATTCATACACTGGGGGTAACAAACTAGAGATTCAGGCTCATCGACTCAATGTCCCCTCCTCCGGCAATGGAGTGATAGCAAATCTACACTCAGGACATCAGCCTATTTTGCTGTTGCTTTTATGTGTCAGTTCTCCAGTCTTTTAAGGAATCGTCCAGCAAAACAGGGAAGTCAGGACCTGCTATTTCCAATTTGTTTTAATGAGAGGCTTTCTTCACACATCATAAAGGGCAATTTTTTTCTTTCCAGTCTCTCTTAAGGTAAATTAACCCTTATTTTGGTATGGAATGCCACATGCAGCCTAGTAAGTGGGGTGTATTCAGCACATAAATCTGGCCTTAACGCAGATGTCATTGTGCTGCAGTCTTTGTTTTTAACTTTCGCCTTCTGATCACTCATTTATTTATTTCGTTATGGATGGCTTTCTTCTACTCAGCAGCAGCTTTTGTCAAAAAATGCTGCAGACCATAGGGGCAACTTGATTTCTTTACAATCCCAGCAGAACATTCAGTTTTAAATAGTATTGAGGGCTGGTTTTATTCTCCCCAGACTGCTGTGGATTACGAGAACTTTGTTCGTACTTAGTCAATTGTTTGAGACCATTACATAAGCAGGTCTCTTGGAAATCTTTTAGACCCGGTTGGTTTAATATTATTCTCCAACCATTAAAGCCAGAAATATGACACTAGAGCAAAGATGGCATAGATCCGGACTGCTGAGATATCTTCAACTTTTGAAGCAAGCAACATCAGCTTAGTTATTGTAAAGCTATTCTTGCTGCCAGCTCCTTCATTTTTTTGGTACTATCAGCGGGGGAAAATGCCACCCCAGGGGCTTAGTTTCAAGGGGCAGATTTCAGAGTAACAGCCGTGTTAGTCTGTATTCGCAAAAAGAAAAGGAGTACTTGTGGCACCTTAGAGACTAACCAATTTATTTGAGCATGAGCTTTCGTGAGCTACAGCTTTATGCATCCGATGAAGTGAGCTGTAGCTCACGAAAGCTCATGCTCAAATAAATTGGTTAGTCTCTAAGGTGCCACAAGTATTCCTTTTCTTTTTAAGGGGCAGATTGAGTGTTTAAACCAAGACACAGTACACCCCTGGAGAACACTTCCAGATTTTCTTGATACCTGAAAACAAGTTGTTCAGTTCTTTTAAAGGTGACTGGCAAAGGAGAGCGACAAAAGTGTCCTTTTTTCCCTTCTTCATGATAGATAAAGAAGACTGGAAATACTGTTTTTAAATGGTTTTCTGGTATTTTTGAACCTTGGAAATATTGAGTTTTACCTTCCGTGTTTTCCTAGAGACTTCCAGAGAGGATCAAGGAATTCTTGTGGAAGCACTTTCCTTTTTGAAAGGATGGCAGATATTGGTCCAATAGAAGATATTACCTCACCCACCTTGTGTCTCTCATCTCCTGGGACTGACATGGCTACAACAAAAATGCATATAAAAATATTCACTTTGTCTATTCCGTTTATTAGGGAAGGCCACAATTGCTGTTATCTGCTAATGTGCAAACGTGCTAAATGTGGTAACTTGTCACAGGCACAATGCACAGTGGCAGAAAATACTTCATTTTTACGGATTACATTTTGTGGTTCTTTTAACATGTTTTTAAATATAGGTGGGTTTGCATTAAAATAAGCAATGGAGAAGGTCTGCATGGTTTTTTTGTGGGGTGGGATGTGGTATCTTTCACATCAAGATCACTTATTCAAATCACTAATTCAATAGTGAATGCATCTGAAAGTCATTAGTATCTGAGGGTTGTTGCAAAGCTTATGTGAAATGAGTTTGGTCTCTGCTAAGTTCCTTCTGAAAAGGTTTCCACATCATAGAACTATAACTCCATTCGCCCCTGATTGGCTCTTCCACCAGATTAGTCAAGAACTGAATGAACATGGAGACTGGGCTACATTCTCTCCACTCCCCACCCTTGAGACAATTCCCAGAGCAATGTTGAGCAGCATTGATGGGCCAAAATGCAGAAGCTGGGTCTGCTGCTTCCCCCCGCAGTATGTTCAGTGGAGCAGGAACTGCAGTTTCAAGGGCTTTCAGTCCGGCTCCTTTCATGGGCACTAAAGCATAGTTTTAAAAAGGAAGCCAGTAAGGAAGCCTGAAGCAAGTCACTCTTCTAAGCAGCAGGTGTATAACAGCCATGAAAACCACGTAATGGAATCTGTGATTCTATAGCGTACCTGTACCCCCCAAGAGCAAATCCCTGGCCCCAATGAAGTCAATGGCAGAACTCCCCTTTGACTTCACTGGGGTCAGGATTTTACCCTAAATGTTTGGGTTTTTTTCCATAAAGAGAATGAAAAGTTAGTTACTAGTCAAGCTTTGTTTCAAGGGGACACTGATAAGATACAAGGCACTCTAACACAACTGCGTCTCTCCGTTTTTACTGAAACTTACACTTTATTGCAAAATGGAATATCAGAACTCAGTACTTTTACAATTTACACAGTTCAGCTCTTAAATATGCACACCGTGTTTCATTTTTGCAAGGGATGACATGCAAATTGGAAACCCTTACTGACACTGGTGAGCAATGAGATTATGCATGGAATTAACAGCTCACCAATGTGAGGAAGGGGTTCAAAATCTAGCCCTGATTAACTATTGTAGATTTTTCCAAAGTATTTCTTCGACTAATAGACCCATTGTACAGGACCACACAATATGAAACACTTAGACACTCAAAACACAGTGCACACAATTCAATCAGTATGCAGCATATTTGTAGGTTTCCCATTTTTGATTACCTGAGGTTTTCGTTAGCTAGCTGTAAATGATAAACATCTTGAGATCAGTGAAGCTGGATGAGGGGGAGGAAGGGGCGTGGAGTCAGTGGATTGTGAGCTTGAAGATACTTTGATCATCTTTCAGAAAAGGGTGTTAAAAACAATAATAAAAGCACAATGTTGTGGCATGCAAAGAATCCATAGTTAGCATGCTGTGGGAAATTAACCTTCTGTTTAGTCTGTAAATGTTTCAAAGCAATTTAATTAAAGGAAAGCCACTCTCAGGAGGCATCTGTTGGCTTTTAATTTAATAGACTGTTTACTTACGTACTTCAGATGCTTTGGCTTCAAGATGCACAGCGCACCTACTCTGGAAATATTGAATTTTCTGGGCGTGGCGGGGGCGGGAGGGAGGCGAAATAGTCTTACAGCACAATAGTTTGTTTTTATACATCAGTACAAATGCCAGTGTTTATTTAACCCATTCCTCTTCCTATCCTGGTGTGAATCTCAGGATTTGCCACAAATAACTTCAGAAACACTCCTTTGAACTTTTCCACATATCTGTGCTCTGCTGTTGATGTAAATGCTGGGGGAACGTACACATTTTCAGAATGGCAAGATTGGAGATGCCCATGAAGGGTCCAAATGCTTTCAGTTCTTTTATGACATTAAAAACAAAGGAACCAGCAGCCAAACTATAATTTATGCTTACACTGCAAAGCAGTGTGCAGGGTCCTTGTGTAAATGAGAATCCTGCTCCATAAGTTTTAAAGAAATTCCACTGTCCCTTCTGAAATGCTTTGACTGGCTCTGACTCTGAAAACAAAGTATGAGGGAGAAACCTTGGTTTATTTTTTTAAAAAATTCGTATTTTATTCACCGAGCAGACAGCCTTTTATTTAAAGTATTTTTTCTATTTCACACAACCATGTGAATCTTTTACTAAAAAATTACCAAGATGATGTAAAACTGAATGATACCATTAAATCCTGATGCTTTAAAGAGCACCACTACTGGTTCCATAGAACTTAATTTAAAAGAATAAGAATTAAGGGAGTCCACGTGGTCAGCATGGCTGAGTGTGTGGCTTTGGGAGACAGAAGTTCCTGCCTTCAAATCTTGGTTTTGACACTGTCTCACTAGGTGCATTGGACAAGTCACTGCATATTGCTCTCTCTCTCTTTCCCATCTGTAAAATGGGAATAATAATACTTGCTTATTTCATAGAGGTGTTGTGAAGATCAACTAGTTAATGTTTGTACAGGGCTCTGAACGTGCAAAGCACAGTTTATTTATTATAAATATTTAAGTGCTAATTATGATTATGTCTTAAAACCTCACAAAGATGAAATGCATTGTGGGCAATCCTCACCGTGCACTCCTGTAGTTCATCTCTTTTCAGAGAGCTCTCTAAAAGACCACTGTGTACTTAAGAGTTGCATCACTTATAGTTTAGCCCTATACTGTTAATGTCAATTTTACTAAACATGACACTGCTTAAAAAAAATCCTAGTCTCACCGAGTAGTAGCTCACATATTTAACAAAAACAATCCTAAAAAGATCCATCTTTGAGGATAGGCAAGTTATGCAGAAATTACTGCTTGCTGTTTCTTGCCTTTCAAGCTTCACTGTGAGAAGACTTGTAAGAAAAAGTCCTTTCTATTTTAAAAATGTACACAGATTGCTGTGATACACGGAGTACAATAAGTGAGCAAAGTTTACTGTAAACATTATACTTCTTTCCTAGGGCTTCAATTCAGTAAAGCACTTACACACATTTAAATTCTTCCCTGTTTAGGACAGCATTTAAGTATGCATTCAACATTCAGACTGTGTGGCAGTCCTGTGGGTCTTGCTTAAGTGCTGTCCAGAACAGGAACCTATATGGGCAACATTCTCCAGTGTCCATTAGGCATACTGGACTGATTCTCTTGACACTTTAGTCAAACCCCAGGAAGTTCTGTCTCTTTGTAAACAGTGATTGGCCCCTGCACAGTAAAGTCAATTATTCAATTATCTATCCCTCATAATTCTCTGAACAATATTTTATAATAAATACAAAAGCAGCCTAAGTCAACCCCCTTTTCACCCTCTTTCCCGCCCAATCCCCATTTTTCTTTGGTCCTGTACATTTCGTTGAACACTCAGTGCGAACGGCTGAGAACATGTACATGTTACATTGTGAGAAGAGTTTCCCAGGTTGCAGAGCATTGGAGTATCCTCTCATAGCTGATCCACAGCAAATGGATCTTTCTTTTCTGAAGCAGACAGTCCTTAGATGTTCTGTGAAGAATTGGCTTCGTATTTCTTAAAACTAGAGTTACGAAAAGAATCCCTGAAATGAAATAAATTCATAAATAAAACATGGGATTGTCAATCACACAATGGGATATTTTAATACCTGATAGACATATTTGACTCTTTTCCCTTGACGCAAATAAGTATAAAGCATCCCACAGTTTATATATCTGGATCCTGGGTTTGCAACATGCAGTCCTGAAGTGAAACGATCACACTTATTTCATGATTGATAAACACCAGGTGCTGGAATATATATATATATTTCTCATGTACCTTGGGAAACATCACAGGCTTCAAATAACGAGGAGCTGGCGGGACATTTAATTACCTAACTCTAAACTGATTCTTATATTCGTGTAAAAATTCTATCTGTCCTTTGCCTTGTGATATCACAGCTTGAGCAGCAGAATTAATATTTAATTCTATTTAATTTTGGGGCTATACCTCAGAAGCAGAGGGAAGAACAGTCTCACAAATAAAGAGGCACTCTTTTTGTTAGCATACAAACAACATCCATTGCCCTAGTTGTACCTTGTTGTACTGTGGACTTTCACTATAGGTTTATACAGCTCTGGGATTTTCCGCTCAATCATTGGCCTAAGGTTCTCTTTCAGCTTGCTATAGTTCTTTCTGAGTTCCAGCTGATACTCCCGCTGATCTGCAGTAATAAGGCGCTTGTTTTTCTCCACTGCTTCACCGCATCTGTTCTCAAAATAAAGATTAAAAAACACATTGGTTAATTCTGACAAACACTTCAAAATTATATTATAGTGGGTTTGTGTTAAATAAAGCAAGATTTCCGCCTGTCAGATTATTTGTTGCCAGACTCACAGTCCTCTGGTCATGATTTTACCATTCATTAGATATTAAAAATACATGAGGGAAATAAACACATTTCAATGACCATCGTGACACCAGATTAAATTTGTGCTGGAGTAAATGGATGCATCTCCAATGGAAGTCAGTGAAGTTGCATTTATACTCGCATCTCAATGTGCATGCACACACGACTAGATGGTTAAACATTTGACAGTGTGAGCATGCAGAATAAGATTTGCATGCATATTGGGCAATACACTCTCAAAGCAAGCATGCACATCTGCATACATGCAAATGTGCCTGCCTTCCAGGGCTGGTTGAAAAGTTTGTCATGGAACAGTTTTCTGCCAGAAAATGCTGAGTCAACAAATTTGAGAGACAAGTACGAATGTATCAATTTAAACAAAATTTGACAAAAAGTTAACAAAGCACTTTGTTTTAACATTTCCAAAACAAAGTTCTTTAGAATTCTTGTTTTCTGGGAAATTTCAACTTTTCATTCTGATTCGGGCTGAAAGGAAACTTCAAAATGTTGAAATTTTCCGCTGAATGGAAATTCCGAGTTTCAATTGACTAATAACTATATACATAGCTGCAGGAAGTATGGGTTTGGGGGGTGCCTCAGCACCCCCAGGTTTTAGATGGGTCTCCACTCCTGGCCCCGTGCCCGGGTGTCCCATCTGCTGGCCCCATGCCTGGGGCTCCAGTCCTAGCCCCGAATGCGGGGTCCCTGCTGCCAGCCCTGCTCCCAGAGCTCCGCAGCTGCCCCCCAGCTGTGGCCCCAGCCTCGGCCGTATCCCCCCCTCCCAGAGCCATGGCCCTGCTCCTGGCCCCAACTCTAGGAGGTGCGGGGGGCGCAGACAGGGGTAAGGGGGGGGCACAGCATTCCCACTCTAAAAAATGTTCCAGCACCACTGCCTATATATGGTGTGAAAATCTAGCTCCTGATGTTTACTGCATTGATTTGTATTACGAATGACATTAACATGGCTACAGTTCCACACTCCAGCTTCAACAGATCTTCAATTAGTTTTCCTTTCACTCACCTCATTATAAATTCTTTGAAGCATAATCTCAGCTTGTTGTGATGTCGGTAAAGTTTTGGGTCTGCTGGAATTTCCGCCAGGAACACTTGGGCTACCTCTAGTGGTCCCTTATAGGAATAACACAGTATATTACAAAACATATATTTCCTGCATTAACTGAAAAGGAAGCACAAAACTGATTTATTTGGTTAGAGTGTGTTTGGTTTTTTTTTATTTCACTGCTGGAGTGACAAAAAAAATTTGTATGTTGACATTGTAGCAGGAAGCTGCCCTTTTAAGGGTTTTCCCTGACCGTGTTGCATTAATCACTGCTTCCTTGCCACCCTTTCTTTTCTTTGTCAATCAAAGGTTAGGCCAACATATTCTGTTCTGTTCTACTTTTGTCCATCATCCCCTATTGCCATTGATTCCTCTGTGAAAAGAAAATGGATTATCTCCATCTGGAAAGGAGTGAGCAGGGACTTTCCTACTGCCAAACTAGTTTACATGGAAGATGCACAGTGATGGGTGGCAATACAAAACTGCTAGCATAGACGGATAAGAACATGAAAAGAATGTTTTTTCCACAGTACAAAATAGCACGTTCCTATAAGGAGTTCAATCTGGTGGCGGGTTTGGTGGCAGGAGCATTGGTAGGAAATGAAGGGACTAGGGTCTAATTAGCAGGGGTAATCAATTTATTTTTTATCAAGATCAAAATTTCTTGGTCAAGGTATAGTCAAGGTCCAGACTCCAGAGAAAATAATACAAAAATAATAGCAATAATGATAATAAGAAGTAAATAAAAAAATTTTGTGGTCCATTGAAAGCAACTGGCGGTCCGTATTTGGCCCGCAGTCCACCTATTGACTACCCTTGGATTAGGGGAACCAAGTTCTGCTGAGGCATGGTTAGGGCCTTGCTTTTTTCCTCTTAGTTTGTCTTCATAGTGTTTGGTTTTTGTTAAGGAGTGGGTGTTGTAATAAACTTCAGTTGAATGTTGTGGGGCTTTTGGGGGTACTTTCTTGCATGCTAAGAGTTCTGGGATTCTGGTGGCCCCCCACCAGAGAGATTTACTCCTGAGTATTCCCTTAAATGAATGAAGTTGATGGGATGGTTAGTACTCTTGTGAAGGAAAAATCTCTCTAAAGATGAGTCAATTCAGTGTGAGTAACTGCTTAGAGGTTCAAATGCATAGCCACACATTAGCTGCGCTCTCTGAATCCACTGCAACTGCAAAATTGGGCTGTAAATGTAATGGGAAGAGGCTGGTGTGAGAGATTCAATATTTTTTGCTTCCATTTGGGATGAAGAATCCCTGTCTCTTAACATTTTAGCACTTCTGTTTTGGGTCAGAATGAGGAAATGCAAAGATTTACAAAAATAAATCATGGTAGGTAAAAAGTTATCCTGATTTTTCTGAACTTCAGAAAAAAAACGTTTGCCCATCCCTAGTGGTTAGTCTGCAAAGATGAACCACAGAGGACAGAGTTCAAAGGGGTATCTGTAAGTAATCAGTCTGATTGGAAGTACTCTCACAAATGCAAGACAAAAAGAGGTGGAAGAAAGCACACTGGGGAAAAAAGAAACATGCCAAAGGCTGTGCAGAAGATACATTATTTTGCTGAGCTTGACCTTTACCTGATTTACAGTGGCTCCAACAGAACCCTGCAGCACCATCTGGAGCATTTTGGCATCTGGTGGCTCCTGGTTCGTTGCAACAGCCAGTTCTAGTGTCTTCTTCTGCATGTCTTCAATAGCAACTTCAATTGGGGTTAAAATGAACTGATACAACGTAAGGATAGATGCATTATTATGTGAGTAATACTTGTATTACAGTTGTTACAGGCATTGCAGCTGAGGGAAGCTGTTTTTGTGCTGGGTCACAGCCAGGGTGGTCAAAACCAAGACAGGGCCAGATTAACCCTTTGTGGGCCTGGCGCCAAACATATTTGTGGGCCCCCATGTAGTTGTTATGGGTCCTTTCCAAGTGTGGGCCCGGTGTGATGGTGCTCCTGGTGCCATAGTAAATACGGTATTGCCGGGATAGGGATGAAAACATTTATTCAGAGTAAGATATTTGAAGCCACACTTGACTGTGACCTCCACTCAGCCCATAGAGAACAAATTGGGCTAGCATCAATGTACCCAGAATATTCTTGATTTGGTTTGTGTGGGAGGGGCTTGTTTGTTAGTTTTGTCTTTTTTGTTTAAACACTCAGGGCCTGCTTGGGGCCCTGAACACAAGTGCTTAATTAGCATACTTATGAGCCATATTTAGCAATCAGTAGTGTTGCATCTGCATCTCCCCACCACCTCCTAAAGTTATGTTTAGTACATACATTTTTTGAAAGCTGCATTTTCTACTTTGGTACAATACTGTTTATAAAACTTTTTTAAAAGTTAGTTTCTTTAGCCTATTTTTCCCTTTGCCTCACCACTCCTCATGGCTGCAAGTGAATCAGTAATATTACTGGGGAGGAGTGTGGGGAGGAAAATTGCTGGTGCCCATCTTTTGCAGGGAGAAAAGGCCACTGAGAGACACACACACATTTTACCACAAAGGATACCGCAATCCAGCCTCAAGACCCTACCCCAACCTTCACACCTGGGCTTTCCCCCTGTCCTCCTACTGTCCCCACCCCACACAAGTAACCCCTACCCTCACACAAAAGCTCTCCTGAATCTCCCTGCTACTGGCCACCTCCCCACTTTCACCCCAGGGCTGTCACCTCCCTCCCTTCTACTGACCCCCCCCCTACAGAGCTAATCCCCATCTTCAACCCAGACTCTCCCATCCCTCTAATATCACTCAAACCAGCCAAAGTTAACCTCTGTAAATTCTGGGTCAAATCCATACACCAGTGAAGACAATGGAAGGATGTCAGTGGGCTTTGGATCAAGTCCTATATCTGCATTTAGTTTGATTCTAGGTTATTGGCTTCCTGGCTAACATAGTCACTGTGCTTCCTATTTTTACAAAGCTGCTTCTATCTGGAGTAGTTCCTCCACCCCAACACTAAGTCAGGTTTAGCAAACAGCCTGGTCTTTGATGACAGGGAAGTATAGCTGAAAATAGGACTCTCCTCTCGTTCCTGTCACACCTCTTCTGCCATTAGCCTTACAATTGGGATGCTATGTGGAACACCCGTCTCCCCAATGCTCCAGATGCCAGCAGAAGCATGCATTCATGCATCCGTTGACCTAATCTACGGCATTTCTATAGTGCCAGTCAGTGTACAATTTAACAGAAATGTAAACTTTCCTCACCCAGCACGGAGCTTGAAATCATCCCCTTCCAACAACACCCTCAATCCCTATCTAATGGCTGAACTCCATACTCAAATTCACAGCTCTCACAAAGATGTCCATTACCTCTTCCTTTTGAATGACGTTGATTCTGGTTTTGACATAGGGGAAGGCATGCATTGTGGTTAGGATAGTATTCCTCTTGTACTGTTCACTCAGATCCCCCCTGGGGCGACCATCCATGGTGAAAGGGGTGGTGTACATGAAACGCCGGAGGCTGAAGTTCTTCTCAAAGTAGGTCACCCTGTCTTTCATCTCATACTCATCAAAATAGGGCTCCACAAATGTAATTTGTATGTAGGCCTGGAGGAGAGGGAAGGAAAAATCTTTGTTTTAATGCCAAGACAAATAAATGGAATGCAGGAAATATCATGGAGCCTCACAGTGAGCTGGCATGTACTAGACGAGCACACGGGCTATGGTTTGTTTATTATTAATTTGCTCTCACACACAGCAGGACCTCTCTGATTCTACCACAGCTGCAATGGCCTCATGTTGTCCAGAACCTGCTCAGAGGCCTCTGCGTTCTGTATCTCCACTTTCCTTTCCCTCACTTTGCGTCTGTACCATGCCCCTTCAAGTAATTTGTTACTGACCTCAATGGGGCAGGACTGGACTACCTAGGCGCTGAATATACCCTTGTGAAACCCTGCTGACTTAAATGAAGTTGCAATGGTGTGAGAGGAGAATTTGGCCCATTATGGGTTTAACCATTTGATTGAAACATACCAAAGAAAACTCACATGTTGGCCTCTAGGCAGTGACTGTATGTTTTCCAATCAAGATTGCCCATCGACTTTATTTTGGGGTTGGGGCGGGGGAGAAGTACTAAAGAAATCAAAATTCAGAACAGACAACACAAGTCTTATTTTTTCCACTCGTGTACCTTTTTTACTAATGTCAGCTCAATATAAACTAAGGAAAACAAGCACAGAAAGAAAAGAAAAAAAAGAAAAATGGAAACCACAAATATTAAACAAAAAATTGAAGGGGGAATAGATATAGTTTGCCACTATGCCCTGGAAAGTGATCAGGATTTCCTATCGTCATAATATGCTTATTCTGAACTCCGCACTGGCTGCAGATCTAATTCCAGGTGAACTTCAGTGTCTTAGTCTAAATAGAAAAGGATCTGGCTGTCTCAGAGACTGCCTCTTACTCCACGCTCAAGTCTTGTCTATGTATCTTAGGTACTTATCTGACCACCTAACAATCTTTAATGTATTTATCAACACCCCTGTGTAATGTTATCATTCCCATGGCACAGAAAGGGAATTGAGGCACCATGAAGCTAAGTGACTTTGCCCACAGTCACCTAGGAAGTCTGTAGTACAGCAGGGACTTGAACCCAGATCTCCAAAGTCCTAGGCTAGTGCCCCTAGCCAATGGACCATCCTTCCTCCCCTCTTGTGATGACTCTCTTCGTATTGCATTCTGAAGTCTATTACTCTGTTCCCAGGAGCTCTTATGTAGCACTGTCCATCTAGAGCTCACAGGTGCTAGTGCCTTTTATATTTGGAGAAACTGAAGCACTGAGGGGTGAAGTCCAGAGTCACACAGCAGGTCAGCTGCAGAGCAAGGAGGGACAGAGATCAGGGTGTCTGATTTACAGTCCAGTGCCCTATTCACTGGACCACGTTGCCACCCCAGGTTGTTTTATGATAGCTTTGGACATCAAATATGGACACACACACATCTCAGCTTTACTCATTGTCTGAGTCAGCATTAAGGTCTCACAGGCAGCTCCGCGCTCTCCTTTTTTTCAATCACTCAGTGCTCAGTTCTGTTCGCAGGACATGAATAGCTGGGCTAATACCTTCCGTACCTTATTGGGATGCAGCTTGCTTTTGTCTACAGGAGTGGAGTCTTTAATAACCTCCACAGCATCCTCCCCAAAGCACTGACCATAAAACCCCTGAAAAGGACAAAAATAATTATTCAGAGATGATTTTACCCATCCCCAATGCAATGCAAGTCATCTGTGCTGCTCTGATCAAGACCAGGAGTTGTGATAAGTTCTGGATTCAATGCAATAAGTAGGCTACAGTAAGGGTTAAAGTCTGCAGAGGCCTAGACACCTTACAGATGAAGTCCCAACACTGAATTGTTAAGTAAAAGGCAGAGTTCCAGCAAATGAGGGGGGAAACGTGAGGAATCTGTCATTGCTGCCCTAAGCAAAAGTTCAAAAGGATTCAAAACAAAACTCACATCCCCTCAGGTTAAGTCCCTGAATTCCTTATACAGGGAGGGACGCCAGCCACCTCAAGAATGGGACCACAGGGTAATGAAAACTCTGACATTACATCAACCTGCTGTAAAAGGGGCGGCAATCCAAGATATCAGATACAAAGACAGAATGATCTGAGATATAGATCAACTTGATTGACTTTTGTACATTACCATTACAGCTGCTGTGCTGTGACTTCTTTATTCACCCCCGTATTTTCTTAGAAAGCATAACACGAAGCAGGAAGTTATACAACTATGATCTCTTTACCTCAAGTCTGTGAGAAATCTCAGGAAGTTTAGTAATTGCAGGCTCTTTATAAACAAATTCCTGTTCATCTAAGTCCCCAAATTTGGATCCATAGAAACCAACACGGAAGTAAGTTCCAAACATTCGCTTTTGACCCTGATTGATAAAGGGGGGGAAAAGTTTATATTTAGCTTTTCTTTCCTTAAATATAATCCAGTTGTTATGTCTTATTCATCTGATTTATACATGAGGAACCCCATGGACCTTAGGTTTGTCCACATTTCAGAGCAAAATATGGCCCTATATAATATCACCTAGTTTAACATAGCACAGTTCAATTTCCTATTAGGAAAAAAAAAAAACTATAAAAGTTAAAAGGGGCACCGTTGGTTCAAATTTGGCTCAAAGTCTAGGTTTTGTATGAACTCACTTTTGCAAATCTAAAACAATAGAAATATTTCTTTTAAAAAAATTCCAGTGGAATCATTTTAAAAACAAACATTAATCAACATTCAAGTATTTGCAACTCTCAAAACTTTGTAGTATTGTAAAAGTCCACAAGAACCTGAAAGTGACTAGAAACAAAACTGACTGATCTATTTTCATTGTCCAAACCAAGAGAAATACAGAAACAACATGAATACTGAAAAGTAAATTAGGTTTTACAATTCTTCTGTTTTTGGAATCTAAGGCACAAGTAACATTGGCAAGAAAATTGTTTTTCTTTTTGAATGTGTATGGCCAAACGTAATCATGCCTGCTTTCACCTGATCTAAATTTTACCTGTGATCTTTTTTAACCCCTGTGTCCCTTTAAAATATTTTGAATGTTCTGTTAATCTCTTTGTATACATGTTGTTTATAATCCTCTCCCATGTCTCTCTGAGTCATTATGTTTCTCTTCAGTGTAGACTGTCCTTAATAGGCAAGATCTAAATTACAATAACATGTAGTCCAAAGCAGATGGAAACTCAGGTTAGAGGAAGGAAGTGCTCCCGTTTGGTTTGTATGGTTTTATCATCATCATCCCATAAGCAAACACTGCAGCACAGCAACACACAACTTGCTCATAGAGAACCAGCAGTAGCAGGTACCTTGTTAATAATGCTGTCGAAGGCTTTTTGAAGCTTGCTGTGCGTAGAGGTAAGCTTCCTGAAGTCTCGATGTGCTTCCAGTATGGGGATGACAATTTTGTAGACCTCATTCACAGTTTCGTACAATCCCCCCTTGTAAGAGGAAATTAAAAAAAGGAAAGAAATTGAGTTTTCATGCACTATATAAAGAGATTGGATCTTCACTACAGGCATTGTAGGATGAGTTATTTTATAAGATCATTTTTCTGATATGATGCCTGTTTTAGCTTTTAAAAATCAGTAAAGTGATTATGAGCCTACAGGAGTATAATTTTATTACCATGTATTAATTTAGTAAAATGTCTTACCAAACATCCACAAAGCTCCTTAACGACGTATACATGTGCTGAGTTGGACGGAGTTTAACTACATGACTCCCCTTAAAGTAAATGTGATTTGTGAGGCTAAACTCTGGCTGTGCTCTGTATGAAAGTATATGGGTAACTCCTAGGGTCTACAGTCTATGCAGTAATATGAAGGTCTTTTTCAAATTTACTATATCAGGATTATACCAGAGGGCTCAGTTCACCAAATTGCAAGCCCCAAGCAGTGATCAGTCTGCCTGCAGCTGGGGCACAGCAATCCCCCCTCCAGAAGTGGGCATGGCCAGCCTGGGAGCCAGTACTGGTGGGTGTCCTACAGGAGCCTCGGCAGAACGTTAAACTTGCCATTCCCCAGGGATAAGTCCCCACTCCATGCATCTACCACTGAGGGCACAAGAAGTGAAAACTGCACTCCCTTGCACTTACAGGAGTGAGTCTGACCCAATGGCCAAAATCGTCCCTGGGGTAACTCCAGTATCTTCAGCACAGTCATACAGGGATGAATTTGGCCCGCCCTGTCTATTCACTCACCGTGCTGAAGAGCTCTGCAGCTTGTTCCAGCAGCCCCACCAGGCCGCTCTCAGAGAAATACCTCCCAGAACATATCCCATCCTCATCTGGAGACAAAATATCATCCGAAACAGCGGATTCTTCCAGCACATTGGAGGAAATATTCTGAAATAGATCACAACAGAGACTGCCACAGGGCATGGAAACCAAAACCAACAGACTATCACAGAGGCACACCCTGCAACAGAGATTTTTCACTGACAAGAGCCTTAACACAACAGAAATAAAATAACAGAAGTCCAGCTGCTGGATACAAGGCTACGTTCCATAAAGAAGCTCTTATCACGTCATAAACCCCAGCACAAGAGATCAAAGGGCTTGTCACTAGAATCCCGACTTTTCCCTCCCACCTCAGTATTTTGAAACCAAACTTGCCACCAGTCCCAAAATTCCCTCTGCAGGCAAGAGACTTCCAGGCAGCTGCATTTCAGTGGGGGGTTAAAGGTTTCCATGGTGCTCATTTTCACTCTAACAACTCTTCCCCCTTGTCAGCTGAGCATAATTGCCTCCTCCATAAATCCTTCCAAGCTTAAATTTTCCATGCTTCATATCAGCCCAAAGGTGAATTATTCTGGGGAGTTTGCTAAATGGGTTTTGACTCCACTTATGCAAGTCTGAGAAAGTGCAATGCAGAGGATGTTGCTTTAGAAACCATAATATTGGAATTCTTTTTTACTTATACGTGTTTGATTTCTCAGTCTCAGTGCTCCTTAATGGTATTTTACTGCAGGTAACATATTAGAGCCTGAACCTGAAGGTAAGTTTCCCACTGAAGTCAATTTCTTAATGGAAGATATACTGAATAAAGCCCGCAGGATCAGGCATTTAAGTTTTTTTGGCCTCTTAGTAAAGTCTGGTAAATACTTTGGCATCCATTTGAATGAAAAGCAACATATAAATGCAAAATCATTATAACATTAGCATTGTTAAATTATATGTAAATACACATAAACATAAAGATACCCCAGCATCAGTAGCTTTCAATAGCTGCAACAATTTCTAGCTTTTGTTTTTAATTGAAAACATGTAGTCTCATGTTTTTAACAGAAAGTGACATTTGAACTCCGTCTCAGCTGGAGGAGAATGCCAGCTAGCTGGCAATTTGATTTCGGAACGGCCTTTTTCTAAAATGGCAGAGATCAAGTGCCACTACTATTGATCTGACTTAAAGTTCTGATAGCTCACATCAGTCACTGCACAGGGATACTCATCTCCACTGCAGCTTTATGGGCACATTTTCATAGAGTCTGAGATCAGAAGGGACCACTGTGATCATCTCATCTGTGATAATTTTTCCTTCTCTGTGGGAGAAATTCACTCTGTGCAGAGCACCCATACAAGGCCTGTGTGTAACTTTAGTCCCATTTAAACCCTAACGGGGAGTCCAAAGAACAGAGTGGCCAAAATGGGACTTCAGTGACACACAAAGCCTGTGCTTTCCCTAGCACAAAGGGGAACCTCACCCTATATTATTCATATCAAACATTCATCAGCACTAGAATTTGTTTAATTCTTATACACATTTATTTAAACTGCCAGGATTCAAAAATAATGGGAATTTGGAAGATACGTATAAACTTTTTTTGGCACTTCATTATTAATTCTTTTTTTGGCACTTCATTATTAATTAATTTATATCAGGATAGCCTTTAGAGGCCTCAATCGAGGTTCAGGGCCTCACTGTAATTCAAGCCACACAAAGCAAAAAGCCAATCCCTCAGCCAATCCCTGAGCTAAAGAGTTTACAATCTAGCTAACAAATGTAAAAGCAGCAAAGATCCAGACTAACACGGCTTCCCCTGTGATACCTAACAAATGTATTGCACTTTTCATCCCAGTATCCCAATGTGTTTTCACAGGCTGTTTAGTACTTGGAGTTTAGTACTGTCTTTTATGAGCCCTTTCATGGGAAATTTAAGAGAATTCGGAGCAGTGATTTATTATAAAGGGGAAGCCGAGGAAATTGCAGCCATCAAATTATCTGTTCATTGGCTCTAAATATTTTCCCACAGCCCCTTTCTACTGGCTCAGAACTGTGGTATCTGAGCACCTCTTCTATACATTTCTGTGGTTTGCGTTATCTTTTGAAAAATGTACGCAGGACAACATTCCATTTACTTTGGTCTGCAGCTTTTGTCTTGATCTGCAAGACTTTGGTGTGTCTCCCCACCTTCTATATCTAGGAATTTCACAAATAAGTTAGAGAGAAAGTGGGTGAAGTAATTTCTTTTATTGGCTCAACTTCAGCTGGGGAGAGAGAAAGGCTTTTGAGCTTACACAGCGCTCTTCTTCACCTCTGTGTAAGCTCAAAAGCTTGTCCCTCTCACCAGCAGAAGTTGGTCCAATAAAGATATTACCTCTCCCACCTTGTATCTCTAATACCCTAGGACCAACATGGCTACAACAGCACTGCATACAACAAATAAGTTACTGATTCAGATGATCCTGAATATTTTAGCATCCAGGCAACACTTTGGGTAGCTGTATCCAGTTTCACACTCACATAAGCTGCAGAATTCCAAAGCTCCTGAACTTGCATGATCCTAACAGCAATTTGTTTAATCCTTGGATTAATTAATTTAATTCTGGACATTTAGAGGAGTTTACAGAACAACAGACAAGTTTCAATTCTGAATAGTCTATAATCTCTTTGAGTCACATATACTTAGTTTTCCTTAAGAAAAGCCAACATTTCTAAATAGCACAAACTCAAGGGGCTTGATTCTCATTTATGCAACATACATCCTGGCTCAGGGAATATAAAGTGGCCTTAAAGTAGATGTAAATGTAATTTACGCTCCCTTTGAGTCCCCTTTACTCAGTGTAAAGGGGACTTTGTGTAACTGACAATCAGGCCCAAGATGAATTCTGTTGAAGGAAAGATTTTAAGGTCTACAATGCTAATAAGCTATGTATGTGCATTCTTACAATATACTGTTCTGTCTGGCACAGCATAAAGAGCAAATGTGATGCTACTGGTTAGTATAAGGGGCTGGGCATTGGAATTCAAGACTCTACTAATAATTTTGTGAGGGACCTAGGGAAAGTCATTCAATCTCTCTATGCCTCAGGTTACCCACCTGTAAAATTGGGATAGTACTACTGCTGACCTAACATAATATTTATATACTAATATTTTACATTTTTATAGCACCTGCCATCCAACAGCTCAAAGTATATCACAAACATTTCTTAGATTGTAAGCTCTTTGGCATAGGAAGTGTCTTTTTTACTTTTGTATTTGTACAACACCCAGCACAGTGGGGTCCTGGTCCATGACTGGGGCTCCTAGGTGCTTCAGTAATACAAATAATAATAATAATAAAGCACTTTGAGCTGACAAGTATTCTCATCTTTCTCATTTTAGAGATAAGGAAACAGAAAGCGGTCCAGTGGGTGACTGACCCAAGATCACATAATAAGTATGAGCCCAGGCTCTGAATAAAACCCAGATGGTCTCACCAATCTTGTGCTTTAGCCACAAGATCATCCCTTCCACTCTCAGCCTTACCTCAGAGGCACTGCAAGGCTTAAGTAATGTTTGTAAAGTGCTTGGAGATCCTCACTTGAAAGGCTCAGTAATAATGCCCACCATTTTGCCTTTTTACAGAGCAAACTGAAACCTCAATTCTGCTCAGATAAATGGCTATGTCATTGAGGGGTTTCTGGATCCTTAAGCAAGAATATTTTTTCGTCACCTCTCTACTACAGAGCACTATGGCTCAACTGTCCTTTTTCCAGACATGTATTTTGATGAGAAGAGCAGATCCACCTGGGATGCTTCTAGACACTATTTGATGTTGAAAAAATCAGTGGATTCTAGCTGAGTAAACGAGACAAGATTTCCTACCAAATGATGGTATGGAATACCTTTGGTGTGTCTCCCCACCTTCTATATCTAGGAATTTCACAAATAAGTTAGAGAGAAAGTGGGTGAGGTAATTTCTTTTATTGGCTCAACTTCAGCTGGGGAGAGAGACAGGCTTTTGAGCTTACACGGTGCTCTTCTTCACCTCTGTGTAAGCTCAGGACAACTGTAGAAATCCTAGGTTGGACTGACACTTTTAAGGAGGTCTCTCTTCCATTGGTGCACAGGTAGATAATTCATTTAAATAAATGCTAGTTACTTGTTAAAAAAAGCCACACGTTGGTGAGAAATTAGCCCTTTATGTTTAGAATGTTTCTTGTGCATCTGATTCAATTAATAGGCATGAGTTGCCTACAAATGAGGTGCTTACTTGCTCTATTTTGTGGCTGCTATGTCATTCAGCTACAGACTACACCTTAGACATTTAATGTACCTAAAATTGGAGCTACCCATTCAGTAATAATAATAACTTTCATTCTAAAGTATCCAAAAGTGCTTCAGAATTAGATATCTACCAAATTTTCAGCTACTTCCGGGATGGAAGCATTGTCTAACAGCCTACGGCAAAACTATGAAACAGTTTCAGGTAGGAAGTAAAGTATACAGCTAAAGTATTCAATAAAGTATTCCAGCAGTCTAGCAACAGTTGGTCCCAACTCAGTGTTAAGCAACGAGGTCTGGTGGCAAACTAAGGTCTGGAGAAAAGGGGTACATTATACAACTGTTGAATGTTGCCTTCTAGATAGTCCAGATGTGGATTCAGTTAACTGGCTCTGATTGGTGCCAGGCAACTCCTCCCCAAAGTCACTAGAAGAGTTCCCAGATACAGAAAAAAACGCATATTATTTCTACCTGAAAGCTGACGCTGCCCACTGGCAGGTACTTGTGATCCTCTAGCATGCTCAGGTATTCTGCAACCAGAGCGGCAGCATGGACCAGGCACATGGCTGCCTCAGTGTAGCACTTCTTCTTGGCGTGTTTCTCTGCCATGTTCTGTAGCCAAGTCAGCCTCAAGTCAGGTGATGTCTGATACCCTTTGGCAATTCTAGCAACACAGGTCAAGAAATAGATTTGAATTGGTTTCTTTTCTTTCTTTAAAAAAATACGTATCTATCGTCATAAGTGCTTACAATGTGCATATTGCATCACAAATGAAATTGAAAATTGGCTTATAAAAATCTTTTAAAATGTAGAGAATTGACTGGTGCACGTTGTATGTTACATCATAAGGAAAAAGCTCCTTTTGCCTAAACACTGCACCTGGAGAGCTTGTCAGTAAGAAATACTTGGGGATCTCTCTCAAAACCCCACAGGCCCTTTGTGTTTCCTTCATTTTAATTCATTCAACAGCAGCATGAGAAGGTTTCACCTGTACATGAGATCCATGAGCATCTCTGGATCTTCCTGAAACTCCCTCATTTTCACTGTGTCTGACAAGATACTGTTCAGATTACGTAGCAGCTCCTTCACCTGGAGATACACACACATAAAACCCACACATGCTTCAGGGTTTGATTAAAAGTTCAGCATCAACACAAGATGATTTACTGTTTACTCTATTAACTGTTGGCACAAAGAAAAGTCACAGTGCAGGACTGTGAAGTGCAGGCTTTACCAATCATATTCATTCAGCAAGCAACTAACAGAACAATGACATGGCAAAAGACACACACACACAATAGCTTTATCGAATCAAATCAAACAAGTCCATCTCCTTTTGTTCATGAACTCTATAATACTTATCCCTAAATGGAGTGCAACTTCTGGTTCAGGAAAATTGCAATATAATGTTAAGCAGATGTTTTTGCAATTCTTAGCACCAGATGTTTCATTATCTCACAGTTAGACATGGTGGTTGCTAGTAATGCAGTCACTTCCTTATGAACTGAAAAGAGAGGGATTTTTTTTTAAACTAAGGTTTCCATACATAGCTGTCTTGCTCTGATAATGGGGAAAATGACAGGTTTCAGAGTAGCAGCCGTGTTAGTCTGTATTCGCAAAAAGAAAAGGAGTACTAGTGGCACCGTAGAGACTAACCAATTTATTTGAGCATAAGCTTTCGTGAGCTACAGCATCTGATGAAATGAGCTGTAGCTCACGAAAGCTCATGCTCAAATAAATTGGTTAGTCTCTAAGGTGCCACAAGTCCTCCTTTTCTTTTTGGAAAATGACAGGTTCCCATTTCTCATGACGGTTATGAAATCATCGTGATTTATAAAGCGGGATGCATAAAAGGGGAAATTTGATTAGCCAACATGTGTGCCAAACTGTGAGTGAAACCAGGGTAACTCAAGTGACCAGGAATAATTAGAGATGCTACCTGTATATTTCATTTTAAAATAATATATTCCCTTTATACAGGAACTGTTTGGGTAGTTGGAAGAACTTAAGCTTTCAGTTTCGTAACTCAACCACACAAAGAAGTGCAAATATCCTAACTGCATAACTTCTAGGCTGTTGCCTTTAAAATAAGGTTTGTCATTTTTCACTGACAGCTTTGGGTTTTGGAGGAATGGAGGTAAGTTATGTTTTCAGATTGGCAGTACTATGGTAATGACACAAATTCCAGTCTCAGATACTGTACATGGATGTAGCTCCTTCTGGATTCAAGGGGAATCATGTATACATAGCTCAGAGAAGAATCTAACCTACAGTAAGTTCTACTTGGATCACTGTAAGGTTATCCCATGGAATTATGCTCAGCTTTTACTCCAGACATCCTTGATATTGTCTAGATTGTTCTGATTTTAAAAGTGTGGCCCTTCATTAAATTAGAGATGGGTGCAAGCAGCAACATCTGCACCCCAATTTTCAATATTACTGGTTTAGGAATGCTCAGGTGTGGAGATCTCATTCCAGTGCATCTCAAGATGAGAGGTCCTGAAGAAAGCATCAGAAGCCACAAAAAGCCTAACCTGGCCTGGAAACAGGGTTGGCTGCATGTCCATATCTTCTTCTGCATACGCCAAGATCGTTCGTAAGGATCTTCTGAGGTACTCCTCATTGAAATCAGATGATTTACCAACCAGAGAGGCCAGGGACATTGTCACCTGCATCTTCACTCTTGCAAAATTCTTTATAGGTAGGGGGGAGAAAGAAAAACAAAGGCCATGCAATAGCTACAAGGTGTACGGATTCAAATGTATTAATTTGCCACAGGCACCATACATTTTTATTAATTTGTGTGCTCTTGGGATGTAAACCTGCATCTTTTCTACTTATTTAAATACAATGGGCCAAGTGTACCTACTTATGCCATCTGTCATTTTGGCCCAGTACTTTACATGTGAACACCTTAGGGCTACATGGTGTCTTAGGCTATGTATCTATGCAGAGTGTAAGGGGAAGTAAGAATCCCCTCTGTCACATTCCCTGAACATGCTACCTGGACCGTAGGTCCAGGCACATAGGTGTAGGAGAGCTATCTGCACCTGCTAGACCCCATCAGAACAGCTGGATAATTAGTAGGTGGAGTCCTGGCTCCCTTCCCTCAATGAGCCAGCCAGTGAAGCTGAGCTTGTGGGAGATGTTGGGGGAGTGGGAATGTTGCAATTTGCTGCTGATATAGGCCAGCAAACAAACAAACTATCATTTGCCACCCACAGAGCAGGAGGCAAGGAGGGTAGGAATTGTGCCTCAGAGGTGTGCCTGCAAAAGCACAGCACCTCCTCCTTACATACAAATCTTTTCAATTTGTTATCATTTTTAGTATTGGTTTTAAACTCTAATGCAAAAGAGTGGCATCAAATTCTTTGCTGTATCTAATAACTTACACTGATGGAGCTGAAACTGTGTCTCATGAGGAGGTAAAGGGTAGCACAGGCTTGAATTCGTGTGATGTCTATGCTGCTGCTGCAGTGATGGAGAACTCTTTGACATAGGTCAGCACACTGCTCCATCTCCTCTTCAAACAGCAAGTCTCCAAACTAAGAGAGGCAGAGAAGACACCATCAGGGCATTCAACCCCAAGCATTCAAATGTCACGAGTCAGGCTCAAAAAATCATGAGATTTAAAGACCATACTGTTTGGGTTCTTTTGATGTGGCTTCTGGTTTCTCAACCTTTCCTCCAGACCTAGGAGGGCTAGAAATTTACTCTTTGAAAAAATAAACAAAAGCTATGATTCTCAGATGATCTCATGACTCCAGGAGCTTTAAGCAAAACACCAAATATGGCAAGATTTGCAGTAAGATTGTGAGAGTTGGTATTTCAAGACTTTAAGCACACCAACACAAAGGGGTGAAGAAATATGCCAACAGTGCACTGAGAATATGGAACTAATTGGATATTTTCACATCTTGCTGGCACCCTATCCCCTGGCACCACACAATTTCATTCTCCCCAAAACTTCCAGCACTAAGCTCCATCCGAGACCCTGCTCCAAACTTTTGATTTATGATAGGTTTGAGACACACAGATTGCTATTGGTTCTGGTAGCCCCACAATGTGCTTGGCACTGTGAAATACAAAGAAGGCAACTTCCCTGAAGAGCTCACATTCTAAACAGAATACATATAGATACACATCTACTGTTTGTGCATAGATAGGAACTTAGAAGGTGTGCATGTAACAATGAACACATGCCATTATCTCTCTCTGTTTCAACCCTTGTGTGCCTCTTTCTGAGCCTCCACCCTTGGGTCATTGTCTTATCTGTCTGTGTTATGTCTAACCTACATTGCAAACTCTTTGGCACAGGGTCCCATCATTTTTATTTGGTTTATAAAGCAACGTGCACACACCTATAGTGCATTATAAAGAGTTAGAATGGTTGCTTCATAAATTACAGTACCAAATCATGTTAATTGGAAGATACACTCATTATTATTACTGAAATCTGTCATAAGTCACTTTAACTGGAAGATTCCAAAGATAATTAAATTTCCATTGTACTTTATGAGTTTCATAACTACTCAGGAAACTACCCTATCATTAATCTTATCTGCTTATCCATATTTAATGGAAGACAGACACTAATTTGGGCACAATTATTCTGTTTGTTTGTTTTTTACATTTAGGATCTTCACAAATTCTTTTTGGAAATCCTTTTTCAGAGGAGAATGACTCCTTTGCCAGGTGCTAAAATATTCTGAATAAGGCTCTTCTCTTAGGACTCTATATTAAAAGATAACAAATCTGGTATGATTCATGTTATAAAGACAGTAGGCCAAAATCTGCCCTTATTTGCTCCTGTGAAACTGTATTAACTTCAGCAGGGATGCACCAGGGAAAGTGTGGGGATAATTTGTGTTAGTATTTAGAAAAAAAATAGTATAAAATATACCAACAAACTCAAATTCTCATCTCAATTACACGTGCTTAAAGGGGGAAGAATTCCACTTAGTTCAGGTGATTGACATCCGTGTAACTGATCTGAAATTAGTCTTGAGGCTGTAATAATCTAATTTCTACTATATTCATGAATTCAGCACAATCAAATTCCTGAAAATTTAAATAACTATTTTAACTGAAGTGACCAATCCTTTTGGGTGGAATTTTGCTATACATTTTTATCAGTATAATTTTCTGTGTTCATTGATACATTGCTAGAAGCAAAAACAATACAATACTTTTATTCCACCTGAGTTGTTCCATCCATGTTATCAACAATATTTCCAAGGACTGGAAGCAGACAGCCCTGCGCAATCATTAACGGTCATGCATGCACCAGCGTGTCTGTACAAAACACCTGTTCTGATGGGTGCAACTGGGTTTCCACTCTGAAAATGTGGCTCTAATGTCTTAACCAGAAAGACAGAAACAAGTATTTTAAGCGTTTACCTTGGCAATGAGGGCTCTGAGTGTGGCAAAGCAATGAGTCAGGTATGTGGTGCTCTGATCACAGCTGAGAGAATTTACCAGGACCTTCAGCACACCTCCCAAAAGGTTATCTTTGCAGTCTACAGCCGAGCTCGCCTACACACAGAGAAGAACAGTATTCACGTAACTAGGCAAGCTAACAGGAAACAGAAGCACAGGGACCAAAGTTCTCTTCTATTGTCCAGGAGACCAAGATTGGAATCCCTCGCAGGCTGCAAACAAAATGCTTCACCACACTGTGTTTTATCTTACAAAACAGGAACAGGGAAGTCGCTTCTCATGGATCAGGGTAGAAAGGGAAAGAGGCGTCCTCCCTGTGCCTCTCAGTGTTCCAAGGATCCTTCCTATCCATTGTGAACTCAGCACATTTCTATACCCACCCTCAAAGTCCCACGTTTTCATAGAATCATAGAATCATAGAATATCAGGGTTGGAAGGGACCTCAGGAGGTCACCTAGTCCAACCCCCTGCTCAAAGCAGGACCAATCCCCGACAAAATCATCCCAGCTAGGGCTTTGTCAAGCCTGACCTTAAAAACTTCTAGGGAAGGAGATTCCACCACCTCCCTAGGTAAAACTTTCCCTCGGTAAAATTTCATAATCTTCCTGCTGGCTGAGTCTTTTTTATGTGGCTTTAAAGAACTACATGGCACTCCCTTTGGAGGGCATCACTTTTCTAATGCCAGGGGTTACAGCGGAATACAAGGTGAAGGTGTTCTGCACTGACTCCACATGCTCACATCCCAGCAGGCAGATCCTCAGATGGGATAAATTGTCATGGTTCCACTGTAACCACTGTACCCTGAGCTGAGGACCTGGCCTCTTCATGTTAAGGGCCTGATCTGGCAAGTTGCTTCAAATGGGCAGACCCTTGTGCCAATGGGGCTCCAAGCAGGCATAAGGGTTGTCCTGTGCAGAGCCCTTTGTAGGATTGGGGACTAAAAACCGAGATCTCACAGGACAACGCAGAGCAATGCCACAGGTCCATCAGGAAAAAGAGAAGGAGTACTTGTGGCACCTTAGAGACTAACAAATTCATTTGAGCATAAGCTTTCGTGAGCTACAGCTCACTTCATCGGATGCATTCAGTGGAAAATACAGTGGGGAGATTTATATACACAGAGAACATGAAACAATGGGTGTTACCATACACACTGTAAGGAGAGTGATCAGGTAAGGTGAGCTATTACCAGCAGGAGAGCGGGGAGGGGGGACCTTTTGTAGTGATAATCAAGGTGGGCCATTTCCAGCAGTTGACAAGAACGTCTGAGGAACAGCAGGCGGGGGGGGGGGGGAAATAAACATGGGGAAATAATTTTACTTTGTATAATGACCCATCCACTCCCAGTCTTTATTCAAGCCTAAGTTAATTGTATCCAGTTTGCAAATTAATTCCAATTCAGCAGTCTCTCGTTGGAGTCTGTGGACACAGTTGGCAACTTCTCCAACGCATCATCAAGGATCTACAGCCTATCCTGAAGGATGACCCATCACTCTCACAGATCTTGGAAGACAGGCCAGTCCTTGCTTACAGACAGGCCCCCAACCTGAAGAAAATACTCACCAACAACCACACACCCATACAACAGAACCACTAACCCAGGAACCTATCCATGCAACAAAGCCTGTTGCCAACTGTGTCCACATATCTATTCGGGGGACACCATCATAGGACCTAATCACATCAGCCACACTATCAGAGGCTCATTCACCTGCACATCTCCCAATGTGATATATGCCATCATGTGCCAGCAATGCCCCTCTGCCATGTACATTGGCCAAACCGGACAGTCTCTACGTAAAAGAATAAATGGACACAAATCAGACGTCAAGAATTATAACATTCAAAAACCAGTTGGAGAACACTTCAATCTCTTTGGTCACTCGATTACAGACCTAAAAGTGGCAATTCTTCAACAAAAAACCTTCAAAAACAGACTCCAACGAGAGACTGCTGAATTGAAATTAATTTGCAAACTGGATACAATTAACTTAGGCTTGAATAAAGACTGGGAGTGGATGGGTCATTATACAAAGTAAAACTATTTCCCCTTGTTTATACCCCCCAACCCCCACCCCGCCCGCTGTTCCTCAGACGTTCTTGTCAACTGCTGGAAATGGCCCACCTTGATTATTACTACAAAAGGTTTTTTTCCCCCTCACTCTCCTGCTGGTAATAGCTCACCTTACCTGATCACTCTCGTTACAGTGTGTATGGTAACACCCATTGTTTCATGTTCTCTGTGTATATAAATCTCCCCACTGTATTTTCCACTGAATGCAACCGATGAAGTGAGCTGTAGCTCACGAAAGCTTATGCTCAAATAAATTTGTTAGTCTCTAAGGTGCCACAAGTCCTCCTTTTCCTTTTGCAGATACAGACTAACACGGCTGCTACTCTGAAAGTCCATCAGGCCAGCCCAATCCCAAATGTTTAAGATCCTCAGACAAATTCCTGAAATAAATGTAGATCCTTCTTTCCTCCACCCTCCTCAGTCAGAGCTGAGAAACCCCAGTGCCCTCTAAAGCCAACTGAAATTGGATTTCAAGTACTGTTATAAATAACCGGGGCCAAAGTCTCTTCTCAGTTACACGGCTGCAACCCCACTGCGTGAAAGGGGCTTGCACCAACAGATGACAATTTTGCCCTTGGGGTCTTTTTTGTTTTGTTTTTTAAAAACATGCTGGGATAACGAAGGATAATTTTTTATTTATTTCAGATTGTAAATGTTTCCAAGGTCTTTTTAATTAAAATGTACTGCCTAAGAGAGAAATGAATCCCACTCACTTTGGCATCCAGGATGCCAGGACTGGCCTAGAGCTAACCGTGCAGTTTCTCACCTGGATGATATTCTCCTGCATATCTAGGATGATCAAATTAGCTTCTGTAGCCAGGTTTCCACTGATCAGAGCTTCTTGATCTAGCTCAGCTTTTGTTCTATGAAAAGAAGGTCTTATTAAAGCATACAGTAAGTACCTCATTAGCTGGAATAATAACCTACTGTATAAACCAGGGCAAAGTAAAAGTGACAGCATTTTGAATATTCCCATAGGGACAAGCAACAATCACCTTGTTGAAGGGCATTTCCTAAGGACTACTGGGTAATTGGGAGGAGTTGGTACTTTAGACCAGTGGTTTTCAAACTTTTTTTCTGGTGACCCAGTTGAAGAAAACTGTTGATGTCCATGACCCAGTGGAGCTGGGGCAGAGGGGTTTGGGGTGGTGGGAGGGGCTCAGGGCTGGGGCAGAGGGTTGGGGAGCAGGGGTGAGGGCTGCAGGGGTGAGAGGTTTGGGGTGCGGGAGGGGGCTCTGGGGTGGGGGGGGGCTCAGGCCTGGGGCACAGGATTGGGGCGCGGGCTTACCGGTCAGCAGTGCAGTGGGGTTGCTAAGGAAGGCATCGTGCCTGTCCTGGCACTGCAGACTGTGCTGAGCCGTGGAAGTGGCCAGCAGCAGGTCTGGTTCCTGGGCAGAGGTGTGCAAGTGGCTCTGCGTGGCTCTCGCCCACAGGCACTGCCCCCCAGTTCCTATTGGCCAGGAACCAGCCAATGGGAGTTCAGAGCCAGTACTCGGGCAGTGCATGGAGCTCTGGGGCCACCCTGCCTAGGGTCCAGACCTGCTGCTGGCTGCTACTGGGGCGCAGTGCGGTGTCAGAACAGGTAGGGACTAGCCTGCTTTAGTCGGGCAGCACCACCGATGGGACTTTTAATGGCCCGGCTGGCGGTGCTGACCAGAGCTGCTGTGACCCAGTGCCTTACATTCTGTGACCCAGTACTGGGTTGCGACCCGCTGTTTGAAAACCACTGCTTTAGACCATTGATCCCCAAGAAAAGCCCTACAACTAGGCCGACGGATATTTTTAAATAGAAGATGCAGTTTCCTTTGGCACAATAATATCCTAATAATGAGCAATATTTATAAAATGATGCCATGCCCCACCCCAGAGAGGGATGGACTGAGGTGTATGAGAAGAGGCAGTAAGTCCCATACACTTGAGGCCACTACAGCAAAAGGCGCCATCGCCAGTCGATTTAAGAAGGGATGGTGGCATCCCTAAAAAGAGTCGAGGGAATGATGGGGCAAAGAGCAAACCTGTATCATGACAAGGCTCAGGGAGGAGGTCTGGAACATAGGCCCTCTAGATCTTTCAGCAGGATGATGACTTGAGCCTGATGAATTATTTGTAACCCAAAAAAATGACAAAGTTCATCTACTCGCTGACCCTGAGTTACCCAGGATCATGAGGTGGTTTGCTCAGCTGTATTCATTATTACTTCTGGGCTCCAGTACGTTTGCAAACTCTCAGTTGAGAGTATTCAGTATTTGAAATCAGAGCTGTTCTGACAGGACTCATCACTCACGTGGTGTGTTTCTGTCCCCTGGCTGGATGAATGACTCTTACCATCAGGTGTCTGGTGTGAATTCACAATTTGCTTTTTGTGAATGTTCTACTACGTTTGCTACATTTCTACTACATTTGCTTCAAAATTTATATTGGGATGCGGCTGGAATCTCAGCTATTGAAGACCAGCATGGCCATCTTCAAGTCATCTTGGCAGTGTTATAGACTGCCAGGGTAGGGAAGTAAGGGCAGGTGTAACATGACTGATCACATTTATTCAAAGCCGGGAATGATGGAGAAGACCTGCCAGGAGGCGATTGCAATAATCAAGCCATGTATTGTTAAATAAGAGTGAAGACTGCACAAATTAAATAAACAACACGTTCTTTTGAACCATTCCAGCAACCACTGGATAATTCGCGCCCTGTACATTAGCCACTCCGATTGATTGACTCCTCTCCTGACATTCCACTTAAGCTATAACAGTGACTACAAACTACTTCAAGGCAGGTAGGGCAAGGAGAAGTGAGGACAAGTGTCAGCATATGCAAACCTGAACATGTGGCCTACCAACTGACTCCCGAATGCCTTCTGGAGTATGAAAATGACAACGTGCAAATAGTCTTCCAGTGTTAAAATCCTGGTTAAATCACTAGGGACAAGCAAGACACTCAGATATCATAGCGATGAGTGCCGTAGGCCATGTCTATACTTACAGGGCTGCAGCAGCTCAGCTGTACCAGTACGGCTGCAGCGCATATGGTAAAGACGTTCTATGCTGATAGGAGAGACTTCTCCTGTCGGCGTAAAAAAACCCACCCCTGCGAGCGGCATAAGCTATGTCAGCAGGAGAAGCTCTTCCGCCGACAGCACTGTGAACATGAGTGCTTATGTCAGTGTAACATTTGTCACTCAGGGGGCTGGAATATTCACACTCCTGGGTGACATAAGTTTTGCCGACATAGGCAGTAGTGTAGACACAGCCATATAAACATAAAAGCCTTGTGTACATGCAGAGTTGCACCGGTTTAGCTAAAGGTGTGATTTTAAACTGATTTAGTTGAACCAGTGCAAAAGGCTGTATCGAACACTTATTTCAGGTTAAGCCAGGTTTATTTTGGTTTAGCTTAAGTCAATTAGGAACGGTTATAAGCTAAACCATAATAAGCCACTTTTAAACCAAAAGAAGAGTACCCACACAGGGGTTTCCACCACTTTTTAGCTCAACCAGTGCAAATTTGTGTATAAACAATCTTCTTGACAAACAGAATCCTTATCCCTAATTATCCCTAGACTGCTTTTGCAGCCCCAAGGCTAAAGTTGCCTCTATCCCATTCCTGTGCAACGGAGCGGGGATAGTGTCTGATATATAAGCCCCTGCTCTGTGCCTCCTTGGTCCACTTCTGCTTATCATGGCAATTGGGTAATTAAGGACCTAATCCTATTGCCTTAGTAAGGAGTAAATCCATTGGTTTTTATAGGAATTTTACTTATGAAAGATTGAAAAGGACCACAAAATTTGGTCCCAAAGTTTCAACTTCTGTTTTCAAAAAGGGAATTATATTAATCCTACTGAATCAGCATTTCATTCCATAGTTAAAACTGCTACATTATTTAGCCCAGTATTTCTAGGTTGTACCAGCAATCTCCGGACTGTACAAATACTGCAGTAAGAGATGGCATCAATTTGATTTTCGTGAGGAAATGAGAGATACATGAACAAAAGGCAGAGTGGACAAAGATTTGTCGTTTTTTAAAATTATAATGAATTCTAAAACCAAAAACCTCTTCTAAAAACCAGTTATGATTACTGATAACAATGTAGTTACCTTTCACAGCATTTACAAAACCCAGGCACAGAAAACCAGAGCCAAACCAATTATCCAAGCAAAAATTAAAAAGGGAGCTAAAGAAGGTCATTATCATGGAAAGTCACTGCAATTTTAATATAGGGAGGCTACTGCACTGCCAGAATGAAAGGCAATCCTTTCAATTAATCTAATTCAGGTTCAGAATGGACAAGAAGGAAAAATGGCAACTCTCCAAATGTCTATATTTGTAGAAGCTTGGCATACACAGCATGCAGGTACTGCTAGTAGCATAACTGATTAATAAAAAGCCAGTTTTCTGTAACTATAAACATTCAATTATTTATCACTGCAGTCTGCTGATTAAGTTGATCTATTTTACCTGTGCATTCATACTTTGGAGAGTGACAGAAATTTGTATCCACAAATCACAATTTCCAACTTGCAACAGGAAAAATATGTCACTCTTTTCCCCTTTGCAAATAAGTCAACTCAAATATAATACAAAAGGTCAAATTTTGCTCACCTGATTTCATAAATTCTAAAGCCAGAAAGGACCATTGTGATCATATAGTCTGGCCTTCTGTAAAATACAGCCACAGAACTTCCCCAAAATAATTCCTTTAGAACTACAGCATATCTTTAAAAAAAAATCCAAACTTGAATTTAAAATGACTGGTGATGGAGAATTAACCATGACCCTTGGTAAATTGTTCCACTAGTTAATTATCTTCACTGTTAAGAATTTACACCTCATTTTCAGTCTCAATTTGGGTAGTTTCAACTTCCAAACACTAGAATTTGTTATACCTTTGTCTGCTAGATTAAAGAGCCTGTTTTCAAACATTTGTTCCTCATGTAGATATTTAGACACTGATCAAGTCACCCCTTGTAACCTTCTCTTTGTTAAGCTAAATAGATTGAGCTCCTTTAGCCTAGCATTATAAAGCACATTTTCTAATCCTGCAGTCATTCTTGTGGGTCATCTCTGAACCCTCTCCAATTTATCAACCTCCTTCTGGAATTGTGGGCACCAGAACTGGACACAGCATTCCAGCAGTGGTCACACTAATGCCAAATCCTGAGGTAAAATAACCTCTCTACTCCTATGTGAGATTCCCCTCTTTACGCATCCAAGAATTGTACTAGCCCTTTTGGCCACAGCGTCACACTGGGAGTTCATGTTCACCTGATTATCCATCGTGACCCCCAAATCTTTTTCAGAGTCACTGCTTCTCAGGATAAGAGTCCCCAGTCTTGCAAGTATGGCCTACTCATTCTTTGTTCCTAGATGTATACATTTACATTTAGCTGTATTAAAATGCATATTGTTTGCTTGCACCAGCTTAACAAGTGATCCAGACTGCTTTCCATTTAATGAGACTAAGCATGTACTACCATGCTGTATATATAAAGTAGCTATAGCTACACCACCACATAAGTCATATAACCCCCTCTTATGGGTTTTCAGTATATGCATCAGTGATCCAGTGTCACTCATGCAGTTAATGAACACAAGATAACAGGGTAAACATCTCATTCAAGCATTTACAATCTCCTTATTGTGTAACAGCAACATCCAGCATCCTTGTGCTAGATCAGTGGTTTTCAACCTTTTTTCATTTGCAGACCTCTAAAAAATTTCGAATGGAGGTGTGGAGCCCTTTAGAAATTTAGACATAGTCTGCAGACCACCACAGGGCCCCAGGCCACAGGTTGAAAACCACTGTTCTATAGTAACAACAACCTTTCGTGGACCCCTTAGACATAGTCTGCAGACCCCCAGGGGTCCATAGACCACAGTTGAAAACCACTGTGCTAGGTAATCACTTTTGATTTCTTTACCCCTCTGAAGACTGGGGCTGGACTGAAGCTGCGGATTTTGTAATAAAATCATCCTGGGAAAAATAAGGTTAGTTCTGGTAAAAGAGATATAAATTTATTAAATGACTTACTTATCTAGCCTCTCGTTCGCCTGCCGCCATTGAGTCTGCTCTTTTCTCCAACGCAGGTTTTCATTTAACCCTGGGAATCTGTCATTCCCTAAGAGGGCAACATATGTCAGCAAGATTAAAGCACAGAGGGGTGATCTGGATTTTGATATCAAATCGTACAGGAGGATCTACATTTCTGCAACAGTCAGACAGTTTTCAAATCTTCCAGCTTTAAGTCTCCTGGACGCTAGTAAATGCACATTGTCAATCATTTTTAAAAATCTGGGTTTATACATTTATGTTTGTTACACATGCCTTAGAAAATTAAAAATCCATTTTGAATTGAATCGACTGCCTCCCTGTGTAAGCAACTTGTTTATTTTTAATATTTTCGAAACCACTGTCATGTTTCTTCCTGGTGCGAGGGCACTAACATAATGACATCACTGTGCACACAGACTACTTGTGGAAGCACACACACTTTTTTCCTTCTGCTCCTACAAGAAAGATATGGTCAGAAAAGCAACTATATAAAAAGGAATGTCCTTACAGATCTGCTCTTCTTACATTTTCTGGATCCTATCTGCTTTCAATTCTGATAAAATAAAGGGCCATGTAAACCCATAGAAGGGGCAGGAAATGTGAGTTTCAACTCATGCTCCTCATCAATCCATCTGAGGGGCAGGATTTGTTCTGTATGGATCAGGTAGGGAGTGTAACCCTTAGACCCACAGAGATACTAATCTCAGTACACTCATGAAGGCCCAGTGGCCTCACAGATTTACCCAGGTAGTCTTCCTCTCTTCTGACAGCCTCCCCATGTGACTGCACAGTAGCAGATGCAGGGGAGGCCCAGTAGAAATTAATGTTGCTTGGAACAACAATAACTCCCAACTCTCAGAAAACAGCTGCTCTCTGGCTCCACCCACCCCTCTGATCCACATATCCATACGGAATACTATCCTCATGGCGAAGAGGCCATAAGATTTGGAGGTGGGGTGAATGTACCATGGATCCAGCATCCCTCTATTTAACATCCCCACCTGCATAGCCCTATATTTTAACTATTTTTTCATTCCTGTTAGCTCTGCAGAGCCAATACAACTATGGGAGAGTGAGTTAGAATCTATTCTGGCTTGGGCATCATCCACAGAATTTTTAAGTGGATCCTCATTACAGACAAAAAATACATTTACTGGCAATGATGCACAAGTCAACATAACCCAGCTTGACTCTCAGATCCTTCTCCGCACAACCTCCCAGCTGGATTTGGAGTTCTAGCAGTTAGAAGAATCATTTTTTAAATTTATAGATGGAGTGCATCACATATAAAGGCACTGAGAGGCAACAAACATGAATCATATGTCCACAAAACTAGAGGGTGGACTGAGGTCTGGCTGAAACTCAGTCTCCAATTGCATAAAATGTCTCTCCATATATTTTTGGGCCTAAGGTAACTGACAGTATCTCACCCTTTATTAATAGACTATGCATAACTTAAAACAGAATCAAAGAAACATTACATGTGATTTTTTGAGATATGTTGACTGCATATTTCTAGCATAAGAAGAACTCACATATTATACATGTTGAAAGCTAAAAACATTTTTATCCACAGCAAAGCATAGAAAAGTCTGCAAGGGCAGGAAAGGGAGAGAAATACATTTGCAGCTTTTATTGCCTTCCAAAGACACAAAGGGAAGAACATTAATATCCACAGCACACTTGAAGTCTTTTGATAAAAATTAAATTAAAAATTAGACGGGGTGGGGGGGAAAGTACCAGCTGGTGTCCTGCAGCGTTTCATCATTTCACCCCTGGCTCCTTCGCCTCTCAGTAAAGCCTCTTCTAGCCTGGCTTTTACATCTCTTGATTTCTGAAGCACTTGGGTGCTGACTTTGTCAGAGCTTTGTTTGCCCTGGACATACATGAGAAAGAAAGTTTCAGTGATCGGTTTCTGAGCAGCCCCCTTAAAGTACATATAGTCAAATTAACTCTTCGTCCGAAGTGTACTACCAAAGCTGTAGCTACAGTCTCCAGATCAGGCAGAGGGCACTGAACACTATCAAAGGGGCACAGGGCACACACGATCAAAGTACAATAGCAACATGCACACTGTCAAAGGGCTAGTGTGTGTACTGTTTCTAAGCACACCGGGATAGCTGGAAGTAAGGAGAAAGGTGGAATTGGACAGATTGTTTAAGATGCTCCAATATTTCAAAAGGCCCCACTGTCATTATGCTACCGTTATAGTTTGCAATTCTGTAGCATCTTCTATGCAATGGGCTTTGCGTGCGTTAATGTATTTAGTCTCACAACTCCCTTGTGAAGTAGGTAGGTAGTATTATTCCAATTTTACAGATGAAGAAACAGGCTCATCACAAAAACTACTTGACCAGGTTCAGACAGGCAATCTGTGGCTTAGATAAGAGCCTTGACTTTCAGACCCATGCCTGAACCACAAGACCATTCTTCCATCTCATGGCTCACTATAAAGGGTAGAAGAAAGAGTGCGTGGAAAGAAGCTACCCCAACCCACCTTCCCACGGGCTATTTATGTGCCGGAGGGAAAGAGGAAAGGAACTGGACTATAGAAATATGTAAAAATGTATGGTGAGTGAAACTCCAAAGATTGTAGGTTTACTTTAGATAGATATATTCAAAAGCCTGGCTCCTTATCTGAATGTCTCAGCAGAGAAATGATGGTAAAACAGACTCATTTGCACAACTGTTGGCTCTCCTGCTTCTATTCAGAAGTAAGATGCTCAGAGCCACACAAAAAGGAAATCAATAAATAATTTAAAACAACTTTATAGGATCTCATAAAAAGTTTAATTTGAGTTTTGTTCAAAAGCTTGGGTCAATTATTTTATGTGAATCGGTTTACTCATCCCTAACAATGGTGAGGATCAGGTGACAAGAAAGCCAGTTTAACCTCTTCCAGTCACAGAATTATGGGTTGCCAGGGAAGGATTGCACTAGAGTTTGTTAAAAAATTGTGACAAAGTATCAGTGAAAAGTTCCATTTACCTTGTACTCAAAGCATGAAACGCAAATGAAAAGAAGATCTAAAATTCTGTTCAGCTGCATGGATGGAAGATCTGCAATCCACTTCCGAATTAGACTCTGTTCAGCATTTTTCATGATCCAGAGGAAACAGATCAAAAGGTTGCGAGTAGTATCAGGACTTAATGTGTTGTACTGTTTGTAGGGCTAGAAACAGATAAAAAATGTGTTCAATGGAGGCAGAAAAAAGAGAAAAATAATACTGGTTCAGTAATATTATTTAAATACTGGTGGAGTTTTGTATCAAAACCATAGTTCATGCTGAGAGTGCTTCATCTATTCCATATTCAATATTTATAACATACAGCTGAGGCTGTGTAGACAGGAAGTGCATGTGTGTAAAAAAAGAGAGAGAGAGAGAAAGGGGCACTGGTTGGTAGTTATCTCTACATCAGATTTGTTAGCATGTAGTGTAGAGATAGAATTCTCTAATTGTTAAGGACTTTCCTGTTGTGTTTCCTACTGTTTTTGTAATGTAACGTGTTTACACAGATACACACATCTCAGTGGTCATTAACGCACACAGATACATCCATGCAATTTTGGAAATCTGGGCCATAAATTATAGGCCACATTTTAAAAGCAATTACCCCAAGTTGTGCCCAAAAAATATTTCCATGCTTGTATAAAGGAATAATTGCGGTCAGGGTAACTGAGCACACAAAAATATACTTTTAACTATTTAAGTGTGTACTAGGCACACATTTACCAATTTATAGGTGTAATGACCCTTTTATGAGTGTGCACATATTTTGTGGCAGTTACTTGAATGATTATTTTTTAAAATATTGCCCTATATGGATGTATAAAAGGTTGCTATTTTGATACTAAAAGGATTTAGGAACACTTGAATGCAAACAGAAACCATTTTTTGTTTATGCAGGCTTACAAAAGTGAGACCAACACTAAACGGCAACAAAAGGTAAACCTGTACAAATGCATAAAGCATGTAACAGAAAGCTTTATCATAGGTAGGGCTAATTGTCTGACATTTTCCATTACAAAGCCTGTTTTCAGTTGCTTATAACTTCGGCAAACTTTACCCGTTTGAGCTGATGGGTGTCTGATTTAGGCTTTTTAATATTTATTTATTTATTTATTATTATTTTCCAGCCAAAATGGTTCAGCCAATTCCAAGCATGAGGCCAGGGGAAAATAAATTATTTTACCTATCTGAAAAAATTCTGGCAACCTTTCCTTTGAAATGCTCTATTCCCCCCATGATTTGGAGCAGGGACTTGACATGTGGCAGGGCTGCAGCGTATGACTTTTGCCATCCCTGTCAAAATCCACACAAATCTGGCCAATTTTTATCAGCCTTTGAAAAATGGGACATTGTACGTGCACAGTAGAAACTTGCTAGAGCTAAAATCTCCCAAGATCCCACCCTCACTAAGAATGCTCAAGCCTCTCACAGCTCCTAAGTGCTGACCAGACTCCACATGTACCATTTCCACAGGGCTACTGATTGTTCTCCCTCCAGCCCATAGATATGGGGGCAAAGCTGGTCTTTCCCTGTAGTGGCTGCTCCCAGCTGTTCGAGGCCAAGCACTGGAATTGAAAGCAGGGAGCCTGTCTCTCTCGTACTCTGACGGTTTAGGGTAACCTCAGCGAGAGGATAATAAAATAATACTGCCAGAAAGAAAGCCTGGCAAAGCAATGCAGACATACCAGGGAAGACAGAGGTGCACTTGAAGTCCTTAGAAGGTTGAACTGATTCCCCGCAATGGCCCAGGCAACAGACTGAT
This sequence comes from Lepidochelys kempii, assembly GCF_965140285.1. NCBI lineage: Eukaryota > Metazoa > Chordata > Testudines > Cheloniidae > Lepidochelys > Lepidochelys kempii. Next base: position 100,941,933 of record NC_136384.1, on the reverse strand, counting down.
TGATTGGGTTTGTAGATTCTTGCTCTTCCTCGGGACTCCCTGTACGACTTTTCCCACTGCGGGCTTCTGAAACTACATGTGAAATGCCCCATTGACTCTGCACAGCATAATCCCACATTATTATGTAGGATTAGCTGGACAGTTTGCAACTACCAGCAGACTGCCAGGTTACACAAATAAGCACAAGGATAGAAGGATCTGTTCTAACCCACTCCTGCTGTCTGGTAAAGTTGATTTATGCTTCAGAGGCAAAGCCACTAAAGGGTCTCAGGATGGCTCTGAACTACAGCATCAAACCAGTGCTTTGCACTGCTTGGATTAAATCACCAATGCCAGGGTCAATGACATTACATTACTGAGCATTATCACCAAAGCTGTGCTTGCGTGGCAGATTTCTCACAGAAATACACAAACAATACCTTAGACGTTAGTCCATCCGGGGCTTGGCTGCACATTGGGCTACCCACATTTGCCATCCTTGCCTGTCGATGGCCCATCTCGCACATACAACACAATACTGTACAAAGCTGACAACTACTGACAGAGAGGTGGCGCCTACTGGTTAAAAGACAGGCTTAGGATTCAAGACTCCTCACTTCTGTTCCCAGTTTTTCCACAGGCTTTCTGAGTTACCTTGAGCAAATAAGTTATTTAAACTAATTTTTACAAGGTCCTCTAATACTCAGTGCTCAACTCGAGACACCAAAGGTCGGGTTTTTAGAGGTGCTAAGCAACTCCAACTGATTTCAATGTGCTCAGTACCTCTGAAAACTAAGCTCATGGCATCTCGATTTAGGTACCCCAAAACAGAGGCACCCCAAGCTACTGGACACATTTGAATGTTTAGGCCTTATCCTTGCTATGCCTCAGTCTTCTCATCTACAAGATAGGGATAAAACCTCGATTAACAGAGCATGGTGAGGTTTAACCAGTGTGTGTAATGTGTTTCAACACTCTTGGGTGGCAGGTGGTAACAGAAGTTCCAAATATTATTGTTTTATTCCAGACATGTACAAAATGTTTTCATAACTGGTAAAAAATTGTATTTCTCAAAACAGCGATATGTTTTTCTTTGCTGCCTTGAATTTTTCATTAAAACAAATGGTAGTTCTGCACGTAGCACAGCGTTGTCCTTTCAATAGAACATAAATAGCTGGTTTCTCTGAAAAAAAAAATGGCAACCTGCTGCCTGCGACAAATCCATAAGAACTCATTGAAGTCAAATATGACAGGGTCAGACAGTGTAGAGAACTATTTTTTAAAAGGATTAAAGATTGAGAACAGTATTTGTAGTTTCGTGATTTAGGATAAAAATTCTATTCTAGACTCTTGAGCCTGCTAGTCACATTTGCCTGCAAATGCTCCTTTTAACTACAGCACCATGATAACTGTACTATCAAATAACAGAAAAATGAGTACATAAAATGAGCAAGTCAGTTTGTAAACCTGTTACTACTTCCTAATTAAACAAACAGCAAAAAAGTGAGCAAACAAAAAAAATCTAACAGTATCCAACTCATCTAGGTGCGCACTAGCTAAATAATGTAACAACATAACATTGTTACCCTTATTCTCCTTGCTATTGTTTGTTACACCCATTTATATCTTAATATTAGATTGTAACCCTTCCACGGCAGGGACCATGTTTATATGTTAGCCATCTATCAGAATAGTTATTAATTAATCAGTGATATAGCATTATGTATAATCAAGCACTGCTCTATCATTTGCTCACCTTATTATTTCTGTACAGTTTCTAAGTTATAGTATATGAATAAACATTTTTCTGTACTTGAAAATCCAACCTACTTTTAATTAAAGAAACATTTGCACTCGCAGGCATGTTTGGAGTAATTAAGGCAATCTCTTTTACATTTTGTCAGCTCACTTCATGAAGTCACTTGGAGAGGTCAAATAAGGGAAGAAAAGAAGGTCTTACCTGTAAAGTCATACAGCTGTGGCAGGGCATCCAAAATGATCCCAACCAAAGGGAGGTAAAGGGCAGCAATTTTGACCTTCACCTCTGGTTTTAAGCAGCGCTGGTCGAGGTCATGGGAACTCAGCAGGCTGTGCACAGCACTGATCGCTTTCCTCTGCACTTTACTGATTCTGTCAGCACAAACAAGGACTAGCTCTGTTACTGAGACACATGCAGGTTATATGGATCAAAGAGGCTATGAGAGACGATTGAGGTGAAGGAAGTTCATAAATATTCTGTGGATAATTCCTTATGCTATAACCAGAGAGTAACATCTCAGTCTGCTTTCCCTACATAAATCCTGATCCAGATGACAGACTTCACACCTGCAAAGTAGGGAAAACTGTCCCAGGCAATTTCAACAGGGTGGAGAAACAGATTTAAAGAAACATGTCACACCCTTGCAATGGTCAAATATGGCAATTGTCTAACCAAATCCTTCAGCATGATGGAAGGCAGCAGTGTTTTCAAGACCTTCACCTTGCTAAGAGCAAGTGAAATTCCCGCTGATGGGATGTGAAATTCCCAATGACATTTTTGCTCCATATTTACTTATCATTATCGCATGTAAATAATACACATGCATTCACTGGGGGAGAACATTTTGCCTACAAAGCAATCGTACTATTGCCTTATTACAAAGTGACCACTAAGTAATTATCCACAGGGTGAAAGCACTATGTTTATTTGACTGAAGCAGAAAGCGTTGTACATAACTGTTGTAGGGCTAGTGTTCATCACACTCTGCATAAAGATATGTTATCTTTAAGAGAGATTATCCTTTCCAACAGAACTTTTTGTTCCCTCTTCAAGAAGTTGCCCCATATGCTTCTTGTACCATATATTAGCCCCTATTTTTCCTATGGTTTTATATCACCACAGCTGCCCTCCGAGATAGAGAACTTGATAGTTCACCTTGCTCAGAATAAGTCTACTCCAAATGGTGGGGTGGGTGCCTGGGCTCCATGGGAGCCATTCTGCAGTGGATGTTTGTTACAGGCATACACATGGAGGTTAACGTGGTTTGTTAGAAGCATGCACATGGAAGGTAACACACCAACATTCTCCAGGGTACACAAGGCCAGTGAAACACTATCAATTTTACTCCAAAGGCAGAGGGAGCAATAAGTGGTTTTCTCTCTTGCTATGCTGACCATACTGCCTTTGTAGCATCTTCATAATGGAAAGCAAGAGGCTGGACCTAAAAATCAAACCCACATCTCTCATGTGACCCTACTGAGTACTGATCACAGGGCCATCAGAAAAAATCCTCTTAAAAACTGAGAAACCTACCCTTCTGCCTCCGTGTCCAGTGCGGCTGCCAGTTCAGTGAAAAGCAGTCCCGCCAGAAAGTGCTGCTGACGATAATCTGCCGAAAGGTCAAACATGCTGGCAATTTTCTGATCCTGGAAACTAGAGCAGGAGCTTGAATTCTGCAAAAGTATACTAGGTGTTTTAATGGATGATCAATGAAAATACAACTCGTTTAAACAGACAATAGTGCCACTCGCTGAAAATACAGCTAACAGCCTGTTCTACTGTAAACAACTGAATACAACATGGGAACAAGGTAATCATCTGAGGGAAATATTGGAATGTATAATAAAAATGTCAAGCTTTTCAATCAAATTGAGCAAAATCTCTCTGAAACAAAATTTTCCCATGCATATATAGAGCTATGCAAAGCTAGAGCAGAGCGTGCAATTATAACAGAGTAATTTCTTCAATGCATTTAGCCTCTTTTACTGTTTGAAGTGGTCTGCTTATAATTTTCTCAAATCTGTTTTGAGGAATTATTCAGTGAATACTTTCTATGATTAACCCTCTGTGTTAATTATGCATGAGCGACTCGGTGCGAGTGTTTGATATGCAAACAAGCTGTGTTTGTTAGTTTGAATAGGACACAAAGCCAGAATCAACCCTGTGTTCAGATTGCTCTGTAGAGTTTGTACCATTCTGCTGACACAAAGCAGCCCTAAAGCTGGCATAGCCAACCATGGGAAGATCACCCCAGTGCAGAGCCTGCGTAGTGGCTTCTTTGCCACGTGCACCCCCTCAATACCCCATGGCAGGTACAGAAATGTGACCAGCAAGAAGGAGGTCTGAACATGCTTTTCCTGTATCCTGGCAGTGTCTGGGGTCACTGGCAGCCAGTATAATTTAGAGCAGCCTTCGATTTGCTATAACATATGGCTGGGGTTGATGCACAGCCACACCAGGATCGGCAGAGTTGCTGCTGAGTTTGTGCTATCAGCTACTCAGCTGTAACCATGGATCTGAGCCATAGGTTACTTGGTACGTTTCTGTTCCTGACTGGGTGAGCATAACTCTTAGAATCTGTTTCCAGTGCAAATACTTAGCTTTACAATTTGCTTTTCATTAATATTCTTCAATATTCACTTGAAAATATTTCTGCCAAAAAATTTGCTTGAATATTAGCAGAAAACAAACATATAAAAACCAGATCCCAACTTCGTGGTTGACCCCTAGCTCCATAATGGGCTGAATCAAAACCCCACTTCTGAACACCCCCCGCCCCAAACTTTGGGATAGTGCAGGCTTGAATTTGGAAAAAACCCCTACAGAGTGGTCCTATCTCAGCTGCCATATAGATGCAGGTGTAGCTGTTTGTTTGCAGTAATACAGGGGCATGGAGCATCCGTTTAAATGAATTTCATATATGAGCTCTCAACAAAAATTCCACAAGATTTATCCCCATGGCAACAAAATCTCACTCAAGTTAGCAACTATCCTGTAGACAGAGCAGATTTACTAAATTGGTGGCCAGCTACTGTAGCAAATCATGCAAAAGCAGCAAAAAGCCCAGTGGCTTGAGTAGGTTGTACTTTGTGGGTGACTCCTAAGGGAGGAAAGAGTTGATGATATTGCCTAAGGAGAAGATCGATTCTAAGTGGTAGCTGCCAGGCTCTGCTTTGCAGTATCTGGTTTTGATAGCTATGCAGAGTTCCTTGGTATCTTTAGTAGTGGAATCTCAATTCCAACTGTTTGGTGTCAAGAATCAGCCTTTAGCAACAACATTGGGAAATCCTGACTCTCAGAGCCTCAAGATTTATTTTAATGGTCAGAACGGACCTTAAGAAAAACCGTTGCCTTAATGAATATTGACTTGCCTGTACACTTAAGATGACCAGTGAGAACGTGTGCAAAAGCTCAGAATGCAAAGTCTACCACATATTTCCATATGCTATGACCCTCACAAACAGATGTTCCATCTTTCTGATAGTTCCGTGTGCTGCATCTTCACAAGCACAGTCATTGCTGTACAGTGGGTGTGCATAGCTTTTTTCAATAGGTGTTTCTAGCTGCGCCGACTGAAAATTCCCACAAACATTTCCCCCACGTTTGCATGGCACGATATGTATGAACTTGTGTAATTCAGCTTCATAGTAGCACCTTGCTGATATTAGTCTTTTCTGCCCCTTTTCTACAAAAGGGAGCTCGCAACTCTTGATGATTATAGACTGGTGAATCCTGACTTAAGTAGCTGAATACAGCAGCAGTGGAAAGACCATCAGTTCTCCACATACGTACTTCATATCAGGATGTCTGACATGTGATACGGCAGACATGTGAGTGATGCCTACCTGTGATGACAGAGAGGGAGAGGGGGATGCTGGTGCAGACACTGAAGTCATGAAGAAGAGATTCAGATTGAGGTAATGTTCATGGCTGCAGAGAATCCCTAGGAACTCCAGCCTCATAGAAATTAGGGTGGGGAGGGTATTGAGCTTGTTTGACAGCTAGAAAAAACAAACAGAAATATCATGTGACAAGCACGGGTAATTTAGCTGTACACAGAGAAATATCCTCCTCCTAAAACAGAATCAGCCAATTTAATAAAAGTAACTGAGCAGAGTAACAGACAGTAAAAAGCTCACTGGATTCTTGTGTTTAACAAGATTCCATCCATTAGGCCTTCTCTGTTTAGTGGGGGTGTTTTTGTACTTGGCTGACCTCCCAAGAAAGGATCAGTTATTCTTTCCTTCCAGAAAAAATGCAATTGTCTTAGCAAGCTTGTCTGGACAGTAATTTTGAAGGATTCCCCCCCTACCCACCCACCCACACCGCCCCCCCTTTGTGCATACTAATATTAACTTTTTTAAAAATCTGTTGTGCCTGTGGCAAACTAAACAAAGGAATCTGCTCCTGCACTATGCACCATACGGTTCCAAGAGTGCTGCCAGATCCCTTCACAAATATAATGCCACAGCAGAAACTGTGTGACAAAACACTTGTGAACTTCAGTGGAAGTTGTGCACGTGTCCAATGGGAGAATTTGGCCTTCTTTTGGTAAACATGGAAATAGGCTATATGGCTCACAACATCAAAATGCTTAGAAAAAAATAAAGAAACACCAAATAACTTGTATGAAAATAATTGAGACGTCATGCATTTTTATACTAGGATTTTCTAGGAGGATTTTGAAGCAAAGATATTTGCAAAGAACACAAGAGGTTAGAGCTCAAGATGGATTTTTTTTTAATCTAAGACCATGTGGCATGGTCCAGAGGAAAGCAGAGGCATGAAAAATCTGCCGAAATGTAGCCAGTGTATGCCAGAGGAAGAGCAGGGTCAGCACAAACATTTTCTCCCACTTACTCCTCCAAGCTCCTCTGTTCAAACACTGTACAATTGTGACTTCACAAGCTTGGGGTGTATGCCTAGAAGAAGGGGGTGTTTGTTCTATACAGCAAGCTAGCCTCCAAATACAGAGACTTTTCCACTGGTAAATTATGAAAAAGTTAATACTGCTCATAGAGGCATTCCACTTTGTGCACTGAGTGCCATTGGCAGAGATACAGATCATGGGAATGACAGGGGGCCTAAAAACAGTATGTCCACTAAGTGGCTACTGCTAATGGGGAGGAAGGCTCAGGAAACAGCAGGGAGGGGCTCCCACTTTTTGCACATCCCCTGTGATCCACATGGTTGCGGACAGCATTCACTGCCTATTCCCAGGCTCCATTAAGCAAGGAATGTATCCTGCCTTTTCGGCACTATTACTAATGCCAGTGCCTTGATGGAAAAATGAGTCAGAAGCAGAACTGAACAGAATACTAAACTTCATTCAGATACTGTCCTAAACGATGCGTACCTGATTACAGTAATGTCTGATGAGGTTAAACACAAATCCACGGTCCATTAGAGAAAGCAGATCGTACAGGAAAAATGCCAAGCTAATGTTGATCTTTTCTGCATGTTCAGTTTCCTTAAAAAAAAAAAAAGAATTTGTGGTTTATAATATATAAAATCACCTGACTCATTCACCCAAGTGAAGTGTGGAAGTTCCATTGCTGGAATAATTTAAAAATAGATTTGACACAATACAGGAAAATACAGTGTAGGGAATAGCCCTTCTGCTTACGAGGGGATGGCTAGACTTGTCTTTCTCCTGCTCTAATGTGTATGATTTTATGAAAATCTACAGAGTTGTTCCTATACACTTATTTCCGCTGTTATTCCCAGAGATGGATATCACAGTAAGGCAAAATAGTTTTAGTTATGCAAACCTTGCAAATGACAACACTGAAATGGAATTGAGGTCCTGTCTGCATTTCCTACAGCTGCAATCATTTCTGCTCTCATTTTTTTAAAAATAACTGAATGCTTACTATTTACAGAATACTAAAATACTTAACACAGATTTGACAAAATGTTTCTTTAACTCTATTTATTGAACATCAAATATTTTATTTAGAAACCGTAAATCTGAGACTCGTGACAAAAAAACTGCAGCAAGACAAATCTCTAGGTTTTATGATTAAGCAGCTCAGTTCTGAATATTTACTAATGGTTTGCTTTTCAGGGACCCACAGCTGAAGTCATTGGGAGCTGTGTATGCTCAGTGCCTCTGAAAATAAGGCCGGAGTTATTTGAATTTTTCAGTTATTTGAATATTTGAGTTATTTGAAATTTACTAATTTGAATGTAACCTTAAAAATCTTGGTTCTATGTGTAGTTCAGTTCAAAGAACTGTTTGATTGTGGCTGCTTCTGGCGGGTGCACATGCGGGTGTGTTTTAATTAGCTTGTATTCAAGTCCCACAGAGGTTGCTTATTCCTGACTGATAGAGCAGTTTCAGGAAGTGAGACAGAGGGAATTGTATAGCCTTCAGAGTAACAGCCGTGTTAGGCTGTATCCGCAAAAAGAAAAGGAGGACTTGTGGCACCTTAGAGACTCACCAATTTAGTTGAGCATGAGCTTTCGTGAGCTACAGCTCACTTCATCGGATGCATACCGTGGAAACTGCAGCAGACTTTATATACACACAGAGATCATAAAACAATACCTCCTCCCCGCAGGACAGTGGGGTGGGAGGAGGTATTGTTTCATATTCTCTGTGTGTATATAAAGTCTGCTGCAGTTTCCACGGTATGCATCCGATGAAGTGAGCTGTAGCTCACGAAAGCTCATGCTCAAATAAATTGGTTAGTCTCTAAGGTGCCACAAGTCCTCCTTTTCTTTTTGTATAGCCTTCAGTGTCTCATGTTAGAGAGAGTGGCTTTACAGCCCCTCAGGGTGTTCAGAGAGTCACTTTTTCATGTTTTTGTCTTTTCTGTTCAGATATATAAAGCTATTTTCTGTGATCTCATACTGTTCAATATTTTCTTACTCTCATGGCGCAGAAGCTTCCTAGCCTGGGCAAAGTCAGCCAGGGGGACGCACTTCCAGTTCTCTAAACCCTCCAGGCACTTCAGCAGTATTTTCACACATGGAGAACATTCATGATTAGACCCTGTGTCCTCACCCTATCAGAATGTGATCTAATTAACAGTACTGCCTATTTAAGACTATTTGTGTCTTATCTGTAAAGAAGCCATAAACAGGCCATGGTTGAATGCATGGAGGGCATAAATTAAAATTTTGTTAAAAAGTGTTTTACTTAAGTGAACAGAAGTATTTTCATGAAATGCTTTTAAAGGTCATAGTGACACTGTTTTTTATTTAAACGTTCCCATAGCATTTTGCTCGTGTGTGAAAACCAGAGAATGAAACTGACTAATCTATTTCCACTGTCCAAGATGACTGAAATTCATAATGTAAACAAATGGCATAAGTGGTGATAAGTAAGTTAGGTTTTTAATTCTTCCATTTTTATAACCAAATATGTTGATTTTCAAATATATTAGAGGAAAGAGTTACAGTGAGGTAAGGATTTTATTTTTGATCTGTGAACTTCATATTAACAGCATCTGAAGCTGGTGATGAGATCATTTGGAACCAGATTCTGTAAACCTTCCCCAGGGTGAGTGTTACCTTAATTCTTGAATATTCCCATGGCAAACAATGGAACCACTCATGGAATAAGGTGTTATGCAACATGAATAAGGATGTTAGAATCTACAACACAATGATTGACACAAGTGAGATAAAATAGAAATAATGGGTCAAATTCATCTTTGGTGCAACTTCGGTGACATCAATGAAGTTACACCAGGTTTGAATTTGGCTCAGGATGTCTTGTGGGAAATAACCACAAAAAGAGTGCTAGGAAATGTTACATTTATTTCTTTGTATCCCACATTTACCTTCTGTGCTTTAACTAAAAGTGCTGCGATCTCCGAGGTGACCACGTTGACGATAGTGGTGATGTCATCTTTGAAACGATCTGAAAATCGACTTCTTCGTGGACTATGTTGCTTTTCAATGTTATGAACATATTGAGCCATGCTCTTTATCTGCAAAACAAAACCCATTACTTTCGAATGATTGCTTTAACAGTGGCACTGTGGTCCTGATTTCCCACGAGGGTCAATTTCACCTGCACTAAACCACCATTACAACTGGCATACTTGTCAGTGTCAGCAGAGGGCCCAAGGACTGAGTGAAAATGGAGACTGAACTATTCTCACTCCTAGAAGTTGCCCCTGTAGGTCAGGGTTGATGCAAGTTGGCAGGACAGAACAGAGAGGTTTGCATTCCTGCTGTTTCTGCTGTACCTATTATGTGCAAATGTTAGGATTTCATCCTTCATCATTGTGCTTGGTGCTGTACATAATATACAGAGGAATGCAGAGTCCCTGAACCAAAAGGTTTAGGATCTAGAACAGACTGACAATACAGCTGTTACCTAAACTAAGTTCCAAGATCAAAAATGTGTGATATTTATTAAATGCTTTTTTATGGTAGATTACCTCTGAAAAGCTTCATAGAAGAAGGATGTTTCAAGGAGGGATTTGAAAGAAGGGCAGATGGTCATTCGGTATACCAGGAGAGGGAGACCGTTCCAGGCATCAGACATACTCTCCACTCTTGAGGTGCTACATACACTTAGAAAAGATTCAATTTCTCCCTACATGCCACCTATTTATTTTTTATTTCTTAAAGTACTACAGACTCTAGAGACTCCTGTCTCTGCTCAAGTTCAGGAATATAAATGCCTATTTTACCAAATATCCATGGCAAAGCACACCACCCCTGCTGGACTGCCATGTTCTCATGTAGGTGCTGACATTGTAACAGAACATTGGTACTTAGAAGGAAAGCGCCACATTCAACCACCACACAGATGGGGTGCAAGAAGCCAGCAGCAGAAAGGTCAAATCCATTTTTGAAAAACCTTTCCGTTCCTGACCCACTCATTTTCTAGTCTCCATCCTGCAATCCCTCACACATCCAAAGCTCACAGTTAAGTCAGAGCTTCAATAATAAGAAAGAAAGAGAAGATCATTGTTCAGCAGTTTGAGATCAGAGAGAATGCAGGATGTGGGTCCTTGTTGTGCTAACGAAGGGTTCTTGCTGCTCTGACCCCTCATGATGACAGGCCTGGCATATCACTCTTTGAATGAGTCCCTACTTCTTGGCTGGCTTTTGGATGGTTTATTTGCTGCCAGTGTTCACCAATAAGTCAGACCACTTTCAGTGACATCAGTCACCTCAGGCCTGCACGGAGAACCTCAGTGTGTGGAGTCCAGGCACTGCAGCCAGTGGCCCATGCTATTAGCAGACTAGAGAAAATGGCAGCTGGTATACATCTGAAATGAAGGAAAGATCCTAGCTTGACTGTTGTCTTGCAGTGCTTTGCCAGCTGTGGACCAATGAGTGCACAACATAAGCAGGGTTCTTTGAATCCTCGACCCTGGCCAGATCCTGCTGGCTACAGTTAGGATAAATTATTTCAGAGGATTTCCGTAAGGCTGATTTTTCTGTTTATGTGTTGGAGTCATCAGGGCTCCATGGAGAGTTGGATCTGAACCAAACCCCCTATCCCGACACCTCCAAACTTTGGGGAGGTTCAGATCTGGAGGACAGTCTGCACTCTGTGCCTCAGGTCTACTCTTATGGGGAAGATTAGCTGGACGGATGGACGGACGGACACACACACACACAGAGTCTGGGCACGTTCCTAAACTGTGGGTTGTGATGCATTGGGGGGTATAGATGGTTAAGACAGCAACAAATCTGCACCTGTGGCTTTGGGCACAAATGGCATTTAATTTCTCAACTGTTATATAATGCTGTGAACGAAATCTTACCAGAAGCTCAAAGAAGAACCAGGCGTACTTGAAGACGGTTTCTCTCACCATGCCAGTGCTGACCACCATCTGCAGTGCTAGCTCTTCATGGAAATGCTAGGCAACAAACACAGCATGGTTAGAAATTATTTCAAACTCAACTCATCTTCCAACACTGGACCCTCAATCCAATACTGTGTGGGTGCAATTCACTCCGTGTGTGCAAGGCCCTCCACACTACAGTGGCCTTTTGTGTGAGGGGCTGATGGGGAAGGAGCTGCTGTGCACGGATGCCTCCGCACTCCATATATGCTGGGGAGATTTACACCTTTGCTGCTTTAAATAAGCTGGTATGAGAGGAGTGATGGGGACAGGTGGGGTGAGGGGTCACTGTAGCCACATCCAGTGCTGAGGAATCACCAAATGAAGGTGCAGATGGGAAGCAGCCATTACTCTAGCCCATAATTCATGGGCTTCGGGCAATATGTTTAGGGAGTGAATTTTAGCCTATATTCAGTCTCAGCGCGTCTATGTAATGCATCAGCATTTCTGAGGTTGGGGGTGGGAGGGGAGGACAGTGAATGCTAAAGGGTGGGAATAAAGGAATCCTTCAAGCAGGACCTTTGCCCTGGATCCTACTTGAAAACAATACTGTGTAAAGACGACTCTGAATTGAAAACCCAGTTCAGATCCAGATTTAAACTTTGCAGCATGGTCCATTCTCTATACAAAAAGTATACAAGTAGAGATACCGGATATTTATATGGATAATGGGAACATCTCAATTTACATTAGACAGGATAAAAATAAATCCCTCAAGAATTAGGAATGGATATAAACCTTCATGCTTCAGGACATAACTCAAACTCTAACAGGGGTCAGGAAGAAACTTCCCCTTTGGGCAAGTTATTCCTTAATTACCTACTGCAGGGTATCTATTCTTTTAAAACAGCTGTTGCTGGTTGCTGTGAGAGACAGCAGACTGGACTAGAAGGATCACTTGTCTGATCTGGTATGGCAGTTCCTATGTTCCTAATAACTGCTACCCTGGAACATGTACAGATTGGGTAGGTGTCAAAGATTATGAGCAGGGAAAAAGCCAATTTGGTGAATTCAGACCACAGCTAGTCCTTCACTCCCCTTCCTTTGCCTTGGGAGACATTGATCCATTACGATCATTACAAGTCAAAGTAAAGAGTCTCCAATCATATACACTGATCTGTAAGGCATGCTGTTACTTGCCAGAACTACTTGGGAAACAGAATCTAAAGAGCCTGAGATTGAGGGGGTTGATACAAAAATGAAGATATATTAATTTATCTACTGGGCAACCTCCCTGTTATAAACATAACTTTTATGGCACAAAGCTTATTTGTCAAAACTGATACATTAATTCTTTCCCTCTCTGCTGCACCTCATCTGCAGCTCATCTATGGGCTATTACCAGCAGGAGAGTGGGGGGGGTGGAGGGTGAGAAAACCTGGATTTGTGCTGGAAATGGCCCAACTTGATGATCACTTTAGATAAGCTATTACCAGCAGGACAGTGGGGTGGGAGGAGGTATTGTTTCATATTCTCTGTGTGTATATAAAGTCTGCTGCAATTTCCACGGTATGCATCCGATGAAGTGAGCTGTAGCTCACGAAAGCTCATGCTCAAATAAATTGGTTAGTCTCTAAGGTGCCACAAGTACTCCTTTCCTCATCTAAGTGTTACTGGCAAGGTTTGTTTTAGCACAGTGGTTCTCAAACTTTTGTACTGGTGACCCCTTTCACATAACAAGCCTCTGAGTGCAACCCCCCGCCCTTATGAATTAAAAACACTTTTTTATATATTTAACACCATTATAAATGCTGGAGGTGAAGCAGGGTTTGGGGTAGAGGCTGGCAGCTCGCGACCCCCCATGTAATAACCTCACGACACCCTGAGGGGTCCTGACCGCCAGTTTGAGAACCCCTGGTTTAGCAGCTGTTTGCAAACATCTCAGCCAGGCTGCAGATTGCTCTCGCATCATGTGGCACTCTACCTTTTTATTGGATGGTCTTGGGCTTACAGACACGTTTGATGTGTCATTGGTGGCTTCAATATAGAAAGACATCCGACTGGAGGTGCGATCTGCAACCTGGAGAAAAGGGCCAAAAGCCAGGGGGAAAACTAATTAATTATACAAAGGAGAGTCAGCTGCTAGCTGTAAAAAAAAAAAAATGAAAAAAAAAATACAAATCTCCCCTCCCATCCTCTCTCTCACACATACCCCGTAATAGAGAGGGGAGAGAAACAGTGCCAGGATTTGGAAGTCAAAGGAAAGTAATGTAAATACCTCCACCACGTGGCCAAGTATTGCATTTAGACTTTAAAGCTCTCTTAATTCATCCACTCAACAAGAGCTGTTCTTCAAGGAAATTTCAAATTTAGAACCACCAAATAAAATGACATCTGGGAGTTTCTTTCATTAAAAACAATGTCCATTTAAAAGGTGGTGAAATGGCAATACTCATCCAAGCATTGTAAACTGCTGTGATGCAAGTTTTAATAACCTGCAACGTTGTTATTAATGTGATGCAGCTTTAATAACCTGCATGTTAATTTTGTTTTAATTTGTGTAAATTAAAAAACTCCTCGAGCTGAGTTATGTTTTAGGACACAGCAAATAGCAGGAAAATTCATAAACAATTAAATACAAGTCTACACTATTAAAAACTGATATGGATGAATAAATATATCCATATAAACAACTCAAATATTCATAACCTGCAAATATGACTAGTTCTTCTCCTTTATTTTGTTTTATTTCCCTCAAGCTAGACACATAAGTCTGATTCGCTTTAACTGGAGATGCACATGCACATTGGATGGAGAACAGATTCAGAGAGTGTCTTATAATCAAGTTTGAGAACAAACCACTGCAAAAGCACTATATTACACATAATTAACATCAACAATCTATGTAATTCTGAACAAGAAAAAGAAAAAAGCAGTTTATGTTTCACTTTAATTCAATGGGTAAATTAAGGACTCAGAAAAGAAGAATTCATCACAAAAGCAGATGCTTTTGGTGCCCATACTAGCTGATGTAAAATCACTGTGCCGATGACGGACATCCCACCTAGTCTTTCACTTCAAGTGCACACATTCAGAACTAAACAGGAACTGTGATTTTAAAAAATGGCTGTGAAGAAATGGAATATTTTCCCTCTCGGCAACAGAAGAGCAATTCTTCTTTGTAAGATGTGTTTAACCCTCATTAGAGCCTGATCCAGCTCCCAGTGAAGTCAACGGCAGTCTCTTCCCATTGACTTGAACAAGAGCTGGATCAAGCCCCTCACAAACACCTTAGGCATTGATATGTATGGATCTTTCAGTACACAAGAAAAGAATTATTAGAGACCTGAAATATGCACATCCTGCAGTGGAGACAAAATCCATCCACCCAGAGACAAAACTCTGAAGACCGTACTCATATCAAACTACTGTTGACTTCTCTGGGACACTGAGAAAGGACTTAAATATTTGGCCCCAGAGCTTTAGCTTGCTGTTTTAGCTCCCAGGTGAACAGCAAGACTTTTTGGTGGCATATGCAGCATATATGAGTAGAGATGAGTCCACCCACAAAGTCTGAATCTGGGTCCTCCATCTGGGTTTTGGGTTAGACCCCATCTCTAGCTACCAAGCTTTATTTTCCTCCCTTACCTTCGATGACATGATGTTTTTAACTTCCTCATCAGTAGCAGTCTGTGTACCAGGAATATCTGGATTGCTGCAGCTCATTACCCGGCTCTGGAGAAGTCTGGACCCAACAGACACAGCTGTGGTGCGTCCAAATGTGTAATAACGAGACTCTGGCAAATTGGCACTTCCTGCTGCACCTGGTCATGGGAAGAGGTTTTTTTTTTTCTTTTTTTTCTTTTTTAACCAGGACTGGCTATCATATTAACAACATTATGATCTCATGAAAGCCTGTTTTACTCTGTGCTCCTAAAGCAAACACAGCAAGAACAGCATGTAGATTCTGAAAGCCTCTCCACCAACCTCACCTTTGATAACCTAACTAGGCACGGAGCCAGAAGATGCAGAGTTAGGGGCAGGGTGGTGGGCTGTCCGGCACAGCCCCAAGACAGAGAGCACCAGAGGAAGATCAGAGCAAAAGCTCCAGAGCACCAGCTTCTCTTTCCTTCCTTTCTCCTTCCGCTTCCGAGACGGCCCGTTAGTTCCTTGCTGCACATTAGAACGATGTACACACATCTGGGCTCAAAACTATCTCCACCCTTGATGCAGGTGATAGAAACCGAGGGCTGGTCAGAAATATGTCAGAATAGCTACTCAGGAATGATTATTCCGGAATAGCTGTTTTCAGTAAATTTCCAGGTGTGGATAAGCCCTGAGATTTACCACATTCCAATGTCAGCCAAATATTCAGGAAGAGTTCAGACTACACACCTGAGCAGGGGAATAACCCTCCCACACACGCCTCTTGATCTATACCAGCAGGAAATTACTTCCCTCCTCCTGCCCTGTGTGCTGGTTCAGCTTTTCTGGAAAGAGGGAAGGGGGATGGGGCCAGGCTCCACCCATTCCCCACCTACCTGCTGCAGGGAGGGAGTAAGCAGATGTTTTTGTTTTCCTACATGCCTGGACCCAAAGAGGCGTGTGTGGGAGGGTTATTCCCCTGCTCAGGTGTGTAGTCTGAGCTCTTCCTGAATATTTGGCTGACATTGGAATGTGGTAAATCTCAGGGCTTATCCACGCCACTACCCATCCCTCTCTATTGTCCCCCAATTTGAGGGATTTTACTCCCAGAGTTACCAACATGGCACATAAATCTGGGGTCCCCTCACTCAGAAATGGAGGTTCCAGAGAGAGCAATTTACATGGAAGGAAGGAATCCCACAGCATTTTAAAGTTTCCCACCTGAACAGGTCTGTGTATGTCTTTGTCAGACGCCATGTCCCACCTCTGGGCCATGGCAGGCTGAGAGGTATGTAACCACTACTTGGGAGCAGGGCACAGTGCCACCTGAGACTACTTCTGGGGTGCTGGAGCTTGCTCAGGGCTGCTCCCAAAGGCACCATCTTGCCCTATAGCACCCATTGCACTGTTGCCCTCTCTCCTATTTCTTGCATTGACTATACATTAAAGTACCTTTTAAATTCTGCTCCTTCTGAATACAAATGACTTTGAATGCCAGGAGCCATGCACTCCCCTGCTACCTAAAATCTGAGGGGTTGGGGCAGGTCAGGGAGAAGGGAATTACTTAACGGAGTAGGCAACAAGCATACCTAGTCTGGCAATATCTCTTTGAGGCTCTGGAAGGCGAAACACATAGTAGACATATGATGCCAAGAGACAGTTCCTCCCATGCTGGTCCTTGCTCAGGTCTTTACTGTTGTGAAGACTGTTCACTATTGCAACCACAGATTCAAAGGCAAACTGGGAGAAATTGGCTGTGAACCAAAGAGAAAGAATTAGTCTCAGCATTAAAGGGCATAACTTGGTTAAATCAGGGCATTCTTTGAGCAGATAACATCTAAGCCAGTCACTGTTTAATCTAGACCTTAATACAGAAACATCAGAATTGCCAGACTGGATCAGACCCAACATCCATCCAAGGCAGTATCCTCTCTCTGGCAGTGACCAGCACCAATTGCTTCACAGAAAGGTGTAAGAACCCTGCAGTTGGCAGATGTGGGCTAAGCTGCTCCCCCCACATAGATCTTTTCCTGATCTGATCTCTAACAGTCAGACATTATCTTAAGCCCTGAAGCACAAGGTTTAATATCCCTTCCAAAATTTGTGTTGGCATTGATTATAACTTTGGATATTCGGTTACTGATATAAATGTCAGTCTGCAGATACTGTACCTGGATGCAGAGCACGTGCTGATTACTCGAATAAGCTGCAGGAAACTGAACACTCCCCTATCTCAAAGTCCCATAAATACCCTCTAGAAATTAAACCAACTAATATCAAACTAGAGCCAGCCAGTTTAGCAAAATGTCTCCCATCCACCCACCTGGTTTGCTTGTGGGCCCTTTCCAATACTACTGCTATTCCGTTAGTCGAAGGTAACTGCTTCAATAAGCATGCTTCAATAAGTACCTGTCTGACCAGCTATAACCATGGGCTGCACAGCCAGCTGGAAAAGTTTCTCCAGCACCAAGTGTAAAAATAAGACCAGGGGCTCAAGGCGGGAGGAATTCAAGCAAATAATGCTGAGTTTCAACTCGTGTTCCAGGGCAGCCTCTGTGATCTTCTGATCCATCACACGAATTGGGAAGGTGACTTGGCTTTCCAGAGAATGACACAGAGTGAAGAATTTCTCCAGGTGGTTGTCCTGTGAATACAATCAAATTCTCGGCATGTGATGCTGGACAGTTACTGCATATTCTGTACTGCTGCAACTACAGGCAATCACAGAGCAATCGAGATGGTTGGCTAAGAAGTAAAAAACATCACCAAAATTTGAATGGGCAACGAAGAGGTGAAGAGCTTTGTATCCCATTCACCAGTCCCCTCAGCCATCCAAGCCCCAGCAGTCTGTTTCAAATGAAGCTTATGTTGCATGTAAAAGACTGGCTGTAGATTCTTTACCTGAGTGTGAATAGATGAAACAGCCTGCACTTCTACGTTAAACACCCCCTTGTGCCCTTCGACCCATTTAATTGGAGGTGACTGTGATGGAACTTTCTGTGTTGAAGATAAAATAACAAGATGATCAGTTTAGCACTTTTTCCTGTAAGTAGCCAAATAGCAAATACTGTTTACATAGAGTGCACATAGCTTTTTACAAATTAGACGTACTTCACATATCGCCTTTTTATTCCACATCTTTTCACTCTAAACTATTCTGCACCGGGGTTCTGGTTTGCTCTGCCAGAGAGATTGGGGTCAGTGATGCAGTTTGAATCTGTCTGGTCTCCGTTACATCAGCAATATTTTCTTACAGGCTCTGCCCTACTCCTCACTGTCTTCTTGGGGGAGGCTGATCCCTTCTTCTCCACCCTTGGGAATACCTTTCCTGAAGCCTTTAGGCAGCGACACTCCCATACACTGTGGGATAGCTGGATGTTCTGAGCCACTAAGTAGCAGGAGAGTATTAAGGGTCATATGACCCCAACCCCAAGGATGGAGCTTGTTGGAGGTCTGTAGGGCCTGCACCAGCAAGCAAGTGGTTATTCTGGCACCCACAAGCAGGTGCACGACTGCAGAGCCACTTGTTTTAGGGATTTTCTTTAAAGTCTTTTTGTTGGTTGATTGGTTGGTTGATTTGTTTAAGCATGGGGAAGGGTTCCTCCAATCAAGTTAGGCAAACGTTGGAGCCTAAAATACCAACAGTGCCCTTTTAACTGAGGAAATAGTATCTATTAGTAACGTTGTTTGTTACCTCTGGAGAATGCATTGAATAGTTTAAAGGCAACTTATCCAAGGCAACAGGAAGACAATAATGTCCAGTCTGGAGACGATCATTTAATAGAATTGGCAGCCACTGAAACAGATGAGGCAAAAAGAAAGTGATATTCATTACTGCAGGAGAATATGGCTATCTATCTAGTTTGTGATAATTACAGTCAACAGAACAATGATTAGATATCGACCAGAACAGTTTTGGCTCCACAGTAATTTCTGCCAAAATCTTTGCATTTTCAATTCACTGATAGCTACTGCAGAAGTGTCATCACGCCCCCGCCCCCATCTACAACACTTTGGACAGTTTTTAAAATATATCCTTTCTGAACAAAACAAACACAGAGCTTCCCAACTGGCATAAATTGTTCCGATGAATCCTCCTGGGAGGTTATAGGGTCCGTATATACGAAATGTCAGTGTTTCTAATTCACAGTAGTACACATCTTGGGCGAAAGAGATCTCTGGAGTAATTCCATTGACTTCAGTAAAGTTATGCCAGGGATGAATTGAGCCCTCACAGTTGCCATCAAGATTACTTGGATCAGCATCAGAAAGATTAATCCAAATAACATTTGGATACATTGCATTCTGATGCCACTCAAGTTTGAAAGGGGGAATACATTCAAGCATAACAGATTGGAATAATTCCTTAATTCAGTGAATGGAACCCTGCAGACAAAGAAAACTAACTGATGCCCTGATCCTGAAGACAAATGAGGAATCCATTGACTTCAGTGGGACAATTCCCATTATAAAGGTAAGTATTTGTGTCAGAGTTTGCAGGAATGGGGCCAATAAGAATAGTACAAACTTTACAACTGGTAACACAATCTTTTATTGTATATTTTGTAAAAAGTTAGGGGTAGACTCAGATCCTTCTGAAGCAGGTAAATTGACTTCCAACTAGCTTACTATGTGGAGGTTGCATGCAAAAAGTAAGGTCCATTATATACTTCATGGGTATCAATGATGCTATGGAATTTTTGTTACCGCAATGTACTGATATCCTTGGCCAACATCTCCCTTCCCTTCAGCGTTGTGAAGAGAATTTTTTCACTGACATAGTTCACCTTAGAGGTGAATGGACGTAAGTGGTGCTGTATGCAGATAGCAATAGGAATGTACGAAGTCACTGGAGAGACAAAGTGGGTGAGGTAATACCTTTTATTGGACCAACTTCTGTTGGCGAGAGGGACAAGCTTTAGAGCTTACTTTCACCTTGAATGGACCCTTGAAATATGTGTTTACTACTTATGCTAAACAATCTGTTCCACCTTGTTGTTCCACTGAGTTGTGGCACTCAGAGTACATTACCCAGACCTGAAGAAGAGCTTTGTGTAAGCTCGAAAGCGTGTCTCTCTCACCCACAGAAGTTGGTCCAATAAAAGATATTACCTCGCCCACCTTGTCTCTCTAGTTTCCTGGGACTGACACGGCTACACCACCACTGCAAACATGACGTCACTGGAAACATTTATGTAACAAAGGGTGATTCCACAATTTGATTGCAGGCATGGGCGGCACATTGCATAGGCTGGGGAAGGTTGTGCCTCCCCAAACAGCCTGGTGTGGCCCTGCCCATGCTCCTCCCAGAAGCCCTGCTTGCCCTTCCCCCTTGGCCCCAGCCCAGGCAGGCTGCTCCTCTTCAGGGAAGCATGCGGGACCTGGGGCTAGGGCAGCTGGGACTTGGCGTGGCTGAGGCCGTGCCACCCATCACTCAGGGCCGGGGGGAGAGATGGAGGTGCTGGGGCTGCCTGCCCTGCATTTGGTAGGGGCTACGCGAAAGGGGGGCTTCGGCGGGGGAAGGGGTGTGAGTCTTTGGGTGGTGGGAGCAGGGCCGGCCGGGGTCTAGCCTCCCGCAGCCAGCAGTTCATGCGCTGCACATGACTGCAGGCCATAAGTTTGTAAAGCACTTTGGGATCTTCTGGATTGAAAGAAATTCTCTGCATGTAAACTATTATTATACTTATCATCACTTTCCTGACTTTAAAAAAAATCCTTTATTGATTAAAGAAAAAAATACAGAACATTCCAACGAGCAAGCCATCTAAGTTAAGACTTATTACTCCCAACATTAGGACAAAGAAATGCATCACACAAGTGTATTACTTCATGCTTTTAACTTCTCATTTTTCTTTTTTTAAATTGACGTAGGAAAGAGCCAGTGCATGATATCAGGTCAGACTTCACTGAGACCACTCTCAGTGTGTAAAGTTAAATACCTGCAGAAGTCTTTGCAGGATCAGGGCATCTGATCCAGTCTGTGGTCTCTATCTGTGCTTGTTCATTCTTTTGATGTAGCCACAAAAGCCGTAACATTTGAATGCAGATGTGGCTGCTGGGAAGTGTTAAAATCAAGACCTATTACTCATGTCTGGAAATTGTTATAAGGGGATACATGCAGCATTGTTGTAGCCATGTTGGTCCCAGAATGGCAGACACAATTTGGTCCAATAAATGATATTACCTCACCCTCCTTGTCTCTCTGATAACAAAATAGAGCGTTTTTGCCATTTTGGCTGGGGACTAAGTGAGGAAATTAGTTAGTTATTTGTACAAAAAGCCTGTGTGCACAGGAAGCTGAAGTGTAAATCACAAGTGACTTACTGAATATCCCAGGAGGGTTTCTACACATGCTCCTTGCTTTGGCTGACAGCTGATATGGTAGAATGTGAACAGTAGGTGGTGTTTTTCTGTGAGTTTAGCAGGCAGTTTAATTTTCACTTCTTCATAAAAGTCAGGAGACCTGTTTTAAAAATACCAAACACAAACATCTTGAAAGATGAAACAGGCAGGAAGGCTACCTTGCCTTTAGGGGCCCAGATACTACTATGATATGAGTTGTCTAAGTCTCTAGTCAAATAGCTAGATGTATCAAGATGTGTATTAGCTAAAGTAGGCCAATGATGTACTCATAAGTAAACATAAATCTATGAATTAGCTGCCCTGCTGAAATGGAGAGAGCACATTGAGTCACCTCAGATGTCTCTTCTCTTCACGCTTGCAGAAATGCCTTCTATTAATCTTTGGTTCTGAAAACACTCATTTTAACAAAACCTAAATTCTGGGTCCAAATTCATCTGAGTGTTTCTATTTGTTTGGAACAGCTAATTCACCCAAATGAGGAATATTCTAAAGTCCCAGCACTACTTTTTACTTCTGGACATACTTCTTAACTTTCAAATAGGGAAAAACCTTGAATTTCCTTCTGAAAAATAAAACTAATTGTTATTAACATTAATATCATCATCAATAATAATAATACACCCCACTCTCCATGATTTCAATGAATGGGATTATTTCAATTCTGAATGGGACAAATCTTCAAAGCAATATTTGGAATCAGAAAAATATGGAATTTCACTAATCGTGTGGGTTTTTAAAAGCTATGTACAGTTAAAAGCATCCCTGAGCAAATGACTGGTATTTAATATATAATAAAAATATTAATAATAGTACACATACTTGTTATGATATGTGATAGCTGTGTACATCTCTTGCAAAAATTCTG
Source organism: Lepidochelys kempii (assembly GCF_965140285.1). NCBI lineage: Eukaryota > Metazoa > Chordata > Testudines > Cheloniidae > Lepidochelys > Lepidochelys kempii. The sequence continues at coordinate 100,919,564 of NC_136384.1, read as the reverse complement.
GACCTGAAGATTTTCCAAAAATGATCTGTGTTCAAAAATAAAAGTAATGGTGATCAGGCATATAGCTATCAGATTTTATATCACCTTTAAGAAAGATTTAAATGTTGAAAAATGACAGTATTTTATTTTCTATCAGCAGGTTGTCATGAATGGGACGTACATATATTACACACCCCATTCATGACAACATGCTGACAGAAAATAGAACACTCAGATTTAAATACTTTTTTCAATACTGTATATTTAAACATCTAAAAGAAAACTTTGTTAAAAGAACGTCAAGGTTGCACAGTTTCTCCCACACAAAGATATCTAGATATCTTGGGCTGCTGAATGGAATAGTCATCTGCATACAAAGATGTTTACCAGTTCTGTCTCACTGTGGATCTGTTTACTGTTCCAGTGTCAAGGTCACAGGTTCTATCCTCAGTGCTTGGATGGACCTGATATTTGTGTATTCATAGTGCACAGGATTAGTTCAGTGGGACACAGAATATAACATTCTTAACAGGTTTCTGAACCTCTGTGGATTTACTGGTAGAGTTCCCAACATGGCACTTACATAGAAGGCAATGTTATTCTTTTTTAAATAGAAGCTACAGAGTGTTTACTCTTTCATGTAATACATGAAGCATTAGAGAATACAGGAGGATATGTCCCTGTTCCATTCTAATTACAAGTCTCTTCTGCTGTTCCTCAGTCCTTTAGCTCCGCTTCCTGATGCGAACTGCTGCATGCTTCATGAGCACTGTGATCGAAACCATTCTGGTTTCAGTGCAAGGCCCACAAAAAATCATAGCTGTGTGTGAAGCATCAGGCCACAAGTCAACCCTTCACATGCTTTGTCAGTACTGCAGCTAGCTGAGTATGCTCCACAGATGTCTGAACCTGTTATTTAGTCTATATTACCGGCATTGCACAGGTACCATCTTCTCCACACATAAACTGAATCTTAATGGTAATGTTCCTTCCAGAGGCCAGTCGATTAGCAAAATTCAACCTCTGTGGGTAAACATAAAGGAGATTTCTGGAAGCAAAAGAAAGGAAAAGTAAATGAGTAAGGAACAATTTTTTGCTTTTGAAGAACAAAGTCCTTGGCATCGCATCGACTCGGTTCTTCTTCTTCCAATGCTGTAATTCCACCTACAGACTGAAGGCTTTGAAAGATCTCTTTCTATCTACAGAGATTGTTGGAAAAGGGTAAGATTTTGGTGCTGCACAATAAAGAGCGTATGTTTTGGGGTATTCCTAAAGATAAATTATGCCTTTGAGAGGGCAACCTGGCATTCCCCCATTCTTCCAAAGAACCCTGTCGCCCAGCCCTTTTATTCTAGGGCTGAGAGACAAGCTAGCATGTTTGGGCCTAAGGAAATCTCCATTCTCGTGTGAGAACAAATACAAGTCCCACTCAAATACCATGGCAAAGATATACCTACATTAGTTGGCTTGCTAGACAGACAGAGAGAACAACTGTTACCAGTCCCGCTGCTGGAGAATAGGGGCCAATGAAGCTCCTTGTTCCCATCACTCTTCTCAGGAGACCCTTAACTGGTATGTATGATGGAGGGATGGGGGAAATCAAGCCAGCAACTAGCCCACAATTAAAACAAATCTCTCTCTCTCTCTCTGTATATATATAATTTTTATAATTATCTATCCATATAGGACAGCAATACGCCTTCTGATGGTCCTCCAAGATCTAGGAGGAGCAAGGGCCACTCAGATGCTCACTGGAGATGGTAGAAGATGATAGGAGACTACATGACCAACAGGGGAGCATAGGAGCCTGTACCTTCTATGGGGAAGGAAGCTGTGAATAGGAGAGATTTAGAGGAGTTTCATTGATTTCTACTAAACAAAAACAAACAAACAAACAAACAAAAACTCACTTGGCTTTGACTTTCACTAGGTATTTGGTTCAAACCAACAAACAATACACACACATACACTTTTTGATCCGGGTCCGCCTAATGTTCTGTTTAGTTCAATACAAAGCCGCCTGGATGCCCGAGCTGCAATGATGTATTTCACTGACTTTTTATTTTGTTTTAGTTTATTCTTTCATTAGACAGCAGCTGTCTGCTTTTATAGTTGCTGGCAAATAAAAAAATTTTTAAAAAATCTCGTAACACTCAGACCTAGCATTTAAAGCTTTCCTTGCCAAGGAAGGGAAAGTTCAAGGTACACTGAGTCTCAGCTAATCCTTCATTCCCCTAGCATTCCAGAACCTAGTGATATAGCTTATTATGAGGCAATTTGATATGGAAACAAAAGAAGACCATTTTCATGTAATAAAATGTGCTGATTCCGTAATAAATGAACATTCCTGCTTTCTGCAGTGAAACGCAAAAATCTCTATTCAGGAAAGTGAGCCTACATTGTCTGCAAATGTTAAAGAGCAAAAACAAAGCTTATAAGAACTTCTTAATAACACAAGACAAATATAGAGCATTGCTGGATAGGGCTGCTGCTTCTCTCCTACAGAGAAATTGGCTCTGAATGAAGGATATGCTCAGAGATGCAAAAAAAAGAGAATTCACCGAGTAAACTCAACAATTCTGTTTCACATTTGCCAAGGTTATAACAACTCAATAGCGATAGCAGATTAACCATGGCACTTAAATAGATTTTCAGCCTGTAGTTCTTGGTGTCTGGTTTCGGGGATTTATTTTTACTAATGTTTATACACATATTTAAAAAAAAAATGCAGCTTGCTCCTGGAAATGTAGTATACCTTTACAATTAACTAAGCTCCAGATCTTGCAAGCTTCTCCACATAGGCAGATCACTGCACCTGCACAAAGACCCATTGACTTTGGGGAGTGGAGGGGAGGCTATCAGAGTGGAAGAGTCTGCAGGATCAAAGCCCAAGGATACATAAGGGTACTTCACATAGGTGCCGACTCTGTGGGTGCTATGGGGCTGGAGCACCCATGGGGAAAAAATAGTGGGTGCTGAGCACCCACCAGTAGCCCCCCTATCAGCTCCCTCCATCCCCTCAGTGCCTCCCGCCCGCCAATGGGCCCCACGGATCAGCACCTCTCCCTACCCCAGCATCTCCTGCCCGCCGCAATCAGCTGTTTCGCAGTGTGCAGGAGGCTCTGGTGGGGAGGGGGTGGAGTGATGATGCAGTGTGCTGGGGAGGGGATGGAACTGGGTGGGAAGAGGCGGGCTGGGGGTGAAGTGGGGGTGGGAAAAGGCAGGGCGGGTTTGAGCAGGGGTGGGAAGAGGCGGGGTGGGGATGGGACCTTGGGGGAAGGGGGGAGGGGTGGAGGGGCCTGAGGCAGAGCCAGGGTCAAACACCCCCCAGCACTTTGGAAAGTCGGTTCCAGTGCTTCAAAATCCAAGGCTAAAACCCTGACCCCAGTGAAGTCAATGGCAAAACTACAGTTGACTTCTGTGGGGCTGGCACAATACTGAGTTAATTACAAACAAGAAGCTGCATTTGTGCATGCTATAACAGCAGCACACTAGTCACTTCATACCACTCATTGGGCCAGATTTGCCATTCAGTTATCTGGGTGCAATCCCGTTCTGAGGAAAGCCCCAACGGAGAAAAACACGGCTGTTTGTTATGAAAGTTGTTTTTATAATGGCCTGACAGCTGTGGGGGGCCTTTCTTAGCTAGGATTCTGCCACATGTTGTCAGTGTTTAAAGTAGACTAATGACTATCTGGCCAGGGGGAAGCAGTGGGGAAAGGTTCCAACAGCAGAGAGTTGCCAAAGCCTTTCCCCTCTGCCAGTCTTTCACTGTGGTGGGGAAAGGCTACAGCAGAAGGAAGCTGCCAGAGCCTTTGTCTGCTGCCTCGAGACTTTTCTCACTGCTGGAGACCTCCTCTGCATTCCTTCCTCTTCCATTGCACCACTCAAAACAGCAGTGTAAATAGGGAAGGCACTGCTTGGGCTGTAGAGAGCCAAGTAGGCTATGTATCTGGGTTCATCACACAGGGATCAGGTGTGTCCTTACTCTACTCGCCTAAGCAGTGTCTCACCATTTACAATAAATATTTATACATGTGCTGGGGTGAGCGGTGTCATGTATGTACTCTACATGCTGCTGTAAAGAGCATGCAGTCTCGACATCTCTTTAGCCTCTTTGTGCCTCAGTTCCTCATCTCTATAATGGGGATGATGGTGCTTTCCTACATCACAGAGGTTTTTGTGAGGATAAATATATTATAGACTGTGAAGCAGTTTGAGATCAATTGATGAAAAGCGCTATATCTAAGAGATAAGTATTATTATTATTATTAATTATTATTATTCTTTTGGTACAAACAAACTGAGATGTAGAAAACGCAGGTCTGTTTATCACCGTGTACTGCAATGTTTAGGGTTGCAGTACTTTGTGAGATGTAGCAGGCTTCACAGTGAAATTAAAAACATATCCCAGGTTGGTTTATCAGCTAGGGAATGCTAGACGGACTGCAGCATGTCTTAGCGGACAAACAAGTGCATGACTTGCCTTTCATTTTGCTGTGTGCCAAGTCTCGCAGAGTAATGCAATCTACCACTTACATTTTTATATGCAATTTCCACTCAGCTAGGTTCTCTCACCATGATGTTATGAAAAGCTAAGGAAAGTGCAAAATATATTGGTAACTTCTACTGAATTATGCTCGGCTGAATGACTTATTAAACAAAGGATATTATCAATATTACACCTGTCAGAGGTGAACAACACATATAGGAGAGATTGTATAATCTGTTCATTGGTTTATGGATCTGCAGCTCTATAGAGGGTGTCACAAATCCACATAATGACCCTGAGTGCTGGATTTTACATTTAGATGTGACTTAAGATGAAAGATGTGTAAAATCACGTGTAAACAGAGAGCTCTCTGCTGACTATACATATGAGGAGGCGCCAATGTATTAATTAATCCAGCAAGTACATAGATAAGGGCCAAATTCTGACCCCTTTTATGCTCATGTATCTCCACTGGTCTCACATTTGCAAACCCCACCACCACTAGGGACGGTAAAGGGCAGCATTTGGCACTAAATATCTTGCATTTGTAAAGGGCCAGTGTGGCAAGTCCTGGTTGGTCTGTGTAAGGTCAGGAAGATAAAGGTAAATGGAGCTTACTCCCACTATGCATCAACCAGATACAACTAGCAGCCCTCCTGGTCACAAGTGCTTCACACAGACTACAAGCCACCCCAACAGAGGGAGAGAAAACAGGGAGTCAGACATGGCTCTCTTGGACATTAAGCACTCCTGTATTCACATCCTACATACTACTGTACTAATCTTTGTACAAAATATGCCTCATGAGGTATCACTGGAAAACTAACAACTCATTGATCATTTATTTTATATTCTTCTGTGAGGTATCTGTGCAATGGGTATGAAATGTTACAGATATATGCTAGATTTATGACTCAAGTGTGTTTAAATCAGGCATATCAGAGGGAGATGGTAAACAAGTCTGCCCCAGACAAAGGAATGTGTTTTCCCCTCCTGCGAGTCACTTCCAAAGTACTCGGAATGACAATGAGAATGTATTTACATATTGTGTAAACGGACCTCTCAAGCTAACAAGGGGTGTAGGCAAACCTCACACTAACAAGTCACGGAGAAGCCAGCATAGTGTCTATGCCCCAGCAGGAGAGAGAAGCTGGGTCTGGGTTTTACTTTTCAGAAGACTACAGTGCAAAGGTTTACTGGTATATAATTACAGGGGTGGGGGTGAACCTCAGGTGATAAGCAATTGAATCAACTGATTGAATACAATATTGCTGTATTATAGAAGTGTATAGAGTGAGGTCTTTTCTGAAAGCTAATGACATACTGGTGATTAATACAACTGTGAAATGTATGTATTGACACCCTATGAGGAACTATGGATACTAAATGATATTGTGTTTTAAAGTCTGTGGCCAAACAGGGAGAAACAGGTTCCCTCCCAGACAGGAGAAAAGTAGCTATTTACCTGTCTACTCTAAGAATTAAGCATGGTGGAATCAAAACAATGGAAGCCCCATTTACAGACAGGAAGGGAAGAACAGCATGACATCATCCTGCCTCTTGAAACAAAGCCATTGAACTTTGGAAGATACAAGCAAAGACAGAAGCCATCTTTGCATCCATCACTAGACACACAAAAAGGAACAGAGCTCTTGCATGCTGAGAAAGATGGATCCTTCCGCCAATGAGGGGTTGAACTCTCTGGAAACTGAATATAGGTGAGAAAAAGCATTTTGAACAAAATCTGTACCTTGCTAGATTAAGTTTTAGACTTTCAGAGGCATGTTTTCACTTTTATTTGCTTGTATCCCTTTCTAACGTTATCTTTTATACTTTAACTCACTTAAAATCCTATTTTCTTTTGTTAATACATTTGTTTTATTATTAATCTAAATCTCTAGTCCTGTGTTTGAATTAAAGTGAATGTTAACTCCAGTGAATGTGGCAAGGTGGTAGCTTTTGTGTCTTTAGAGGAACAAATGGACTTTATTATTTCTCCAAACTGCCCAGGAGGGGGCAGGACATTAGAGAGTATACGGTTTGGGGAAAATTTGGGACTGGGAGTGTGTTGGGCTCACCCTGCAACTAGTAACCAAAGCTGGTGGAAGCCAAAGTGGGGCTGTAGGCAGGCCGTTGGGGTGGGAGCTGCTGAACCAGGGCTGTCTAGCACAGACACGTCAGTGTGGGACCTACATGCTTGTAAACTGGTTGTGAGCATTCCAGGCTAGGAACTCCAGCAGCAAAGCACTGTAAGGCACCCAGAGTTGCAGGGTAAGTTGTGACACTAACTCTCACTCGTCTGGATTGCCTGCTCAATACTCAGAACACCCTCCCTACCGCAACAACCAGCAGCGAGCAGGCCATGCATGGGAGGGAGCACATTCTCCTAAATTGTGGCACAGCAGCATGCTCCTGTAGGGCTGGGGAACTCCAGGAGGCACTGTGTCTCCCCGGGGATCAGTTTCTCCAGGTAATGCCAGTGGGGCAGTGAAGCTGTGCCTAATGGACACATTCTGGCCTATGTGTCACAGCTACTCTTGGTTTAGATAAAAGTAGAAAAGTAACTGATACACAAGGTTGAAACATCCTCTTTCAGGGAGATCAATGCACAGAGCCATTAGACATTTGTATCTGGTGGAAAGGGTCATGAGAAAAGCAAAGGTATCCCAGTATGGTTAATCTTTCCATTAAAGGCTGTATCTAGCTCTTCTAATGCAAATGCAGGAAGAGGTGAGGTGGAGGTGGGGCCTTGGGGGAAGGGGTAGAGTGGGGTCAAGGCCTGGAGTAGAGCTGGAAGTTGAGTGCACACACAAACTCCCCCGGTACATTGTAAAGTCGGTGCCTGGGTAAATGTGGCTCGTATATCATCTTTGGCTCCCCCAATTTTCAGAACAGTCAGGGGGCAACTTGACTCCTTGTGCAACCTCAGTGCTCTCATTTACACTTCCTTGTAACAGCAAGTAAGACTAGACAGGTAAGGGTGATTGTAGCGGGGTGGTCACCCGCTCCTGCCCTGAAGGGGTTAAAACAGCCCTGGGAGACGGCTTCCCTGGGGGAGCCAATAGTAAAAGCAGCCCTGGAAAGGGCTGTGGCTGGAAATAAGGGGAGTGAGAACAGCTGGGGGAAGCTGTGGCTAGCTCAATCAGGGCCCAGTTGTGGGCTGGGGGCCAGAAGCAAAGGAGTCTCCTCTAGTCCTGGAGTGGGAAGGACTGGCTGCCTGGGAGCAAGGTACCTGAGTCGGAGCAGTGCTGGGGAAGGGCAAAGGGAGCTGGGGAGCTCCAGCCTGGTAAACCCCCCAGGCTGCAGGCCTTGGTAAAGGCCCAGAAAGGTTCTGGGACTGCAGAGGCGCAGCCTGAGGATAGGCAAAAGCAGCAGGTCTTACCCCCTTGCCAGTGATGAGTGGCCATTACACTGCAGTCTGCCCCAGTGAGCGGGGGCTAGATAATGACTGGCAGTAGCCACTGAGGCAAGGTGGATTTAGAGGGTTGGGGGTTCCCCTGGGAGGGGAGACCCAGAGCAAGGGGATACTGCTGGGACAGAACCAGGAGGGACACGGGGCCAGTGGCAGGCGAGACACCGGCTTGCAGAGGGCGCTCCGAAGGCTGGAAAGAGCGAATTCCTGAGATGACCAGCAGGAGGTGCCGCACCGGTGAGTCCTCGCCTCACGACAGCTGTGGGTGATGTAAAGTGACGATGCAAAGGGGCCACACCAGGGCTCAGGATTTGACCCATTCTGTTTAAAAATAAGCAACTTTTTCTCTCTCTCTTTTTATTTTTTGAGTGCTTTTTTTGGAGATTAATTTTCGTAAGGGAAACCTTACCCTATGACCTCTAGGATGGAGCACTTATGCTGGGCAAAACACTCTGGGATTTACTCAGCTGCAGTTGTTTCTAGTTATGGGATGTCATCTTCAAACTGCTGTACTGTAAACTGTCTCTTTACTTAGCCAGCATTATACAAGCATCACCGCAGCTAAAGACTGAGTTAGCTTCGCCACTATAAACATCTCCATTTGGGTTTATTATCTCAGCAACGTCCACTATGTCAGTGTGGGCAGCCACAAACTATGACACACATTGCTGAGGACTGCAAAATGACTCAGCGTCCTGGAACACGGTTGATAAGAACGCTGTGGCTTGGCTGATTGCATACACCAATTAATAACAATCTCAGCATTTCAAAATCATGCTGGGGTGAACTTTAGCATAAATGATGTCAGCCCAACTGCAAACTTTCTTCCCAGAATTTTTTTTGAAAGGTAAAACTGTTTTTTTGAACACAGACCAACATAATTTGAAGATGACTTGCATCAGATTTCGAACATCAAACCTGAGGTACAATGTAGTTTAATTAAAAACAACCGCCTGCCACTCCAGATTTCACCAGTATAGGCCTATTTGATGTTCTTTAAAAATCCTTTATGGGTACTCTCAAGTATTTTTCAATTATGCTAGTTTCACATGTAAATAAATGGGGTATAGCATGATGCAATTACTGTTCTCAAGATAGTGTTAAATGAACACCAGCATCTGGAGATCTAAAACTTTTTTTAAAGATGTAAGTAGTTTCAGGTACTACTTCTGCTCCTAAGTCTCTCTGCCAGGTTTTCTGACTTTCAACTGCATTTTTCTGTTTTTGTAAATGCTTTTCTCTCCTCCGTTGCTCCATCAAAAACCTCAACACACACAAAAAACAAACACAAAAGCCTGGGAAAATCAACTGACTATCCAGGGGAACCGTGAAGCCTGACTATGAAAAAGGTAAACATACTGTTAAAACAGAAGAACATAATGTCTTTCAGTTTTAGTCATTTTAGTTGTGATTTGTAGCTATAGCAGGTACAGCATTTTCAGATAGAAGTCTGATTTTTAAGTTGAGTTCCTTTAGTGCTAGTGTTTGGACACCATGTTACAAGGTCAAAAATTATGGTAGAAAAATTTTTGTGCAAGTCAGTGTCAAAGCAATATAAATGCTCAGCTGTGGAGAAGATGTTTTGATGTCAAATGAAGACAAAACACTGGCCAAGATAATAACAAAACAATGTTAATGCAAGTCCACAAGACAATAATTAATAAAATAAAGATGACAACATAAAATTAATGCAAATCTAATTTAATTAGAGTCTCTCAGTAAAATCACCAATTCACAGAAACAATCCTTACCGTGCACATAACACTGACTTGGGTTGGAGAACCCTCTGAAGAGAGATCAACTGTGCTGCTCTGTCTAAACACAATGGGGTCAAACCCTGCCCTGACTTGCACACTGTACAACTCCACTGTGGTCTGAACTCGCTGTCCTGTCCTACATCTCCATGCAATTTGACTGCACTGACTTGACCGTGGCCAAGTTCATGGTCAGGGCACAGCAGATCTATCCTCCACCGAAATAAAATATACACAGAGGCTTTAAGACTTTGACCCTCTTGTGCTTAAATGACATTACTCATAATTATTGGTTGTGTTGGTTGGTAGTTCTTCACACTAAGTTACACAACTACTTGTGAGTTACATCCCAGTGTGACTGGGTTTCAAATTTTAATCAACAATAGATATGTCTGTGGATGACTAGGACACGAATACCACACATAATAAAATTCAATATACCTCTAGGTAGACACTATTAATACAGAACACGGACTGATATGCAGATGTACTGTGATCACTAAATTAACCTTGTCACTTGCTGCTGATGGTAATAAATACAAATAATGCAGTTATTTAGTATATGTCAACATAGTCTCTATTGGTTCTATTGTTTTCACTCATTATTAGGTCTTCAGTAAAATGGCTGTAAACTTTATCCCAAATTGCAGTTATTTTACTGACTATATAAGCTCATTTTCAATAACTTAGAAAACACAGAAGAAATGGTGCATCTGCAGAATTTCAATATGCTACATTATTTTAAAAGGAAGTACATGCATAAATTCTCAAGATGGCCATAGTTCTTTAGGTTTTTAAAATATGATTTCACTTTTAATATGGATAATAGCCTGGATAATATTTTCTTATACTTAAAATTAGAGATCAGTTCCGGAGTAAGTGTTCAGATCCAGATTAGGTTTACGCTGGGGCTTGGGTATAACTCTGTGAGGTCCATCTCATGGAGTTTCCAAGTAACCATCCACTCAAGTGGGTGTTTTGTGGGATGCACAAGAGGCAATTGGTTGTGACCTCCCAGCCCCCATGAATCCTGCAGATCCAGAAGGAAGGCTCATTCACACTTGTGCAAGGGACCCAATGGGAGATGCTAATGTTTCAAGTACCATTAAAACCTGATATCCACAGGATAAGCCAGGAGTAAGGCCTGCTCTCTAACTCGACCCCAAAGTACATTGACCCAAGGGCCTTCTGTGAGTATTAGAAAAAAAGGGAATGGGGAATTTCATGGACTTGTACAGGGACAATGTTTGTGGAACCACAACTTTCCTGTTCATTCCGTGATCCTAGGATCTAGGTTCTCTCCAACTGCACTAGCAGAAGGGTTGATCTACTTCCAAATCTAAACGTATTAAATCTTTATTAATGAACTAAAGGGTTAAATTTCTGATGATCATTAACTCTAGGCTTTAACATACAGCAGACAATATGCTTGAAAGATAACAAAAGAAGTTTCTTGAAAATGTTCCTTAAATAGCCCTCATTTCTGATACTGTTGATAATTATGAGGAGATTATTTTGTCCTCGTAAATTTAATAAATAGCACTATCCTTGTAGGTACATGACATTTAATGTAATCTAATACTTCCCAAAATACTGATAACATGTTCCTGTGTAGTCATATGTATTACGTGATATGAATCATCATCTCACGTGCTTCAATATCTTCTTTTTCCCAGGATGTTTTTGATTGATATAATTTCAATGCAAAATATTTTGGAATTTAAAGCATAGACTCATCACTAAACCTCCAGCTCCCAGTATTTAAACAGCTGCACTTCTACTGCAATAGGAAGTTAGGGGTTAACCTGTGGAATTTGAAAATACTTTGCTCTAATTGTTGATCGCATTCACATTTTCTCCCACTGTGCTGGGACCTTCAAAGTGGTCCATTTGGAAACTTTTCTTAGACCAGGCTGGCAGATCTGTAGGAGGCTAAAAATCTTTACAAATTGCAATGCACAAAATATCTGTTTTGGTCCTCCTGAGTATTGCACATTCTCTAAACACTGTAACCAAAGGCAACTATGCATCAAGCAAGAAAGAAATGCAAGGTGCCCACTTTCATTATTCCAGCGAGGAAATCCATGTGCTCTCTCAAGGTGTCCTGAAGCTTGGAGCTGGGTTAAAGGAGCAGGTTGACCATACTAAAGAGAAAATTACCTACATCTTTCAACAGCTCAACATTTTTAACAACTCCTTGATAGAATTACTAGAGCAGGTCAGCCTAAATAAGAGGCTGAGAAATGGTCTTATGGAGAAAACTCAGCAACTTGAAACTAGGAACCAAGTTCTGAGCAGGCTCTCTGCAGAGCTCCAGAACCAACTTGCTGAAGTGATGCATTACAGAATGACTTTCAACACCAGGCTGGAATTTTTAGAGGAGAAGATAGAGAATGCCCTAAATTACAAGACTAACACCAGTACTTCAGTGAGTATGACTGACATTATGGTAAGTACCGGAGTTTTTAACACCTGATCTTCTTAATCTATCTTTTAGCATGATTATTTATTCACTTATAGTGATTCTCAGTAAAAGTGGACACTAGACATAGGACTTTTTTTTTAATCCATAAATCTATTACCATATGAGCTGAAAACAGGCTTGTCTGTTTTGCTCTGCATTTTTTTCTTTATTTAAGACTTATGTGGTTACATGTAAGCTCTTCCGGGTCTGAGCTGTCTTTATTTTTGTTCACTGTATAGCTTGATAATTACTAATTATTATTCAAAAACTGTAGTGGTGAATTCATTTACCACATACAATTAAAAGTGGGACAAAACCTGCAGTCCTTATTCAGGCAAAACTCTTATTGGTTTAATTGAGAATTTTACCTGTATGGGGACTACAAGATTTGCCTCTAAAAATAATGTTCTACTCTAGTTCTGATCATTCCTCCAGCTAAAAAAAAGATGCCCCAGTATTTTGCAACCAAACCTTGGAACACATTCAAAGATTTTTGCAGCTTCAAAGTCATCTTTTCTTTTCTCCCCTCCTCCCCCTTCTTCCTAGTCTTTTGTGCACACTCAAAGCGTAAGAATTGATGAGTTGCTTACCGAAGTGGAGCTGCAGCAAGACCGAATTAGTGTACAAGATGCACTCATTCAAAAGTTGCTGAAAAAGGTAGGCTTTTCATATCGTTTTTTCCCCATTCGCCTTTTCACTGCGGGCCTGTGTTTTGAGTTTGGAAGACTACAGTGATCCACTGAACTGGTAACATTATTATTATTTATTTGTATTGTGGTAGCACCTAGGAAGCGATCATACTAGGTGCTGTACAAACACTATAAAAAGAGGGTCCCGGCCTCAAGGGCTTTTCCTGTTACAGGGGGAAACAGTGGGGATATGTTTTTTCCTAAAAGGTAGATGAAAGACCAGAGATCCGCCAAAATTCTTGGCACCAGGAGTTGGAAATTCAAACAATGACAGTACTAATACCTGGCACTAATCTTCTAAGTACTGTATAAATATCATCAACCTGTGTCACATTCCTGCATGGTAGGAATTTTACCAATGAGATACAGCCACTCACCCACAGCTATGCAGGGAGTCAGTAGCAAAGCTGGTTTTAGAATTCAAGGGTAAAGGGCTGCAGTCTAATGTCTCAACATTCCACCTGCCCAAAGAATGGAGATGCGTACTTGTTGATTAATGGAATCATTTGATTCCTATGCATCTCTGGAAGACTGATGCTCACTTTAGTTCCTATAGAAAGAAAAACTTGTGATTTCCCTGTATACTTTATAAATGACTTGCATTAAGTTTCTGTAATTCTCTCTTTCATTTTTAACCACATTGTACTGTTGTTACTTTTTGCTACACAGGTTAGGCCAAAAATTAAACTAGCCAGACAGCCGAAGACCAATGGAATGAGGAAGAAAATAGCAGATTCTTCTGAGAGGCAGAACACAACATTATCAGCACATGAGAGTATATGAAAGACAATCACAGGATTAAAATATTTTACCAGTGATCTATGCAATGTAAGTGCAGATATGCTACTAGGATTTCTATCTTGATTAGATGGCTAACATGCACGAAAGCTAGAGGCTGTCTTGGTCAATAGTTTTTATCTTTTAACAAACTGTATGGCCAAGGTGCTGAAAATTTTTTCAAAAATATTGTTATTGTAGCGTGAATATGACAGCTACCAACTAGCTTGCTCCTAACAGAAATTTTGTAGACCCGTAAACACTAGTTACAAAGCAAATATTTTAAGATAAAATATTTAATTAATATTTTAATATTAAAAAGAATGAGCGAAAACATTTTTAGAGCAGTGCATCTGAGTTTAAAAAAAGTGTTTTTAGACATTTCTTAGAACTATACTTTATCATGAAGTTTATGGAAATCCATGTTTTATTCAGTTTCTCAGCTGACTGATTGAACTGCACAGGGATCGTCATGCCATATGGTATATAGTTCACCAGTTGTATATTACATAACTAATGCAATTTGTTCTGGCATCTCGGGTGTAATGCATCAGTTGAAAGCACTGTGATACACAAGCTATATGCAGGCGGGATGCTTGTGCCACTAGATTGCTGATTGCTAGACTTTCATTTTTTCATGGTTTGTGTTATGTTAAGTAACATATAATAGAATTCATTATTTTTTTATTTTAACACCCAAAAAAAAAAAAAATGCACAGCAACTTCCGGAAACCTTACAAGCAGGCCTGTGTGTGCGCACGCACACATAGTCACACCCCCACTGAACACAAGTGGGGACTGGCTGGACCTACTCCTGGATAGTAAAAACAAGAAGTGGGATATTGTGTCATATCCCCTCTGCCAATAGCAGTGGCTTAAGCACTGTTCTTTCCTGAGATCTATAAAGAAGCAGAGAGGTAGTAAGACAGACAAACATAAATGGGGCCTCTGATGGCAGGATCTCTGAGTGCAATACATCAGCAGGGACCACATTCTTAAACAAAGAGAAATGAAGTTGGGCAATTTAAACCCCTTGGAAAGAAAAACAAACCAATGTAGTGCTAGAATCCACAGAACTGGTGCACAAATAAAGGAACGGGGAGGGGGCAATCTCTACCCCAGAGAGCAACTGTGAAACTGTTAGCATGGTGAGATGCCCTGCCCCAGAAGTATGACACAAGTAGGGCAGCTGTGCTCATAAGGCCCCCCACCACCCCAAGTATGCTAACACTGCATGTAGTGTCTGAGAGAAATCCCTCTAATACAGGAACTTGGAGTGTGGGCCAGAGTACAGAAAAGTTCACCCAGAGCCAAGTATCAGCAAAAGCGATTGCATCACCAACCTAAAATGTGAGCAAAGCAATGGAAGCTGTGAAGGTACAACACTCCCTGCTCCTCCCCTTAGATCTCAAGTGTAGCATGAGCACAAGGGAGTAGTGAAAAATCTTACCTCTCCACAGTTAAAATAAATAAGTGGTTAGCATGTGAGCAAAACATGAGAGCAATGCGGACCATTATGAATGAATTACCTTTTCTTCCAGACTAGACAGAACCATTACTCCTAAAAGCAGAAGCCAAGCAGAGGCTGGGTCTAGAAACTCTCTCCCAAGTACAGGGGATCACAGAACACCCGAGAACACTAATTAGCAGCTTCAATAAAAATACCAAAACCGAGAGTTTCTTTCAAAACCCTTAAAAACAAAAGCCTAACACTTCCTGTATCAAAAGCAGGACTGTGTCTGTTTTAGCTTAGTGACTGTTGAAGCAAATCACTACGCTCTAGATCCAAAATTTTACCCTGGAAGGGTGCAGGATCACTTTCATTTACATTTCATGGAGTGAAAAATTTATACATTTAAACAACATGATTTAGGCTTTTTTTTTTTTTTTTTTTTGCTGTTTAGAACAGAAAAAAGTTACTGAAATAAATAAATCTTCAGTTGTTTTGTCATTCAGTGTGAAACTACATTTATTAAGGAAACACAGGTATACAACGAAAGGGAGTGCTCTGTTTCACAGTGCTGTGATCTCACTAGTGTAAACCGGGAATAATAAAGGAATGGCATTCCGCCAGTATAAAAACTAGCATAAGCAAAATCAAAGTCAGGTCCAGAGTCTATAACAAAGATTCTGCCTCTGCTGTTAAACAAGAAAAATCCACTTTTCAGAAAAGCAAAATATTTCTTGTCATCTATGAAAGCTTTTGTGCTGGTAGAAAAGGACCTTCAGCATGTGTGATGGGATTTGGATTTATAGAGCCCACACTAGATGAGGAAGGCACTGGAAGGATCCTGTGTGCAGGGCTAGCCCTGCCCCTCTGGCCTTGTCAATCACCTATGGTAGGGAGGAGGCCTTTAAAAAGGAGGAAACTGCAGTCACCTGGGGAAAGAGGTCATCTTGAGCAGGAGAATCATAGAATCATAGAATATCAGGGTTGGAAGGGACCTCAGGAAGTCATCTAGTCCAACCCCCTGCTCAAAGCAGGACCAATCCCCAACTAATTCATCCCAGCCAGGCCTTTGTCAAGCCTGACCTTAAAAACCTATAAGGAAGGATATTCCACCACCTCCCTAGGAAACACATTTCAGTGCTTCACCACCCTCCTAGTGAAAAAGTTTTTCCTAATATCCAACCTAAACCTCCCACTGCAACTTGAGACTATTACGCTTTGTACTGTCATCTGCTACCACTGAGAACAGTCTTGATCCATCCCCTTTGAAACCCCCTTTCAGGTAGTTGAAAGCAGCTATCAAATCCCCCCTCATTCTTCTCTTCTGCAGACTAAACAATCCCAGTTCCCTCAGCCTCTCTTCATAAGTCATGTGTTCCAGTCCCCTAGTCATTTTTGTTGCCCTCCGCTGGACGCTTTCTAGTTTTTCCACATCTTTCTTGTAATGTGGGGCCCAAAACTGGACACAGTACTCCAGATGAGGCCTCACCAGTGTCGAATAGAGGGGAACGATCACGTCCCTTGATCTGCTGGCAATGCCCCTACTTATACAACCCAAAATGCCATTGGCCTTGGCAACAAGGGCACACTGTTGACTCATATCCAGCTTCTCGTCCACCGTCACCCCTAGGTCCTTTTCCGCAGAACTGCTGCCTAGCCATTCGGTCCCTAGTCTGTAGCAGTGCAGGAGATTCTTCCATCCTAAGTGCAGGACTCTGCACTTGTCCTTGTTGAGCCTCATCAGATTTCTTTTGGCCCAATCCTCTAATTTGTCTAGGTCCCTCTGTATCCTATCCCTACCCTCCAGTGTATCTACCACTCCTCCCAGTTTAGTGTCATCTGCAAACTGGAGAGTTCAGGAGCAACTCCTGGAGCCATGGGGGAACTCTCATCAAGGAGGAAATCTCCACCCCGACCCTACGGGAAGTGTGGTGAACTCCCAGGGAAAGCCTGACAGAGTGAGCCCGATTCAGCAGCCCAGCCAGAGGGATTCCTTGAAAACCACTACACAGATGCTGTACTGTTAGCACTAATGTTGGCCCTTTTCCCCTTTGAGGGGCTCTGGGAAGAAGTTATTCTCAGGTGCACGGGGGCATTTAACTTTCCTTTAGATCCCCCATCAGAAGGGCTTTAAGAAGGCCCACAAAGGGCAGGCCCACTTGAGGCCTGTGCAGGAGGCACCTAGTGTCACTGACTGGGCATGGCCAGGCTTCCTCCATTTTGGAGAAAAAGCTACGGGGGACTCTTTTACAAGTATGTCATAAAAATAAACCTAAATTTGGGAATCTACTACTTGACCTAGAACTTTGCAAAAAGTCCATTGACCCATCAGAGACAGGGTATTTCATTGATGGTTCCATCCTGCACACATACAGGCAGACTTCAAATTTACCAGCTTATCACTGTAAAAAACTTCCATTCGCTTGTGTACTTTATCCAAATAAATATTCTCTTTGTATCACTATTTCCACCTCTGTCCAGGGTAACGTGCTAATAAAGGATACAAATAATTATCCCCTAAAATTATATTCTGTTATAAGTCCATAGCACTAGGGTATAAAGCTGGCATCGTGTTTTTTGGTTGGTTGGTTTTGTTGGCTAGTATCTGTGAGTTTAAAGATTTGATGTTACTCGTGCTAATTTGTATTTGCCCTTCTAATTGTATAACCACTTGAGTTATAGAAATATTTGAATGAAATGCTGCAAATTGAAAAAAAGAAATTCATTTCCATCCTCTTTCACTCATGCTTAAGACACTGCAACTTTCCTCATTAAAATGCTTCTGGGTCTACAGTGAAGAAACTGCACCCTCAAGTGGCTGAACAGCACAGATACACAGTAATTATACTGGAATAACGACACTCCTAAAGCATTTTTACTGCTAAAATAGCTCCACCAAAACCACTTACTGAGGGTTAATTTTCCTACTCCCGTGAAATTTTAAATCTTTACAATGAGATCAGTCACACGTCTCTTCATCCTTCAGCATTCCTTACAAATTAAGGGCCAAAATTCTCCTCTCGGTTATACCAGTGCAGCCCCACTGAAGTCCTTGGGGTTGTTCTTGGACCAATGAGAGGAGGCTTTTCCCCCATGTAATTAATCTGCAATCATGCAGCCTGATCCTGGGGAGTGCTGAGTGCCCTCACTTCCCACTGGAGTTGAGAGTACTCAGTACTTGCAGAAGTAACCCTAAGAAATCTATGCCAAGGCCATATAAACTGACATGGGTTTCAAAAAGGGTCATTTTGTGTGAATGAGTTTCTTACATTGCAGATTTCCAAGCTTGAGTTCTCTCTTATTCATCTGTCTTTGAGCACAAGTATGTGTGGAATGGGTCCTCAACAATTTGAGTCAGGGCCCTACCAAATTCACTGCCATGAAAAATGCATCACCAACTGTGAAATCTGGTCTCCCCCCATGAAATCTGGTCTTTTGTGCACTTTTACCCTAGCCTATACAGACCAGCATTTCTCAGACAGGGGGTCGTGACCCAAAAGGAAATTGCGGGGGGATTGCAAGGTTATTGTGTGTTGGGGGGTCATGGTATTGCCACCTTTACTTCTGCGCTGCCTTCAGAGCTGGCCAGCTGGAGAGCAGCGGCTGTTGGCCAGGTGGCCAGCTCTGAAGGCAGCACCCAGCCAACAGCACCGCAGAAGTAAGGGTGGCGATACCATACCATGCCACCCTTACTTCTGCGCTGCTGCCTTCAGAGCCAAGGGCCCAGCTCCGAAGGAAGCAGTGCAGCAGTAAGGCTGGCAATACCTTACCATGCCATCCTCACTTCTGTGCTGCTATTGGTGGCGGTGTTCAGAGCCAGGCTCCCGGCCAGCAGCCGCCGCTCTCCAGCCACCCAGCTCTGAAGGCAGCGCCGCCGCCAGCAAGAGTGACACAGAAGTAAGGGTGGTAATACCGAGACCCCCCTACAATAACCTTGTGACCCACCCCCTCAAAACTCCCTTTTGGGTCAGGCCACCTAAAGTAACAACAGATTGAAATATATGACATCATGACATTTATTATTTTTAAACCCTATGACTATGAAATTGACCAAAACAGACTCTGAATTTGGTAGGGCCCTAATTATAGGGTAACAATAAGAAGGGTAGTGTCATAAATATAAAGGGAAGGGTAAACCCCTTTGAAATCCCTCCTGGCCAGGGGAAAGCTCCTCTCACCTGTAAAGGGTTAAGAAGCTAAAGGTAACCTCGCTGGCACCTGACCAAAATGACCAATGAGGAGACAAGATACTTTCAAAAGCTGGGAGGAGGGAGAGAAACAAAGGGTCTGTGTCTGTCTGTAGTCGTCTTGGCCAGGGACAGAACAGGAATGGAGTCTTAGAACTTTTAGTAAGTAATCTAGCTAGGTATGTGTTAGATTATGATTTCTTTAAATGGCTGAGAAAAGAATTGTGCTGAATAGAATAACTATTTCTGTCTGTGTATCTTTTTTGTAACTTAAGGTTTTGCCTAGAGGGGTTCTCTATGTTTTTGAATCTAATTACCCTGTAAGATATCTACCATCCTGATTTTACAGGGGGGATTTCTTTATTTCTATTTACTTCTATTTTTTATTAAAAGTCTTCTTGTAAAACACTGAATGCTTTTTCATTGTTCTCAGATCCAAGGGTTTGGGTCTGTGGTCACCTATGCAAATTGGTGAGGCTTTTTATCCAACATTTCCCAGGAAAGGGGGGGGGGGGTGCAAGTGTTGGGAGGATTGTTCATTGTTCTTAAGATCCAAGGGTCTGGGTCTGTAGTCACCTAGGCAAATTGGTGAGGCTTTTTACCAAACCTTGTCCAGGAAGTGGGGTGCAAGGTTTTGGGAAGTATTTTGGGGGGAAGGACGCGTCCAAACAGCTCTTCCCCAGTAACCAGTATTAGTTTGGTGGTGGTAGCGGCCAGTCCAAGGATAACGGGGGTAATATTTTGTACCTTGGGGAAGTTTTGACCTAAGCTGGTAAAGATAAGCTTAGGAGGTTTTTCATGCAGGTCCCCACATCTGTACCCTAGAGTTCAGAGTGGGGGAGGAACCGTGACAGGTAGTCTTCTAGTTAAGACATTGGACTGGATTCATGAGATCTGGCTCAGTTTCTGACTCTGATGCAGACTTCCTGTATGACTCTGGGTAAATCACTTAATCTCCCTGTGATTTATGGCTCATCGACACTGGGAACCTGCACTGGCATAGCTACATTGTTCAGGGGTGTGAAAAATACACAAACCCTGAGTGATTTAGTTAAACTGACCTAATCCCCAGCAAAGATAGCACTAGGTAGATGGAAGAATTCTTCCGTCAACCTAGCTACCGCCTTTCAGGGAAGTGGATTAACTACCCCGATGGGAGAACCCCTAGTAGTATCACTGCAGCATTGCAAGTGTAGACAAGTCCTCAGTTTTCCATCTATAAAATGATGGAAATCTCTTCTATCCTTTGTCTGTCTTCACTATGTAGATTGCAATGTCTTTGTGGCAGGGATTGTCTCTCACTATGTGTAAGAACAATGCCCAGTACAATGATGCTCACCCCAACCTGAGCGAGGGCCTCTGGGTGCTACTGTAATACAAATAAACAAAACAACAATACTAAATAACAATGAACTATTACTCTTATGTTTTCAGCCATCCCCTCTCTCATACGATTCAATTCAGCTAAAGACAAGGATCAGTACAAATGTAGATATTAAATATCAGTTAATTAACTAGGTTACTTAACGTACTTTGGCAAGAGACAAACGCCAATCTCAGACTGTGACCTTGTCTACATAGATTTCTTAGGGTTAAGTTCTACCTGGCCTTTGTTCACCCTCTCCCGCCTTCAGAGAACATGGGCCTCTGCCACTCTCCTTCGAAAAGTTATTAAACTTCCTATTTCTTTATTCAGCTTCTTTTCTCCCTGTGACTCAGGAACCGCCGGTTGCCAACTGGCAGAGGCCAGAGGGGATGCATAGGTCTTTGCAGGGATTCCCTGGGTCAGATATATGCATATTAAGTTCACCAGAGGATGTCATCTAAGGTCTTTATCAAGAGCCAGTAGCCCACTGGTTGTCATAACCATTCTGAAATGTACATACAGATAGTATTGCAGGAGTTAAGCATCTATACTGGAAATTATGTTCTCAAAACCCTGGAGTTAAGGTAGTTATCCAGAGGCAACAGGTTCCTTTTGAGCATGAGATAGCAAATGCTTCTCTCCCCATCTGTCTCACAATGGAAGCTTAGTTGCATACAGAACCAGATGCTGATTAAAAGATTGTAAAGTGAACAAGAGAGGGAGGCCTGAGGAGAAAAAAAAAAACCAATCAGCAGAGGGTGTCCTGGTTATAAAAAAGAACAAAGGACTGTCCTGTTAGTACCAAGGGTACCAAGAAACACCCTGCATCTTTCACCGAGGAGGCAAGCGGACAGTGGAACTTGCCACATGAAAGGGTGATCACAGCTAAGTCTGGCTGCAAGATGCTGGGAGGACTTTGGGTGAGCATTGCTCTATAAAACAGAGAAATACCTACTTAATTAAGTCTAGGCTCTAGAATGCATGTAAGCTTTTTATTTTACATGTAATCCTTTGTTTTCAGTACTTCTACTTGCTCTTACTCGAATCCCTGTACTTTGTTAAATAAACTGCTAATTGTTTTCACTATACTCTTATTTAAGTTCTGTGTGTTAAGCGGAGCAGTGATCAGAGCTGCAACTGGTAAGCCAGGGTGCATTGGTACTTTGGGAACAGCTCATCTGGGAATATAGAAGAACAGGGGCTGGGCACGCCAAGGAGATGCTGGGGGTTGGAGTGTGCCTATAGCTAACCTGTAGATAGAGTGTGGGGCCTGTGGAAGCTTGGAAGGAAGGGCTTGTGTTGCCTGTGACCAATGGAGTCAGAGAGCTGACCCACAGCAGGCAGAGACAAGGCTTCCTCATGCTAAGGAGAGGTGGTAGTGAGGTGTCTCACAACCCTGGTGTGACAGAGTGCAGGCAATGGAAAGGTGAACCTGCACTCGGATCACTTAGAGGCCAACTAGTTCCCCAGAGACAGCTGACTGAGGTAATTAGAGAAGCAGGCTGGTGGGCTGGGTGAGATACAGAGCCAATTAGCCCATCAGCCCCAGTCTGATAAAGAGGCACAGGAAGGAAATGCAGAGGGGAGTGAGAGTGGGGAACAGGGCTAGCTGAGCCCAGAGACCTCAGGGAAGGGAGACCTCTGTTCCCCTCAGGTCCTGAGGAGAGGGCCAAAAGCGCGAAAGATATTTCAAACAGACTGGTGCACGGGGACTGTACTGGTGGAGAGCACTCAAAAATAAATGATGCTATGACTGCACAATTAGTAGATTCTGGGCACAATCTGTGGGGCAAGAAGGCTGGAGTGAAGATGCACCTTGTGATACCTGGGTACCCCCAGGAAGCATCACACTCCCTGACTCATTTGTGATAGTCACATCTCCCCTGCTAATCAAACTGGCCCTGCTGTCCAAGTCCCAGTCCCGTACAGTATGCTCTGCTGTTGATTTTTTAAAAAAAATCTGCAATACATTCTCTCTTCCTTTCATCAAATTTCAAAAACAAATACAAATATTAGAGCTAAAACTGTACATAATCCCAGAACATTCCTTGAGCCACAAATCTCCAGCCTGTGTATTATTAGCATTACCATATGGTACATCAGTGTATTGAAGAATATTCCCTTGATATTCATAGCTCATTTGGGATTAATGTGTTGCCAGGCTAGTAAGAAATGATGGAACCTGTTTTGATTTGTACTCTTTAGAACGTCTACCTTTTTAAATCAGTCAGAAAAGACTAATACATTTTGTGAAGTGATATAAGAAGGGATCTTATTCATGGAGTAGACAGAGCAATAAACTGCATCTTTGGGTAGTTAGATGACACATGGCAACTACAAAAGCTGTTCAGTACAAATATGCTCCAATGCTGTGAATGTTACTCCTATTATATGACAAGATAAAGGATACAACAAAATCACAAATGAAAATATAATTAGTCTTGCATCATGAGTGTTTTAAAATTCTAGGCCTCTGTTCTCCAGGGATGTCTGTGGGATTTTATAGTTAGAAAAAGAGAGTGGGAGTCAGAACTCCAAGGCTAAGATTTTTAAACATGGGTGCCTAAAGTTAGGTTCCTAAATTCATATATAAGCAGCTATGTAAAGTTGTCTGAGTACCTACTGAAGTCAATGAGAGCTGCTGGTTCCTCAACCCTTTTGAAACACTTTGCTCAGGACATTTACAATTGGACTGGAGAACATACTGCAGAACATATAGTAGGGATCCGATCTTGTATTGGGTAATGAGATTAAAGAATGGTTGTACCTTTACAGGCTTCGATAACCTAACATGCTTTTCAATTTCTAGTTTCTATGAATCGGAGAAAAATTATACCATAATCATTTTTGGAATATGGGTTTAACAGTTTTC
This sequence comes from Lepidochelys kempii, assembly GCF_965140285.1. Taxonomy (NCBI): domain Eukaryota; kingdom Metazoa; phylum Chordata; order Testudines; family Cheloniidae; genus Lepidochelys; species Lepidochelys kempii. The sequence continues at coordinate 100,896,122 of NC_136384.1, read as the reverse complement.
AAGAAAATCCATTTTTCTTACCTATAAACAGTGTGGGGAACATATACTTCTCGAACTGGAAACTCCAAAATCTCTTTCTGAGGACGGCTGCGGTTTTCAGGAAATGGTTTCACTTGTAATAACTCAGGGGTGAGACAGCAACTGAGGACTTCTGAAGCTGGGGAGATCTCCAATTTAAGTAATCCTTTAAAAAATTACATGAAAGCTCAGCCTATCATTAAAAATAAGAAGAAGAATAAAACTAAACCAAATATGCATAAGGTCAAAAGAAGTAACTAGGAAATAGGAATTTGGGTTTTTAGTTTGAGGGCTGCAGGAGAAAGAAATTTTGGTTGGAGAAAGTATTTTATCTGGATACACAGGGATCCCTACACATCAAGATAAAATCTCTCTTCAGGTTTCATCAGCATCATCACAGTAAATCCAAAAGGGACATGGCCTCTTTGCAGGTTGAGCACTTCCCAGATTGATCTCTGGGCAGGTCCTAAAGGTGATCTCACTGGATATTCAATTTATGACCATCACTGGCGATCTTATCATGCCATTGAAGCTTTTGGCACCCACATTATCCCCATCCACGTAGTGGCATTCCTTGGCACACACACTTTGGAATTTGTTGGTCTTCCAGTCTAATAATATGTCCTTATCAAGAAAGCCACCAAAACTGAACAAGTTCTGATGGAGGTGGTTTCTGGATTCAGCTTCAATTATCCTCATTTCTGATCTTGTCCTGACACTTAATATATGGAGCAGCTGATAAAGACAACAAGACTCTTTGCACATTCACATGTAGACAGGAAGGAAGGGATACCATACGCTGAGTTGACTTTCTAGTCTCACCCATGCAAAAAGGATAACATTTGTTAAGGATTTAAATTGGAAATAAAGTAGTGTTGCTCTCTAGTTTTGTGCGCAAAGCAAGCACTGCCTTATTTAAGATAGTAAAATGAGGTGTAGATCTTCAGAATATGATTTTCCATATTTTTCTTGCTTGCTGTGACCATCAGTGAAATTGTTAATCATGGTAACATTTAAATTGTCATAATTAAACTTAATATTTAATACTCTATTGAGGTGAATGGGGGCAGTTCACACCTCCCAGAGCTGCTCTTTCAGGCTGTATACAGACACAGGCAGTCATTCCTGCACTGGTTACATTCTGTTCACTTTTTAGAGGTTTTCTTAGCAACCACAAGGGCTAGAGACATAATGTATTGTAAATGAAAGCTTAGAATCTGGAGCTCAAGGAAGCCATCACAAAAAAGCACCAGCTAGTCAAGCTTTTGTGAGAAGCCAAATTCAGTCTCTCCCTCTGCTTAATTAACACTGAGTCAATTAAAAGGAAAAGAGAGTAAACATTTTAATCACCCAACCCAATCTCTGATCCCCATTCTAACAAGGTATTAGGGAATCAGTAAGGATCTTGAGATTCTGCTTTAATCCCATTCTCCTCAAAAACTTCAGGTAAAACCAAAAAACGGAATGAACGCTTTGTAAATTATTGATGAAAACGAACTAATTTAGAATATAAAACTAACTATAAATCTCTGTTTGCCAGGGACGAACAAATTAGCAGGTCAAAAATGGCTGGCTTGATGAAGTCATTAATAAAATAAAGACGTTCCCTCATAACACAATTTATAGCCCTAAAAACCACGGGGATAATTACAGAGGAGGGCTGAGATTTTCATTGGCATTTACTGGAGTTAAGTGCCTATTTCGCATCCCATCCTAAACACATTCCATACCTGGGATGGACTTCACTCTTCTCTGCAAGGAAGAAGATCTCTTGTAGTCAGTTAAAAATTTGAATAGGTCTTCGTCACTAAGTCGGTCTCCTTCCTGTCAGCAGAAAGACAAATTAATTCTGCTATAAGGGTGCATAGTATTGTTACCTACTTTCATGAATTAGATATGTCTGCGAGACAAAGAGTGAGTAGGTAACTCTGTGTTTTGTATGAATTAACCTTTTGTTCCCCAGATACAACACTGAGCAGCATTTTTTCAATTCAGTTTACTTTAGTTCATGTTTACCAGCACAATATAAAACTCCACACACTCTAAAATAAAGAGCATACTGTACCTGTTTTATAAAGGTGTTGACAGTCAGAGTGGTCGCTTTGAAGTTTGACACAGCATAACTGTCCTCTGAATTGAGGCTCCTCTCAGAAAGTCTTCTACCTTGGAGCATCATCGTTCTTCTGTCACCAGTAGTTCCTTTCCCTTCAAGCGTAAATTACATTTAAAAAAATTCATCTTCTTTTGTGTCAGTATAAAGTCTACCATAAAGCATGACAAATACACCTGAATTTAGTCCTAAAATGCCACAAGCACCGTGTGATCTCAGGGGAACAACAAAAGACCTTAACTTTGCATTTTCCATCAACTCAGTGTAAAGCTATGTAAAAAAATGTAGTAAGTGCAGTATTTATTCTGTTGAGCGAATATCATTGCTGCTGCTGCACGATGCTATTGGTTTCTTTAGCCCATAGCATGACAGGAAGTGGGGCAATCTGGTGTGTGCTGTTGTTGGATTGGGCCTTCTATTCACTGTGGAAGACTTAAAAGGATTGATCTTCCAGCAACGTAAATCAAGAGTAACGCCACTAAAGTCAATGGGATTCCACTGCCATAAAACTGGTGTAGAATCAAAGTCAGGGCTAGAATGCATGCAGTGGGAATATGTAGATCATGCATTTAGGGGGCTCCAGCTGACGAGCATGGCAACTTGTGAGTATTATGGGGGAAAGGAAGGGAAAGCTGAGCAGTTCTTAACTACAAAACTGTTGTCAAGAGAATGCTCTTGACACATTGGTACCCTATTAACATTGCTACTAAAGCTTCACATTGCATTGATTAGAATATTAAAACTATTACCATTTAAACTTTCTGCTTCAGACATTTCTCTTTCAAGCATTGAAAAGTTAAAGAAATTGGTTAAGCTTATGGGAGCCCAGGCGAAAGGCATCCGGTATTTCCCCAAACGCTGACAGAAGGACTCAGCTTGGGCTTTCAGTTTCTCAACCTTTTCTTTGCTCTAAAATAAAGAAAGGAAAATACAACATATTAAAAGGCCTAAATTTGACTATGACTATGTGAAGGCAATTTTCACTGTGTATGCTCAGCCTCCTTCAATTCTGCTTATACAGGACCCAATGCAATGACTACTGAAGTCAAGGGGAGTCCATATCATTGTACGAGGCACATATTATACAAGGTCAGCTCGAGTACATGCAACTGCAAAGACGGTTTCTCTCTTTCTGGATGAAATTCATCTTTGTGAAGAGAGCCACCTAAAGGCTTAGACATCACTTAAGTCAACTTACATCCTCAAAAATGGGACTTACGTGTTGCATAGGCCTTTTACTGACCCTCTGCACATGGGGTGAGCTTCCTCCTCTGTCTCTGAAGAGCTCACTACCATGGTAACTGGGAGGTAGTGTGGTGCAGGCAACTCACATCACATACAGTAGGTTACTGGACTGTAGTCAGATTACAACTGCTTTCATGTGGCCACTGACCAGGTCCAAATTTGAACTAGTGACCAGAAGTACAAGATAAAGTCCCCCCATAAAGCCGAGTAAATAGTACCCATTATATAAAGAGTCAGTAATTATATATTTACAGTTGAGTGTATAATATGCATTCTTGATATTCACCATAACAAGTCAATAGATGTCATTGTTATATATATTCTGAACAGTTTCATCATAATTATAACTGCTCTTTGTCTGAAATTGACGTTCGAAGGCTACGCCAGCTAGGGGCGTGATCCCCTGCTCATGTACACCTACTCATGCTCGCTTTCATTGAGCTAGTGTGAGTATACCTAGCAGCGTAGCTGCAGGAGAACGGGTCGTGGCAGGGGGGCACAGCTTGGCTATGCTGGGTACATATCCACCAATTTCAGGCCATGTCTCTGCTGTCCCTACCCCGGCTACTGCAGCTATGCTCTGACAGCAGAACCTCAGTGCTCCAAACACCTCAGGAATGGAGGTTGTTCGTAACTCTGAACAAAACATTATGGTTGCTCTTTCAAAAGTTTACAACTGAACATTGACTTAATACAGCTTTGAAACTGTACTATGCAGAAGAAAAATGCTGCTTTGAACCATCTTAATTTAAATGAAACAAGCACAGAAACAGTTCCCTTGCCTTGCCAATTTTTTTTTAAACTTTCCCTTTATTTTTTTAGTAGTTTACATTTAACACATTACTGTACTGTATGTGCTTCTTTTTTTGGTCTTGGCTGACGACTGATTACTTACTTCTGGTTCCAAATGAGGTGTGTGGCTGACTGGTCCGTTTGTAACTCTGAAGTTCTACTATATTTCTATTCATGCTAACTCAGTGAGAGCTAGCACAAATATTTGCACCCCTACTCACAGAGCAGACATAACCTAATGGTGAGATACCTTTAGAAATCCAGGAAACATTATCATTCCCCTTCTGAGAGGTAAATAATGATTAACTGAACCAGTAAAGAGACATCTGATGAGATGGTGCCTAACTGCCCACATATACAAATCGATGATTTACACACACAAATCAGTGGTTTGTGTCCACACATGGTGCAAATATTTGTGCCAGCCAAACTTTGAAAATTCAGCCCCTGGTTGTTTAACATTGCTCAAAAAACTTTCCAGTTATTGATTTCAGAAGAAGCAAACAATAAAAACATACATCATCTTCTTACGATTTTTTTAGCCATTCACATGAACCAGGATTCCATTAATTGTTTTGCAGATTCTAATTGCAATATCAATTCTCCTTATGTCACCCCCGCCCCCCACTTTGTTAGAATTTAACAGTCTTGACAGTATCATACTTACCTTTCCACCCTCACTTTCTTTTAGAACCATGTAGGGTTCGGCACAGTCTCCAATTTCTCCTTGCTGGAGGACTTTTTCAATCTATCACAATATAGTAAAAGCATGAAAGCCATAAAAGGAAAACATATATGAAGAAAAATACAATCTTTTGCTTTTGCTTCTCTGTAAGTATGAAAGAGCTGGGCTATTTCACAAGGTTAGCCCAGTACTAATACTATTAATAAATTAAACAAATACATAATATAAAATGCCTGTGATTTTCTCTGTGGAATAATCCATCATAGTAATTCTCCCAGCTCCAAATCAGTGCTTAATAAGGAAGCAAAAAGAGTGTCACTGTATGTGTACTGAACCAGGGAAAAGCTAGTGTATCCTAAATGAAAAAAACAGCTCATACCAACCTCATCTGAGAGTTGAAAAAATACATAAACACACCAAATCAACACTAACTGGTAATTCACTGAAAGCACTAACTGTAATTCAAAATCAAATGGCTTATTTCGCTTTGTTCTTAAATTTCTCTTGGACAGTGGCACAGAAAGCTATTAACATTTATGGGAGCAGTACACTGAGCAGCAATATAACTGTCAGTTGGTGTGACAGAGATGTCAATAGATTCCTACTCCTGTGATACCAGTGTTATCAGAAGATCTCTAAACAACTAAACAACAAGAAATTCTTGTTGGTTATTACTACCCTCTCTGAAAACTTCATCTTCACGAACCCAAACCATAGCTATAGTCAGAAAACATGAATTAGAAACCAACAGAATGATACAGCCATTGCTACATACCTTTACTACTAGGTAGATATCAGAAGACGGGTAAGTGATAGAAAATACTGCAGATCTTGCCTGACTAGATGAGTCAATGCAGAGGGTGTGAGATCGTAAGAATCCTTTGAACTGTTCTGAATTCAGGTCACAATGAAAATTTTCAGAGATCTTTAAAACCACAAAAACCAAAATTCCCATATAGTTATTTGTTATAATCCATTGCAAAGCAAAAGTGTATCAAAGGATAAAACATGAGAACATAAGAAGATAAGATACAAAAAGAGTTAAAAAAGCAGTAGCCAGAACTGCAAAATCAATATGGAAATGCAAGTTTGTACGCATGTAAAATTCCTGTTGATTTAAATGGATACAGGATTAGACCATTATTCCACAAAGTGCTGAGCACCCCTAAGCTTAATGGGCCCAGTGAAGTTGAGACCACTCAGCACCTCACAGCAGACTCAATATATTTCAGGACTTGGTCCTTAATTTTTCACAGTGAAACCAGTTTTGCAAAGAGGGGTTCTGTAAAGAGGAGATCATAAATAGCCACAGAACACATTTTTGTGCAACGTGCTCCATGTAAATTGAAGATCATCTGCTGCAAGCATTTCATACACGTGAATTCCAGATGAACAAGCACAACAGCAGATTTTTACCATACTTCCTATAAACCAGGGTAAATTGCCCAGTTTTGGCAACATACCATAAATTGTAACTTCAAAAGACAAGTCACAAAAGAATAATATGAAGTACAGAGCCAAATGTCCCAGCATTTTCAAATTTCAATGAAATTCAGCTGAAAAAAGAACAGACTGTTATTAGCCAGTACATTATTAATGTTTTGTTATTGTCCTTCCCTCTGCTCTGCCCTTACCTTTTTCCTTTCTTTTACATCATAGAGGGCTATGCATGCAAACAATGGTTCTATTTCTATATCAAATCTGTTGAGGAGAGAGACACAGAACATTAATACTTCATTCTTGTGACTGTGCTTATTCAAAAGTAAAGGCTCTATTTTAGCTGCTGGTTTCTTTATGAGGAAAGGAGAGACGGGCATGAGACACAAAGTTTTGATCCAGATCCCAGCTCTCCCAAACTTTGGGAGATCTGTGGGTCTGGGATTTTTTTAACCTTTAGAAAGACAAGGTACCTGGTTCTCTTGTCTGTTAAATCTGCTTTGCACTCAGATGGCATTTTCTGCCTGGTGAAGGATTCCTCCAGTGTGGGAGACTCCTCCTTCAGTGGCACATTGATTCCTAACCCACCCCAACTCCCAGTCTCTGGTGTAAGGCTGGAAGAAAGGGGGCATGGGCAGAGCATTCCTACACCCTGATGATCCCTGACTGCCACAACAGCTTTGGGGGCTGTTGGCAGCTGGACAGTTTACAGTGACTTTGAGGTTGCTGTCAACTAAGCATGCAGGACCGATTCTTGTTGGTCTGATGTTGTGGGAAGATGTGATTAAGTTGCATTTTCACCTAGGCTAATTAATCCCTATGGATATTAGTCACATCTCTGAAGATCTGGTTCATCTTCAAATAAGAGGGTCTGGGATGACGCAATCATGATTCTTGCCATGCTGAAATGGCATTTGGCAGGACTTTCACATTCACTATTTCTTGAAATTAACAATCATTTCTGAAGTAATGTCCTCTAGTAATATGTAGGTGCACACACAGATGACTTGCAGAGGAGCAGGAGAGAAATTGCTATCTGCTTGTACTTTCTCATGTTTTCAGAAAAACAATCATAGCCATGAATAACAAAAATTAGCACATTCCTGGCACAGATTGCTTCCCTATTTAAAAAAATCCAATAACACACACACACAAAGACCAATGAGTTTGCTCTTATTACATAGTTTGGGTGGTTTTTCCTCGCATTGTCTCCTTGACAGTCTGAACATTTCTTTAACCACAGATGGACAATTTTTTTACAAGTATCAGCCTAAGAAAGAACAAGGAATCCAAATGGACCTTTGACATTAAAGATGTCTTATAATGGGTGCTGGTGAAATATATTCCAACTGATATACAATGTGACAGGGCCGGGCCAGATGGCTATAGGAGAGTAATAGAAGGCAGATATATTAGCCCCAGGCTAAGTAGATCCCTTTTCCCTGGGTATGGTAACAGGGAAGGTTCCAGAACAATCAGGAACCTTCTGGAGACAATTAAGACAGGCTGATTAGAACACCTGCAGCCAATCAAGAACCTGCTAGAATCAATTAAGGCAGGCTAATCAGGGCACCTGGGTTTTTAAAAAAGGAGCTCACTTCAGTTTGTGGTGTGCGTATGAGGAGCTGGGAGCAAGAGGCACTAGGAGCTGAGAGGGAGAACGCGGACTGTTAGAGGACTGAGGTGTACAAGCATTATCAGACACCAGGAGGAAGGTCCTATGGTGAGGATAAAGAAGGGGTTGGGAGGAGGCCATGGGGAAGTAGCCCAGGGAATTGTAGCTGTCGCACAGCTGTTCCAGGAGGCACTCTAGACAGCTGCATTCCACAGGGCCCCGGGCTGGAACCCGGAGTAGAGGGCGGGCCCGGGTTCCCCCCAAATCCTCCCAACTCCTGGTCAGACACAGGAGTCGTCGACCTGGACTGTGGGTTCAGAAAAACGGCCAAGCTGAGGGCTGCCGTGAAGCTCCAAGGCGAGCAAATCCACCAATAAGCGCAAGACCCACCAAGGTAGAGCAGGAACTTTGTCACCACAAGTTTTCTACACCACAAAAGAATAAGCATGTGATGGTCACATGAATCCTGAGAGAAACAGAAAGACACTTACTTCAGTGTCTGCAGCTTCACCAAAATCCTGTTGCCCAGATGTTCCTTTGGGCAGTCGGGAACTGGTCGTATCTCCACTGCATCCTCCTATTATTAACCACATTATTAGGCACTTATTAATTACATATGGAACCCTTACTCAGTGTAACCAGACAATTACTATAAACAAACTGATTGCAATGTATTGCCTTAATTGAAGAGTGTTCCCCCTCACAAGGAGAAAAGTAAAAGCTGACATTTAATTTGGGGCTGGAACCCACTTCTATTCTGTGTTTGTACAGTGTCTAGTAAAATGGGGTCAAAAATAATAAATTTAAACAGATTTGGACTTTTGACCACAATGCCTGTATTTTCCACACAAACCATTTAAAATAAACGGGGCCACATGGTAGCATTCCCACCCTGATCCTAGCACAAAACACATCCAAACATCCTCTTCCATGGCTGTAAGAGAGTTGAAGACATTATCGTCACTGCAAAATAAGATGTGATTTTCAAATCAGGAGAGCTATCTCGATGCAAAATCCTAATGGAGACAAGGCACAAGTAGTTTTTAACCTAGATGAAGCTAATCAAGGTTGATACCTTTTTGCTCTGAAGACACAACCTAATCTTCAGTGGACTTTTTTTTAAACCTCCTGTTCACTGTTCACCTATTAATGGGAGGTACCTAACACATCTGTAAAGGGCTAGAGTGGACACACATTTGTGCCCCTAGAGTAAAGAATGTTTGTAGCCTTCTACACTGAGGTGAATTTCACTGGTCCTTAATGCTTCAGCTGGTATCACACGTACCCTATCCCATGTGGAAGTTAAGGGATGGGTGAATCAAATTTTGATTTAATTAATATGCTAAATACAGCCAAATATTTACTTACAGTCAGACCCCAACAGCCGTATACAAAATGTCGTCCGAATCTCAGCCCATAGCTCATCCCTAGGGAAAGTGCCCCCTCTGAAGAAGGAGCAGACACTGTAACTGTGTAGCCAGAGAGGCCTGTGGAGCTTCCTTGGATCAGCAGACGGAGAGGCCATTACCTTCTGCAGGGGGCTCTCATTCCCATATTTATTAGTGTCAGAAGAAACTAATACACTTTTTAAGATTTTCTATCTAAAAATGTGAGACTCAAACGCACACGTTGAAAGTTCTCAGAGCTCACCTCGTCCGTGGCTGGGTAGAGGGCAAAGAGCTCGGCATGCCTATTGGCTCGCCGTGCTTCTTCGTTCTGCCTTTCAAAGTCCTCCACACTAACATGCTGCAGCAGATTTTCCAGCCGTGGATCGGGCTGCAGGGTGCGAGGATTAAAGTCACACGATGTCAGGGTGGTTTGTCCGGTCTCATCACAGAGTACATTTAAGGGCCTGGGATCTGCCTGTTGGAGAGAGACACAAGACTGAAATCTCTAACAAAAAAGGATAACTTGGACACTGGAGCAACTCAGAGCTTGTTTTTACTTGGGGTTATCCTCTTTCAAATATTTCCTCAAACTCACCCATGCTGCTAGGCCTATATCACATTTGGTGATAGGTAGGCAGACAGCGTGCTATCCATGGCTGATGACATGACTTGGTCCTCTCTGTTTCCTTGTACTCTGCACTTGCTGTCTCTCATAATTGGCTTAGATTATAAACTCTTTGGGGAAGGGGCAGTGATTTTGTTATGTGTTTGTACAGTGCCGAACACAACAGGGCCTCAATTCTTGACGGGGACCTCTAGGTACTACCACAAATAATAGATAATAATACATTAAAGTTACTTCGTAAAATTGATCTATTATGCATTACTGAAGACTTTTAGACCACTTTGTATCCTTTAGATTTCTTTGCACTGTGGCTGGGAGTTACAGTGTGAGATTGGAGCTATACCGGGTATGGTGACACTAGTACTCATGAGCTGGCACTACTGTTTAAAGGACCCCAAGTAAAAACTCCTGTTGTGTAGTTGGGTTTGCCGCTAGAGTTGGGATAGTGGTGAAGAAGCCAGGCTGCGTGCCTCTTCTTCTCCAGTCCTGCTTCTGGAGGGGAGTTGGGAGGATTGGGCCATGAGTTACCTTCCTCATTGGTCCCAAAGTTCAAGAGAGGGGGTAATGGGATAGGAGTTGCCTCAGTCCTCAGTCCCACTGCTAGGAATGGAGGGGAAGATCCAGCTGCAGTTTACCTCTCCCTCCAGTCCCACTCAAAAGTTTGGAAGTGTGAGGGAAGTCAGCTCATGAGTTGCTGAGACTATATTGGACCCAAAAGACTAGTGATCTAGGCAGTTCCTTGTTTAACTTGACTCTGTGCTCAAGAAGGATGACAGGATGGTAAAAAATGGTGGAAGACAGTTCTCTGTGCTCACTTTTGAAAACAGAAAGGAATCAGGTAATTGCACAGGTGAGAACAACAACAGTAATATGGTTTGTATTCCATAACTTCAACTACACCGGTCCAGATTTATCCCAGGTCAATGTCAGCGGCTGCTCAGGACCTTGGCGGAAGCCACCTCTGCAACATAATGTCTCCAAGGAGGGGGGCAACTAAAGAACTAAATCCTTCCCTTCTCCATCACCCTAGCTGGAGGCCAGCCCAGTCCAAAATGTGACAGTGTTGGCTGTGCATTGAGTGCTGTCAAGGGAAACAGAGAAGCAGTACATGTCATCCTCCTCCACCCGCGGGGCCTGCTTGTATTGAAGACAGTGGCAAAACTTCTACTGTTTTCAGTGGTGCAAGATCAAGCTCCAAAGCTGCATGTGTATGCATACACTGGGGCTGAAAACTCGAGGGGACACTGGCAGATGCAACACTGCCTGCCCTCTATTGAGGTCAACACCCCTGGAGGTGCAGTGGGCCAGGCTGGTGCCCAGAAGTGTCTTTGCTCATTAATGCTATGAGCCTGCCTTAACATACTTGCACTCTAGCAGTGGTTACAGAACTTCGCCTTGAAGGCACACATGCATAAATAATGTGCATGTCAGCGTTATACTGCAAAACATAATCAAAGCATAACATAAAAATAACTGTATGATTAGGGAGCCTCCTTTAAAGGAAGGCAGGATATTTGAGAATCTAATTTAAATAGACGAAGCACAATACCTGATAGCTGGCATCATTGCAATCCAATGTTTCCGATTCGAACGTTTGTTTTTGAAGGGTCTTATGAAAATCCTTTCGAGATCCCTTTTTTTTAAAGGTGCAAGTTTCTGAATTTCCTTGGTTTCTTTAAATAACACAAGCCGGCCAGTCAGGATGGCGGGAGAGTTAATGAAAATAAAATAAACAAAGTAAGCAAATAAAAAAGGTTCCATGTGAAGTATTATTGCACAAGGAGGGCAGTGTGGCACTGTTTTAATGGGCTAAAGAATGCAATGTTTATTTGGGGTACCACTCTGTTTGCAGGCTCTTTTCATAATACAGTATTTTTTAAAAGGATCATTCGTTTATATCACAATTTGCGGAGAAAGGAGCGCCGCAACTCAACTCTTACACAGTGCAGTTAACAGAAGAGCTTGATGTGGGCACAGTTCCTACGACTGGCTCCTCAAAGGCTCCAGCTCCTACAGGGATTGATTTGTCCAGAGTCCTGATTAGGAACATTTGCATTCTAGCTGGTACCCTGCTGGTGCAGTTACATTACAGGGAACACACTAGAAACTGGTCTCTTCTGAACTGCTGTTATGGTACCTCAGCTTCAATTTGCCGCGCCAGAAGACACATCTAAGGCTAACCAGCACAAGTAGCCAGCACTCCTTAGCCTCTTCAAACTGTGCACTTGTACAGTGTAAACAATAAAATGCAATACAGACTAAAGAATATTAATAGATTCCATTTCAAAATACAGGCTGTCTGTTAAACAGGGTAGCAAATGTACCGTTAACTCTGATTTTTGAAAAGCCAGATAAAAGCAGAGAGGAAAAATACCTAGCATGTGGTAGTACCTCCAATAACCAAAAAATAATTTCATAAACTGTGATTATTTAGTATTAAAACCATCAAAACTTGGCATGGAAGAAAAGTCTGTATAAGAAATCCTATCTGTAAATTTTATCAACAAAATATGACTTTAATGACCATAATGGTCAAGTGCAGAAGAGGCAAAACAAAGAAATGTATTAGTGGATGTGTTGGAATGTGTACTTTAAATAAGAAACCACTACTACGTGTCAAGCAGATCCTAGGATACAGCATGTGCTGACATAATCCATACTACAGTATAGTAGAGTGCAATCATTTGTAAATCCAGCAAACCCCAATGACAAGAGTGTTTTACAGTAAAGATTCCAACATGACATCTCACAATAGTGACAAGGCAGCGGTTCAGCGTATTATTATAGAAGACTGCAGTATCCTCAGGGCCATACGGGTAGTATTTTGGGTGACCAGATGACAAGAACAAAATATTGGGACACGTGGAGGGGAGGGGGCAGCCACAGGCTCACCTCCCCTCCTCCCTCCCCCCCCCAAAACCGGCTCTAGGTTTTTTGCCATCCCAAGCAAAAAAAAAGCAGGAGTGCTGCCGAAGCAAAATATCAGGACAAATGGCGTCCCGACCGTACATCGGTCGGGATGCGGGACAAACAACTAATTATGAGACAGTCCCAATTTTATCAGGACATCTGGTCACCCTAGTAGTATTGGATGCAGCCCACATAACACATCGTGGGCTGATATGCGGCCCACAATCGTAACTAGGTTGAGTACCACTGGCGTAGATGTTTACATTAGTTTAAGTTAGGTACTCTATAAGCAGCTGAGGTGTGTGACATGCCACTTATAATGCATGCTGTTGGAATTCATACAATTTTATCTAGGTTCTTCTGCCATGATCATCACTGTAGTGACAAAAGTACAGCTGGGAGTGAGCCTCCCAGCCTGGACAGACAGACCTGTGCTAGTGGGGCTTGTGCTAGCATGCTAAAAATAGCTGTGTGGACATTGTGGCACCAGCCCAATCCTGCCCTGTCCCCTGAGCCCAAGCTCAGATGGCCGTGTGTCTCCAAGCTCTCTCGTTACTGGAACCCTGTGTGCTGCAAATTGATATGGCAAATGCAGTTACGGGAATGGTCTTGCGTACTGACCTTTACAAGGCACATTTAGTACTATTTTGGGGTTTAAATCAGACCATTAGGTCTGCTTGATCTAACCTAGTATTTTTGTCTTGGTTTCATCTGCATAGCCCACATTAAAATTTATAGGAATCATGAGTTACAGTCCCACACATCTCAATGAAAATATTATTCTAACTGCCTCAACAAGGTTAAGATATGCCATAGAAATGAATTCAGGACTTACAATGACATTGCTGAAATGATGGCACCTCTTGTTATTTTATTTTTAAAAGCTATCTCACAGGTGTGAGAACCAGCATGCATGCCAGATCTAGGACAGTGTGTTGTCTTGCAGTAAATAATACGGAAGCTGGAACTGTGCTTAGTTTAATGATGGACTGAAAATCATAGAATACCACGGTTGGAAGAGGTATTCCTCAGGAGGTCATCTAGTCCAGCCCCCTGCTCAAAGCAGGATGAATCCCCAATTTTTGCCCCAGATCCCAAATGGCCCCCTCAAGGATTGAACTCACAACCCGGGGTTTAGCAGGCCAAAGCTCAAACCACTGAGCTATCCCTCCCCCCTCACTGAGCTATCCCTCCCCCAAAATGGCCGCACACTCATAAAGAAGTCCATGACCAAAATCCAAGAGACCTCTTCAGTTCACAACAGTTCACAAGTTCCATAGCACAACTCTACTACATTGTATTGGTTGGTCTGTTTGATTTTAAAAGTACAATTTATTCAAATAGTTATTATACATTACAATTCCCCTTTAATTCTGAAGGGGTATTTAGTAACTTTCAGAGCGGTAAGAATGAGATCTTTATTGAGGATACTGAGAGGCCAATATTCCTTGCTGAAAGACCTGCACTGAAGAGCAGCCTGGCCCCAGCATGCACAGCAAACTGGGTACCTCGTGAGTCCTGACCCTCTTCCTCCAGCGCCACTCATTAGCCTACAAAGATGATCTCTCAATACTATGCATAGATAAATGTGTTGGTCCTAACACACATGCTGCTTTGTTTGTTTGTGATTGTTTTAAATGGAGCTCCCTTACATTTTATTTAATGTAGCACACCCAATGCATTCTGTGTTTGATATGGTAAAAGACATGCACAGTCTCATTTACCCTCAACTTGCTCACTCAGTGGCCTTTTGGTGTGGAAAACAAGCAGAAATGTCTAACAATGGCATTGCTGGCATACTGCAAACTAACTGTCAGAAAGGAACAGTAAGGACTACTGCTCTCCCAGATTCACTTCCCAGATTAAATATCACAATCTTGACAAGCAAAAGGATCTCTGGGTGAAGTGCATACAAAGAGGTAGGATGGAAGGCAAAAGGGAGCATAAAATGATGAAGTGCTGCAGATCGGAAGAGTAAAACCACAGGAAGTTTGAACCCTAACTCTGCGGGCAACAAGTTCCATAGCACAACTCCATATTGTGAGGAAGGCTGCTGTGGTGCTATTTATTCCCTGCTGCTGCTGGCAATTGAGCCAAATACTACGGCAATGTCATGGCTTAACATTGTTCAAGAGAGAAATTAGGAATAAGGAAGTAGATATCATGAAACAGGCTTAGTGATTTAAACAGAAATGCAATGAGTTCAGAGCTCTGTTGAATAATTTTAACAGTAAAGTCTTCTACATTCAGCATGATATTCATCAGGTATCCAAGTGACATTTTAAGTGCCATATCAGGAATGCATACATTTTGATATGTTCCGTACTAACATTTTATAGCCAGTCTCCTTCTCTCAGTTAAAATATTCTGATTTGCTCAGCTTCCTTTCCATAACCTTTCCAAAGCAACAGCTAAGCACCTTAATGCCTTGATGCCTTGCATAAGTGATAATAAGTAATTATGGATCAGGAAGACACTTTTTTTGCCCTTATATTTGGAGAGTAACTGAATTATATGCACCAATGTGTTTGAATTATAATTGTTTACCCGTTCACTGAGAATGTAAAATGAAGTCATAAAAGAGAAGGCACCATTCCTTGACATCCCTGCTCTCCTTGAGTGTGACCTTATTCTAGAATTGCCTTAATCACCCAGGAGGAAAGACAGGAACTCTAAGCTGTTTTATTTTAAAGTCCCTAACATTCAAAAAGAGGTTTTATTGTTCCTGGAGGTAAAGCAAGAAACCACCTAAACCTCAGCAAACAGTTTTAATTATTCAAGTGCTTAACTTTCTTGTCAACCACTGAACATACCAGAAATTACTTTTTTTCCTCCTGCTTCTCCAAAAATTTTCATGGAAAATACTCACTTTGAAAAGTTTTTCTAATACCACCACATGACGGCAGTTAACATTGACAAAGCGACAAGCCCTGTTTTCAGTGAACAGCCCAAACTACTGGCCTAGAAGAAGACACTCCCGCTCTAAGAAGTAAAAGCAGAGCCTTCCCAACTCCTACAGCAGCCTCTGGGCTGAACAGCGCCCCCAGCCATCATCACACTCCCAGTCAATGACAGCAGTTATGGATCTACCAGCTATCCAGTCACGGATGGTGGCCAGGATTCAATAACATGCAAGAAACCTCCAGTGGACAATTATAGAAAAACTTGCAGTGGGAAGCGTCAGAAATAAGTGGTTGTCTTATGTCCTGAAGAATGAGGGTCGTACATTACAAAACAATTATTCTGCCTAATGGAACTTGGGATACTACCCCTATAAATGTCTAACCCTTTTTTGGAGTTTTGTAGTGTTTCAATGAAGACCCTCTAAGCCAATAGGAGAGAGTTCTCCCATCGGCTTAGTTACTGAGAGGTGGTAGCTATGTCAATGGGAGTATCCGCCGGTCAATGTAGTGCTGTCTACACCAGGGGTTAGGTCAGTATAACTATGTTATGTCAGGGGTGTGGATTTTTACACCCCTGAGTGATGCAGTTATACTCAGATAGGTCTGTAGTGCAGACCAGAGCAACTCCATTTTTCCTCCCTGATTGAATCCTGATCTGACAATTTCTGCTGCCTATTCTACATCTCTTTCTCTTCTTGAACCCCCACTCCACCCTCTTGTCTCTCTCCGCAGGAACTTTCCAATTTGTTTTTAGGTGAAAGTTGACAAATGACATCAGCTTCCTCATTAATCCACATCTCTGAAGGGTGTTTTTCTGCCACGCCTCTATCTGCTCCCTAGATCTTCTGACCTTCTTCCATTCCTTTCAGCTGTACACCACCACTCCCTGCAGCTTCCAGTTGAGAGGAAAAGTGGGTGTGCAGAGGGCTCCTCAGCCCTCCATTTCAGCAGTTCTCAAACTGTGGGTTGGGACCCCAAAGTGGGTCACAATCCCATTTTAAGGGGTCACCAGAGCTGGCATTAGACTTACTGGGGTCTGGGGCTGGAGCCGAAGCCCAGGCCCCACCGCCTGGGGCGAAAGCCAAAGTCTGAGCCCCACGACCTGTGGCCAAAGTTCAAGGGCTTCAGTCCTGGGCAGTGGGGCTCAAGTTACAAGCCTTCCCACCTGGGTTTGAAGCCCATGGACTTTGGCTTTGGTCCCCCCTGCCTGGGGCAGCATGGCTCGGGTGGGCTCAAGTTTTGGTCCCTCCTCCTGGTGTCATGCAGTAATTTTTGTTGTCAGAAGGGGGTCGCAGTGCAATGAAGTTTGAGAACCCCTGCTCTATTTATTGGCCCCAAGGAACTGTGGTTGGCCAGGCACAAATTAGAGCAGCCTTTGAGTAGCATACATCTCAACTCATTCTCAGCTCAGTATTGAGGCAACCATGTACCCATGTATATATACATATTATATATATTCAGCAGAAATATATACACATGCAAAATACTTTTGTACATCTGAGGATTTCAAAGCACTTAATAAATATTAAGTAAGCCTTATAATGCCCTTCCAAATGGAGTATTATTACTATCTTTTTACAGATTGACCAATGCATAGTTTAAATAACCTATTCAAGGTCACAGCAAGATAGTAGCAAAATCAGGAACAGAACAGAACCTATATTCCCTGGCTCCCAATTCTTACTTTGATTCCTCAAATATTTTGATGCAACTGTTCACAAAAAACACGTGTGCATAATTCCCTTTACCCGGATGACCAAGATAATAAAACATACCATAAGCCTGAGTATGTGTGTGTATAGGAAACAGTATTTGTATGACTTCATTTACATCTATATGTACATAATTCATCAGAGCATTTTGTAATATTCTGTATATGCTGTTGTCTGTCTCTATTATTTTACTGCTTACTACATTTGTGTACACAGACAAATTTTACAAGGTAGTCCCTTTATAGATTAAATGAGGCATAAACTTGCAGGGCACTTACCAAAAAAGAATTTGTAAAGGGAGTCACAGTTAGAGAGCATCCATGCTCTGTGTAGTGTAGATATTCAGAGTGAAATGCACTGCTAGCTTATCATTAGTGACTCTAGGGTTGCCAGGTGTCCGGTTTTTGACCAGAACGCCCAGTTGAAAAGGGACCCTGGCAGCTCCAGTCAGCACTGCTGACCAGGTCGTTAAAAGTCCGGTTGGCGCTGCAGGCAGGCTCCCTGCCTGGCTCCGCGCAACTCCCGGAAAGCTGTCAGCATGTCCCTCTGGGACATGTCTCTCGACTGTGCTGGGAGCCCCTTGCGGGCTTGCTGTCAACGTGGGGAGTCCCTTCAGGCACACTGTCAGTGCTGCCCTAACTCTAACCCTGCCCTTAATTTCCTGCAACTGTGAAAATTCAGATCAATAAAAATTCGGGGGCGGGGGGATGCTTAAAACCTGTAGTTTTATGCAACTGAGAAAATTCAAACCCATAAACGTAATTTTAAAATGCTGGAAAATAAAAAAAAAATTGAAATTACAAAAAAAAAAAAATGGAATTCAGCCAAGCCTAACCATATGATCTGATTAATTTATCAATTGCCAAAAAGGGAGTTGCTAACAAACAATGCACTTCAGCCTGGACACCCACAGAATCCCTTTAACGTTTTTTAAAATACTCCTCAAAATAGCTAATGGAAGCTGAAGCATTTAGCAACTCTCAAGCCCTTGCTAATGGGGCTCTTAATAGGTACGTCACTGACTCTGCACCTTGAATTACACTGACCAATATAAACTGAGGGAATAGCTTTGCAACTGCTCAAAGTATTATCTGAAACAAGGTAGCTGACTCTGACAGTATGCTAACAATCATATGACTACAGTCAATTCTCATGGGAGAGACAGTGACACAGAACTCATGCTTAGGATACTGGCGTTGTGTTTCTCTTTCAAGTCTCCAGTGGAAATCAGTTTATCTCAAAATTCTAAGTAGAGGTTAAAGAAATGACACTCTCAGCACAATTTCAATCCACATTTTGCTTCCACTTATTTTGATAATATCAAATAAGTTAAAGTACAAAACAGTTCACTAACCACTTTATTGCTGAAGGAGGTAAATCCAGCAAACCTACTTGACTAATACTACTCTTGAACGAACTGCGCTTGGTATGTCCTGATGATTATTGGACACACTCCACAAGAAACTGTTTCCAGTGCATAGGCATGTTCTGGCAGCAGTGGAAGTCTACCCATAAATGATATTTCTGGCTTTGACATTCAATCTGTTATCTGACAAGAGATTCTGAAATAATCTTTGAAACCTGGCTCTCTGTCGAAACCGACAAAGGTGACAGAGCTTTATAAATTAAACCAGCAGGACAGATTTAATTCTTTCTCCATCTCTCCGCAAATCTTCAGAGACACAGGTTCAATAGCATTTAAAACGTTTTAAAAATACAGACTCTAAAAAGCTCTATTGCCTACAAAAGCCTTTAAACTAAGGGTATGGCACCATGGCAATCACAGAATTTGATTGCAGCTCATGTAGACGTACCTGGACAGTCTAGCTAGCTCACATACCAGAGCAGTGAAGCTGTGACAGCACCAGCTTCCAAACAGGCTGTACAAGCATGGCGGGAACCCTGGTAATTACTTGGGCAGCTAGTAAACATTAAAGCCATGCCCTTGCAGCTTGACTGCTCCAGTCCAGTACCCAATCAGCTACATGTTTAGATATCTCCACACGAGTTGCAATCAGAGCCTGTGATTAGCTGTCTTATATAAACACTTAAGTTTGTGTTTATACCTTTGAACTCAATGGAAATACACATTTTTACTTCCTTATCCCATCTTATTTATAATGATAAAAATGACATTTATCTAGAGATCTTTACCCTGACAGATCCCAAAGCACTTCACAAACTTAAATAACATGTAAACTCTGAACAGGGATTCCCTTCATCCACCAGTGAATTACAAATATCCTGGGGATGACACAGAAAAACGGTCTAACAGCACACAGCAACACCACATACAGTTTAGGACAGGAAATGAAGAGTACCTTATCATATTTAGAAGGAAGACAGAATTTAAGTAGAGAGAATGTTATTAGTCAGTTTGGGATTTGGTCAGGATTTTGTGAATGGTGCCATGGGAATTTTAATGACCACAAGTGATCAGGACCTCCGTTTCACATCTCCTCCCAAAAGTGGAGTATGCGAATCTATTTAAATAGAGTCACATGGCTATTGTGTAGCAATTAAAAATGAGTAGTATAAAAATACACTTTTGATATTGCACAGAAATCATTCATCACTTAATATGAAATACTTCCCTCTGGATTTATTGTTCTTCTATCAAAAAATGAAGCAACAGCAAGAATTTTTAACTATAGTGCATCTGCCCAAACAAAACAAAACAATTTAAAAATCGCACTGAAAATGCACTATTACCTTCAGCTATTCAAAATTCTCTTTTGTGGGATTAGTTATAACAACACATATTATGTTAAAATACAGAAAGGTATTTGCTGTTTTATTTGCAAATATGTAACTTACTTTCGATTCACAATCAGCCACTCCCGAATATATGTCTGAACACAATCCCTGACATGTGGATCCAATTCAACACTGTGAAAGATAATAAAAAATACATGTTAATACTTTAAAAACATTGTCATGTCTGAGAAGTGGAAGATTGATCTGTACTACATGCGTTATCTTGCTGGAATATTTGCTACTGTTCTGGTTTTAACAGAATTAACTACTTACCACTCAAGGTAGCTCACGAATACAAGACTAATGCAACATTTTATGGCAACCATAAAATACTGCAAAACAAAAGAAAGTGTCCAGGCATGAACGCAAGGTCTCAGACAGGATCATAGTCAGAGCAGCGAGCCCCTCCTGTCCCTCATGCCACTGCAGCTCCATGGCTATTTTTAGCAGGTTAGCTCGATTAGCACTAATGCAGGTATGTCTCCTTACGCCGAAAATTACACGTTACAGCTCCAGTGAAAACATACCCTAAATTAGCAAACAATAAATTTCCTGTAACTGGTACAGCATTTTTTGTTGTTTGGTTTTGATTTTGTAGTGTAGGTAAGATCCTTTCAATTGGTTTGGCTGGTGATCTGTCCTCCCTGCTCTCTCTACAGGACACCTCAGAGTGTACTGCCTCATGTGCTACTGTGTGTGCGTGTTCTCCAGGCCCTCTACCTCTTGCTCAGGCACTGGGGGACAGCTATGAAGATTTTCTCAAGGTACAGATACTACCATGGTAGATGTGAACATCCAAACATGGCTGGGGTTATGTTAAAAGCCGCTGTGTGCACATAAATCCACAATGGCTGTTGAAGCTGGTTAGCTGAACTTGTCTCAAGCTAGTTACTATTGTCCCTGTACTGGAGACAGGGTCTATAAGGACTTTACCCAGCATGAATCTATACATTCTTCCAGTGAAAAGAGAACACTGCTACTCTTCACTAACACTGGGGCCTACTATCTAAAACAAATAAAATAAAAATGGTTTTTTTATTTTGCTACAGAATGAAACAGAGTAATATTTTTAATCATCTATCTAAGCAGGAGCTCCAAACATCAGAGTGTTAATGGCTTCTAATCTGTCCCAGAAAAAAAGAGTTTATTATTATAAGTCACCACAATCTTTATGTTATTATATGAATTATTTTATATAAAATGATTTTTAAACAAAAAGCACCCTCTGTGCAAAATTTTATTGACTATTCCAGGATTTATATGATGGAAGAAGCACTGGAAGTATTCTTTGACACATTTTTAAGCACTCTTTTTCATGTAATTCATTATGTGCTGCAAAACTAGATATTTCTTTCTCCATGTGAAAACCAAAAGGAAGGAAAAATTATCCACAATGAGGGGAAAAATAGGAAGAAAATACTTATATTTAAGTTCATGATTACTAAATGTAGAGCAACTGCATAAGAAAATGTTTAACTTGGATCAATCATATGTGATTTTGAGCACATGGTCTACATTTTAAAAGATGGCTTGGCTGAGTGATTTCTAACGAAGTAACAAACAAGGCCAAATACTACTCTTGAGCCATATCCATAGAACTTCCACTGACACGAACAGCAGCTGTGCACTTGGATCAAAAGCAGCATATGGCCCTTTATGCTTGGATTTAATTGCCATCTCGATGTATAATACTAGGATATCATACAAAATCTATGTTAAATAATTAGCGTGGATATGACTTAACCCAACAAAAGCAGATGAGGTTGAAAATCCATCCTTAGCTTGCCCAAGTCTGACTATTATTGAAGGTACTGCTGTAGAACATTTAAGAGTTCTCTCATGATTTGTGGGCACTTATACATACCAGGACAATTCTGATCTTAGGGACACCTATGCAACTCCAGATTTTTTCCATTTTTTGACAGGAGTTGCACAAGTTTAAATGAGGACAGAATTTGACCCATGGGGTCAGATTCTCAGTTGTGTTCTGGCCCCTTTGAACTTCCTGAGCGGTGCACAAGGCCAGAAAGCAACTAGATCTCCCCCGCTGTAAAATTTCTGGAATAAACTAAACATAGAATTTCTTCCACAATTGAATTTTTGTGCTTTTCACTCAGGCACAACACAATGAACTGGTTTTGCATTGTTAGCTTTCTGTGAAACAGGGGAGATCTGTAGTGAAACGTTGCCGACTTCAAATTTAACTAGATGTGACTGCTTGCACACCAAAATTCAACTGGTATGGTTCCATCTGTCTGTCACACACTTGTATTTATAGTGAAACAACCCAACATTATACCAATTTGCAGAAGAACAGTTTTGCACACCTATTCCAACTCATAATTAGAGTTGACCCATGACACAGTTAGCTTTTGACTCTTCTAAAACCTGTTAAAAAAATTCTCCAAGGCATCATTTTTTCTAGTTCAAAACACTCTACTGCTCATAGTTTTAGTCTTTCTCTCTAGCTGTCTTAGGTATTTCCAAGATGCCCATCATCTGTATGGGAGTACCACTAACAATATTTAGTACTTATTCAATATTTAATCTGATTCAAAGCCCATTAAAGTCAATGGAAAGACTCCTGATGGTTTCATTGGGTATCAGTTCAGGTCCATTGTGCTTTACATGGTTAAAGTTATTTCCAGAGATTACCAAATTTACCCTCACAAAACACCTGTGTGGTAGATAGCTATGTAAATATTATTATCCCCATGTTACTGACAGTGAAAATGAAAGAGGGGGGCTTAGTGACTTGCCCAAGGTCACATAGCAAGTCAGTGGCCGAGCAAGAAACAGAACCCAGTTCTATGCTTAGTCCATGGTGCTTCATCCCTATATGACCACAAATGCCACCCACTCCCAACAAGTGGAGGAACTTGATGGCAGCAGCAAAGGGGGACAGCCCCAGGAACAAAGGAGGAAGACACTTGCTGAGGGCACCAGGTACCTCCCCACTCCTTTGGAGTCTCTGGCACACATTGGTCGGTTGAGAGGAAAGGGATTCTGATTGGCCTGCATCTCCCAGCTCCAGGATTGAATCTGGAGCACGGAACACACGGTGCCTGATTCCAGCAGTTTAAAGTTCATCCCTATATGACCACAAGGTGCTCAGAGACGCAGACAGATTAACGAATGCCAAGCCACTCAGATGCCCAGCTGCAGCTGTTCTTTTGGTCTGTTCTTCTTTTGTCTCTCTAATCAATTTGGTTGTGATCAAATAGTTTAGACACCAACAAAGAAATTGTGTTTTTTCTAAATTTCACATTTAGATTCTTAATACACCTTAACAACAAAAGCAAGCTACATTAAGAATTAACGGTGTGCCCTTTCCTATACACCCTCCATTAGACTTAAAAGAAATAGAATGGAAGTGTGTGTACTGCTTCATTTTTTTTTTAACTGTGGTCATTATCGGCCCTTTAGAAGAAAACTGGATCTCTTTTGTTTATCTCTGAATCTGAAATATCGGAAAGGAGAGGAGCAGAGATGGGCCCAACTAGAACTCTGAATCCAAACATGCCCTGAACTTTGGGGCTGGTTTTGATCCAGATTCAAAACACAAAAAGGGCCAATTTTACCTATAAGAAAGAGAAATTAAGCTCTGGCCCGTTCCTTCCCCCATGGTCTACACTCATTGTTGCTGTCTTTTTGAAGGAGAACCCACAGACCTCAACACCCTTACAGGCTGTATAGGGGACTACCAGCTGCACTTTCCCACACTGCCTTTTGCAGGGGATGGCTGCCAGGTAACCCCTGCCGCGACTTGTCCTGGAGCTGCCAACAATTCCTATCAAGCCAGCATGGAATAAGCTCCTTCTTAGAACTGTTCTTGGATTTTTTTAAAACATCAGCAATTATGACTGTCCCCACACAGCCGAGCCCTATGTCACACATGGGCCAGCCAGGATACAATCTGCTCCCTCACAATTCTAGCAAGTGGCATTATTAGATCTCCCTCGAGTCCTTGCATAGTTGCTAAATCCTATACATTTTGGGCAAGCACTCCGGCTCCAAAACACTTAGTCTGGCCTGAGCTTCCAGTATACCTACTGCTGCAGCAGGAATGGGACCTTTGCTACCAATGCAGCTACGCCAATGGCAGCCATAAAAATAAAATGATTTATTTTAATGACTCAGGATCAAATTCTGCACAGATTTACTGGACCAGAACCAATGTCTGCAGGGTGACCACCATTTCTGCACTGCCAGCTGGCAGCCAAGACAAAGCTATGACCAATGCTCTGTAATCCCTGGGAGACTAGGCACCACAGGCAATGCCACCCACAGAAGATTTGATTGGCAGCACCCCCATTACCGCTGATTGGTTCAGATCCACTATTGAAGCATGGAGGGCAGTCTGTACAACAAGGCAGATCCCTGGCCTGCTACTGAGACAGAGCCTGCCTTATTCCAGCTTTGGACCCAGATATACTTCTGCCTTCCCTGTCTGCAGGTACATGGTTCTGGGACCCATGGCTGAGGCATCCAGTTTCTGACCCTTGGATTTGTGTCCTGACTCCTGCTCTGACTTCTAGGACTGACTGCATGCATCCCACTTCCTGACACCTACCCGCTGTGCCACACCTGTAGGACTTGCATGATACAGACTGTAGATGAGTGTAGAATTTGTCACTAGCTGCTTGATTCTTCAGCCCTTATATGCATGTAAATACCCCCTTACTCTCAACAGGAGTAATACACACATAAGGGCTCCAGAAGGGGGCCCTAAGTCTTCTGGCTTTTTTTAGAGCAGAGCTACCCTAAATAGCTTAAACATATTTCTGCAATTCTGCTGCCACAGTGGCAGTGCTTGGCAAATTGGTACCTGATCCAAAGGCACTGGAAAAATTCCCCTGGATTTTAGTGGACTATTGTTCAGACCCTTGGAGTGATTGCCCCAAAAATTCTATGCGGTGGGGAGAGATCGGCAGCAGGCAGGCACGGGAGGAACACATGGACAGGAGAACAGTTCAGGGGAACAAGTTTAGGCTGAAAGTGGCTCTCACATTTAGGCTCTCTTAGAGAGCTCTAGCCTCATGCAGTGGCAGCTGCATCTGCTCAGGCAATTATGCAAGAAGTGTGTGTGCTGTAGGGGTGTGGGAGCGGAATCAGGCATTTTCTACTATGAGTTTAATTAAATAAACCAAGCTTCAAAACCACTGTTTTAAAGGGATACTGTCTTATTAAATACCTTGGTTAAAAACTCTATAACTTGTGGATCATGAGCTGGATGGTGAAGAGGCCTTGCAGTCCCATCATGTGCATTTATTGGAGAAAATTACAGTCTCAGAAACAAATCCCTCTTCCATCAATTAGATTACAATAGTCATCCATGTTGCAGAAACATTTTCATAGGCTCCCAATTCCGCAAGCTACTTACCTAACTTCAATATGTGAGCACCACTATTGAAATCAATGGGACTGTTCCTTGCTTAATGTTAGGAAAGTGAATAAGTGCCTTGCTGAATTGGAAACATATGAATCTGCACACATCCTTTTCAATACCTTTTTAATCACACACTATTCCAGATAAGCTCTCCTTACCCTTCTTCAGGCAAGGAAGGCTGCAAAGTCCTGCATTCTTTTGGAGTAAAGACAATGTCCAAATCATCTTCGGGAAAGTCACCAAGTTCTTGCACAGTTTCTGAGTCTAAGTTGTTCAGCTGTGTCATCAGGAAACCTTCAAAATCCACTGGTTCCACTGCGTCATAAAACGGAGGCTGGAGAGAATAGAAATAAATAGCTGTCTTATAGAAATGTGGGCTTTTAAAAGAAATAACTCAAGCTTATTGCCCCTACTAAACCTAGAAAGCATGTCTCTATTCCTTTATGGTGTGCAAGTAAAATTCTTCAAAGAATAAAATGGTTAGTGAAGGATCGGTCTAAAAATGGAAGGCGCAGAAGAGGAAAAAGTTAATTAATTAGAAAATAAACACAACATACTAAGTTTAGGCCCAGATCTGCAGCTCCTCTTCATTCAGAACTTTCACTGACTGGTGGAAGTGAGGGCTGGTTCAAGCACATCTGGGGCCCCCTACAGGCCCATTCAGTTGGACCACTACTCCATGTAATCATTCAGTCTCCCAGCCCAGGCTGATCATTATAGTTGTGAGAAAGGGGGCAGAAGCAGAGATAGATAGGAATGGAGAGGGGCCGATGAGGAGACCCAGAGGCAGGGTCAGGAAGCAGACAGCATGCAGGCAGCAGTCAAAGGGCACCTAACATCCTCAGTAAAAGGCAACAATATCCAGGCCACGATGGCTGAGTCCCTGAAGCAGGAGCAGAAGCTAAGGCACGTCTGAAGACCCTGACACCCAGCCCAAACAATCCAGGCCGAAATCATCAAAATGGCACACTATTTGGATTCCTGTCTGAAATACTTTGATCCTGATTGTCAGAAGTGCTGAGCACTCAACTCCAAATTAAGTCCATCGGACCTCCAATAAGATTACCATCCAAAATATAAGCACAGGGTTGTTTTCCCACCTCTCCCTAGAACAGATGACTTTTATTTTTATGATATTTTCCTACTGTCACCACAGTAAATCTTTAGAAACACCTGGAACAGCTGTCTCCATCATCAGAAACCTCAAGCATCTGCCACTTCTGCAGTATATTATGCTGCAACTTAATAAAGCCAAAGGATGTTTAGTCACGCCTAATTAGCCATTCTGAGGTGGTACATCCTCTTCAGAACAAAGTTTCAAAACATGTGAACTCTTCCAATGGCACACACTATCAACTGGCTTGTTCTTTTTACTTGCATAGTCACAACAATAGTGACTGAATTTCCTACTGCAGAATGGAAAAGAGACTATGAAACAGCATCTTAGAACAACTTCACTTAGAATGATATATAACTTTATTTTATATAAATGTACAAGTTATTGCAAATGTAGAGGGTACTGCTATTTCTTTTTCCTTACTGTGTAACTAATACAAAATAAGCTGCTTGTATGAAGACAATGAAACACTGTCCAGTCATATTCAAAGACTATTTATACCCTATTATAGGTTTCCATTATAAGTAATGAAGTGAGTTAAAAGACACAATTTAAGATAATCTATCTTTCCTTTCCCGTGAGCTCTGAGGAAACCTAAGTACAGTGTGACCCATGAAAGATAATTACAGGATTGGAATAACTAGTGTACCAATGGGAAGTCCACTGGAGTATATTTATCAAATCAGCCTGTTAAACTATCCTTGACTATCAAGAACAAGGACTCTGTCACAACAGTAGCCCAAATATTGTAAATGACTGTTTCCTGAAAGTACCAAAATAAAAAAGGGGGATAAACATAGATCACATAATTCATGCATACTGTTCTATAGCTGGGGATTATAAAAAATATTCAGCAATTAAGAAAAATAAGGCATTTGATGTTTCTTATACCATTACAACCTTTATATTCAATATTACTACAACTAACTACTCCATCTGAGATTTATTCTATTTGCATGCAAGATTCTTTCATACAAATAAAAACTATGGACCAAATCCTGAAGTCCTTATTGAGGCAAAACTCTCAGTGAAGGTAACACATATTTCAACTGTGTACAAACTGAGTAAAATATAAGAACTTCAGATTTTGGGCCAATGGCAGGTTTTGTTTTTTGTTTGGTTTGGATTTTTTACTTGTAAGGATCTTTGGATTCAGCTTTATAAAAAGGGGTTTTCCAGCCCCCTTTATAGAAAATTCGGATATAGGTATTTTACATTTCAAAGAGCAAAATTTTTATTAATTCTTACTTTGTCCTGTTTACATCTTGTTACATATTATTCTTATCCTTCCCTTTCTACATCAGTCATGTTCCACTTTTAAGAACTTGAGGGTATTTTCAGTAGCAAGTGCTTGTATCTATAGCAAGTGTATCATGAAACTCCATGCCCAGATACATCATTTACAGAACCAGGAGGAAAAATTCCCCATATGCTGATTGTCAGAAATGTTCAGGGTACTACTCTCATTATATTTACTGTATGTGCTGCCAGTGTTATATGGACAAGTACATCTATATTGAACTCAGATCATGTATACATAGTTGGCACTGGGCATTTGACGGTGCTTTCCATGTGTGCGGAAATCCCCAACTACAGGATTGTCAGATCATATCACTGGATAGTTTGCAATTGCTCTTAAAAGACTACAGAGCTAGCTGATGCTGAAGCACCTTCAGCAAGACTGATATGGACTTGAGCTTGTCCTTTGGATTGCTATTATTGAAGTATATATCCATCTCTCCCAGTTGTCTTCTCACTACTAGCTTGTTGGGCCAATCAAGTTCTTTAAAGGGAACGATAAACCATGAACAAGTTGATTTTTGACAAAACACAAGCCACAATGCATGAAATCCTGGACCAATTGGAGCAAATAACAAAAACTTCCATTGACTTCAATGTGACCAGAATTTCACCCCATCTCTCTAGATCCTCTGTAATCAATCTCATTGCATCCACAGACTCAGTAATTTTGTCTCAGTGGGACAGTAGGAAACACAGCATCTACACATGATGCTCCATAGTCACTAAGTTCAGGCAGTCTCTGGCACTGCAGTCAAAATATCCTCAAAAATATCCTCTAAGTCCTAGAGAACTATCGCTAGTTAAAGCATTATGTAGTAATTAGGGCTGTCAATTAATTGCAGTTAACTCAAGTGATTAACTCAAAACAAATTAACTTGATTAAAAAAGTTAATCATGACTAATGGCAGTTTTAATCACACTGTTAAACAATAATAGAATTTATTATAAATATTTTAAAATGTATTGGTTTCAGTTACAACACAGAATACAAAGTGTACAGTGCTCACTTTATATTATTATTTTTGATTACCAATATTTGTATTGTAAAAAAGATAAACAAAAGAAACAGCATTTTTCACTTCACCTCAGACCATTTTTGTAGTGCAATCTCTTTATCGTGAAAGTGCGATTTACAAATGGAGAACTATTTTGTTACATAACTGCACTCAAAAACAAAACAATGTAAAAACTTTAGAGCAGGGGTTCTCAAACTGGGGGTCGGGACCCCGCAGGGGGTTATGAGGTTATTACATGGGGGGGGGTCACGAGCTGTCAGCCTCCCCCCCAAAACCCTCTTTGCATCCAGCATTTATAATGATGTTAAATATATCAAAAGTGTTTTTAATTTATAAGGGGGGGTCACACTCAGAGGCTTACTATATGAAAGGGGTCACCAGTACAAAAGTTTGAGAACCACTGCTTTAGAGCCGACAAGTCCACTCAGTCCTACTTCTTGTTCAGACAAACAAGTCTGTTTACATTTATGGGAGATAATGCTGCCCACTGCTTATTTACAATGTCACCTGAAAGCAAGAAAAAGCACTGCATGGCACAGTTGTAGCTCATGTCACAAGGCATTTACATGCCAGATATGCTAAACATTTATATGCTCCTTCCTGCTTTGACTTGTAGATTGCACTATCTTTTGTTTATCTTTTTTTACAGTGCAAATATTTGTAATAAAAAATAACAAAGTGAGCACTGTACACTTTGTATTCTGCATTGTAACTGAAATCAATATATTTGAAAATGTAGAAAAAAATCCAAAAATATTTATAATAAATTTAATTTGTATTCTATTATTGTTAACAGTGCGATTAAAACTGGATTAGTCATGATTAATTGTTTTAATCTCACAATTAATTTTTAAATCATTTGACAGCCCTAGTAGTAAGACATATACCTGCAGATATTGTTATATAATGTTCCATAGTATTAGTTTACAAAATATTTTTAAAAATGAGGTAATTTAAATGCATATAAGTATATCTATAATCTTTTTCTTTTTGCTGAAGACATAGTGTTTTGCAAACAAAACGATGTTGCTTATTAAAATCCAGTTTTAAAATCAACCATTGTATTTACTTTCCAACATCAGACCACCCACTTTCATCAATCAAATCAATCGCATTTTATTTTGGCTTCTAACTTGTCTAGTTTAGGTGGCAATAATAATCTTTATCATTTGAATTATGTGCTCTTAACTTTTGCAGTTTTGCACATTTTCTAGATAAGAATTTTAAAAGGGATGAAAGAATAAAGCTAAATAGAGATGGAACATAATAGACTAACAGAAAAAAATGCAGATTTTCAAAAGAAAGGTCATCATTGCATCTTATGATACACTGTTGTACTCTCCACCCCCCACACACAGCACACTCTATCCAATGAAGAGCAATTTAAGCATCTTACAGAAATAGCCATAAATCAGTACAGCAGACATACCTTTTTAGATGATGGATTAGAGGCATGTAAGTTGTGACAGCTCACAAAATGGCGGCTACAGGAAGTGAAATGTAATGTTACCAAATTTCCTAACAGCAGAAGCAGGTTTCTGAGAGCAAAAGAAGAAAGAAAACCCTGCCCTCACCACAGCATTTCAAACTGAGGAAGCGAGCAAAACGCTAGTGGTAAGCCCTGACACACAGGAAGTGAATGCTTACAGTATTTCCAGTTTTCTCAATCGCTGGGGCACAAATACTCTGCCTGTTCCTACTACTACTCAGAAAAGAGTCAAAATCCCATTCTGGTTTTATTTCACAGCATGAGATACTCCCAAATCTCCCCTGCTTTTGACGGGCCTTTAAAAAGATCTTGAATTTAATGGGAATACATTTCCTCTTGTTATAATAAACAGGGGCTACATTCCTCCCTGTGTGACATCCAGCAGGTTGGAGAAGATGCTGAGGGGGCTATGCAGCACCTGACTCAAGCAGAACTAGGCCAGTGACCTCCAAGCAGTGCACACCAACACACCTATTGCACCACCTTTGAAAAAGGTGTGGCATACTACCCCTTCCCTGTCTAAGCAGCTTTGCTGACTGGCATGGGGGAGGGGGAGGAGCCACGGTCCCTCTTAACCCCTTCCCCATTCAAGCACCTAGCACACTTGCGGGTAGCAGGGATCACATTGCCCTTCAAGATTCTGGACAGTCCCTGCATAGGAGCATGAGGTGAGATACCTTTTGGCCTCCAGGTCTGACCCCCATTGTGGAGAGCTGGCCAGAATTTGGCCCGTCAGTTGTTAGCACATGTAGGAAGAAGTCAAATCTGGAAGGCATTCCCTCGTTAAGTATTTGGCATTGAAGACATTCCTGAAAAGGCTCTAACATGGAATAGTATAAAGCTAAACATCCAGTCCTGTCTCTTTGCTCTCTATGGCTAAGTATTTGAAACCTAGGCTGGAGTAATTCAGTTACCTCAGTGCATCCAAAACACAACCAAACCCAGTGCTGACAATCAACCTACATTAGGTTAACTGCTGTTGTTTGTCAAATAATTTACAATAAGGAATAAATACAAGAAAATGGTCACCTATCCACAGACACTCACAAGAGAAAAAAGCACTGAAACTGAAGTATGTTGACAAAATTTGTTACCTAGCGGTCCAACTAATGCACAGTCCTCTTTCCAATAAGTGCCAAATGCTTCATGCTATGAAAGTGTAGGAAATCATGCGCTGAGCTATGCCATATGGGTCACGTAATGTCCCTTTTTATTCTGGCACGCACCCGTCTTTGCAGAGCACCTCCGGTCAGCACACAGCACACGCACCTCTGTGCCTATATGTGCTTACAGGGCAGGGCTCAAACAATTCCAGCAAAAAGCCACAATCTGCACAGTCACTTATTTCCTTTGATTTATGCTACTCGATCTCAGGCCCTGGGCATCACTGACAATCGTTCCAAACAAACAGGTGCCTCGGCTCACATTGCAGTAGTTCTATTACAGCCTTATGCAGAGGGCAGCAGAAAGCAAGATCAGCCCCCAAGAAGAGTTCAGTGACCTCAGCCTAAAAACATAAATCAATATAGATGGAAAAACTATACATAAAAAACGAATCTCTGTACTTACCAGCTGAATAGAGCCAGAGGCGCTTATACTTCGTAGACAAAACTGTCCAACACTTGGTTGGAGGGTAAATTGCTTCCTTATTTCTGCTGATGAATGCCTTTAATTAAAACAGAAAAACTTAAATGTACTGCAGTAGTTGTCCACAATTCAAAACCAACTGACAACAAATGTTAAGGGCACACTGGTTAATTTCAACTCTACATTTATGAATATCTGAGGTTCAAATAAGATAATCAAATATTTTTCCTAGAGTTTAAGCAGCTTAATGATGTACTCTAATGTTTGGAACCATATTTTGATTATTCCCTGCTCTCCTCTTGCTTTGTAACAAGTGTTAGCCTTCACTGAATTGTTCATAAAACGTTTACAGTCCTGTATTCTCAGGATTCTGTTCATTCGCCCATCAATAGATATAGTGCTATCTAAGCTAAATTCTTGGAACTGAGAAACTAAATATAAACTGGTAAGAAGAATTTGACCCAAAATCAAGTGTAATTGGAACATGAGTAGCAATATTTAATAACAGTCTGCAAATTCCGTCCTGCAAAGTAACTACTATAGAGCAAAGTAACTACTATAGAGCAAGAGAACAGAGAGGGACCACCACAGAGGGAAAACATTTTTAATGAGCTACTCATGGACCAAAAAAAGCAATAAGACAAGACTCCACTGACCGAACAATAAAATCCTATGCTCAGATCAATAACACAGCGTGCTGTCATTAGCACCTGGAAACAAAAACACCAGTCCAGAACATTGTAGTCTTAATAAGAGTATCAGTTGAATGTATAAGAGTGAGATTTTCTAAAGTACTCACTGATTGATTTCAATGAGAGCAGAGATAGGTCAATGCCAAGCGCTTTTGAAAATCCCAAGGTGATTGATAGTACAGTCAGCCAATCAAACCCATTGAGTTAACAATCCACTAATCAGATTCATTGCATTAACTTTCTTTAATAACCTCCTGGTAAATATTCTATGAGGCTCAGGAAATAAATAAAAAAAATACATAATAATGATTGAGTAATTTTTGTTTTTGTTTTGAAGCTGGTTATTTACATATTTTACCTTGGGAACACGGGGCATGATTCTCAAAGGTGCAGATGGCAATTATGTGCCTAACTCCCACTGAAAGTCAATGGGAGTGAGGCATTTAATTGCCATTTGCACTTTTGAAAATCTTCCCCACAATAACTTCTTTGGAGAAATCAAGAAAATATTGTCACATGACCATGGGATGGGATATTTAGCAGGATCCATTAGAGTCCAGAGTGTCTAGTGGTAAAAGCAGGATACTGGGAGCCCATGAGTCTATTCCCAGCTCTGCAACTGACTCACTGAATGATGCTGAGCTCAGAACTGGATTTTCAAAAGATGCTGAGCACTCACCACTCCAAATGAAATCAGTGGGAGCTACAAGTGTTCAGCACCTCTGAAAATCAGGCCCTTAATCTCCCTCACACCACATTCATCCCTGGTGTAATTTTTCTGAAGTTACTGGAGTTATATCAGCAATGAACCTGATCCTCAGTGTTTCAGTTTACATTATCTATGTTACAGTTTTGTGCTGCCACCCATCACTATAGTATCTGAGCCTCTTCCAAGTCAAACAGACTGGAAATAGCATAGTCCCCAGTGGACTTCATGCAGGGTCGGGCTCTTCTCCTTTTTCAGGTTATAGAAGGCTTTCCTTGGGGTAGGGTTATATTTAAGTGTGGTAAAGGAGGGTCTGGCTTCACTTCAGACAGCATTATTGCTTTGGAACAGGTCTCAAGTTTAAAGGAAATTAGGTAGTCCAGTCTCCCATTGGAGGAGAATCAGAAAAGTTCTTTGTTATATGGGACAACCTGCACGGGGTTAGGGAAACATCATGATGTGGTGAACTGAGAAGGCTCTTCTCTCCCCAGCACTCCTTCCTCTAATGCTAGTGAGCATTATTGGGTTCTTCAGCCATCTGATAATCAGGCTTATCAGATCCAACAAGATGGGGCTTCCCTGTTCAATCTGCACCTTCTCTTCTCTCTTCTCCAGTCCCCAGCTGCCTGTGAAGCAGCTGTTAATTCAGGGTCCTTGTCAAGTGTGACCGAGACTTTGCTTGACTCTAAAAACAACAATGTTTACAGCCAGAGCAAAAGCAGCCCTGAAAAGCCGAAGTACTGCTATGGAACAGGAAGAAAAGATATCACAGAAAAAATATGTTCTTACTCAGTATTGGCACTACAAGGCTTTAACCAGCCAAAATGTTGAGGGATTCTTGAGCTGATTCAATAGAGAAATAAGTGTTTTTAAAACATCAGTAAAAAGGCACGTAGGGGAAATCCGTGGTTTTCCAGTGTCTGGTGTGTTTAAGATAATATGTGCAACTTTTAAAAAGAGAACAAAAACTGTATAGCAAGTCGATTTTCTTCCAGTTCATCTCCCACTACAAGTAATCTCTGATCATGTGTCTCTCACAGCATGAAGTAAGTCTCAGTTTTACTGAACCCAGGATTTTCCTTTGAAGAGAATGGGCCAGGTTCTGCCCTGTGAAGCATACCACACGAGTCTCATTGACATTAATGAAAGTTGTAGCAGCATTCATCTGCTGGCAGACTATGGCTAAATGTTTTCCAAAAACAGATGTCACTCTAGATGAGGGGATAACATGTCTCTAAATTATACAGGTTGTGGGGTGATTAGGCCCCTAGAACAGGGCATTGTTCTGAGCTACAAAAGGGAAAAGAAGAGCACAGACCAGGACCCAACTCACCATTTGGTGTAAGCAGATGCAACTCCGTGGCCTTCAGAGGAGTTATGCCCCTTACAAGAGGCAATGCGTTTAGTATGATCATATTTCCCCAATGGAAAAATGGGACACCGCAGGGGGCTAGCCCGAGCCATCCCTTTCTCCCACCCGCCCGTGCATGGGGCTGGCCTGAGCTGCTTGTCCGAGCTCTGCCTGCCCCCAGCACGAGGCTGGGGCTAGCATCATTGCTCGCTTGAGCCCTGTCTGCCCCCCGCATGAGGCCGGGGCTAGCATCACTGCCCGCTCGATCTCGGCCTGTCCCCTGCACGTTCCTCCGCACTCCACCTTTTTTGACAAAAGTGAGCATTTGTCCCATTTGCTTTTGCCAACTGAGCAAGTTGGAAAGAGCAAATGGGACAAATGCCCACTTTTTCCAAAAAACTCTGGACGGCAGGGACAGGGCTTAAAAAGGGACTGTTCCAGCCAACATGGGACACACGATCGGTCACCCTAAATTAATTTGATCCCACAGATTTTTCACTATCTAACAGAAGGAATAAGTTTGAAAAGGAACACTACAATATTGAAGAAAAAATTACATACATTTACAGGAAATTGATAAAGTAAAGAAGCCTGGTTCAATTTAATAAACTTTAGATACTGAAGTAGATAGTATATCTTGTTTCATTTATGAATTTAACTATTTCTGCTAAATTAAAAATATTGTGCACTAGGATATCTGTACTACATGAGTTTTGCAAACAAACTCTGCTCGCTAGCTAGATCTACAACGACACTCACTGAGAAAACAAGAGCCAGATTTTACCCTTAGATATACACAAACTCAACTTCCATTGGGCCCTGATCCTATAGAAATGACTCCATGCAGGTGCAAGTGTCCATGTGTTGAACCATTTGCAGGACCAGTTTCAGCCACTAGTAGTTGAGCAAGCATTCCTGAGATCAGAATTGGCCCCAAACATATAGATATGGCAATAACAGTGCCGTGCTCTTATTTGGTCCCTGGTTTTTTGCGTAGTACTCAATGAGACAACTGACTGTAGAGAAAATGTCATAAGGCTTGATTCTGCTGTCACTAAATTCAGAGGTGAAATTCCCACTGGGTCAGATTCCATGTTGCAGTGATCAGTAGGCACAACCCACAAGAAAAGGAGAGGGGTGGGGGAAAGCAAAGGTAGCTTTATGCCAATTTTGGGCCTCCGACATTTTTGGCTGCACTTGGGGGTTGGAGCAGTCCCTGCTCCTACACCAGGTGAATTTTCCCAGGGGCCCATTGACTTTCAAGTAGTATATGCAATCCTGCAGCAATTTTTCCAAACAGCTCATTATAGTTGTGACTTAACAGTTCACCCCTCCCCGCCCCGCAGCTAAATCCTCTCCTAAACAAAGTGTACAATTTGTATAATACTCTTAAACCAACAGTGCAATTGTGGTTACAGACAGCAGGTTATTAAAGTGTAATTAAGCCCATGGGCCACATTCAGAGAGTACTGCTGGTGCGGAGCTCATTGCAGGACGAGGGCATCAGAGCTAGAACATGATTTAGGTTAGTGATTAGGCCTAAATGATATAATGGAACAGAAAAGAAAATGAAAACAAGTTACCTTCTCTGTCTAGAATATTTTAGACCCTCTCTTGGACACTCCTAATTGACCTAGTTCACTTGAGCAATAATTTAAAATGGTGATAGCTCATCTCTTAATTTTATGCTCATGTCATAAAACCGCAGCCAAAGCCCACTGAAATCAGTAGATTCCCAGCAAGATCAAGGACCTCTGGGTCAGGCTCACAGCATAAGGAGAACAAGTGGCTCTCCAAATTGGGTAGTACCAGTCACATAAGTAGGATGAGGGACAGGCAGATCACAGCTATAAGTGCCCAGAAGAGGGAGAATCTTCTGATGAAGATGTCTAAGAGAAGATATTCAAAAGAAAAATCACTACTCATCAATAACTCTATCCACATACAGTTGTATGGAAAGCCAATTGCAAGGCAAAACGATGTCTTGAATCACTCTCAAAAGCAAAAATACTAATTAGCAACTGATAGGTAAAAAATTCACCAATCGCAACAAGAAAGAAACAAAAGTATTAGAAATGAACAGGCCATTTTCAAACTTCTAACATTCATATGCCACGAGCTTCCGAGGCCCACAATGGAATGGTAATGTAATTAATTCATTGCACTGTGGATGAGATGAGAGAGGCTGAGTGATCCCCCGCTGAGGCACATTAGTCTGCGCTACAAAAAAAGTGCTAGAGACTAATCACATGTAAGAGAAATATGCTTTTGTATATGGACAATCATTGTATCAATATTAGGAAGTAATATAATGAATTGTCT
Source organism: Lepidochelys kempii (assembly GCF_965140285.1). Taxonomy (NCBI): domain Eukaryota; kingdom Metazoa; phylum Chordata; order Testudines; family Cheloniidae; genus Lepidochelys; species Lepidochelys kempii. The sequence continues at coordinate 100,858,954 of NC_136384.1, read as the reverse complement.
TTAAAGCAAAGATACAATTGCACATAACGTATGTAGCAGATTCTTAGGATTTCACTCTAAAATCTACCCGTCAAAGTTTTCCTCCTTTGAACTGGATCTGCTAAAGACAGATTTGAAAAGAACACAGCAGGCACTGTGGTGCCACGGTGGTCAGAGGTACAGTACAAAACTTTGAGTAAATATAAAACAGAGCAGAAGAGAATGGTTTTTAAGCTCACAGAGATCTTTCATCAGCTGGAAAGTGGAAACTTTTAAATAGAGAAAAGCTGGTCTTAAAGGTAAGTGTCTGTTGTAGACACCTTTTAGTTGACATCATTCAAAGGAAATCAGCAACTATCTAATTGGAGGAACTGGTGAGAGAAACTTTTATCACTCAAGTTATCTATCCAGCCAGTACTCTTAGAGAATTGAGAACAGGCTTCTGAAAGAGCTTCATTGGCTACAAAAAACCAAAGAGGTTAACTAAAAAGGGGGAAAGAAGGAGTCTCTCAAAGGATGGGTGTATATATGCATTTACACCGGGGCGGGGAGGGGGTGTCCATAAAATACAGCAGAAAAAATCTTTATTATTATACATTGACTGGTTTGGCTTCTCCTACTTTCTGTAAGAAAAGTAACATTAAACAGAATTATGCATCCATTTATGATTTTCTGTAAAAAAACCCAAACATGTTGCCTATGCTTAACTTTATGTTAAACCTTTGTTAATCTGAGGAATGGACCTGCTTGTCCAATAGCGATGAAGCAAATCATCTACTAAAATAACTCTTCTGTGGCTTTATTCTCAGGTTTGAGAGTTCTCTGGTTGCAACAAACAAAAAATTCTGCTAGAGAAGAAATTAACCGGGGGGGGGGGGGGGCGGAACCACAACAGGTCAGACTACAACCCAGCTCTTTAGCTACAAAGCATAGAAATCTATCTCAGAGATTCTTTTCCCTTCTCACTACCAATGGAAGTATTTTCTTTTAACAGAGTTCCCTGGTTTTCCTCTAAATTTCTAATCTGGCCTTCAGGTACCACAGCTCTGCTTCATTACCTCCTTCTTCACAGGTGTGGTTGATCTGGGCTAGCAGTTCACTCTTTGTCTGCTGCTGCTCAGATCGGGCCTCTGCACTCTGTCATGGCCTTATTCAGGGTCTATCAGGTTAAGAAATACTCTGCTTAGGAAGGGAACAAAAATCCCAGACTGGACAACTGAATTTTAATTGCTGGACAGTCGTGCAACGTCTTCCCAAAGTCAGCATGGGGTGCAGCAGACTGTACAGAAATGGATGAAGAACTCTGGGACAGAACATCATCCTCATCTTTATGTTGTCAGCTAGTTAGTAGGAAACTCAGGCAGAAGGCCAGTTTTCATTTTCATCCGTGGTTAGACATGCCAGTCATTCAATGCACTCAGAATTTTTAAGCACTCCAGTTTAGCTGCTTGTTCTTCAGGGAGAGGAATATAACATACACACAAATTAACTTTAAGTAAACTATTTCTGGCAGTGTGGGGGAAAGAGCAACCACATTTCCCTACCACATAAACAAATTGAAGACTCAGGATTCGGTCACCTTGGTCCATGTGCTTGTGTATTTTTAAAATCATACTCTGTGGATCAAGCACAAAGGATATGAGGTAGTACAGGAGATTTGTTTGTGCATGCAATGGTGGCTTCTGTGTTTAAGGTATTAAATGTATAGAACAACATTTTATGTTGTCTCCCAATCTCATTATTACTTGCTAGGTTTAGAGGAGAGAAAACAGCCAAGGAATGCATTTACTGTATTTACTTTTTCAGCTACAGTTTTTCATGTGATCAGTACACTGGCACTTCCTGGAAAACAAGGAGCTATATGAAACTTGAAGATTCAGTTTAATGCACCTCTGTTCTCAAACTGCCTGTAAATACATAAAATTAACTTGTAAAAGTGGATGTAAAAATGGAATTGGACACATTAGATCGTTCCTGAATGACTTCACACAGCATTAATTTTGAATGGAAAATTATTTTTGTTTGAAAAAATGGGATCTGTGATTAATAAAGCTCATCTGTTACCCCAATGTGACTGAAAAATGTAAACAACATACAAAATTATATACATAGATCACCTGTACCAGAAAAATTAATCCAATTTTATCTAGTCTTATTATTCAGTGCTTGCTTCTGGGTTCTCTCATACTAGTTTACCAAAAAAACTTAGATCAAAAGTTCCTTTAATGCACTTTTGAATAAATAAGACTCTGAACTAAACCATTAAATATGCATATCCCGTAGGAAAGCTGGATCTGGATCCAAAGTTAAAATTTGCAGCTAGGGCGCCTCTCTGCTTGTTGCTGGGCTGTTTAAATTGCTTTCTGTAGAAAATCTTGGATTGTCAGCAGCATAGTCTAACCAAATCAAAAGGATGAGTCCTCGACTGTTCTATCAGAACAACTTCTAAGATATTTGTGCCTTCATTTACACCCAGGCTAATATTTTGATTTAGTATGTCATAAAGCAAATGACAATATGCTCCTTTTTAATTTGTTGCATACTTGTGCTGTCTACAGCTTCCTATCAATCCAGAAACATATTCCAACAAAATTATTATAAAGAGAGTACAAGGACATTTTATTCCAGCTCACAACTTCATCTGAGCTCAAAATAAATGTAGTTCCATACTGGGGCAGAGAATATAGTTTTGGACTTCTTACTCTTGTTATTCAATATTTCATCCAGCAGAAACACAAGGCATTTCCACTCAGTGTTTATTTTCAAGCCAGATACAAAAACTATACCATTAAAAAGTTTTTCAAAGCAAATCCAAGGACTGCATTAACAAAAGGCTACTGCAATAAAAGCAACTTTGTAAAATTTACAATTAGCTTAACAGTTTGAAACTTTTTCTCTCTCTTTCCCCCCACCTTACCCTTGGCGGGGGGGTGGGGAGAGGGAGACTACTACCAAAGCTTAGAAGTAACTAAAAGACTCAGACGTTAAATCTGGCAATCAGTATCAGTCCATGGAATTAAGTCCTTCTTTTTCGCTACTAACTAAAGACCCATGTCTGGACATTTTTCTCTGGAGGGGAAGGGACCTTTCCTTCCATTCTGTATCATGTTTCTTTTACAGATGGCATCTTTGGAGGAGTTCACAATACCATTCATGTGAATGAAACGGATGTATCCTACTGGCTGTAATAACCAGCAAGGCCACTTCAAAAGCCACAGGGACAGCTAAAACAAATCAGCTATTACACAGATTAGCAATAGGAGTTGGAAGAACATTATTTGTGCTTTGACCCTGCCGTGCTTTGACCCTGGTTCCCCAAGGAGGCAGAATTTTGCGTATTCAAAGTTGTGGCATTTTTTTGGCGTGCCTTGCAATTTGTTTCAGAACAGCAAGATTGGATCCCTGTTGTGATGTTTCTGCTGACACATTTTTGGTCTTTATACAGTTTTCCTGTGGCTGACAGCTTTATTACTGCTTCCTTAGCTATTATTCAATTCTAGTTTAGAAGGTGCAACTGCTACTATGTTTATGTTCCCCTGTGGCTTTAAACCAAGGGGGACATTGAAATAGGGTTGGCTACTATTGTAAACAAAATAATTTCCCCCAAATTTGGACAGTTGCTTTTATTATTATTCTTTGGTCATTTGGAAAGCAGACAGGAGGGTATAAGCCTGTTGCTGATTCATTCAAAATTAGTGAGAAGCAGGTGTGTAATTGGAATATAAAGTAAAACTTGATTGTCATTTTGTCAAATGTGTGATTTGCATCATGCCCAGCACCATGATATCTTTATACATGTAAGGACTATACAGTCGCTATTGGTTGGGTATTGCCTGTGATGATGATGATGATGATGATGATGACTGATCATGATTTAATAGTTGTGTTGCAGTAGTTCCCAAAGGTCACAGTAAGGATTGGGGTTGTGCTAGGTGCTGTATACATATATAGAGAGACACAGCTCCTGTCCCAAAGAGCTTACAATCGAAACAGAGTGACATTAAACATTAATAAACAGAAAGGCTTACATTGTTGGGGTTTTTGTTAGGGTTGTTGTTTCTGAAGGTAATATGTGTCTGAGACACTACTTTTTTCAAACACACACACACTGTTAAGAGTCCAATCTCTCTCCCATTATGGTTTATATGAATTTTAACTTTGACATTTACAGGAGCCAAAGCAGCACCTATAATTTATCCACAAACTGGAGTAATTGGGAATGCTCCTGTGAGTAAGAAAGCCTGCAGAATTTGGCCCTAAGTTTACAAATAAATTGTTACAAAGAGACTTTAATGTATTTTTTATCTGATGACTCTGGAAATAATTTCATTAGAACATGGAAAATTAAATCGTTTGCACGCAATTTTTTACTAGCAGCTAATGATATTTTCAGACAAAGATCAAACAAAACGCCCAATGTGAACACTTTCAAGCTTTGGAAAAGCTTGGACTCCTGTTTAATTTTACTTTGGGTAAGGGTTTTGCTGCTGTTGTCATTATGTTTATCGCCAAACACAGATTACACAGTTATTGATCTAAAATACATGGTATCCAGTCACGTTCACCTGCACTCTAAGGAAAAATACTAGCACCCAGTTTGGCTGTGTGACAGATTACTGAAGTCTAGAAGGAAAGAGTGGTTCCTCAATTTCTAACCTATTCTTAAAAGTTATTTAAAAAGCAGACATTTCATATAAGCAGCAGGGCAGCGGATGATTAAAAGACCACAGAGGAAGAAGTGGTACTGTGCCTACTTATGTTATATCTTAGCAGAGAAAGGATTTCCTCCAGAGCACAGTTCTTGGTTTCAAGACAGTGGTTGTACAAGTTAAACCTACAGCCTTAGTTACAATAAACTTGATATTCTAAGGACTTCTACAGCAAGTGAGATCCGTTGAACTCAGATATCATTACAGAAAAGAACAGATTTTGACTTAAAGAAGAGAAAGACCTTTGTTACAAAACCTGAAACAAACCAGAACAGGTGAAACTGGCTTTACCTGGCATGTTTTCTATAAAGACAAAACTTGAACCAGATATTTTAATCTTCTGGCAAATCACATCTGAATTTCAAGTGAACCTGGCCCAGGTTTTTTGTTATTTTGCATGGAAATCATATCAGATTCAGTGGTTTTACATGGCTTGATACCAAACCAGATAAATCCTGGCAATTCTGGCAGAGTTGTGCTATGAATTTTGAAGTACATTCAAATAGTCTGAGAATGAAGTAAATGATGGACTCTCAAAGGTTCCATAATAGCCAGCTTGTGAATGGAAACATGCAGAGTTGGCCCTTTGCTCTGACTCTCACTCCAACATGCCACTTTCTCCTGCTATGTGAGAAGTAGCCAGCCTGCAGGGATTTCAGAAGGGAACGATGAAACACTTTTGCATTACATCATGCAGTTGTGGATTGCATTGTGGAGTAGTTTCCTTGGTCACTAGAAGCGATGTACAAGCAGCTTCCCAAAATAAGAACAAAGCTCTCACATGAGACTGGTATGTCTTAGGGTTGCCAAGCCTCCAGCATTGGCCTGGAGTCTCCAGGAATTAAAGATTAATCTTTAATTAAAGATTATGTCATGTGATGAAATCTCCAGGAATACATACAACTAAAATTAGCAACCCTAAATTTTCTGCAAAAGGCCCATGAAAAGAAGCTGCAGATTCTGGATTTGAATTTGTTCAAAGTTTGAGGATATTGGAGCTGAAGTTTTGATTTGAGCATATTTTACTGTAGTTACATTTTTGATGGCAAGCATGAAGGTGGGTACATTATCAATTAAACTCTTTCCAGGGTATTTTTTTCTTCATTAGTGATGATAGTCTAAAGTATGTTTTTTTAACACCAGAAAACTTCTAGTTGAGGAGGAAAAATGGCAAATAATTCCAACCGTTCCAATAAACTATCATGTTTGACTACTATATAACCTAAAAGTGGCAGAGGATGTGGAATATGTACAGTTTGCTTCCTTACCAGTTTTCACAGAAAAACAGAAGTAAATGTTTAGAAAGATGAATACAAACCTTCCCGCCTGGCATCAGATGGGATTAACATTTTTCTCATTCCACAAATGTATTTTTGCTGAGTAGGATTAATGTTTGCCATGTCATAAACAAAAGAACTGCTCCATAAATTACAGCATAAACATCTTAAAGTACTTTAGATGTTTAAAGTAAGTGTGAAATCTGTCATCAAAAGGTATAATGACACTTTCCACAATGCTGTGACACAGAGTTTTGTTGGTCAGAGACTAAATTTTATTTCCTGTCCCTGGTCATCTGCCATGGGTCATAGAAAAGAATAATACTATCACACAACAGGGATTCCACTGATTCTAGTGGTACTGTTACCTCTTTCTTTAAAAGAAACAAAAACAAAATAGACCCCAAATACAATTAAAATATGATAGCCTTCACAAATAACTACTATAACAAACAAATGGAGATATCTAGAACTATCTGACTCCCTGGCAGATGACGATTATTCTGATGTTTACTTAATATCTATTCGTAATGTCTGTCACTGAATGAACCTCAGTGGCTTTCTGATTCCATGGCTACTTCTTATTCTAAACAGTTCTTTCTGCAGTAGCTTCTTCAGCAGCCCACAGTGGATCTGCATTATGGAGCCTGCATTTGCTGCTCCTGGTATTTTTCACTGATACATGACTGGACTGGGTGTCTACGTACTCCTAATTGCTGACTTACTTCAGTGGCTGTTCTCACATCTTCTTGTTTGGATATGGTTATAAACCAACGGGCAGATTCACCAGCCAGAGAAGGTAAAACATTTAAGTCCTTTTCCTCAAGGCTCCCTTTATTAACTCAAAAAGATGAAAAATCACTTGGCAACAACCACCACCTTTTTAGCTTTCAGAAAGCTGGAAGAGGATATGTCCCTCTGCTTTCTTTTTATAGTCCCACCCTAGACCAGCCATGTAATAGGCAGTGAACCTTTCTACCTCTTGTACATTGGGCCATAGGAGTGCCTATACACTTTGTCACAGTGATGTATATGCATTCTGCAATGTTCGCCTACAAACCTACCTGAGCTTTGGTCTTCAAAAACAACAGACGCAACCAAATTTCCTCCTATGATGTGTTACCTCTCTAGTATGTTTTTTCGCTATAAAAGCCAGACACTTGCCCCAAATAAACACATCTGTGGCAACAAGAAAGATACTTATAGAGATTTCTTTAAACATTATACATTTGAATTAACCAATTAGGATTATGGTGGTAATCTTGAAATAATATTTGTATAATTTAGAAATACAACTCGGTGTCCGTTCCGTAGCTTGCTCCCATGCTAATTCAGAGCCCATCTACACTGCATGAAGAAACATGGGCTAGCACAGTTCTTTGTCAGGGTTAGGGACATCCATATCATCACTCATTTTATTGACAGTGTATAAAACATAATAGGCTACAGACTAAAACACAGGCTAAAAGGTTATTCCTTAACATGGTTACAGAATTGTCTCTTCCCAACCACACTGGAGATTAAAAAAAAAAAAAAAAGCTATAACACTGTTATTTTCCTGTAGCGAGATTCTTAGGCATAAGGTTTACAACATTGTTTAAACACACAGTTTTAATTTGGTTGTGGTAGAACTGGGTAATAACATAGTTTGATGTGCCATGTGGAGGGGGCCAAACCTTGAGTTTAAAATGTGCTTTAGCTCAAGTAGAGATCCAAGCCAAAACATGATTTTTTAATCCTGTTTCTAAAACATGGTTTGGATCCCTCCACAATGGCCAGTTAAATTGTGCCTCAAGCAAATGTAAAGTATGATTAAGAGAGTTTTAAAACATATTAAAAAGCACTAGGCCTCATACTAATTTCCCTAGTCATTAGAAACACACTGACAAAGGCAAATTTATTATCTATAGGGCTGATGAAACAATAACCTTACAGACAGTTGAAAAGCTTGCTGTGTTATCTGTAAAGCTTTTTACACTGGATGTGATCCAACACTTCACCTAGTATAATGTTCCTGACTCCCTCTGTGGTGAAATTACTTAAAGCTCAGTAGTCCCTGTAAGGCACATCCCTCCCTTGGAGTGGGGAAGAGGTGAGGTGTAAAGATGCATTCTCCCCCAGGAAGTACCCAAGACACAGTCTGCCTTAGGGAGCAGCAAATGCAGGCACACAGAGGCATATCATGGGGTGGAGCTTACTCCAGAGGTCCTAACTGAGGTATAGTGGGGGTAGAATCGTGGTCCCAGCGCTTCTCCACCAATGCGATGATCCCCGGGAGCAGTCTGGATATACACACATGTGCAGTGAATGCAATTGCAACTGACCCTTCTGAATACTGTGTGACGGAGAATGGCTTAGGCCCTGATCCTCAAAGATATTTAGGCACCCAACTCCTATTGATGTCTTGTGCTCTCTCCCTTCTGCACGTCTCCATAAAGGACAGGCATAATCTGGTTCCTGTTTAAATACAAGCCCAGAAGATTCTAGGACAACAAAGCCATGATAGCAAAGAGAAGTCCTTTCAAAGGTTTGCTGTGAGGAAGGGGGAGACATATGGCTTTTTGTGAAGATGTTCACGTGAATAAGGCTTGTAAGATTTAGTCCTCAATAAATAATTGGAAAAAAGTGAGTCACTATTAAGATCTGTTCAGCGCCTCTACCAGTGATGTGCAAAGGGAAATGCATATTTTCCCCTCTTGGGAAAACGTTCCAGTATGCCTAGTGACAAAAGAAGGAAATAAAGAAAAGTAAAAATGAATGAAAAAGAAATAGTAGTATACAATTATTTTTAACTGATATTCCTAGCATAGTTTGTCAAGAATCCCCTATAGCTGAGGCAAAAGGATCTAAAACAAAAATAATAGCATACTCAGTATTTAACAACCAGGATACATCTCTATTCTGCAGCCTCTCTGCACATGGAATTCCAAGTAATTTCACATGGAAGATTTACAGAATCAGCCCCATAATATTTAATTTTATGTAAATAAAAGTCTAATGAAAATTGGCCTTTGTAATGAAGGAAACTACTAATAGAAAGGCTGTTGCATATGAAATATGAAACGGATATAAATCCTATTTTATTCTTAATCTGTTATTAGTGGTAGATGATGCACACGCCAAATACAAAAACACTATTATCTCACAGATGTAGTATGTGAAAAGCAGTCTGTTCCCATAACAACAGGCAACTTTAGACTGTATTTTTCATCATTTCTAGCAGCAAAGATTAGGCTCACAAAATGAAAAATCTGTTTTAAAAAAAGGCTCAATAATGATTTTCTAAGCCACTGTGTATTGTATATTTAAGGAATGGATTTCAAATGCATTCAAATTTATTAACATTTGAGTGCCTTTAAATGAACTAACTAGAGGCATGATCTTGCAAAACCTTACTCACTTGAGAAAATCTTGCTTACGTGATTAGTCCCACTGGAGAAAGCTCATGTGATGCAGGCTCAATCCTGCACAACCTTTTTGTCACATTCGGCTCTTACTTGTTCGTGCAACTAATTTATTAGATAGATTTGATAAACTGTAAAAAAGGTAATTTATCCTATCACTGCCATGCCAGTATAAGTAATTGAGAGAATGGCTAAATCGTCACCCTTTATATTAAGGGTGCATTTATGTTCATAAAGGATTAATAAAAGATTAATTGATGTTATAAGCATGCTACATACATGAGAAGTATGTGTTATAGATGGCTATAAGAACATCAGTAGATGGTATTAATTTGATTATAAGCCATGGATATAACCAGCCTATTGACCTAACAATTTATTAAAACATCTATCAATAATTTTTAGTTCTTTAAAACACATATATTAAGGTATCCTTAATATAAAATGTGATCAGAAGGATACATTTTTAGTACACTTCCCAAATACAAAGAATCTTTTTGTAATTTTGTTAACTACATTCTCATTACAAAAATACAAATTCATTAAAAGAAATAGCTTGGCCTAAGCATCAGAAGTTCTGGAATAATACACATGTATATCTTTTTGACTTGCAGATAATTAATATCTTGTGTTTATCAATATAATAAATGGTTTTACGCAATCCAGTGCAAAATGTCCATGCCAGGAACCCATAAATAGGCACAAGGGCACAACTATTAAGGCACACTGGATGCATTCTGTTCTGTCTCTGAGACCATCTTACCCTGTATGCTCCATCTCTGCAGTCGTGATAGGCTGTCATGCTCTTGAAGTATGTCCCTAACTTCTGATTAGTTTGAACTAACTCACTGAGGGCATTCTTAGAGAAAGATCTTTGCCCTTTTATTTAAGCTTGATACACTTTAGAAGGTAATGTAAGATGTACCTGGTCAACCCAGCTATTTGATGTTAGCTTGGTATAACTGGGAAGGTCACTGGATCACCTTATTTGAATTGGATTAGGTGAGGTTGGATATGCCTACCCTGCAAATTAAGGTGTGATTGCAGGACTGGGTCGTATTGGCTATGTGTGAACCAACACATAGTAAGAGACAGTCCCTGGCCTGAAAAGTTATAATCAAAGGCCCTTGTTCTGCAACATACATGTGCCATGAGCAATTTTATGCATGTGAGTAGTATAGTTAAACACTTGCTTAAGTGGCTGGAGGATCAGACCGCACAGGATGCAACTGACTGGTAACAAGCAAACAAAAGGAGTGGGGGAGGGAAGATTAGGGTAACAGTGACAGGAAGGCATGCTTATGTATACAGACTACATGCAAAGCTTGCAAGTTTGAAGGTATTTTAAGAAATGAATAAAAATGAGACATGTTTTAAATTAACATTGCTTGTAACATGATAACTGTTCCCCTGCACTGTTTGTAACCCAAATGACTTGCACTGTCCTAGTGCCTGAAAACCAACAAGTGAAATTATAAAATAATTTATAAAATAGACACCTCTATCTTCACTGTAAAAAGTGAGACAAGTGCAAACATTAAAAGCTGAGTGAAGGAAATATTTAACAAACAATATAAATAGTGTAAAGTGAAATGAAATGTTAGTACACTTTCAGTTTTAGTGATCAAAGGTGATATTTATAGGTAAAGAATACTTTTTACATGACAGTAAGAAGGTGGCTGGCCCTTTAAACAAAAGGCCACTGGGTGTACCTCCACTTGTGACTGATCATCTGGGGGACAGCTGATGCTGGGATCAAACTCTTTGGGGACAAGGATCATCTTTTTGTTCTGTTTGTACAGCATCTAGCAGAATTGGGTCCTGGTTCTTAACTAGGGCCCCTAGGCAGTGCTTACATAATGGTGGCAGCTGGGGTGTCAATCACTTTCTACAGAAATGAAAGTGACATCACTTCTGGCTGTCCTCCTGCCCTCCACCAAACCTCTCTCCTGCAACCTCAGCCCCATCAATTCTTCCCCCTCAGCCTCACCTCTGCTCCTCCTGAGCTCTTGGGGTTCTCCAGTCCCCTCTCCCAGGCCTGGGGGGCTGTAGTAGGGTCCCCTCTTTCTCTTCCCAGGGCTGGTGTTGCAGGGAGGGAAAGAAGAGGCGGGAGGAGTAGAACTGCCATCCTATTGCTCATAAGAGGGGACGAAAGGGGAGGCAAGGGCAGAGGAGAGGAGAGAGTGGAGCCATTCTGAGCTGCTGGGCTTTTTCTTCTGGCATGTCCCTCCTGCGAGAATGGTGTTGCCTCCAGAGGGGAGACTGGCTGCTCTAGGCCAGGAGGTGGGGAAAACAGCCAATCAGAGGGGGCTTAATATAAAGTTTATTTCACCCGTCTGAGAGCTGTTGCAAGCAGGCACACTTTAAGCACTGCTGCTAGGTGCTACAGTGATACAAATAAATAATAATAAAGTAAATAATTAAGAAGTACCAGCAAGTAGTTCAGTTCTGCTGGATAGAAGCAGGAAATAGGCAGGCTCCTACAGGAGACCCTGGGGCAAAGGAAAGAACCCAGGTTATATAGGATTCTCAGGCAGATGTCCTGTAGAATGCTGCAGGGAGCAGGCTAGGAATAAGAAGGGAGAGGAGAGGCTTGCCTAACTCCCAGACAGGAGGCCTGTAGAGAGTAATCCAATAGGGAGCAGATAGGCCCTTCCAGAAGCCCCCTCAGGGGAAAGGAGACGACTGGTAAATTGAATTTGTGTTTAAATGTTTCATTTTGAAGGAATAAAACCAAAACCCTGAAGAAAGGAGATTAGAATTCCACGGCTGGAGCATGTTCTATGCTGCATGGGCTGACGAATTAGCCCATTGATTTACAGTTACTTATCTTGACAGTGTCTCTTGAAAAAAAAAAGCGAACATTGCTGCTGTGCATGAAGTTTGCTTTTGTTGAAGACCAAGAGCCAAGTGCTACTGTCAATGGAATAATTCACATAACACGGCAAATAGGATTTGGTCCATATAATAGTAATCTGTCACTTTTGAAGAGGGGACTAGAACATAATTTCTGCTAGTAAATATACACAACTTTTACCATTCTCGTCACTTTTCACATATGTCAGCTCTATAGAACAGAACCATTCCTGAATAATGCTTGTAAACTAAATCTAATTATTGTTAAATTATGATCATAGATTCAGAACATGATGGATTTCAATCTTTGTTTGTTTCACTACACAAACATTCAGCATTGACACTGCAAACTATAAGACAAATTTAAAAGGAAAACAAAACTATTGGTCTAATTTCACAATTTTTCTCTTTAGCCAATCTTAAATGAGGCTTGGATAGATAATGCATAAGGCCAATTTCACTGGTATGCTTCAGCAGCTTTGGCAATACAAAGTAACTGTAAACAGTATAAAAGCAGCAAAAAGCAGCCAGAGTGACTGATGAATCTGGCCCTAAAGGTAGAGAAACTGTAATACGACCCAGTCCTTCACTCCTTACTCAAACAAAGGTCCTGCTGAAGTCAATGGAAAATTTGCCAAAGAAAAGAGTGTTGGATTAAGTCATCCTTTGGAAAATCTTTCAATATAATCCCACACGGTTGTAAAGAATATATTCTTCCAGCAACTTGAAATGAACTCTTGAAGGGTTTGGAAAGGTAAAATGATGTGCAATTTGTGATGGGACAATTATCATGGGAAAGACGTATATGTATGATAATATAATCGTTTTCCTTAATAACTGTAAACGCCATCTCTTTCGACAAATTGCTGAGGAAGTGGGGTTCTATGCATTTTGGGGTGGGGGGGCGCTCTGGCACAGAGATGGTCTTGCTCACTGTCAGTAATAAAATCATTATCCTGTTTGTTCTTAGACATATTGGCAAACTCAGTTAATTTGTTTTTAAAACCAACTACCTGGAACTGAGGCTTTTGTAGTGAGATAATTAGGCTGTACAAAAGAGGCCCTGTATTTTCTCTTAGCCTAACAACACCAAAATAAATGTCTTGATTTCTCAATGCTACCATAACACACACACCAGCTGAACAATCAGTACTTGCCTCTGAGAAAAGGCCACAGTTTAAACTCTATGAGAATGAAAGATTAGCAGTAAAAGGATGGCATAGTGGAGTTTAAGGTTAGTCTTGACAGGGTAAAAATTAGAATCACATTTTTCATTTTAAATCCTCTGGTGATTCATAATATAAAAAGGCAGCATGTGAGAAAAATGCTAGGTGTCATCTTAATACTAACTGCATATAAAGAAAAACCTTGTGTTGCAAAAGTATCATCACAGTCATAAAACCATTTAGGCTCTTCCATCTGAAGAGGGGATCTCATACATATAAAACCTCACCCCACTATGTGAGGAGCAGAGTTTTCAAGCGGACGCAGGGCTTGTCCTGACAAAGGAATTAAACCTTAGTAGCAAACCACGTGAGGCATCTGACATGTCCTACCTGTCAGAAAAATAAACCCAGTATGCCGAGTGAATAAAGAACCAACACACACACAAATGATCAGTTTTTCCAGGGAGGGGATTTCTAGAGCGAGCTTCTTCAGGAGACAAAACAAAACAAAACAAGTTGAGTCTAGCCAAGGATACTGCTGTGCCAAGAGTGAACAAGAACGAGACTTTAAAATGTGAGGTGTCCATTGTCTTATAAAGCAAAATTCACGATGCGAGAGACATGCTTTAAACTTAACCCACCGAGCCGGAGCCTCCCTCCATAGGAGGGAAACTTTGGCAGAGCTCCTTAGCTATCAGGGGCGTGCAGATGGCTCCACGCCCGAGGTCTCGGTGGGACAGGGAACCCACACCCGAATCATTCATCTTCTCGCATGCAGAGCTGCTGCCTTCCCCACCCCCGCCACGGAAAGTTTAGAGGTCACGAAAAGTCTCTTACCTGTTGATTTTCAGGGCAAACGCCCTTCTGTCAGCTGCGGGTAAAGTGGCCATGCTTGACAGCGTCCCTCGGATTTTAAGATCCCTAGGAGGGGAGAGGCTGGTAATGTCCACCCAGGGCGTTTATGATGTGTACCATACCAAGGGCTAAAGAGAGACTTTCATCTGACAGTTCTGGGTGGAAACTTCCGCATTTCACCTTCCTCACTGAAATTGGCCAAGTGGGAGGGCTCAGCTACTGACTTACCCTCTAGAGACCAGCCTGCCCAATTCCGGGGCTCCCGGTGCGCTGAAAATCAAAATACCCGGAGCTGCCTGGGCATCCTTCCCCATCAAGCCCTCCCGTTTGGTAATTCTGGTAAGGATCCTGCCCGGCTCCAATTTTATAACAGGGACTATAATGGTCCCTTGATAGGCGGCTGGAAATTCAGCCCTCATTCTGAATATAGCTTTTCGACTTGTTAGAAACCTGCTTCGATATGTTTGACTGGTCCAGAGGGGTTCAAGCAGGAAGATGGGAATTTAAATAGGCACTAAGGATGGACTAGTTCCCCCACGGTAACCGGAGAGAGAGCAAAGCGTCTGTCTCCCATGCTGTTTGGAAACTTTGCTAATATTTCGGCTTCCTCTTGCACAACTGGAAGAAACGAATCTTTGCAGACTCTGAAGGAGGCTGACTCTTCTCAGTAGGTGTCACTCTCGCTTGTACTGAAAGCAACTTCCAGCGGACTCTGGGCTTGCAAGAAAACCATTACATTAGATTAAAGGGATTCTTCCAGTGAGGATCTCTACGATTCAGTTCTGATCCCATCCTTCTTCTGGGGACAAAATGTTTCCATGCAGCCTCTTAAGAAAAATTATGGCCATTTTCTAAGTTGTTTCCGCCATTCTTTGTACACAACAAATAAAATCCTTTCTGGGTGTGAATACTCAAAGGAGTAATACGGGATGATAAAATAGATCCTGTTGTTAAATAAATGTCATGCTCCAGTGAGTGGTAGGTACAACTAAATCCTCAAAGATGATCGTTCCAATCGTGTACCAGCTGAAAGGTGAACTCTCATTATAACTTAGAGCCAGGATTACATTAACACAAGAAATAGAGGAGGAAACGTTTTTCTCCTTCCAGTATGTCCCAATTTCCACTGGATGAGACGATACTGGATCTTTACTTAATATGCATTTTTACTGGTATAAATTTGTACATATATGTTACTGAATCAAGCTATGTGTAACAAAGGGGTGAGAGACAGAGACATATACTAGTTACCATTGTACAGTAACCAGAAGTTGGTTCTGTATAGTGGTGTAATTATATTCACTATTGTACTTCTTGTTCCTCCTTCTTTCCCTTCATTTGGGGAGGGGGAGTGTTAGCTTAAAAGGACATTTTACAGCTTTTTTAAAAAAAAATTTGCTTTCCACTGGTGTAGTCCTTGCATAAGGTACAGCTGCTTTTCAGCAACTTTAATTTGTGCCAGAGGCAGACAGCTATG
Source organism: Lepidochelys kempii (assembly GCF_965140285.1). NCBI lineage: Eukaryota > Metazoa > Chordata > Testudines > Cheloniidae > Lepidochelys > Lepidochelys kempii. The sequence continues at coordinate 100,843,231 of NC_136384.1, read as the reverse complement.
AATCAGGGAGTCACAATCAGCTCCCTGACAGCACACTCTCTTGACTGTGACCACATACAGCTTGGGCACAGTGGAAAGTCAAACCCTTGATATTCCTAAAAAGTACTGTACAGACTAGTAATACTGGGTATTGTAAAACCCTATATTTCATTATTTGTTTATGGTAGCATCCACAATGTGCTAGGCACTTTCCAAACATTCAAGAAGCATCAGTCCCTACTCCAAGAAGCTCACAATCTAAAGACAGAAAGATAAGAAAACACAATGTAATGGAACAGAAATAACAGGAGGCAATTCCCCATTCATTCCCTAATTCATCTGTGTTAGCTGTAGTACTTTATACTGTAAAAATGTTTTATAATTTTTCCTTTTCTTCTTCTACAGGACCCACAGAGGGAATTGATCCTTGCTGCTCTTTCTTTTTAAAAATCATTTTTAAAATTCCTGTTAAATTAAGTTCATTTTATTCAGTACGCTATGTATTTTTCTAGATGTATTTTCAGCATTTCTAAGTGTTCAAGAACAGCTGAATAAATGCTTCAGACCCTGTTCTACTTACGAAAAAGGGGTGGGAGGGAATTGTTGAGTAAAGTTCAGCAAGTGTTTTATCGTAACAGCTCAAATGGCATGGGAGCATGGACCTCTACAGTCCTTGCTTGTCTAATGGAGTCCCCTGAGACATACAGTTCAAAGCTGTCCACTGCTAACTGATTAATCAGTACTACCATTAATAATTAAAGATATATTTGTATATATCCTGCAGTCTATATTGCAAGTGTCTGTTTTGCTGTCTGCAACAATTAAGTGCACATAGCTAGGTCCTTGAGAAGCACAGAGAAATGTTCTTGTAAGTTAAAAGTATTTTATTGATTACATGCAGAAAAGAATACCTATAAAAATAAAAGTCTCCAAACCACTGGTATATTTAGCAAATACACAGCATACATAATTACAGCACAGCAATCGCTGCTCTCTTTTTTTGAAAAGGTGAGTGATCAGGAACTTACTCCAAAAGTACGTGTGAACAGCAGAAGCTGCTAAACATTTTTTTCATTTACTGTTCCCTGCACTCTTAGGTCTTGTCTGCATCAAGGAAATTTACCAAAAAATTCAAAACAGTTTTAAAATTGATTGGAGCACCAGAGTATGGACAAAGCACAGGCTGATGGACCCATTTTTAAAACTGGTCTATAGTCTTGTCTATCCTAGTGTTCCAACTGGTTTTAAAACTGGTTTGAATATTCTGAAAAATGTCCCCAGTGTACAGAAGGCCTTAGGGCCTAATCGTGATCCCATAGAAATCGAAGGAAGCTGGATCTGGCCCTAAGGCAGCAATTTGGAAAGTGCCAATGAGATGCCAAGGATCAAAATGCTGACTAGAAGACAGGCAACATCTACAGCTGAAGAAAACTGTTCAACCCATAGACTATATGATCTGTATTTCAAGGTGCCATCTAGTGGTATTTTACACGACAGGCATTTCCAAACCCCTTTTTCCCCTCAACAATCTCACAGTAAGCAGGCAATTATCACTCCTTCATTACCAGTGATATACCTGCAGAGAATCAGTTACTGTGTGCAAACTGCTGAGTGGCACAGTATTGGTATACGTATGATAGACAAAGCAGTGTAATATTTTATCATTAAATTTGCCTTTGCTGCTCAGAATAAAAAGGGAGGGCAGAGACTTTTTTGTGCCCTACATCTTTAGGCAAGAAAGGATTCTCATGTCAATCTCATCCTGCTCTCATTGAAGTAAATGGAAGTTTTGCCAATAACTTTAATGGAAGAAAGTTTGGGCCCTTAGCACATACACTACAGTGCTTAATTCCAGATTCCAGTAATTACCTGATAGCCTGTAAGATGCATTTGTGCCAATAGGAAGATTCATTTTCCAGTTGCTCTAACAGTCCAACTGCTAGAAAACCCTCTGTCTGAGGGATTTGGTGATGTTTCACCCATTACACTAATGCAAGAAAAAGACAGAGAAATATAGAGTGGACAGTATAATTGGACACTCTTGTTTTATATAAATATAGAAAAGTGTCAAATTTTGCTCTAATTTACATTGATATAAATCCCAATTAACTCCAGAAAATCAGTATATTTACTCCTGACTTACATAAAGTTAACAGAGCAGAATTTAGCCCATGAACTTCAGAAAATAAGTATTTTACTAGTCCTTATCAGTAACAGTAGGAAGTAGGGCTGTCAATTAATAGCAGTTAACTCACGCAATTAACTCAAAAAAATGAATAGCAACTAAAAAAATTAATCACAATTAATCGCACTGTTAAACAATAGAATACCAATTGAAATGTATTAAACATTTTGAATGGTTTTCTACTTTTTCAAATATACTGATTTCTATTACAACACAGAATTCAAAGTGTACAGTTCTCACTTTGTATTATTTTATTACAAATATTTTCACTGTAAAAATGATACACAAAAGAAATAGTATTTTTCAATTAACCTCATACAAATACTGTAGTGCAATCTCTTTATCCAGAAAGTGTAACTTACAAATGCAGATTTTCTTTGTTACATAACTGCTCTCAAAAACAAAACAATGTAAAACTTTAGAGCCTACAAGTCCACTCAGCCCAACTTCTTGTTCAGCCAATCGCTAAGACAAACAAGTTTGTTTACATTTACATGAGATGATGCTGCCCGCTTCTTATTTACAATGTCACCTGAAAGTGAGAACAGGCGTTCACATGTCACTTTTGTACCCAGCGTTGCAAGGTATTTACAGATATGCTAAACATTTGCATGCCCCGTCATGCTTCGGCCACCATTCGATGCTCGTTAAAAACCAGTGCATTAATTAGTGACTGAACTCCTTGGGAGAGAACTGTATGCCTTTGGCTCTGTTATACGCACATTCTGCCATAAATTTCATGTTATAGCAGTCTGGGATGATGGCTCAGCACATGTTCATTTTAAGAACACTTTCATAGCAGATTTGACAAAACACAAAGAAGATACCAATGTGAGATTTCTAAAAATAGCTACAGCACTCGACCCAAGGTTTAAGAATCAGAAGTGCCTTCCAAAATCTGAGAGGGACAAGGTGTGGAGCATGCTTTCAGAAGTCTTAAAAGAGCAACACTCAGATGCGGAAACTATAGAACCCGAACCACCAAAAAAGAAAATCAACCTTTTGCTGGTGGCATCTGACTCAGATGATAAAAATGAACAAGCATTGGTCTGCTCTGCTTTGGATCGTTATCGAGCAGCACCCATCATCAGCATGGACGCATGTCCTATGTAATGGTGGTTGAAGATGAAGGGACATATGAATCTTTAGTGGATCAGGCATATAAATATCTTGCCACGCTGGCTACAACAGTGCCATACGAACACCTGTTTTCACTTTCAGGTGACATTGTAAACAAGAAACGGGCAGCATTATCTCCTGTAAATTGTAACCAGATTTGAGGCATGTCTTCACTAGCAATGTTAAAGCGCTGCCGCAGAAGCACATTAGCGTGGCTCTGTAGTCGCGGCACCAGCCCTCGGAGAACTCTCCCAGCGCTGTAAAAAACACCCCCCCGCAAGGGGAGTAGCTCCCTGCACTGGTGCACTATCTACACTGCCTCTTCACAATGCTGAAACTCGCAGTGCTCAGGGGGGCGTTTTTTCACACCCGTGAGCAAGAAAGTTGCAGCAGTGTAAAGTGGCAGGGTAGACAAGGCCTTGGTTGTCTGAGCTACTGGCAGAAGTAGGACTGAGTGGACTTGTAGGCTCTAAAGTTTTACTTTGTTTTATTTTTCAGTGAAATTATTTTTTGTACATAATTCTATACTTGTAAGTTCAATTTCCATGATAAAGAGATTGCACTACAGTACTTGTATGAGGTGAATTGAAAAATACTATTTCTTTTGTATTTTATAGTGAAAATATTTGTAATCAAAAATAAATATAAAGTGAGCATTATATACTTTGTATTCTGTGTTGCAATTGAAATCAATATATTTGAAAATGTAGAAAACACCCAAAAATATTTAAATAAATGGTATTCCCTTGTTTAACAATGTGATTAATCAAGATTCATTTTTTTAATTGCTCTAAAGCCCTAGCGAAGCACTAAAATCAGTGGAAATAGAGTAGTAAAGAAATATACTTAGAAGAGCATGTGAAACTTAAAACCATACACTTTTTAAAATTTCATTTTGGTGCCATTGCAGCTTCAGAAAGGGAACTAAGCTAATTTTACAACCCTCTGATTTCCTTTTTCCTTTGTATGTAGACATTACGGATAGTCACACTAACAATCAGTGGCATTTTCATGCCTCCAGGGGAAGTTGCAAAAATTTAAGAGAGGAGAAGGATGGGAGGTGTGAAAGCATTCAATTGTTACTTTTAAAAAATAATTCTTTGTTGAAAACTTTCTTTGGTTATCTTCATAAGAAACACAAACTCAACAGAGGAAATATAAAAAAAAACAACAACTCCTTCCCTGTTATCATCTCCTACCCCCCATACCCCCAAAACCTAAAACATTACAAATAAGCAACCTGCTTGGTCAGGTCACATGAATCATTTGAGTAGGTATTTAATTGATAAATAAAAACAACTCTTTTTTAAAGTGCCCTCTGCTGAGGCACTTAAGACACTGCAGTTAAAAGATGATAAAACAGCATAAGAGAGCTATTAATAAGCAAATAAAAATGGTAAAAAAGTAATAAAAAAGCAACATCATTAAATCATTCAGTGGGTATGTCTGACCCCTTTAGGGTTTGCATTTTATACATATATTCTTCCCCATGCTTTTCCCATCTGTATACTATAATAAAATATGTGTGAATGATCTCTCAGACTCTGATCTTGCAAACATTTTGATGCTTATCCTTACGCATGGAGTAGTCTTACTGAGTTCAAAGGTTAATCATATGCAGTCATAATCTATGAATAAGTGTTTGCAAGATAAGGACCTAATTTTGTATGCTCCTCTTCCCCAAAGTATATAAGCATCCATCCTGGCAAACACTTATGCACAATGAACCTTACTCACAACTAGTTCCATGGAGTTCAATTTTGCAATTTTGGAGTTCAATTTTGCAAATATGTATCCCCCTCAAGCTTGTCTTCTCTAGACTAAACATATCCAACTCTTTCAATCTTTCTTCGTCGGTCATGTTTTCCAAACCTTTTATCATTTTTGTTGCTGTCCTCTGGACTTTCTCCAATTAGTCCACGTCTTTCCTGAAGTGTTGTACCCAGAACTGGACACAATACTCCCGTTGAGGCCTTATCTGTGCTGAGTAGAGGGGAAGTATTACTTCTTATGTCTTGCTTGCAACATTCCTGCTAATACATCCCAGGATGACATTTGCCTTTTTGCTGCAGCAGCACATTGTTGACTAACATTCAATTTGTGAGCCACTATAACCCACAAATCCTTTCTGCAGTACTGCTGCTTAGCCAGGTATTCCCCATGTTGTATTTGTGCATTTGATTTTTCCATCTTGAGTGTAGTACTTTGCACTTGTCTTCATTGAATTTCATCTCATTGATTTCAGACCAATTCTCCAAATTACTAAGATCACTCAAATTCTGACCCTGTCTTCTGAAGTGTTTTGTCATCTACAAATCTTATAAGCATACTCTCTACATCCAAGTAACTAATGAAAATATTTATTAGTATCAGACCCAAGACAGACCCACAAGGTACTCCTCCAAGGAACACTGGGAATTATTGCATGCTCTGAGTAATGTCTTTCAATCAGTTGTGTACCCACCTCATAGTAACTTAATCTCAAGACTATTACTTCCCTAGTTTGCTTATGAGAATGTCATGTCAGACTGTATCAAATGTCTTACTAAAATCAAATATATCATATCTTCTAATTCCCTTCATATGCTAGGCCAGTAACCTTGTCAAAGAAGGAAATTGGATTGGTTTGGCATGTTTTGATCTTGACGATTCCATGTTGGCTATTACTTATCACCTTATTATTCTCCAGGTTTGAACAAATTTGATTGTTTAATAATTTGTTCCAGTATCTTTGTGGGTATCAAAGTTAGACTGTCTTATCTATAATTTCACAGGTCCTCCTTTCCACCCTTTTTAAAAATAGGTACAATGTTTGCCCTTCTCCAACCATCCTCCATGAGTTCTCAAAGATAACTGCCAATGATTCAGAGATTACTTAAACTAGTTCCTTAAGTACCCTAGGGTGAGTTTCATCAGGCCCTACCAACTTGAATACATCTAACTTATCTAAGTATTCTTTAATCTGTTCTTTCTCTATTCTCATCCAAGATACTTCCCCTTTGTTGTTAATATTAATTGTATTAAATACCTAAGCACAGTTAATCTTTTTAGTGAAAACTGAAGTAAAAAATGGAAACAATTCAGCCTTCTTTGTGCTGTCCGTTATTTGATGCTGCAAACACTATGCACCTACTTAAGTTTACATGTCAGTAGTTCCCTTAACCTCTGTGAGGTCACTCATGGGTAAAATTAAGCATATGCTTATGTGTTTGCAGGATCTAGACTCTAATTTCCACCTTAGAATTTACCTGCCTACCTATTGGTTTCATTAGGCTTGAATTCCATTTTCTGAAGGATAACCACTTGGCTCAAATCAACTCTTGAACCTGGCAATGTATTTTTTATTTCCAATAGCACCCACATTGTGTGTGCTGGGTGCTTTCCAAATACAGAATACACACAATTGCTGGTCTGAGAAGTTTGCACTCTAGAGACGTTTAAGTAAACAAAGGAACAACAGGAACAAAAAAAAGGAGCAATAAATATATTGCAGTCACAAGACTATTGTTAAGACTGTCAGAATTTTCTGTTTATAAATAAGGCATATAAATTATAATTAACTTACTCATTTAACCAGTTTTTGTTTAGTAGGCCTGCCTACTATGATTGTTATGATATGCTTTAAAAGTTTCTATACTGACTGAGCCTAACAATTTTAATTTCCTCCTTCTTTTACTTTAGGATCTCTTTAACTAGCTTCCTCAGTTTTGTTTTTTGTTAAGTTCCCTTTTCAAAAGTTTGTCATCACAGTGCTAGGTTTTAGTATGACTCCTCTCTTGCTGACTTTGAACTTCATTATATTATGTGCTCTAGCAAGAGCTATTACAAGAAGTAACCTTTTCACTACTAAATTCAGCTGCAAAATTCATCTTTCTTTCCCAGTGTTCTTACCCTGTCATCCATTTTTGAATCCCTCCACTGGCTCTCCATTCTCCACCACATCAGATTCAAGCAATTTGTGATCACCTGCAAAGTTCTTCAGAACTACCTCTTCCTTATTTGCCCATTATCCCTTTCTCCCCAACCTATGGTATAGTCTCAACAACCCATTTGTCCACTTCTCCCAGTCCCACACACTTTCTTCCAAGTTGCTCCCATGCATCCACTGCCCACTCTGAGCTGATCCACAAAGGTTGAATGATGAAAAAAACTTGTATATTTGATTTTGCTTAGACCTCTCCCTCTCCCCGCTTCCCCCACACAATCTCTCTGCTTGTACACTGTATCTGTTTTCTCCATCCTTTCTGTATTTTTGTCTTTTTCAGACTGTATGTCCTTCAGGGCAGGGACCATGTCTTCTCTGCATTTAGAAAGTTCCTAACACAGTTTGAGTGCCACCACAATCTAGATAAATAACCATTAATAATGAACTCTGGCATCTTCGACCCTGCTGTTCTTTTCTGAGAGTTGAAATAAAAAGCGTGTGCAATATATCTGGCTTCCTAGCATGCTAAAATAAATACTCCAGCTGCATTGTTTAGGAAAAGGACTTCAGTTCTGCTATGTTTGCTTTAATTATCTGCACTACTAAACAGGCATGTTTTATTTATGTTCATTCTACCTTGCTAGGGTAAATATCATGCAATACATTTGAAACTTTAATAGAGTCTCTGTATTCACAATGAACACTCACAGGAAAATGAGGATTTTTTTCATACTCTATCTTGTCAACTTTTCACTTTAGGTGTACCAAAAGCTGCAGCAGCCAGCACAGCACCATCCAAGTCAAAGACTTTCAGTACAAAGTAAGGCTCTTATGTTTGGGTATGAAATTTAGAGGCCAGCAGAAAGCCCAAAACCAAACGTTTTGATTTGATAGTTTTGTCCCAATGAAAAATAATGAACAGTGTGGTCTGAAGTATTTATAATTTATTATTTATGTGAAACTGGAATAGTGTAAACAACCAGTAAATTGGATTTTCACCTTCTTCCTTTCCTTTCATTGCCTTATCTAACCTGGGCAAGGTTTATACAAGGTGTCTCCCATCTCCAAAAAGCAGAAACTTAAGCATTATATCCAGTCTGATTTTTGAAAGGGGATTTATGGGCTTTCATGCACTCATTTATCCTAGCCTGCCAGTTCCCAACAGCTTCCCATGCCATCCCCCTTTTCCAGAGGTGCTGGAACTAGGGATGCTACCACACCCCCTGGCTTGAAGTGGTTTCCATTATATACAGGGTTTAGTCTGGTTAAATAGCTCTCAGCACCCCTGCCCTTTTCGCTATGCACAAGCTGAGAAAAATCTCTTCTAATAATCTAAAATTGTTCTTAATCAGGCACTCATTTAAGCCTGTGATTAATACAAGGAATATAATATAATAAAATAAATAATAATAATAATAATAATAATAAACACAGGCATGTTGGTTCCTTCTTAGAGAAATACACTAACTGATTTGAATCCCAATGGTGTGCCACATAGCTTCTGATTCTGCAATCCTTTCTCACATGAGTAGTCCCATTGACTACTTGGCTGAATAAGAGTTCCAGGATCTTAGAAAGGGAATAATGCCCCCTAATTTGAAGAGTTATATAAGGCTTTGAGAGCTGGACTACCAAAAAGCAGCTCATAGGTCCTTCTGAAGCTTTTAGTACTTACCATACAAATCAGTTTTGTGACAACCCTCTTTTCTGAATTTGTATAATCAAATTTTATTGACACGTCAGCCGTTCTAGTTTGGAAGTAGAAATGCTCCTTCAGAAAAGCAACCAGCATGAAGACAACACCCATATCACACAAAATGTCGTCTTCTCTGCTGAAAACAAGAATGTTAAAAGTTGTGTTTTACCATGAACCAACCATAAAATCCTTCAAATAGCAGAGACTGCACACTTCTACTTTGCAATACATTGACTTGATTCACTACTTTTTGTGGTCACGAGGAACTGCAGGTCCAAAACTGGCTTCTGTCTACTGTTCCCGATTGTTTATCCAAGACTTCTGAGTCTGGCACCCTGTTAGAAGCAAAAAGTATACACTTTGCAACTCTTCTGGCCTTTCACAGAAGGCGTGACCACAAGATGTATGGAATGGGACATTAGATATACTTCACTTCATTGGTGTTGAATAGTAACCAAAGCCAAAAAGGAAACTGTTAGTAAATAAAGGATTTGATAATTTTCTTTGGATTTCTTAATGAGTTTCCCTTTGTCCTATAAAATCATGTAATCTTAGATATTTATAGGTTTCAGAGTAGCAGCCGTGTTAGTCTGTATTCGCAAAAAAAAAGATTTCAACATAAATATCTAAAAAGAAAAGGAGTACTTGTGGCACCTTAGAGACTAACAAATTTATTTGAACATAAGCTTTCCTGAGCTACAGCATCTGAATGCATCTGATGAAGTGAGCTGTAGCTCAGGAAAGCTTATGCTCAAAAAATTTTGTTAGTCTTTAAGGTGCCACAAGTACTCCTTTTCTTTTTAGATATTTATGTTGAAATCCAGACTGTTATCTGTTCTAGGATAAACTATATAGGTATCATAATAGAGCCCACCGTATTTGAGAATTTTCAGAACATTTGTCTATATGTTCCCCTTAATAATGGTAGTAACTAAAATGTAAACAAATTTTGTAATTAAACTAGAAGCACTGATTAAGAGTATAATTGATATTAAAGGAACACTTTTATTAACCCAAATTTAACCATATAAACCCAAATTTAATTTAGACTTCTCGTAGTCAATAGGGCAATGATTCTCAGACTATCTTAGTGGTCAGCATAACGAAACATTTTAAAAATCAAACAGTGTTAAGTGGAGGGCTAGCGAGAGGAGGTGGGATCAAGAGTAGATCTTGGGTTACAAAGTGGTGCAAAGGACAAAAAAACACTAGAGAAGCACTGTGAGAGAGCATGATGGATTTTCAACAGCTTTATTTATCAAATTAATGCATTGGGTGCTATGTAACAATACATATAATACAGTCCTGGCCCTACCGATTTCATTTTATAGTTTAAATAAAATAAAAACGGAATAGGTGAGATACAAACATTGTACGAGAGGGATAAAATGGCTAACAGTATTAGGAACATAAGGTTGCAGTTTAGTTATCTGTATAACTAAATCCCTTACACGATTCAGTATACACACACACACATATATATAAATGAATGTATGAACAAGAGACTGAATGGACCTGTGACACAGCACTTTTTTTAGTGATCATTAGCATTCTGTGACTAAAAGCAGTACTGTATCTAAACCCAAGGGCTGTGGAGCACTGAATAGACCTGGATTCTACTCTCAGCTCTGCCACTAGCCTGCAAGGTGACCTTAAGCAAGTCATTTCACCAGTTTGTGCCTCAGTTTTCCTACCCGTAAAATGGGGATAATGTTGTCCTCCTTTGGAAAGCGTTTTGAGATCTAGGGATGAAAGGCGCTATAGGGCTACCAACCCTCCAGGACTGGCCTGGAATCTCCAGGAATGAAAGATTATGGCATGTGAAGAAACCTCCAGGAATAGGGTCCAAACAAAACTGGCAACCTTAACAGATTGGTATTATTATCATACCGCTAAAAAGCGGGATCCATCCTAAAGCCTTCTAAGTGCATACAGCCTTTTTGATACCCCTCACTGACACTCAATCTACTATGACTTGAAATGGTCACCGCTCCCTTGGACCAGAATATGATCCATCAGACTATAAGCACAAATATAACCGCCCCATTAGCCAGGCCAAGGTATTTCCAGCACCCCGAGTAACAGGGGCAGTTCTCCTCCGGCCGGAGCGAGCCCCCTGTACGTGGGACTAGGGCTGAAAACAGAGGTATGAGAGGCAGCTGTGCCTGGATTTTCGGGTGCTTCGTTGACACTAACGCCCCCTCCCCTATTAGCTGACCTCGCTCCAGGCCGACGCGCCTTCGGGTCAGCTCGGGCTGCAAACCGGCCCGCACAGCAGCCGTACGCTGCCCGCGCGCATGCTCAGCACGGGCCCTCACCAGCAACGGCCAGCCGCACTACTGGCACCGCCCCGCACAGCGCTCCACGCAGCCGCACCTGGACAAGCCGCTGCCCTCACCCCACCCCCGCGGCGCGCGGCTAACTCCACCCCCCACCCCTACACACGTGGCCGCTCCAACTGCCGAGCCGACAATCATCCCGTGACTCTGATCAGGCGAACGGCCGCCGAAAGAACAGGCTGCGCACGCGAGTCGAGAATCCCCGTCCTGGGGTGTGCGCATGTGCTATAGAAAGCTACGCATGCGCATCTGGAGTCTCGGGGGGCGTGCAAGAAAAGCAGTTTCTTCTTTAACTCTTCCTGTGCCGGGCGTCGCCGATTCGGCGGCAGTTACTGCCACTGGTGGCGCGTCGTGACGCTTCGGCCAGCCATCACGTGGGCGTGACGCACAAGGGAGAGGGGCGGAGGGACGCAGGTGTGCGGAGCCCCCCAAGGCTCGTGCGCTACTGGGGGAGCCGTTCCCCCTTCCCCTCCCCGCCCGGGGCGCAGGTGCGTATTGGGGGGCGTGGGAAATGGGGGCGTGTGTGTGGGTTTGTGCCCAGGGCTCCCCTGCCTCACATTTGTTTCCCTCTCCAGGCTGCTCTGTGGCGGCCGTGGCTGGCGATGGCCCAGGCTCCCATGGAGGAGGAGGAGTGCCCCGAGCTGGTTCCCATAGAGGATCAGGCGGTTGGGGGAGAAGAGGCTGAACCCAGCCACAGCACCAAGATCCCAGTCACTATCATCACAGGCTATTTAGGTAACCAGCTCACCTAGCAGCCCTAAGCCTTGAGCTTCCTCTGTGGGGTCTTTACAAAGCAAACCCGCGCTATTATGTGCTTTTTACTGGCGCTCTATCAGCGGTCCATACAAAACCAGCATTTTGTTTTATGCATTATACAGTGACTTCAGTTGGGTGCATGGGGAGGAATTTGACTGTTCGTATTCTCCTTGGATAGAACGTATTTCATATTCATGTGATATGTTTTACTTGCAGTTGAGGAATCTGTCGAGTGAGGAGCCCTACTCCAAACAAACCATGCAACCATCTTCCTAGTAGTCTAAATGTCATGACAAAAAGAGTGTATACGTATCTAACATCACTTCTGATGTTCCTCTAAACTACATGTTTTCCATTTACAGTATGTACAGTACAAGCTTGGTGTCATGGTACCACTATCTTTAGAAAGTTGTAATGTGCTTGTGGAATCATTTTGGAGAGTTAAATGAGCTTCTGTGGTTACTCTTATAAAATAGCTCATGAGTCCTGACCTGCACAGTTAAGGCTTGTCTACACAGCAAGTCACTGCATGGCAAGCCCGTAGTGTGAATCTACAGCTGAGCTGCCCTCTGGGACTTTCAGTGCGCTGTAGGAGTGTCCACATGGGACATTACTGTGCTGCAAGCTGGTGCACATCCTGGCTTGCTGTGCAGTAATTTGCTATATAGACAAACCTTAAATTGGCTTTCCATCTGTAGCAGTCAGTACATTTTGTTCCATCAAAAGATGAGTGCTAAGATTACATGAGTAAGCACTCAAAATGTGAGGCAAGTGTTTAAATGGATGTCTTGCATGACTGACTGTATAACTGACCAAACACTTTTGACACAGTTTGAAAAAGTGCACTGCAAAATTGTATGAATGCAGTATTGCCAACCCCAAGCATTCAAAATTCATGAGATTGGTTTAAAAATCACAGAAAGGACATTTTAAAAAAGATTCTGTTTCAAGAGAGCCAATGCAGAATATTTTTTTATTTCCCAGCTCCTAGGGAGCCCACCTGCAGAAGCTCCTGCTGCTCTGCTTCTTCACCAACCACCTCAAAAATGATAATTATATTTTTTTCCCCCAAAACATAGTGACCTGGAGAGGTGACAGTTGCTCCATAGTTAAGGTTGCAACTCAATTTATGTTTATAAGCCCAATTTTGGCCTCTCACTCTCAGATTCACAGAAATCCATACAGGTCTCAAAACTTAGATTAGATCTAGGGCTGAGGTAAATTTTTTCAGCAAAATTGAAGGGATCAATAGGAAAATAGAAAGGTGGATAAGGAATTGGTTAAAGGGGAGACTACAACGGGTCCTACTGAAAGGTGAACTGTCAGGCTGGAGGGAGGTTACCAGTGGAGTTCCTCAAGGATCGGTTTTGGGACCAATCTTATTTAATCTTTTTATTATTGACCTTGGCACAAAAAGCGGGAGTGTGCTAATAAGGTTTGTGGATGATACAAAGCTGGGAGGTATTGCCAATTTAGAGAAGAACAGGGATATCCTACAGGAGGATCTGGATGACCTTGTAAACTGGAGTAATAGGATGAAATTTAATAGAAGTGTATGGTCATGCATTTAGGGATTAATAACAAGAATTTTAGTTATAAGATGGGGACGGAGATATATAAGGTATAATGGAGGAGGAGAAGGACCTTGGAGTATTGGTTGATCATAGGATGACTATGAGCCACCAATGTGACATGGCCATGAAAAAAGCTAATGCGGTCTTGGGATGCATCAGGAGAGGTATTTCCAGTAGGAATAAGGAGGTTTTAGTACCGTTATACAAAGCACTGGTGAGACCTCACCTGGAATACTGTGTGCAGTTCTGGTCTCCCATGTTTAAGAAGGATGAATTCAAACTGGAACAGGTACAGAGAGGGGCTGCTAGGATGATTTGAGGAATGGAAAACTTGTCTTATGAAAGGAGACTCAAGGAGCTTGGCTTGTTTAGCCTAACTAAGAGAAGGTTGAGGGGAGATATGATTGCTCTCTATAAATATATCAGAGGGATAAATACCGGAGAGGGAGAGGAATTATTTAAGCTCAGTACCAACGTGGACACAAGAACAAATGGATATAAACTGGCCACCAGGAAGTTTAGACTAAAATTAGACGAAGGTTTCTGACCATCAGAGGAATGAAGTTTTGGAATAGCCTTCCAAGAGAAGCAGTGGGGGCAAAAGATCTATCTGGCTTTAAGATTAAACTCGATAAGTTTATGGAGGAGATGGTATGATGGGATAACATGGTTTTGGTAATTAAGTATTCATGGTAAATAGGCCCAATGGCCTGTGATGGGAAATTAGATGGGGTGGGATCTGAGTTACCCAGGAAAGAATTTTCTGTAATATCTGGCTGGTGAATCTTGCCCATATGCTCAGGGTTAGCTGATTGCCATATTTGGGGTCGGGAAGGAATTTTCCTCCAGGGCAGATTGGAAGAGGCCCTGGAGGTTTTTTGCCTTCCTCTGTAGCATGGGGCACGGGTCACTTGCTGGAGGATTCTCTGCTCCTTGAAGTCTTTAAACCACGATTTGAGGACTTCAATAGCTCAGACATAGGTGAGAGGTTTTTTCGCAGGAGTGGTGGATGAAATTCTGTGGCCTGCGTTGTGCAGGAGGTCAGACTAGATGATCATAATGGTCCCTTCTGACCTAAATATCTATGAATCACAATTCCAAAAATCCATGGAAGATTTTTGCCAACTTTAATCCCCCCCCCCCCCCCCAAAAAAAAAAAAGATGATGAAATCAACTCTGCTGACCTTGCCTAGCTGAGTTCTCATGCCTAGGACTAAAATTTAGTTGATTAGTATGAAATTATTAACATTTCTTTCGAAACAATGCTATGAAACATCTACTCCAGCAGTATTGATATAGAATAACAAATGACTGCTGGGAACCTAAACTTTAATTTCAAAAAAAAGTTTTCAGCCGAGTTCATTGCAAAAATAGATAGGAATGTAACCTCATTGTTAAGAAGACTTATCAAATGGGGAAAGAGAGAATTTTATATCAAAAGATTTGCCATGGGTGGGAAGAGACTGGTGAGCCCATTAAGACTTACAGGGCATGGAGGGAACTCAGTAAGGCTTCTAAGATTTATGTGGAGTTCTGCAATAATCCCCTGGGTTCTCTTCCAAGTACTACAAATAATTTTTAAAAAATTTAATTACAAATATAAAAATAAAATGTAAAGCTTCTGAAGGTATCAGATCAGAGAATGAGTACTAGCTCTCCATTGGTCGTTAATTTCTAAAAAGTATATTTCAGGAGCATGATGGTAATATTGAATTTGAAAATTCTCCTTATATTTTATTTTTGATCTACTGAAATTTGTGCTGTTTTTTAGGTGCTGGGAAGACCACTCTTCTTAACTATATTTTGACAGAACAACATACCAAAAGAATAGCAGTTATTCTAAATGAGTTTGGAGAAGGTATGTAATGCTACAGAAATATTGTATAGAAACAAAAATTGGAATACATAAACATTTTCCTGTTTTGTTAAGAAATGCTTTAGGAAAGTAAACTATTAAAAGCAGACAAATGGTATAATGGTGCATGGATTGATATCTAAATTGATTGATCCCCAAACTAAGGCTATCGGAGTGGCTTATGCAGTTTCTAAGTAGTGTAAAATTGAGACCATGTCCTCAATAAGCGTGTACATGTGGGATGAACACTACAATAAAAATTCAAAAGTTTGCTTATAGATTTGGGATATGTCACATCCCTTTTGTTCAAAAGAATGCTAGTAAACATTGCTGTTCAACTAACATTGAATATAAATAACTTGCACAAGACCAAACTAAAGAGAAGATTAGTAGTGTAATAAATCAGGCTTCCCTAGCAAGAAATATGTCAAATGATTGTAGTAGAGCTTGCAACTGTTGAAGCTGGAAAATGAGATTCCTTCACTTTTTCCAGAAACTTAGTGCTAATTTTTTAAAATTGGAACTGATTACTTTGCTCTGCTTTTATATGGCTGTTGATGATGAAGAAATATAGTACTGAGAACCTGTGCCATCCCCTACCCTACTATAGTGATGTTGGCAAGTTTCCATCTTCATTATAAAAATTCTTGCTATGGATAACTCAATTCATAATCCGTGAGCAGAGTCGAAAGAAGATTATTTCTAGGAGTAGTAGACAAAGCACTGAGTTGGGAGTCAAGAACCATGGAGCTCTAAATCTAGTACGGCCAATGACTTGCTAATTGGCCTTAAGCAAGTCACACAAACTCTCAGTTAATGTCTGCAGTTTTAAAAATGTGTAAGAGCTAAGTATTAAACCATTTTTCTTTGTCTCATACATAAATTCAATTTGTCAGCATAAATGACTGTTATACCACCGTGAATGCCTCACCTCCATTCCGCCTACACATTCAAATAAATGGGGAATACTTCTACTTCTTGCAAGTTTATTTTTTGTTCTTCATAGGATGATCTGGCTCTTGGACCTTAAGTTTGCCTACTATAAAAATGATTGCTTAAACTAAGTATAATGTCTAAAGAATTTGTCAGAAAGGTTTGATGAGAACGTGGAACACAAATAAAGCTCAGAAATCTATCCCGTTTGAATTTTTCTCATCTTATTTTTCAGGTATTGTTGCACGTTTGTAGGTTTAAAATTTGCTACTTACACCCTTCCTGTATTTCTAGGCAGTGCCTTGGAAAAATCCTTGGCTATAAGTCAAGGTGGAGAACTCTATGAAGAATGGCTGGAGCTCAGAAATGGTTGCCTGTGCTGTTCAGTAAAGTAAGGAATATTTTGTGGAGGTGGTTTATATAAACATTCGGCGTAAGCTTGGGGTTTGTTCTCTCTTTAAATTTCATTTTTTCACAGTCCATTATGTATACCTGGATATTTGATAGGCATTAGGTATATCATCTACAGCGTTTTTTTTTAAAAAAAAAAAAAAAAGCTAAATGATGCTGAACTTCTTGCTCTTCTATTTTTTTTTTTAATGTCAGAATCTTGAAGTAATGTGTGTTTTCAATTTTGGTATTTTATTACTTTGTATCATAATTGTTTTACATACTTGCATCAAATGTTGACTGACCTATTGGGGAAGAAGAATAGTTGAATATCTATAAAAACCACAGAAAGGCAAATTCTCACTCTCAAAAGGAATGAATGTTCTACTGATAGTATCACAGAAACTGAGCACAGTGGTTTATTAGAGGTCAATAACAATGTATAAAATAGAATGACTAATTAGTACAATATGCCCTCCATAAGATATTCAAATATAGTATTTTGGAAAGTAGCTCATTTGAAAGGCTTTGCTTATTAGATAAAACTATGACTAGCTGAATTGTAGAGCCCCCTTGTTTAGCCTCTTATTTTTAATCAAATATTAAGAGAGCCATCCCCAGAGGATTCTCCTGTCACAGGTGAAATTGCAAATGTTGATTCCTTCCAGTCTACAGTCACCCATGGAAATAGTTACTGAAGGTTTTATTGCCCCTAATATTTTCCTGCCCTGTGTGCCTTCGTGCTCTACCTGTGCGGTAGAGCCATCGTTGAACACACATGTTCCATAATAACTTGCAGACAACAGTCATGCTTAACTTCAAGAAGGTGGTAGAGGAGCTTCAAAATTGAGGGAAGACCTGCCTTAGAGTTGTCAAGGAAATTAACAGTATGTTGATTAAATTTGCTGATGGTATTATATTGAGAAAAGCTACAAACACCAGTGAGGTTGGAGAAGTAATACTTAAAGACCTAGAACAATTTGAATTTGAAAATGGACATAACATAGCACACATAATGATGAAATTTAGTGTTGGTGGGTGGGAGGAATACAAAATAATCTATGTGAAATAGGGTTGGGGAATCCAAAATACAGATACTTGATAGGCAGAAACCTGGAAATCAGTAATCCTAAAAAAGACATAGGAATGATAGTGGACAGCAAATTATACATGACTTTGCAGTGTGGAGAATTTTTGGTTTACATTGCCTAAATGTAGTTTTGGATAGATATAGATATATATGAGGTATCACATCAAGGAACAGGAATAACGACCGCATCTGCAATAGTCCCATCTTTTTGTTCTGTTTACAGCGTCTAGTACAGTGGGGCCCTGGCTCATGACTGGGGCTTGTTGGCACTACTGCAAAACTAATAACACTGTGTTCAGTTTTGGGCATCTACTGTCCAGAAACATGAAGAACCTATTGAAGAGAGTTAAGAGAACCAAAATGATCAGGGGCTGGAGGGATTGATTTGAAGAGAGTTTTAAGAGATACGAATATAACTTGCCGAAGATTACTGTGATGGAGACATAACTCTACAAATATTTGAAAAGAATAAAAGTAAAGGGCGAAAAATTAAGGGTAGTATTTGGGGTGCAGGGGAGAGGTTATAATTAAATAAAGGGGTGAAATTATGGGTAGTAATATAGGCCCCAATTAGTGCGAACTTTCTGACAGTGAGACTGTTAGGCTGCAGAGTAGTCTCCCAGTGGAAATTGTATAAGCTTTAACACTTGGAACATTTTAAACTTGCTTGGACAAAGCAGTAGAAAAGGTACTGTAAGTGACCTCTTGTATTGACAGGGAGACAGACTAGGTGACCTACTAGGTCTTTTCCTTTTTTAATATCTGTCACATTATGAATGCTGATGCATGTAATTAACATGTTGGATTCCTTTTATAACGCTAATTGAGATGTACAGTAACACTTTTGTTGAGTCACTAATAATACCACACCAACTCAAAGCGGCACCAGACCCTGCCAGAACAACGGTTGCAAAACCTGCAGACACGTTTCCACTGCTACAATGATCAACACTCCCCACAACACACCTTTGAAGATTCATAGGTCATCCAGTGCACTAAATGCCCCAATAACAACTATGTGGGTGAAATCAGACAATCACTATGCTCTTGAATGAACTCTCGCAGGAAAATGATTACCTGTGGGTGAATACTTTTCACAAAGGGATCACTGTCTATGTGAGCTATCAGTTCTCATCCTCAAAAGAAACCTGCACAGCACTTTCAAAAGACGAGCCTGGGAGCTTAAATTCATAACTTTGCTAGATACTAAAAATCGTGGAGGGAATAGGAGACACTGGATTTATGGCTTATTACAACAATTTATAAACCACTAACAAGATTCCCCTCCTCCCTTCCTTTCCCTATGACTGGAGGGGTGTTAATGGACCACTTCACCTTGAAAGTCCCTTGACATATATATTACCTAGTTATGCTAAACAATGTGTTCCACCTTGTATTTAGCTGTGACACTCTGAGTAGGTTTCCCAGACCTGAAGAAGAGCTCTGTGTAGCTCCAAAGCTTGTCTGTCTCACCAACAGAAGTTGGTCCAATAAAAATATATTATTACCAGATAGTTAAAATAAGTTAGAGGTTAAGCGATTTGTCTAAGGTTGCACAGTGAGTAGTTGGCAGTTCTGAGTATAAACTACAAATTCTAACTACCAGTCCCTTGCTTTAAGGATTAAACCACATTATCTTCCATATGAATAAAAAACATAAAACATATTCGTATCTATTGTAGCCCCTCTAAAGGCTGCTCTAGTTTAGGGTTTTGTTTTGTTTTTGTTTTTTTTAACAGGGACAATGGCTTGAAAGCTATTGAGAACCTGATGCAGAAGAAGGGAAAATTTGACTACATACTACTAGAAACCACTGGATTGGCAGATCCAGGTAGATAATATATAGTCATATAGCCATGGTGAATATCCTGTTTTTATAAGAAGGTTAGAAATCATTTTTTATTTGCTTGCATAGTATGCATTTTTATTTCAAATGTGTGATAGTGTGGTATGTTTTCACATACTTGACTGCAATACAAATTATGACATTGGATCGTTAAAAATTTTGTTGCACAAGCCAGAATAGTATCCAACGCTCTCTCCTGCAGCAGTATGGGCTCTGAAGGCTAAAAGGAGTGGAAAAAATGATAAAATATTTTTCAGTGTGGCTCAGAATATGCAGGCAGCAAATATCAGACATGGCAGTGAAAAGTGTGGTATAAAAACTGATGGCTCTGAGTAAGGAGGTACTATTTTTATGTAGCACTTTTCAGATTATAATTATGCTTTGATTATATATATTATGTACATGTATTATGGGGATTGTCAATGATGGACTTGTATTTTGTTAAGGCACAGAGCATACAGTCAAATAGGTAAATGTATTATCTAAATGTGTGAATCAGATGAATATACAGAAACTTCCAGTTCGCAGCTGGTAGCACAGAGTTAAATATTGCTGAATTTGTAGACAATCTCTCATGCTGTATGTACATATATAATTAATTGTTTATTTTTTCCAGTCCAGTAATAAAAGAAGTCAGTGCTTCAGTGGGTGATGTTTACATTTTAGTATACAAAAATGACATGTATATGTTTTTAAAATTAAGGAAAGCTATCTTAAAAACAGTCTGCCTTGACCTCTGTTAATTAAAAACCTGTTGTTAGCCAAGAAAGTGAAGGAAATTCTTATTTCCCATTTAGGAGACTGACACTCTTCAGTTCAAAGCCAAATAATTGTCATGGTAAAGTAATTTCCTTTAAAAGAAAGGACATTGATTCAGCCCCTGTTACACACACATCCTATTTCAGTCAAATTGGAAAACTATTAAGGTTTTAGGGGGAAAAAATCAATAGATATCAGGAAACCATTAGATCTTGTGGCCCTTGCTATATCTTGCATGAGTAATCACCGTAAACAGCTGACAGGTATTTCATAGTTGACAGAAAATGATGCTTGGGGGACCACATCTTGTCAGTTCAGTTGGATGGCTTTAGACATTGGAATGAGTTCAGTTATCATTCTTTTTCCCTATATGTTTCATTCTTTTAGACAGCCCTGTCACTAACTAGAGCCATGATGCTTTGAAAAATAAAATACTTTCTATTGCTGTCAGCTTCTCCTCTTCATGTTGTGGCACTGTTACATGTTAAATCAGTTCGTGTCAAAACAAATTATGATGTCTTATTTATAAATATATAACATTTATTCTGAAGACACTAGACCCCTTTTTGTACTGGGGCTTTTCGGGAATAACCATGAATATTATATCCCTCTGCCTTTTCCTCTCAGAGCAGCTATCTTTTGCGAAGGCATTGACTTGTTAAATTTTATTGGCTGATCTTAGTCCGCATGTTTTCAGAACTGCTTTTTATGCACAGGTTGACATATTATTTCAGAGACACATGTAATGCCTACCCTTCCACGATTGTTTTTTCCTTCAAGGAAATGAAAATACTTTGTATTTAAATAGCACCTTTTTCTTCCAAGAATCCCATAGTGCTTTACAGAGTGAGGGATCAATTCTCCACTGATTCGTGTAGTCATTTACTTCTCCAATATGAATATGAAATGCTGCCAAGTCAGAATTCTCCACTCACACCATTGTATGCTTTGCAGAGGTATAAACGACCAAACAAGGTGCAAGGCAATAGATAATCTAGCTCTTGTAATTGTATTACTCTACCTATCTCTGCAGAGCATCCTCTTCTGGGGTGGAAATATCAACAGCTAATTTATTCCAGCGACATGATGTGTACACACGTATGTGAAAGGAAATATGAAAAATGCCATATCCAACATAAACTACTGTGGGAATATAAATGAATATAAATATAAACCTGAGTTAGAATTGAGCCAGGCCACTAGTGCTAACACCTTTACTCTTACAAAAAGTACCTTAGATATTTAATACAGCGGTTTTTTTCATTTCAATGTTTAATCATCAGTAATGAAGCAAAATGTATCATTATTAAATATTGAAATTGAAGACTTCAGAAAAACTATAGTGTTTGGTATCAGTTCAACAAAATATTACTAGTTCAAAGGAAAGCTTTAATGTTCAATAAATAAACATTTTGTTTAATATTGATTTTATAATTGACGGTTATAAAATCAACTTGGAAACCAGTTCATTCTCTTCCAAAGGAGTTTCACAAATGACATTTCAGAAAGATACTTGGTTCCAGTACCAGGCTCAGAAATAATACCAAATTTAATTATTTTTTTTAAATTACTAATAGTGTCAAAAATTCTTATTCTGTTAACTTACATATTGAGGAAGAAATGGATGCAGCTTTTCTGAAGTGCTGTCAGCCTCCGGATTTTTTTCTTGGTCATGCCTTGTCTGTACCTGGAAAGTGCACTGGTGTAATGAAATCAATTTAAAAATGGATGTAGTGAAACCAGTGCAAACCTCTAATGTAGACGCACTAAACTGGTTAGTCTTGCTTGTATCAATTAAGCTTCAGTTACCAATTTAAGAAACATTGATATGAACTAGTATTAACTGGTTTAAATGCATCTACATTGATTTTATTAAACTGCTGCACTTTTCTAGTATGGAACCCAGCGTGCTGTATTGGGTTATTTTCATCTGTGTCCCACACTGCTTTCTCACGTGAGGAACTGGGCAGGGTATTGGGGAAAAAAGAAGTCCTGATCCAACCTTTTTTCCTCCCACCATAACTCCCTCCTTTCTCTCTGCTACTACATAGAGGGGGTACCTGAAACTTAGAGTAGATAAGATCACCCAAGGATAGCAGGGAACCAATGACAGTACCCTAGAAAACGGGATTCAGTAGATAAAGGATCAGGGAAAAGGAGCAACAAAGCAAGCTGATGATACATGCATGGTTGGAGAGGTAAGAGAGCAGAATCATGAAAGTGTAGTCAGGAGTGTGAGCAGAGAAGAGGAAGAAGTGTAGAAAATAGTGTAGAGGTTGAGGAGGATGAGCACAAGCCCTTACTTTGAACAAAAGGATGGATCAGTTTTAGTGAAATGGCAGAGGTGCAAGGGGGAGAAAAACACAGAAGAAGAGAACTATAAAGAATTTGGAATTAAGAAATGTGGTTGCTGACATGGTGGTAGAGTCATGTTGAGGGGTTTTTTTTGTTTTGAATTTTTTTATTTTTATGATGTACCTGTTAGAGCTCACACAACTTAGATGTTGCTATCACTGCTTTCAGGACTTACAGCATCATCATTGCACCAAATGTATGGTTGGAGAACCAACATTTTTAATACTTGATTTCGTGTTCTTCTGGCATCAGGGGGAAAGTTGAAGAGTAGCAACTTCGAACAGGTGTGATTTTAAAAACTGCTTAGAGATGTATGTTTTCTGGTACATCATCCATCTTGCAACTAAATGTCTTGCTTGTTAGGTGCTGTGGCATCCATGTTTTGGGTTGATGCTGAACTAGGAAGTGACATATATCTTGATGGTAAGAAAAAGTGTGTTTGTCTTCTAGAATACTTGTGAGGGGTTTCTCCCACTTCAGTGAGCATTATTTGGACAATTTATTTTCAAGAAGCAAACAAGTAGCTTGATTGCAGAGGCATGAGTGAAAACTTATTTGCTAGTATTTATGTAGGGGTGACTTCGTGTTCATTATTTTCTCAATGACATATATTTAAACCTGAACCTTGTTACTTATCTATACATCCCATCTTTGGTTGGTTTGTTTTTTCCCTCCTCTCAATCTCTTTCTTTAGCACTCTTGTTCTCTGTCCCTCTTTCTTTCTCTTGTACCAATTGGTTTGTTCCCCTGCAGTCTCCTGAGGCCCACTGGAGTGGTAAGCCTCTCAAAAATATTCAGTGTATTGTAGTCGGGCTTATTTTGTTCACATTTTTTTACTTATTATCTCAACAGTCTTCTTAGAAAAATATATATTTCTTTTGGCCAGTCTGAGAGAGCCTGTCTGCTCAGTAACATAGGCCACCAAGAACACATTGCCTTTCGTTCTCTTGTCTCTTAACTGACTCCCCCATTTAATACTGATTCAAATGCATAGTTTTGGTCCTCTGTGGGATCGGTCCAAGATACATGAGGGACCACCTCACCTTCTGTTCTTGTTTAACTCCTTTGCTAGCTGTGTTCCACTGACAAACTTGAGTGAAGCTTGTGTGTGACAGGAGATGGTTCTCTTGGCGAGTGGCTGTGTATCTGGAAGTTGCTCCCAGAAATGATCAGAGTGACCATGCTCCTCAATTCCTTCAGAATACTACTCCTATAACACCACCACCACCACCACCACACCTTTCCCTACATCCAGTCCCTGCAGACAGGAACAAGGAGAAAGATGCATCTGTCTTATGTGTTCACCTCACCATTTTGGTAGGCACTCACATACCACAGTGATGAGCACCATATAAGAACCTAAATAATTAGGAAACAATTATATTTTCAGCCAGATTGGTGAAAGTTTTGTGAGGTTATAAGTAACTGAAAGTGGGATTAGAATAAAAACTCTTGTGTAACCTTAACTATTGAAGTTGCTGCTGCCCCTGTAATTATTCAAGATGCTAACGTACTCTTAGCAGTTTTCAGTTTATTTCTTAATCAGTACTCTTCATTCTAGACGTTACTTACAAACTTTCCCCCCCCAGGTATTGTATCTGTTGTTGATGCCAAGTATGGACTTCAGGTAAGATAGTAATATTTAAAAAAATACTGTAAACCAAAAGCGTAGATAGAAGTGATGGTCTTTTACATGTTTTGTTTATGGATTAACTTCTAATATTAATTTCTAATTCTTGGGGTGCATGAAGCTGTGTTGCAATTGCAGTTCCATAACAAATTGCAGCATTGTTTCATCCAGATAATCCAAGGGTGTTAAAAAGCCTCTCCTTTCCTTTAATGTAATGCTTTGTAGGTGAACAAGAAGTAGTGTTACACAGTAGTTCACAAGCTGTTGTCTGCAGAGCACTTCTCTGCTGAGAATTGTTAGGTCAGGTGGTACTTGTTCCTCTTAGTCTCTAGCAATTTATACAGATACCCAGGCTCTTAATTGCAAACCGGAGCTTAGATTACTGTAAAATTGGCTGGAAAGATGAAGATTCCCTCTTTGGTCCCCACGAACAATCAGTGCTACTTTTAAAGAAAAGAGGAGCTGATCTCAGGGACTGGAATAGGCAGTCATCAGCAGGCTTAGAACTGCTATTAGAAAAAGAGTATCTAGGGGAATGGGAAGAAGAGAACGAGGCAGTATGTACAAAGGTGAAGAGAGCCAGGAGGCCAGACATATATTCAGTTTAAAGGAGGACCATACAGCAAGGAAGTGGAGGAGGAGAGGACCAGGTGGCAGGCAAACATGTATGTGTGGGGAGAGAGGACCAGAGGAGAGGGGAAAGGGAACTGAAATGAGAACAGTAGGTACTGTGACTAATTTCAAAAAGGCTAAAACATTTTGGATAAAGAGAGCTAAAAATACATGTTTTCAATTGTAGACAATTAGCGTAGTTGTCACAGGGATATTGTGAGATGGAGTGAAATGAGAGGTGGCCCACAATTATCATAAATGAAACCAGGTGCAATTAAAATGTGATCAACACTATGAAAAAGTTTGTTTCCCTGATTTTAACATCTAGATACTTTCTCTGTTTTTAAGCATACTTAATGTTTTAGGTAAACTGAAGGATAGTGTTTAAAGAGAAATAAAAATATTAAGAGATCATTCTTTCATTGATATCCTTGTTTGCTCTATGCTCCTTAGGGTTTTATGTCTACATTTTTGTGACCTTTGAGTGTTTTTTATTAATATTCCAAAATCTGGTTAGAAAGGGTCTAATATGCACAAAGCATGTGTCCGGGAGACAAATATGAAGCACTGAGGTAAAACAATGGAAAAAACTATGATAAAATGTACTAGCAGTAAAGTTTACAAAATTCTATGGAAGGTTTTTTTTTTTTTTCAGGGCTTTCAAAATACAATTGGTGAAGGAGAATGTAGAACAGTGGAATCAAAATAAAATTGCAAAGAATTGGCAAAATAGCTAGAGTGCTTAAACTTTTAACACTATCTATAAAGGATTAATTAAAGCATGCCATTTGTCATTAGTTCTATTTTCTGGATAGCTTCAAGAATAGTGAGGCATCAGAAGGAGGGAAGTTGGAAACTTGTTTTAAACATTCCTAACATTAGATACATTTTACTCAAGGGAGTTAGAGGTACCCAGAGTGGAAGTTTATAATCTCTCTGATCATTCAGATAGCAAATTCTAGGTGACCAGAAGCTCTTGCACATCATATCCTGTTTCAGTAAGGCTCAGTGTTCAGGACACTATCTTTAGATTGCATTGCATTGCAAAAGTGTTTTATTATCCAAATAGAATAATGTAAAGCACTATAAATGTTATACATCTTCAAAAGCCTTTATGCACACTAGCCAGTTAATCTTTATAACATTGCTATGAGATAAGTTTTAGTCTTTTTACTAAAGAAGAAACTGAGACAGAGAGATCATGTATTTTGCCCAAGGCCATACAAGAAGTGGCAGAGCAAGGATTAGTACCTTTTGACTCCCACACTTGGTTTCAATCCATTATGCTGGACATTTCATTACTTGCAAAATGCTGATTTTTGGTTTATATTGAAGCAAAACTAATTTCATTGCACAGAGCAGGGTCCTGTATATACCTGAATACTATAATTGTTCAATTTCTGAGTTTAGTGCATGTTCTTACTTTTGTTGAGTACAGTGCTAACAACAGTAAGAAGTTTTGAAATAATACGTAGTAAATGTTTAACATCTCTGCTAGCCTGTAGAAACCTCTTACATTATTAAATCAGTAAACTGACATACTCTCAGGATAATAGAAACTTTAAATTTTCTCAGTCATACTCCAGATAAATAACTTTTGCTTTGTACAAAGAATTTGCTAACTTGTCCATTTCTTTTGGTTGCAAAGCCTGACCTCAGCAGCTATTTGTGATTCAAAGAATTCTGAAGGCAATACAAGTAATGACACTGGGATAATAGGCAGCAATTTAAGGGTGTCATGCTTCACAGACCCAACCCATCACAAGCAGAGCTAAGAAATAGTGCCCTGTGGCCAGCCAGGCAAATTGAAACTGAAGTGGTAATTGATATCATGGACTATCACTCTAATGGGATTGTCACCGAGCAATCTGAAATATTCATTTTTTAATCATGGGCAGACGATTGGGCAACTTGAAATGACAGTTCTCTACTCTCAAGACCTGACACTCAGGCCACTGACATTGCTCTTTTCAGAGCTACAAATCTGACAGCATTTAATGCAATACAATCGATGAGTAGCGAGTTACAGAGAAAAGGTCAGAAGAGAGGTTTCATTCTAGTCCTCCTGTTATTGCACAACCTGTTTATAAACAGTTCAGTTAGAAACAGTTTTGACTTAAAAAAAAAAAAAAAAAAAAAGCTAGGAAAAAAATAGACTGATATTATGCAATGGGATTTTTTTAGGACCAAGTCATTTTAGATGTCTAACCAATCTATTTGAAAGAGTAGTTTCTTATTTTTTTTAAATTGATGTGCATGCCGTGGAATTTATTTCCACCTTAAATCAGCAGTATTTTAAAGCCAAATCAATTTTAAAATAATATGGTTGATTGTTGGGTTAGCTGAGAGCACAGATAATGCGATAATCAAAATCCTGTGTAACTATCACAGGCTCATCAGACATGAACTCTTGTGCATCTCAATCCTTTGAAACAGAAATTATGACAGGTTTCCTGGGTGATGGTGGCCGACTCATGCAGACCTGGGGCAAAAGTTAAAGATATAACTTGTCAACTGATAAGCAAAATTTGATTAAAACAAAAAAGTAAAGTGGTAGATGCTAATGCATGATTGCCCCAAACTAGTTTAATAACCCTTAGACACCTTGCAGTTACCTAGATAACTAACTGTTTGTTTGAAATATACATTATTACTCTTTTTGTTTAAAGAAAAGGAGTACTTGTGGCACCTTAGAGACTAACCAATTTATAGCTTTTGATCTTAAAATACCTATTTTTTTTCTCTATAAGCTAACACACAACATGGATTCTAATGCTTTTTTTCTCACAATAAACCTAAACATTTAAACAAAAACTGTCAAAGCTCAGCATTCTACAGCAATCCTATGATAATAACCAAAGAAAAATGTTGGTAAAGAAACAGATTTGAACTTCCAGAAAGGGTGGATGTATATTTTTTACCATCACGTTGTTTATATAAATAATAAAGATGAGCCGGGGCATACAAATACTGTAGATATCATCCCCCTTAATTTCTTGACTAATGTATCTAAAACTGATTTTTACCTTGATTTTGATGTTTGTTTAAATGGGTATTTGTTACATGAATACTCTTGATGTAATAATTGTTTTTAATCTTTGTTCAGCATTTGACAGAAGAAAAATCTGATGGCCTTATCAATGAAGCAACTAGGTATCAGTATAAAAACTATTAATGTAAAATTGGTAAAAGTTAGCAACTTCAGTGTGTAAATATTCATAGGAAATGAAAGTCATCCCAGTGGGCCTGCGCAGGGTCGTTTGTTCACTGTCAACTTAAGATCTAGAGACAAGGTGGGTGGGGCAGTATCTTTTATTGGGCTAGCTTCTGATGGTGAGAGACACAAACGTTCGAGCTTACACAGTATGTTTCCTAGATCTTGAAGAAGGGCTCTGTTCAAGCTCAAAAGCTTGTGTGTCTCACCAGTGGAAGTTGGTCCGTGAAAGATATACCTCACCCACCTTGTCTCTCTAATATCCTGGGACCAACATGGCTACAAAAACACTGCATATGGCTTAAGATCTAGTCAGTTTGTTTAAAAAACCCAAACAACCTCCGCTCTCCCGGTCCCCCTCCACCCCCCAAAAGTAGTTTCAAGTGCTGCACCTGCGCTTTAGTTCCCCTTCCAGCATCTGTATTTTACAATCCTTTCTTCTTCTTCTTTCTTTTTTTTTAAAGTTCCATATAAATGGCAGGGGGAAACTACCTACATAGTTAAATAGGCTATATACAAAGTTTTGTCAGAGGCCCATAGTAAACTGAAAAGTAGAGAAATATTCTTCTTTATTTTCAGTTAAAAGAATTGATAGTACCAATAGGAGGTTTACTTTAAAAACAGCTTTAGAATTTTTTAGTGTCGCTTATTATCTTGAATTCAGACTGTAAGAGGGACTAAGTGGTTCATAGATTGCCTATCCCACAGTATTAGGGATCTAAAAGATCACAGTTTAATCCTCTACACTGGAGTGAGTGTTACTCTGCATAGCCTCATCTGCCGTTGCTTTTTTCTTGTAACATACCAGTGTAGTTCCAGTAGTGGTGGTAACAGTGGGATCACTAGTGTAGACAGGCCATTGGTATTTTAATCATTATCTAATCTTGACCTGCTTTGCTCAGGGTCAGACAACATAGTGATTAAAAAGTTTATGATCTGACTTTGCTGGTGATATCATCAGTAGGAAATTTGGGAGGAAAAATGATAGTGCATTCATAGTTTATGAAGAGTAAGATACATACAGAATTTACTAGTACAGTGTTAATGAAAAAAGCTTTGTCCTTAACACTGTAATTTAAAATAAATTGTTTTAATGTAAAAATGTTACAAAGAAGTTGCAAGAACTGTTTTTAGTAGCGGAACACTCCCTAATCCTATCAACAATGCAGTATATCAGAAAGTGTTATGTGGTCCGACTGATATATTGATTGTTCTCCTAATTCAGTGCAGACTTTCTTGCTTTGATCATGATACACAGTTTTTTTTGAGCGCATGGGAAGTGTGGTAACTTTGCATTGTGGAAAATGAATTTATGTATTTTAGTCTTCTCTTTTATTTTGTCTTCCTGTGTAGGCAGATTGCACTAGCTGATCTAATAATCATCAATAAAACAGATTTGATTTCACAAGAAGAACTGAATAAAATAAGAACAGCTGTCAGGTATGAAACTTACAGTATGAATAAGTTATACTGACTGACAGTTTTTTGTTTATATGCTTCTTATGACTGGCACAGGGATTGGAGATTGCATGATTACCATGACACAAATTATTTGCTCACAGGAGAGAGAGAGATTAAATAGTGTTCCGATACAGTTATGTACTTCCACAAATCTTGTTTTTTTGCATGTGGTGATTTCTGTGCACCATCCTTATCTACATGCATCTGAAGAAGTGGGTATTCAGCCCCGAAAGCTTATGCTCCAATACGTCTGTTAGTCTATAAAGTGCCACAGGACTCTGCCATTCTTATCTAGTAACCGTATAACCCCTTTTTAACTTTTCAGACTTCATTTTTTTGTATCAATGCTTAAATATTTCTAAAGATACCTTTAAAAATAATTAATAGATATCTGGGGAGGCAAGGAGGATGCAGAATAATTTATCATTTGTGAGTAAATGAACAAATAATATGGACAAGATTAGTGGTTAGAGGTGTAGGCAAAAATGTCTTCTGCTGCCACCACAATATCCCCACATCCTGTGAGGAACAAAAAAACACACACCAAAAACTGAGTTTGAAAAAGTATTTTCCCATTTCACTGCTTTAACAAAATGTCCTAAATAAAAGGAAAAATGTTTAGGCTCAGCAACAAGTATAAACTGGGGGGAATTTTGCTTGAATAAAATATGTCCTCTGTAACAGTAGTCCTCTGTTGTCATGGATAGTGAATCTCCTGGCAAGCTGAGAGAGAAATAAAAATGGAGATTACTATGGGGGTTGTACAACAATTTAATAAGAGTTGGATTATTACTCAGGAGTCCTGGTTCTCATTTCCCTGCTTTGTTTACTACATTATAGAATTCAGTTTTTATTCACATCTAATTTCTCCTTTTTTCCCCCTCACCCTTTTTCAGGTCAATAAATGGGCTTGTCAAAATTTTAGAATCTCAGAGATCAAGGTAATTTCTAGTGTGGGGCAGTATCACTTGCTGCCCCTTCCTATTTCTGTTGTGACAAGTTGCTGTATATTTTTTAGTCCTATTCATTTTAAAAGAAAACTATTTAAATAACTCCTTGCCTATTTTCCTGTCGTCACTTTAGATTAAAACTAACACTTTTAAAAAAAAAGTCTTATGCTGTTTGCTTTCTCTTCATGTTTTTTCAGCTTAGAAATTGAAAATATACTATCAGTTTCCAATTAGGCAATTCCAGACTTTGTAAGGTTTAAATGCATACATTCAACGAAAATTAGGAGTTTTTAATCAGAATTGGAATACTAAAAAAATAAAATCCTTATTATATTTGTATTGGGTTTAGATTTTGCAAAAACTTAATTAAATTTTGTGCTAAATTTGACCCGACAGTGGCTTTCAGTTATTGAGACTGCACTAGCAACGCCACTGGAGGAGCATTACTGGCTGGAAAAGTGCTAGGGTAGACACAGCCAAGATGGCTCTGATCCATTCCAGCTGTCATAAATATAAAGGGAAGGGTAACCACCTTTCTGTATACAGTGCTATAAAATCCCTCCTGGCCAGAGGCAAATTCCTTTACCCTGTAAAGGGTTAAGAAGCTACGGTAACCTTGCTGGCACCTGACCCAAAATGACCAATGAGGGGACAAGGTACTTTCAAATCTGGAGGGGGGGATGACAAAGGGTTCTGGCTGGCTGTGTGATGCTCTTGCCGGGAACAGATCAGGAATGCAAGCCTTCCAACTCCTATTAAGTTAGTAAGTAATCTAGCTAGAAAATGCATTAGATTTTCTTTTGTTTAATGGCTTGTAAAATAAGCTGTGCTGGAGGGAATGTATATTCCTGTTTTTGTGTCGTTTTGTAACTTAAGGTTTTGCCTAGAGGGATTCTCTATGTTTTGAATCTGATTACCCTGTAAGGTATTTACCATCCTGATTTTACAGAGGTGATTCTTTTACCTTTTCTTTAATTAAAATTCTTCTTTTAAGAACCTGATTGATTTTTCATTTTTCTTAAGATCCAAGGGTTTGGGTCTGTGTTCACCTGTACCAATTGGTGAGGATTATTATCAAGCCTTCCCCAGGAAAGGGGGTGTAGGGCTTTGGGGGGGGATATTTTGGGGGAAGATATCTCCAAGTGGGCTCTTTCTCTGTTCTTTGTTTAAAATGCTTGGTGGTGGCAGCATAGTGTTCAAGGACAAGGCAAAGTTTGTACCTTGGGGAAATTTTTAACCTAAGCTGGTAAGAATAAGCTTAGGGGGTCTTTCATGCAGGTCCCCACATCTGTACCCTAGAGTTCAGAGTGGGGAAGGAACCTTGACACAGCAGCTGGCAATCTTGCTGTAATTGAGGCTTACATGTAGAAATCCTCTAGGTCATTTACATAGCTTTTCAGTGATGTGGTACCCGTTGTCATGTGACACATCACTGAAAAGGCCTAACAGGCCAATAAGTGTCCAATGCCAAACTCTAATCACATGTACTGTGTAAAGCTCTTTATGCCTCTTCCAGGTTTGATTTAGTGGGACCTAGAAATAAATGGTGCCTGCAAAATTGTTTTGAAAGATATGTCAAAATAGTCATAACACAAGAAGTAAGTGGCTTTACTCTTTCATATTTTTGATTGGCACTCTGGTTTGAATGCCTTATTAGACAAATGAAAAGGTGGTATTTTTTTAAGAAAAGACTGTGTCTCTCCCACCTCCCATGAAGCTCTCAGTAGTAAGTGTCTATTCCGATTCAATTATGGATTTAATCGAAAGGACTGAGTGAAGTTGTGACAAAAGCACACTCTTGAAACATGTCATTTAGGGTTTAGTAACTTGTGTATGAAGTACAAGTACCACACATTGAAGTGCTTAAATGAGGCTAGATACTCATCATAAACCTTTCAAATGCAGATATCAATAAATTATTCAAAAATGTAGATGGGAACTCTACATTTCAGTACAGGTCAAAATAGATTGAGCACAAATGGTTGTGGTTTTCTACTCCAAATGTTTTCCCTACTAACACTGGCATATAGGTATTTGTGCTGTTGAATATAACTTCTCATTATTGTTTCCTTTGTTTATAGCAATATTATGCACTAGTATAGTTTTCATCAGAAGATGTGTGCCCATTGAAGGGCATTAGTTATCCTACAGTATTCCCTGAGATCCTAAAAAATAGCAATGTGGATGTTGTAGCACTGGTAGTGGCTCAAGGTAGCCACTGAAGCTCAGACCCAGGGTCTCAGCGGGGCTTGGGCTCAGGCAGCTAGCCCAAACTGCCATCAGTGCCACAATGTCCACACTGCTATTTGTAGCATGCTAGCTCAAGCCGAGCTAACGTGAGTCTGTCTGCTTACATTGGGAATCACACTTCTCAGCTGCAGTGTAGACGTACCCAATGAACAGCTGAAATGGGATGTAAAATTAAATCAAGTCCTGGTGTGGAGTTTACACCTTGATAAAATCTGATAAAGTCTGCCAAGTAATAGAGCAACACCTACCCTTTTATAGCCTTACCAAATACACACAGACTTTAAGGCCAGAAGGGACTGTCATGATCATCTAGTCTGACCTCCTGCACATTGCAAGCCAGAGATCCTCGCCCACCCACTCCTGCATAACCTCTGAGTCATTGACATCCTAAAATCTTGATTTAAAGACTTCAAGAAAATCTACTGTTTACTCTAGTTCAACCCAGCAAGTGTTGAACAAGAGAGAAAGCACTTATTGCTCTGGTGCATTACTATATTGTGCCCATCGACAGAAAGTATGGCTGGACATCTGACATTTGATACAGTTGACCTCCAAACTCTACTGTTCTTCCTTCACAGGCAGCACAGGGGTAGATAGAAATGGCTTAGGCCATTCCACTCAGAATTAAGCAAAGGGTCCTTATTGGCAACTGTTCCTGCATCTCTGTGACTCATTTGGTTGGTCCCACAAGTCTGTTCTCTCCCTCATTCTGTTGTTATCTATATGAAATGGTTGGGAGAGGTAGTGAGACAGCACAGGCCAACATGCCAGCAGTGGACAGATCACACTCATCTGTGCATCCTTTTAATGTAAAGGAAGCTATAACTTGCCTAGTTGAGATCAGTGCTTGTATGAAGAGGCGCTGGTTAAAGCTAAACCCAGACAAAATTGAGATGATGCGGGTGAGAAGAAGGAAGTGCTTTAAAGAAATTTCCATAACTACCTTCTCTACTAAAGACATCTCCTCTCATTTTATTGGTCTGAAGCTCTGGGATCCTCTTTCATTCTGCACTACATTTGGACACCCAACAGTGGCAAAAAACATGCACTTTCATCTGCGGGCATCCAAAAGATAGCACCTGATCTTGGCAGACTAGTATCTGGCCATAGGCAGTCCTAAGCTCAACTACTGAAATTCTCTGTATCTATGAATGAAGTTCTATACTTTAAAAGGGCTAGTTCAGGCTGCAGCAGCCTGCCTGCTTAGCAGCATAGGTTCCTAGCAATACATCATCCCACTCTGCAGTGGCTTCCTATTGAACCCAGAGCCCAGTTCAACATCATTGTACTGTTTTTCAGAGCCCTACATGGAGTCGTTCTTTAACACCTAAAGGACAACTCATTTTTTGATCTTTGGTGATGACTTTTGTCAGTGGAACAAAGGAAGTGTTGCTCAGTAGGGGGAGAATTGTGGGTGTAGCAGACAGGAGCTGGCCCAAGATTGCCAGATTAAATAAGAATAACTAACCTCCCAGCATTCAGAACTAAATACAAAACATACACCTTTTCTCGCACTCTCCCACAATAGTACCCTTACTTGTACCAACAGTCTTCTCTTGTGTGTTCAGTAATTATTAAAACCAAAACAAACACACAAGTAATAGAGCAACACCTACCCTTTTATAGCCTTACCAAATACACACAGACTTTAAGGCCAGAAGGGACTGTCATGATCATCTAGTCTGACCTCCTCCTAACAGGGAAGGGGAAGAGAGATTATTGCCATTCTCACTCATGGAGGTGCTCAGATAAGACTGGTCGGTGCCAATATAGGAACATAGGTAGAAATGCTTTTTTTTTTTTATAGCACCATGGAATTTTATTAAAGAAATTTTCAGATGGTACTGTGTCTGAGTTGATCTGATGGTCAGTGTTTGGATGCTTACCATTTCCAATAATGTTAATCTTGTTAACATGTCCATTGATTTAACTTATTTGAAATTCTGCTTGCAAGCTGCTCCTTGCTGGAAGCTTTCTGTCCTGCTGCTAAACTGTTGCACTATGAAAAGTCTTCTTTGCAGTGACTGTCATGTTAGTTTATATGGATTACCCTCCTATTGTTTTTGTTGCTTTGTTCAAGTAGGAAGGTGAAATGTGTTTAAGAAGCTTTTACAACTTCACACTCCTTTCTTATTAACTTTTAAATTCTGCTGAAGAATACTTGGAACAAGAATAAACAGTACTACAGAGGGTCCTTAATCATAAACTCAGTTATTATGGAGTGTTTCCCGTTGGTCATTAATTGCTTTTTCTGGAGATCTTAACTAAATAATTTTTGTTAAATCAGCATGGCTCTCTTTAACAAAGAATAGTTAATAACTTCAGTGGGCTTTTTAACATTTAGGGCTAGATTTTTCAAAACGGTTCTGCATCCACCAGCTACCATTGGCGACAGGGGGAGTTGCTGGATGCTGAGCACTCCTGAAAATCTGGCCGCTTCATTTACTTATCTAAATGGGAGCTGAGCATCTCTGAAAATCATCCCCCTTTATGGATGCTGAGCGCATTTATAAATCTGGCCCTTAACAGTAGCTCCTTTATTCTGATGCAGCTTTGGTTTTAAAGTTTCTGCAATATTTTTTAGACTTCTGCAGCAAAACTATAGATTCCATTAACTATTGCTAGTACTGTGAATCTAGAGACTGTAACCCTGGTAATAGTATGT
The DNA here is from genome assembly GCF_965140285.1 of Lepidochelys kempii. NCBI lineage: Eukaryota > Metazoa > Chordata > Testudines > Cheloniidae > Lepidochelys > Lepidochelys kempii. The sequence continues at coordinate 100,807,648 of NC_136384.1, read as the reverse complement.
GTGTTTGCTTATGTGATTCTTATTGAAACAGTTGACTATGTAGAGAGGGAGGAAAATGTCTGTGAGAATACAATGGTGACTCCAAGTCCAGCGGGAGGGGGAAAAGTGTGTGGGGTGGGGAGGGGACACTGTCCTCACTGTTTGTACATGATTTGACGACGATGATGATGATGATAAACTTGGCATATTGGCTGGACAATACTAAAATCTGGGTGTTTGTGCTAATCTGGTCATACGTATTATGACATCCATAGAACAGGACAAATCCTAAATTCCATGCATACATCCTGTATGCAGGGTATAAGAGGGCAAAGCAATAGAAAGGAATCAGTCCCTCGTTGCACAGTGGCAGAGGAGATGCTCTGCAGGCACAATTGCAACATCTTTCAATTTCAAATTCCTTTATGAAGAAGGAAACATAATAGTATATAATCTTTAAAACATTACATGGATCGTATTGCCCGCTAAATGGCTTTTTTGGAGAGGGAAGTGTAGCTATATTTCAGTTTTCCTCAATTTAATCAAATGCTGAATTAGAGGGGGTTTAGAGAAGGGCAACAGGAATGATTAGGACCTGGAAAAACTCATGAAATGATATTGAAAATATTGGGATTGCTTGCCTTAGAAAGGAGACAAATAAGGGGGGACACGATAAAAGTATATATAGTAATGGTAGATCAGGAGCTTCTCTCATCTTTGTCTTCTAACACAAAAATAAGGAGATGTTGAATGAAATTAAATAATGGCAAATTCAAAACTGATAAAATGAAACTTTTACACACAATGTATAATTGGACTGTGGAACTCATTGCCACAGGACGTCATTAGAAGTTGTTAATGCCAAGAAATTAGCAAGATTAAAAGAAATTGGACATTTGTATGGTTAACAGCAAAATCCAGAGTTATAGTTAATACTAAGAATTTTGAAAGGGATATTAAACCTCATGCTTCAGGGTTGACGTCAGTATCTAACTATAAAGGATTAGGAGAAGACTTGGTGTGGGAGGCAAATTATCCCACATCTTGCTGCAGGGTTCTTATACCTTCTTCTGGTGCTGATCACATGGGATACTGGACTACACTGACTTCAGGTGTGATCTTGTATGACAGCTCCTATGTTCCTAGTTAAATACTCTTCAGAGATTGACACTGTTTCTCTATCTTGCACTGTCTGTCCAAAACTTGAAATGGTTACGCAGTTAGATTTAACAGTAAAATTAGTTTATTAGCATGGTACTTGAGAACACACATCCTTTAAATAAGATTTTTTTCTGTCCATTGTCAGTCAATATTATGCAAGAGGTAGGAGCATTTACAATCTGCCTGGGTGTTTCTATGACCTTAGTATGAGTTTATGGAGTACTACTGAGACAGACAGATCAGACACAGCTGTTCATAAACTAAAGAAGAGGTTTATGTAGGCTATGCATTGTACCTTAAAAATCTTTCGGCCTAGAAACAGCTTTGTATACTTGTTGGTGGGTACATGTTTAATAATAATAATTGGCCAAGACCCATAGGCCTGTGGATTTTTCCTTTTAACCATATCCTTGTTTTCATATTTTCAATAACAAAATAACCAGTTCTGTAAAGCCAACCATTTGTCTTAGCAGTGACACCTGAACTGGAATGTAAGGGAATATATATTGTACTTTTCTGAAAAGGGGTGAGTATGTGTGTGTGTTACAGAAGACCTAGGTAGAAACACTTATAGTTAAGGTTGTCCAACACTATCTGTTATAAGACCCTGTATTCAGTTGTTGTTACTTTGCCAGACTTTAACTATTTGGCCTGAAATTTTCCATGCTGGGTGTCTGCCTCAGGCTGAATTTGGGGGAGGGGGAGGGTGGAGCTCAAGAATTTCAGCAAAAATTGTTCAGCTATTTCTCAGAACAAAGTTAGGGATAATACATTGATTTGCCCCTGTTTTTACCAAACAAAACAAAACAAAAGCAAACCACTTTTTCAGCTATGTTGTTGAGAAGCTCTAGCACCACAGTTTCAAGCCAGGAATTTGGAAGAGGTTCCTTCAAATTCAAACCTTCAAATTTGGAAGAGGCTTGGCTTCGGTGTGTGCCTTTTGCTGTCCTCATGAAATTCCACCCAAATTTGGCTGAGTTATGGAACTCTGAAAATCTGTTGTTACCTGCTCGGAACAGATTTGTTAGTTTGGCAACTAAATTCTTCAGATTCCAATTCTAGTGAGTATGCTCTAGGCCATAGTGGCAGAATCTGAGTAGGACTTTCCCTACAATTGTTCCTCCTGACTCCACACCAGGGCTTGATGTGCTGGACACAGGAACTAAGACCTGAGGTCCTGGGACATGGAGGTGAGGGGGAAATGGGTTGAGGTAAGAACAGGCTGGACGAGTCTGAGGCAGAAGGGGTCTGTTAAGCTTCGGGGTGGAAGAAAATAAGGGCTGAATGGTTTGAAAACCACTAGATAAACTCCCCTCAGAACCTGGAATAGAACTGAGGTTTCCTGAATTTCAGCATTCCTATGCTGTCAGCAAACAGCTGTGAAACTCATTGTTAAAATGTTTGCCTCATCTCCCTTCAGTGACTGGAGCTCATAGAAGATCTAAAGGTTCCAGCCCAGCAGCTGACCCATGTGGGCGTATGCTTCCACATAATGCAAATTGTGTTTGTTTTTAGTTTTCACTGTGTGTTTTTAAAAATCTGGGAAATAACATACAAAAAATATATGCAAAGCATGTTATGGTTGCAAAGTCAAGTCAGGCCCCTTGTGCATTTATATTATGATAAGTCTTTAATTACATGATTAAATAGTTTTTTTTTTTCCACTGGAAACTTGTTTAAAAATGCAACAAAAGAATCATAGCAATAGTCTGCTTTAAGAGACAGTTATCTAATACCTTTACATCTGGTGAATAAAATCATTCAAATAGCTTTGTGTCTGTCAAACATCACAAGCCTGTTTTGTAGCTGAACTTTTTGCATTGTTGTTTATAACTATAAAATATTTAAGTTGAGAAAAGTATGAAGGCTGTGTTTTATGTTTGTTTTTTTTCTTTTAGAGTTGATCTCTGTGAAGTTTTAGACTTGCATGCTTTTGATAGCTTATCTGGGATAAGGTACAGTATAACCTTATAATCTTTATTTTAGCAATTGATTACACAGGAAATCATAAGAAATGGTTGCACAAAATAGACACTGTCACTTTAAGGTTGCAACTGAGTTTCCATTATAAACCGAATTGTGGCCTCTTGTCTAAAAGTAAAGTACATTTTTTAAAAAACATTTGAAGTGAATTGAACAAGGAGATTTATATATTATATATTTATTTATATTTAGAGAACCTAAAAGTTGTTAATTACAGAGCCAAGTATAATATCTTTTTGCCATTTTGTAGCAAAGAGCAAAATCCCACTTTACTGGGTGCCCAGGACACAAATTCCATGTAATTACAAAAGTTATTAACATTTCCTTTAATAACGTCACTAGGCAACGTCAGCTTTGGCATTCTTGGTGTATAGGCTGTCAACTGACTGCTGAAGACCTAAGTATTCATTTGAAGAAGAAAAACCTTCAGTCCCTTTTCTTACATTTTAAGCTGCCTCTCTCTGCAACTTGATCACTTGACAGTGGAAAACAGAATTTTTTTCTATTAAAAAGCTTGTGAGGGTGGTCAAGAAACCCTCTCCGAGGTTCACTGGGGATTGAAGACCTGATAATGCCCACAGAAAAGTAGATTAAGTGTCTGTCTCCCTTACCTCTTCCTTCAGTCAAGTTCTCATCCAGACCCCTCTTTGAGATTCTAAGTGAGTTGCAGAAGTAGCACCCAGAGAGTATTGAGTTAAGGTTGCTCTTCTCAAATAAGGCTCTCAAACAACCTTACTCTGCCCCCACATAATAATGCCTACAGAAAATCAGACTATATTACCTTATCTATCGATAAAATAAAGTTAAATTTTATCAGTGCTTGCTAGGTTGTCTTAATTAACTAGGTTGTCTGAATCATAATTAAAGCTAAGATTTTGTCATGGATATTTTTAGAAAAAGTCACAGACAGGTCACAAGCAATAAAGAAAAATTCAGGGAAGCCCATGACCTGTCCCTGACTTTTACTAAAAATATCCATAATAAAATGGGAAGGGACTGGGCAGCTGCGGGGTTGCTGCGGGTTCTGGGACCCCACCATCAGTGGGGTCTCAGAGCTCCAGGGTCCCCCCTGTCACCAGCAACGGAGGGAAGCTGCAGGGACCCCTTGCCCCCCCCCCAATGGCAGGGAGCTGCGGGAACCCCCCTGCAACAGCCGCAATGGGGAGCTGCAGGGATCCCCCTGCCACTGCGGGGCGGGCCGGGGGCTGCAGAGGTCCCCCCGTCTGGTGGTAGCCAGGGTCCCCCCAGCCCAGGGTCCCCCCGTCTGGTGGTAGCCGGGGTACCCCTGCTCCCATAGCAGCTGAGAGCTTGAGGCCACTAGCTTAGGGGCTGCTACCTCAGGCGGCGGGGGTACCTCACAGCTCCCTCCTGCTGCGGGAGGCGGCGGGACCCTGCAGCTCCCAGTGGCCAGGTCTGAAGTCACAGAGATCTTTGGAAGTTACGCTGCATTACAGCTTTCTTTGTGGTGTTACATTATGTGCTTTACTGAAAAAAAATACAAATCTGTAATTAGATACATTAGAGCACTTGCACACACAGAACAAAAGTGTACAGTGACAAATTACCACACTTTATATTGAAGACATATGCGTGAAACTATAAAAGCAGTTTCTGTGATGTGCATTTTAGGTAAGCTACCTGCAAAGTAGGGTGATGGTAAACTGACATTTGTACAGAGACAGAGTTGACGTAGCATGGATTACTTTATTTGGGACGTTAGTTCTGAATTTCCTGAGTTTCTAATATTTGAAAGATTTATTTTTTTATTTTATTTTATTTTTACACTAGTGTTCTTGAAAAGTAAAATGTGTAGTCAAACTACTAATATAAGCCTGCACCTGAACTAAGGCTTTCTGTTAAAATCTTACTGTACCTCATTTTGAATATTTCTTCTTCAATTAAAATTGTGATATTTAACTCACAATTTTAACAAGCCATGCTATTTGGAAATGCATCTGAGTGATCAGCATGTGTTTTTATTTTCATACACTGAGTTGACAAGTAATACAGTTGTACCTCTTTCCCCTGCGATACAGTGTGGATGAAGACCAAAAAATGACACAAGGAAAGCAAAAGTGCGAGATGTGTAAAAATGTTTTATTTATTTAACATAGTTTTCTTATGCCTTTTTTGCCCCATTTAGCGCTTCTCCTTTAAATAATTTATAATAAAGTGAGAATAGACTTTACAGGTAAACTTAAATCTAAAGTGAGAGACCGTTGAGGGCTCTAAGCACGGTAAATTACTGTACAAACCTTTTCTCTGTTAGGTTAGAAATGAGTCTGAGCCACAAAAGTCCAATTCAAATTTTGAACCCCCCCCCCAAATTTGGGGTTATTCTGACCATCTCTCTCTTGGAGACCTAGGTTCAAATGTAGAGCCTTAGGCCATCCTAAACTCTTATGTTGTGGCCTCACATTAGTCCTTATTGGATTATCCTGCACCACAAAACATACAGTTTGATGATTTGGGTTTGAGAGGACTAGGACTGAACTAACAGGGGTGTCTCATGTTAGGGATTAATTTCATTAGCAGAGCTGGAAGGAAGCTGGCACATAGTATATCTTGTTTTAGTAAATGCTACAGGTCCTTTCTCCTGCCCTGCTCCCTAATAAATTTAAAAACATGATTTAAAGTAGGGAAAGGAAGGACTACATTGATTTTTTTGCCTTGTGTTCTTAGTAATACTGTTGGGATGACTCAGTTTGCCCTTCGTTTTGACACAAAAGTTGGCTGAGAGTTGATTTGTTGCATTTTTAGAGTATTAAAGTGAATACTTATTTCAAAACCTTTATTATTATTATTTGCAACAGCTGTATTTTTGCCAGCTGTCTGTGCATATGTTATAATTAAGATATATAAACTCTCCATGTATTTTGCCATTTGAGCATAAATTTAACTTGTATAATAATTTAATGCTTTGATTTATTTTAAGAATGAGTCCCTTTTTTAACCTTCGTCCCTTTTGTTTTTGTTTACAGTAGCAAATGTCACTCAAGTAATCAAAAGGTCCTTTCCATTTACTGTGTTTGGTTTATGGAAATGACATTATAGCTATGAAATGACGTTTGGCAGTGATTAAACAAACAAGTAAAATTAAATTATTGGTATTTAGATGTATTGTATAGTTGCAAAACAGAGAAAATCCTTCAAAGATTAACCAGCTGTGAAGGATTAAACTTGACACCCTCCTTATCATGACTCCTGGGGTGACTAATTCACTCCAACAGCTTGTCTACACACAAACTTTCCCCCTCCCCTCTTTTAAACCCACTCTTACCTATTTACCCCTCGCTGTTCTTAAAACCTTGCAGATGTTTTGTTTTGAATTCCTTGGCCTCCCTGTAGTTGAATATATGCTACAATTGTTGAAGACATAATCTGCTGGAAAATGTTTATCTGTGTGCTGTCTCACAGAATAACAGAGCAGTGCCTTTTACAATTTCCGTTCACCCCTTGCATCTGATCAAATGTGAAGCATTCTGAAAGTGTAGGTAGATAGAAATATATAGGCAATATTTTTCTTAAAATAAGATTTAGGAAAGCCAAGATTTATAAAGCAGGCACTTGATGGAGGAAGTATTTTTTGCCTATTAAAAATTCTGTATATATCATCAAATCATTGTTTACATGATCTGTATTAGTGATCACTGATCCAATTCTCAGTCAGAATGGTGATGACAAGAGTTACTTTTTTTTTTCTGGCTTTTTCTATGCCATATCTCCAAAAATTGTCTCTTTCATTCAGTTGCTGCTGCTCCAGCATGCTTGACCATACTCTGGCCATTTTTGGCATAGATTACTGCTACCTTTTCTTCTCTGGTCTTCCTGATTCTCACATGACTCTCATCACATCTGTTCAGTGTGCTGGAATTCAAGTAATTTCCATGCCTGCTGCTGTGTATTACAAAATGTGTGTATGGGTTTATGTATATGTATAGGTGATCAGAACACACTTTGAGATAAGTTTTATAGGTGCACATTACTTAGAATTACATATGTATCTCAAAGTAAACTAAGTACGAAAATATTTTAAATTTTTACTATTTTGTCCTACTTGTTCATGTAAAATTCAATCTGTACCTAGATAATGCTTCATTTATGTTCTTTGTAGTCCTTTTGATACTTTAGTAACACAAAGTAGCTAAGTATTTGCGTCTCATACAATGCAAGGTTCACATTTACTTCTTTTCAGTTTGCAGAAAAAGCTGCAGCATGTGCAGACAACACACCCACACCTAGATAAGGTAACTACTAAACCTGCTGATAACAAAATCCATCTGGGTAATTGCTGCATGTTAGGCATTGCATGCTAATCATGTGATCTATAGTGGGCATTAACTAAATGATAATGTATTAAGGAATAATTTGAATACATGCATTGTTCTATATGGATGTGCTTTATTCTGTTGAACTAAACATATACAGTGGGCCGTATTTTCAAAAGTGGTGTGCAAACAATCATGTAAATAACTTTACCCACATGAATGAATTTAGCCACTGAATGCATCCGATGAAGTGAGCTGTAGCTCACAAAAGCTTATGCTCAAATAAATTGGTTAGTCTCTAAGGTGCCACAAGTCCTCCTTTTCTTTTTACCCGCATGAGTAGCCTCATTGAAATTAATTAAAAGTATTCATGTGCAGGACTGGGCCCTAGATTTGTTGTCATTATTTTTCACATGCATATTTTGTGCACCCAGACAGTATTTGCATGTATAAATTGGGTAGTTGGGCACCAACTTATGCATGTATACATTTAGAATCTTGGTTAAAGCCAACGGACATATTAGCCCAATATGTGTAAATTTTCTTACATAGATGCTTGTAATTTGTTTTACAAAGAAAAACTGTATAATTGTGGGTTTATAACTCTCTGGACTAGAATCTGCCCTACTTAGGCCTTGATCCTGCCAACACTTAAGTACATGCTTATTTAACTATTGCGAGCAGTTCCATTGAAGTTAATAGGATTGCTCATGGTAGTAAAGCTAAGCGTGTGCTTAATGGACTATTCACATTACTAAAATTAAGCACATACAGAGTTTGTAGGATAAAGGCTTTACTTTTTAGGGTGTATGTCAGGGCAGAATTTGACCCTCTGTCTAGTACAGAGTTAGAATTGTCATTGTTGCATTTTTAACAATAGGAAGTGGTTCATTATTACCTCTTAGATTTTTCTTTTACTTGATTAATGGAAAATGTAATGTTTTCTTCCTTAAACATTCCTAAACTAAAAATCAAATTGGAGGGAGTGGGGGAGAAGCCCAGTTTATCACTGCTACAGAAATAGACCTATGTTCAATGTTGTTTGTATTGCTTGTTAAGCACTGACAATGTGCTTGGTGCTATACAGGGCAAAAATAGCTTTCAGTGTGAGAAAGACAGGGATAAGACAATGGAAGTCACAGAGAAGAGTGAAAGCAGAGAATTTTTTGTTTGTTTGGTACATGGACATGTCCCCCAGAGACTCTTGTGGATATCATGGAGTCATGCAAGTAAGATCATATAAAATATAACTGGGTACCCCACCAGTATGAGTAACCAGGGTTACAAAATATGCAGTGGATTACAAAACTCAATTTACTTGAAACCCAGGGAACAAAATCACATTATGTGTAGTAAGGATATAATTATTCAAAAATATTGACTCTGGTGTCCTCTGGTTTAGTGAGGCACAAAATATTTTTCTGACAGGGTTAAGGACACTGACACTTTTATATAAATGTCTTGCATTTTTTTTTTATTAGTTCATAAACGTATTCCAAAATTTATGCTCTGATATTAAATAGATTTTTGCTTTAATATTCACCTTTGGACCATTTTTATCTGTCTCTTGTAAGATGCTGCGGGCCACATAGGGATCGCTGTATTTAAAATGTTCTTTTATTTAAATAATGAGTAGATTTGTTTCTATGTGAGAGCATTGTAATTGTGGCATCTTCTTTTTATGTTTGGAACTTACAAGACCCTTGTTGCCTTAGTCTAAATTGCTCTTTTCATTTCAAGAGCACTCATTTAGTTTTGCTGCTTAAAACGGGGAGAGTGGGACTCCCTCCTTATGTAGTTTGAAACTTTATTTAGAACCCAGACATGCAATGTAAATGAACAATGAAAGCACTGGTGAGGGTGGTGGGGGAGAAGGTAAATACATTGTGGAGGAAGGTGTGATTTTAACATATGAATGCTTCATTAGACACTGAACGAGAATGCTTTGTCAAATTTGTCTTCACTGAGCTATTCAAAACTATCCAGGATTTTTTTAAAGTAACCTTCAAATAAAAACAAAAGACCCTGAAACAATATAATCAGTAATATGGGCGACAGCCAAATTTTAAAGGGACACTGTCAAGTTAATTGAATTATAAAAATACTTGCTTTGTGCTTGGTAGCGTATGTCAGGGAATGAGGGAAGGCTCACATAAATGAACTCCATGCCACCTCCCTCACCTGGGGCCCCACAATTCCAGCAGGTAGAGAGGGAAAGGCCCAGCTTGGACTTAACACAGACGGAGCTATGTTCCGTGAAACCAGGGAAGGTGGTCAGATCAGGACTTTCTCTGGTGAACTTTAGCATTTCCCCAGAAGTTCTGAAAATTAGAGTTGTGGCATGATGTAGGGGAGGCATAAAGGCAATTGCTGTGTGAAATGGAGGCAGAACCAAAGAGGTTATATCACATAGTTGAAGTAGCTGATGGGTGTACTGTTCCATTGGCTGTTGTTAAAACACTATGATGAACTAGAGGAATAGTTGTTTTTGCAAGTTTTGCACTTAAACCAAAAGTGCTTGTTGTGAATGTTAGAGTGTGTGTGTGTGTGTGTGAGAGAGAGAGAGGTTTTGTGGACTGTTGTGGTTCTGCAAAAAGGTTAAACTGGGCCTAAATTTTGAAAAGGGAAATCAGCAAAGTTAGTCATGTTTTGACAAAACAGCATTATAGAAATCCCAGTGGTCTTAAACCTGGAAACTAAACTCAAAATATTAAAATGAGAAATAATGGGACTTTAACTCAGTGGTTCCCAAAGTGGGGTCCACCAGGGGTTATGTGGGGGGTCCGTCCCTTGTACCTGGGCCAGAACTCACTGGAACAGCATTCCAGCACTTTTGCTGCATGGAGGATGCCATTATGAGAACAAAATGCCATTCTCCACACACCGTGATGTCATATGCACAATGTATGCGAGGTCATGCTGGCAGAGGCATTCCGTTAGTACCAATACTTGCATATTCAGGACTAAACCCCCCTGTTAGCATTTAGAAACACTTTTCTTGCCATTCATTTCAAGACTCAGAAACCTCGGAAAGTAATAGCCCCATTTAGGGGAAACAGAAATACAGATAAAGTTACATGTATAGGTTTTCGGGGAATCCTGACACCACTAAACTAGACTCGGTGTATTTGTCTATATGTGTATTTTCAGAGGCTTCAAACAGCTCCATAGCTAAGCTTACTGAAACTGTTAGTTAAAATGAAAATAACTGTTTTGTGACAAAAATGGACCAGTGGTTAAAAAGCGGAACCAATAAGAAGAAAAAATATATCTACTATTGAACGAACATGAAATCAACGAGGATCAAAGTGACAACAAAAGTGTAGCTAGTAATAAGGAAATATTATTGACACGTCACTGGTGTGAAATATGAAAATATGGAAGGTGACAAACTTTATGCAAGAATAAAGAAGAAGAGGAACTATGATGAACTTCACATAAATTTGGCTTTACCTGTGTCATACAAGAAGATATACAGTTGCCAAACTGTTTTTTGTGATACAAAATGCTTTCTAATTAGTGTTTAAAACCAGCCAAACTCTGCTGACATTTACCTACAAAATGTGTTCTGTACATAGATTAGCCTGTAGAATTTTTCAAACAAAAATTAAACGACTTATAGGCTGGAAAACAGCATGTTATTAACACAAACCATGTCAATCATAAAGCTCTCGAGGTTTTGTATAAAGTTAGCTATAGAATTGCTAACATTGGAAAACCACACACAATTGCTGAAGAACTGATTCTTCCAGCAGTGAATAAACGTAATACTAGGAGAGAAGCAAGGAAAGCAATTAGAAATTATTGAACAATACACTATCTAGCAGACTACGTGACATGAGTGATGATGTGGAAAAACTGGTGTCTCGCTTGCAGTTGAGTCTGTATATTGCCTTGCAAATCAACAGATGTTGCTAATCTTCTTGCATATGTTTGGTATATTTTTGATGAGGTGTCATCCTTTGCCCACATGCACAACAGCAGAAGATATTTTTTTAATAACTTTTTTTTTTTTTACGAAAGCATTGTGTTGGTCTGTTTACTGATGAAGCTCAAGCAATGATGGGTGTAAATTGAGTGGAATTGTCGCTCGAGTATGTCAAGTGCCACCAAAAATGCAGTGGTACCGTTCTAGCATATGTTGTGAAACATTGGGGGCAAAAAAATCAGCAGAATTAAAGGCAGTGTTAAATGGTGTTAAAACCATGAATTTTTAAAAATTGCATCCTGTGAATTTGTGCATATTTAACACTCTGCAGTAACCTGGGAAGTGAACACTTTTCATTACTTCTACAAACACAAGTCCATTGGTTCTCTCCCGAGGGAAGGTATTGGCCTGTTTGTTCAGAGACGTCGTTTTCCATGGAGTATCCTTTTGAATTTTCAGACAGCCAAATTGCACCTTTTAGACAATCACAGCTGGCATACTTGAAGGACGTATTTTCTCAGTTAAATTAACTGAATTTAGATCTCCAGGGAAGGAATATCAATTACCATGTATGATGATCAAGACTAAGGAGAAGCAATGATGATAAAGATTCAGTTGTGGTGTCGTGTGACAAATGACAATTTTGATTGTCTTTATCAGATTTATTTTAGATGAAAATGCAAAACATAACATTCTTCGGCATTTGAGTAAACCTCAAGGACAATTTCCAAGAATATTTTCCTGTGAAGAATGATGCCAACAATTGGATTCAACACCTCTTTGCTAGAAAACCAAAACCATCAAAGGATTTGAATATTGAAGACAGGAGGAACTAATGGAATTGTTCTGTGATGGAGATTTGAAGATGGACTTTACAAAGCATTCATTGATCCAGTTTTGGCTGTAACAGAAATCAAAGTACCCAAGGCTGTCAAGCCAGAGCTGTGGTGTTTTGTTTTGTTTTTAATCCCATTCGCCACTACCTATTTGCATGAAAGTGGTTTCTCGGCACTCATCTCATTAAAATCAAGATATAGATACAAACTGGATACAATGCAAGAGCTTTAGGCTGAAACTTTCAAATATTGTGCAAAATATATCAAAATTGTGTTCACAAAGGCAGGCCCACTCATCACACTGAGTAAGACCATATGTTTCTTTTATTTCAGTTTTAAATTTAAATGTTTTAACAAAACTACTATAGTTATATTTTATATCAATACCTATGATTTCTTTTAATTGTCATAACATATTTGATTATTGACTGTATTTTCCATAATGTTCTATGATACCTACCTATACTTTGATAACACAGTTTAATGGTTGTTATAAATAAATAAATAAATAACTTGTTATAATTGCAGACTGTTTACTTTTGGTTCCTCTGTGAGTCTTATTTTAATAACAAAATAAGTAATACAATAACTGCAACATGAAACTACATATAAAAATGAAAGGGGCCTGGGAAATTTAGTCAGATGCCAAAGGGCTCCGTTGCAGAAAAAAGTTTGGGAACCACTGCTTTAGCTCAGATCTCAGTGTGACCGTGATTATTGGAGTTGCTATCAACGCATCCATAATTAAAATTCTTTGGCAGAGAGTGATTGATAATTAATGCTTAAACTTAAGTTACATTATGCTTAGATTTGATTTTTGTGGCCAGTGCCTAAGAGTGAGTTCAGAATTTCTCTCATAATTCAGATTCATGTTCACACTAATCCTATGTGTTAAGTCTTTCTTAAAATACAATAGCATAAACACTTAAATGAATACCTAGTGGGAAAAGAGGTACTAAGTATAATACTACCTGAATTTTATGTGGGAGGTAGCAACTTGATATCATTAAGGAAATGATTATTGTTTATGTAGTGTGGTACTGTTTAACCAGCAGCCCATTTCCACTACGAAACAGTATGAGTTCATTGTTGTTATCCCTATTTAGTTTAACACTCAACAGTTTATAAAAAAAACATTGAGATGTGCGAGGTGTAAATGAGAGCAGGGAGTTTTCTCACAGTTGGCTACAAGCTCTTCTGAAGGATAAAGGGTGCTTATTGACTTCATGTGGAGAGTCGATAGAAGTACAGCTTCAATATGTGTGAAGCATAATAGACGTGACTCGGTACCTCTTTTGAAGTTACCTGTGAACAAAATGTTAGTACTTGTTTGGGGTGTGGGTTGGTTTATTTTGTGAATTATTCTGTCATTGAGTAAACTAATAGAATTGCTGCTTTAGTCATATTTTATTTTTTTTCCAAATTTTATAACCACTTGGAGAGACAAGGTAGGTGAGATAATGTTTTATGGGACCAACTTCTGTTGGTGAGAGAGACAAGCTTTCAAGTAAGCTCTGTGTAAGCTTGAAAGTGTCTCTCACCAACAGAAGTTGGTCCAATACAAGATATCACCTCACCTACCTTCTCTCACCCCACTGAGATGGTAATTTTGTATGTTGAGCTTTAAATAAAACGTAGTTCTTAATGGATTTTGAAATAATTAATTCCAGCAGTTCTGAACAGGACATTGGCACATTGATTTTTTTTTTCTTGTCTATGATCAGGCTGTAAGTAGTAATCCGTCGTTCACTTTTGGGTAAAATACAACATTTTATTTTTTTTTTATTTAGAGATCTATTTATAAATCTTTATTTTTTCATAGCATAAAAAGTGTACAGCAATGACAGGATGAAGTCTGGTGCATTAAAAGAGAACCCCCTTATTGTGACACACGTGTATCAGCGCAGTGAAACTGTGCTGGTGAATGGGAACAACCATGAAGATACAAAAAAAAAAATAGCTAAGGGAAGTAACTTTATTAAACACGTTTGAAAGATATCAGTATTAACAGCCTAGTCATATTAACAATTGTTTAAAAGGATGAAATATCAGTTAGTTCAGAGTTCTACAGTATGAAATATTATGGCATCAAAATACCCAAAAGTATTGACTGTAGGGAATCATATATTCCTTAAACTGACATTATAAAAAACAGCTGAAATGACCAGAGTAATAGACTATATTAGAGCAGAACCAGTAGCGCGGATATTTTTTCCTTTGGGGGTTTTTGTTACAATTCCTAATTTATACTGTTAAGTATACAAACATTTTGTTTTAAATAAGGTATTGAACTGTTTAGTTTATTCATCTCTAATTTAGAATAACTGAATATTAATGCTTAGATCTTTCTACTTGCAGAGTATTGTCACAGTTACGTTTGAAATGTTAGGAAACACAACTGAAGAAAATCTCAATGAATTTATTCAGGTGAGTGCTGCATAACTGTTACCTGAAAAATGTGTACTACACCACTTGAGAAAATTATCACTTGTGTAAAGCTTCAGTTTTTAAAAACATATTCCTATTTGTAGAATCTTCTGTGGGAGAGGAGTGTGAAAGACAAGGCTGGTCATCCCATGGAGGTCATAAGACTCAAGGTTCAGCTTTTAAATTTATCTAACTTTTTATAACAATTTCTATTTTTTAACTCCCTTACTCCTGTTAAGGATAAAACAGTCCAGCCATATCCTTGAATGTTCAGAGTTGCCCCATCCCTGGATCACTTCATTTGAGCTAGGGGAAAGGGGGTAATAACTTCCTTTTCAGGATGCAGTTCTCTCCCACCGCTTCACTCCTCCCACACGGCTAGCGAGCTCTGCTGGCCAGCACACGGGGGAAGAAGACCCATACATCGTTCCCTTTACTCTCAGCCCACTTGCTCTAGATTTAGTGGGAGGAAGCACAGTTCCTGTACTCCCCCAAGCACCAAGGCTAGAATTATGGTCAGCTCGCTGTGCAAGGGTGGAAGAATCCTTATTCCCCTGTATTGCTACTGTAGGGCTAGTCACAAGCTATTCCATAATGGTCAGTTGTGTTAATGTTGAGTTTTCTTTGCAGAAGCCCTGGTTGCCAGCTCTTGAATGTTATATAGTCCTTGAAATCTTCCTTCTGTGTGTTGTCATTCCTCTGAAAGATCCCATCCCATCACACCCAAAATGGTCACTTCACTTGGAAAATATACCTAGGGTTGTAATTATACTTCTTGACATAACTTGCAGAAATTGAAATGCACCATAAAATTCGGGAAGGGGAGTTGAGGGGAAACATGTCAAAGTCAACACTTAACATTCTCTACAAACCTGAGAACCTGAGGAGATGATATTTTTAAAGAAGCAATCAATGGATATGCAAACATTAAGTGAAATTTCTCAGGAAAATATTGTCCTGTATTTGCAAGGAGTTTATAAATAGCTTCTATTTCAGTGTATGTTACCTACTCCCCCACAAACAAACAGCTGGTTAAAAAGGTCATAACAGAAAATATGCACATTCAAAACTCTGTCAATGCTTTAATAGCGTACAGTAAAGAGAAAAAATATGTTCAGGTTTATTTTCTTATTGCTTAATGAGAACAGCATTTGTAATGGTGAACAGTTGACTGACAAAATAATTACTTTTACTTGAACTTTCAGTAGTGGTTATATATTTGTCTGGTCCTACTACAAGAAAATCAGGACACTTTTGTTTGTCTTCAGTCCTCCTCCTCCCTAAAATCTAAAAACCCACTGATACTACTTAGAAAATACAGTCTGGGAGGAAATAATGTTGCTATGTATCAATATATGTTCTGCATTTTCCCCACATTTTACTATACTGAGCACTTGAATCAAAGCAAAATGTATAAGGAAGGCCTCTGTCCTGCAAGTGTCTGTGCACTAAGCCTCATTGAAATAAATGGGCCTCCATGCAGATGTGTCCAAGTCAGTTGTAGTATGGGTGCCACAGTTTCTCTTTTTGCTTATGTCCCACCAGAAGTTATAGTCCTGTTTGACACTACAGTCATCTTAACACCAGTTAATTTGTCAAACAGAGGATTAGGACTTCAGGATTTCAGATGAGGAATAAGTAGAAAGGAACTGACTGACAAGATCCTACTTTAATGCAAATGACCGTGTGTGTGTGTGTGTGTATAAATAAAACTAAAACCTCTTCCATCCTCCTGAAAAGATACAGTATATAAGATAATCAGAGATGTGTGTAACTAGAAAGTTTTGCAAGGTTTTCTATGAAGTGTTAATGGATCTTTCCAACGGGAGTTTTTGGCACTCGTTTGTGGTCTCATTGTGTTGGCTCTAATCACTTCATTATGTTGCTGAGCCTTTTTAAAATATCGACAGTCATACACATTCATATATCTTTGTTTTAGAATAGTAAAAAAACTGAGGGTGTCAACAACTTGATCATAATTATCCATAACCAAGAAACTCTGTGTTGTACTGTCTACCTACTGTGATAGGAAACGGTGTGCTGTTCTCAGTCACACATACATTATATTAACTAAACTGGCTTTTTAAACAATTGAAATACATAGGCTAAAAATGAAAATTTAAAAATCCTGGCAACTTTCCAGTTGAATCAGAAAACATATTGCACTAGCTAGACAATGTAATATAATCTGACCAGCATTACCCTTATCTGGTCTTCCTCCTCCTATTTGTTAAGTCTGCGGGTTATGTTGTCTTATATTCAAATTATTGTATTCTCTTTGTACAGTGCCTAGCACAATGTGGTTCCTATTCAGATTACAGCCTCTAGGCTCTATTGTGATAATAACAATAACTGTCCTCCTGATCAGGGGTTGGTGTCTATTAAAGACAAATCTCACCAGGTGATTGTCCAAGGTGTCCATGAACTGTATGATCTAGAAGAGACCATGGTAAGCTGGAAAGAGGATGATGAAAGAACAAACAGATTGGTTCTAATAGGTAAGAGGAAACCATACATTTCTTAGTTTTGCCTGTTGTGAGAAACAGTTGACCAAAGTCAGACTACAATTCTTCAACGGGTAAAACAAAGTAAATAAAATAGAATTGTCCATAAATTGTATGCATATATGAAGTGTGTGTAATTAAAATATGTGTATGTATGTTTTATATATTATATATGTAGGATTAGCAGAATTCAATTTTTTATCATTTTGATGAATATTAGTAGTTTATTTTTAAGCATTTTTAATAATTTACATTTTCCTTGTGGCACAAAATTATGGGTTTTAAGCCTTTTTCAGTTTTTATCAATTTTAAATTTTCACAATTGTGGGACATTATGGGGACAAGGGGGTCAGACAGTATTTAATGACAGTAGAAGACACTGATATTCAGAAAGTTAAAGCTTCATAGAAGTTAAAACGCAAATTATCAACATCACCTGTCAAAATATACCCAAGTAAATATCCTTAAATCAAACTCTTAAATTCTCAAGTGGCACTCTTTTTTTTTCTTTGCCTGTCTGTAAATTGTGATTATTGATGGAAATATTTTGTTGGTTTGTGTGTACAGTGACATCGACGTATACTGACCATTTACCGATTTAAAAAATTGAATACTTCCAAGTCTATATGTAACTTTAAAAAAAATCTAGGATTAAAAACAAGCTTGTGGGAATGATTATAATCAAAGATTTGATAACTTTCCATAAGGAAAAAATTTTATTACCTTTTAGGTGTATGTAATCTTAAAGGCTGATCTCATGTTTTCTTTCAGAAATGTTCATAATTAATGTTGAAACCACACACCTCTTAAGATTTTTGGTTGTTTTTTTTTTATCTAAACTCCAGTTTGACTCTGAAGTTTTAATGAAGATTAATCCAGCATTTCTTCCCCATTTCTCTTATTTTATACCTTATTGTAGCCTGTTTGGAAATCTATAGCTTAAAGTTGCAACTTAAGATCATTATAATAAGCCTGTGTTTTTAACTCATTAGTATGTAACAGGTGTTTGTATACTTGTTTTTCATTGATGTATGGATTATTTTGTGATATGCTGGAAAATATGAATTTTTGTCTGTTTACAGGCAGGAACTTGGATAAGGATATCCTTAAACAAGTATTTATAGCTACCATGACAGAGAAACAGGAAAACAGTTGACATCACACCACAAAGAAGAAGAAAAATCTGTCCTTAACACTGCAGACTTTTATAATAATGGATGACATGCAGTACAGAAGCTTCAGTTTGCTCTTGCAATTTATAGAACTGTTAAACTCTGAATTTGACATTACTCCTGTTATGAATTCAAAATCATCTGTTTAAATATATGCATTTATGTTACAGAATAAAATAGAGTAAATCAGTGTTTCTAAAATTTTGGCATGTGTTTAAATGATGCAATAGTAATATCATATGTATTCACAGAAATAATTAAGGATAAGTTGGGTTTTCTTTATGTTTGTGTGTGGGTCATGTAGTATTATGAATGACTATATCTGGTGCACATCCACAATAGAGAATTTTAGAGCTTCCCAAAACAATTCTGAGGCTAATGCTCCTATCCTGTTGATTCTTTTAATAATAAAAAAAATTAAAAACCATCACTGATTATTCCCAGTGAGGCAATCATAGTAGAAAGAGTCAGGTAATCATGTTGTTTAGCTCCATATTACCTTTCTCTTCCCCATCCTTTTTAGATCCTTTAAAGTAAAGATGATCAGTCATCTTTTTCAAATAGCTTTTAAATGATTGTATAAGTAAAACTTAAAAATACCTTAACGACAGATGTACAAAGTTAGGTAAAGGATAATATTGACATATACATAACTACACCCTCAATCACATTTTCATAGAATTGAGATCTGTAAATGACTTCTTGGATCTTCAAGGTTATGACCCTGTCAGTATTGGATTCTTCTATATAGGGCATTTTCTGTGGTATTATCCAAGATGTCCAATGCAATTTCTTCCCTTTTTAGTGAGATCGTATGACTTTTTTTTTTTCCCTGGCAGTGCATATTGTTGTTGCAAAGGGAACTTAAAATGCGGTTTGTATCTTTGATCTTCACAAAATTAAATTCTTCCTCCAGCTTTGTATGACTCCTAAGAAGAACTATACTTATTAGTTTCAGTGGGATATATAAAATATAATTGGGCAGATAAATATGCAAAAGAAAATACATGTAGATGAGAGTGTTAAAATGTTTTGTTAGTTTTCAAAAGGTTATTTCTCATCCAGTAAATAGTCTGTAGAATTGAGGCTTTTGCTTTAGTGCATCATCGATGCTTGGATGAATGTTAAAGCTTCTGGGATTTTCACAGAGTAATGAAATGGAAGCTTTCATGCTTCAAACTCCAAAAACAACATGCTTCTTTTTATCAGTACAGAAAATTGTTCATTGAATTTCCTAGCAGTGAGCATTAAGACTTCTGGTAAGGCTAAAATGTTAGCGTTCTTGTTATACTGTATCTGTTTTCAAATTCTGTGCAATTCTTTTTATCTTATTTTCCCCCCAAAGACTGAGACTGGATAGTTCCGAGATTTGTATTGGGATATGGAAGTTTTGGTGACTGACAGTTCAGTTGTATATGTGGAACAAATTGGTGATTTCAGTCCACTTCCTAGTGGACAGCTGTTCGTATCCCCCAACTATGTTCACAAGTTGCCAAAACTGTCAGGGAGCCACAGAGTCCAGAGACTGAATGGATATGGAAATTTAACATCCCTCTCACCTGAATAAATAGATCCTGTAAATTAAAATACATTGAATGGCCACCATAGGAAAATTTGTGCTGCATTTTCCTGTACTATATCTGCCTGTGGACAAATAAGACTTCAGTTTGGCATCTTTCATGGATGTGGCATCTTTCATGAACATGACATTCATTTTAAAATGAAAGTTAGGTGTTAGTGCTCAGTTTAAAACAAAATAGACTATCCGTTGAGAGAAGCAGCCCTATGATAATAAACAAGTGTCTTCTCTCTGTATCTAATGGAATACAATAATTTTAAGGCAATACAGTTCATTTCCAAAGAATTTAGTAAGGAAAGCATTGCTTATTAATCTTTCACAGTAGCCTCCATCTGGTTTGACTCAGGATAGTATGGAAGAAAGTGTGTTCTGTAAGAGCTACTTGTAGCTTCAGTTAGGATCAGCTCTGACATGTTCCCTGTTGCTAAATCCCTTCCACAAAATATAGAATATTAAGTTTCCAGTTATGAACTGTTTGTTATTCATTACACTTTATTACCTTGCTTTAGTTAAACTTCTGCTGCTGCTTTCCATTGGTGGGCAGCAAATGGAATCTGACTGAATCACATCTGAGCTATTAGTGGAATGGATTGATTTGATATGTGAGTGTACATTTTTGTTCGACAATCTGGAAAATTGACAGTGCAGTTTACATTTTTAGATGGTATTTACCAAGCTGAGGCATCAGTCCCTGATCGTGCAAATGAAATAGAAAATATATACAGTACTGTCCACAGTTTTCCCTTATTTTCCTTGCAGCCTTGGTTTTCACTCTGTGCTTTCTTTGCCTTCAGCAACCTTACGTTATAAAGACACTCGGTCTAGTTGAGGAAGACACTAATACTTTCAGAGCTTTTTCTTGAATTGCCCAATTCTGGACCATTCATTTTCCAATTTGGGAAAAGCCTATATGGGTTCAAACAAAAAGCACTTACTAGACAGCAGTCCCTGAAGAACAGGTCAACTGATGGGTGCCCTATCCATTCCCTGTTCTACGCCGTCATCCTTTCCCTTCTTTGAAGGGGGAGAGTAGCCACAAAAATCCAAGATATTAGCAGAAGCTCCTACCTATTCAGATGCCTCCTTTCACAGGGCCCAGTTCCATATCCAACGTCAGCTATATTAAATCTGATTACTGAGAAGATAACAGAGTGAACCTCTACAGTTATACCAGTTCTTAAATGTGTCCATTTGTCAGTCCTGGATGCTGGTGGCTCACTGAAGCTGAAGAGTCAGGACTAAGCAGAATCTTGTTTTTATGCATAGCACCAGCCTTTTCAGGTTTTTTAGGTGTGATCTTCCCCCATCTCCTACCTCCACAGCAAGGAGCTGCAGCCTGTGCTCCTGCTCTGTTCTCCCCTAACCTTGCTTGTTTTTAGATCTCTGCTATTGGGACTCTCCTCATCCCTTGACTCTGTCTCTCTAGAGCAACCAAGCTAGTGTCAACCAGCTAGCCCACCCTGTATGCCGTCTGTCTCAGCAGGCTGCCCACATATCTCCTTATGCGCCATTTCCTCCACAGCAATGGTGGCACAGAAGGCACTTTTCAGCAGGTACCACCAGAGTAAGTAAAGTGGCTTGTGCAGCCTGATCTAAGCCACTTGCAGTTATTTCCATATTCCTCCACCCCTCTTGGATCTACATTTTCTGGGGTGATTGTACTCGGCTCCTCTGGTCTGCGATTTTGCCGGCCTGCCATCAGCTGGCCTGAGGTTGCTAGCTAAGGCCTTCTCCAATTCTTAGCATAAGGTAGGGAAAAGTAGCTCTATTCTGTGTCTCCCTTTCTCAGCCCCTGACTGTCAGTCCCCTGCACCCTTCTACTTTTGCCCATATGACCTTGGTAAAAGCAGCTAGTGATAGCCCCTCTTTACTCTTATTTCCAAGTAAGGCAACAAGGTGCCACTGTATTTAAATGAAATATTTATTCACAGACTGTTTGGTGTCCTTTCCATGTATCCAGCTTTATGGATCCACTTCACTCCTGCCTCTCCTCCTGTTACGCGGAAACAAAAAGGAAAGGGATTGCAAAAGTTAGGGCCCCAATTGGCTAGATGTACTGCACTACCCCTATTTTTGGGAATGTGTTTTATGTCATTAACATTCACTTTATGTGCCTGCTCTTGCAACTTTCAGCGTAAATTGGGATCAAACTGAGGTTTAAGCATCTGGATCTCTATTTTGGGGAGGATGGAGGCACAAGAAGAAAATGTACATATCCAAGATGAATGTTATTACTGCTCAAAGAATCCTGGCTGAGGTTTTCTAAACCTCCTTGGGAATTTAGACATGCATCTTGCATTCATTTTAATTCTTTAACTGTGCAACCTTAACTTCTCATAATGTAGGGTGGATTAGGTTGATATTTTTTTCATTCAGTATAGTGTAGTTCAAAAGAAGATTGTTATAGACTGACCTCCTGTTTAACCTACACACCTTATTCTGGGCTAATTTAGCAGGGCTTCTCCTGCACTGATTGAAGTCCACTGGTGTTTTCCTTGAGAGGGTAAGGATCAGGACCACAAATATTACTGAAACAATGTTGTTTTCTATTTCAGGTGAAGATCCATGATATTTTCTCTCCACTTCATTTAAAGTGTTTGTGACATAATCCTCTGATATATGGAGTAGCCATAATGCTATGCTAGTACAGTATAATGTGAAGATATTTAGCAGAGGGTATCAGGAAGAGATGACTTGTTAGCCCTGTAGTTATAAACAAGGGGAAGAGTTTAAATATTAGTCCCCATCCAAGAAGAGTTGGGGGGCAGGGGAACAGTTTGATTTTGGGAAGGATCCCGTAATATCAAGGAACAGCTAATCACCAGTGGTCTCCCCCTGAAGCTTACCCCAGATTCCAGCCGGAGTCAAAGCGAATTATGCGGGTAAGAAAGAAATGCAGGATTGCCAGCCAGAACACACCCCAGTGATCACACATCTTTCCTTAGGGGGAAAAAAATAGTTAACTTTTTTCTAGCCCAAAGCTGGCACAGTTCAGCACCTCTATAGATAAAAGTTCCAGGGCTGGTGATCAAAACAGAATCTCCTATCTTGATAGGGGAAATTTCATTTTGCCAGGATTTGCTTAACATAATTGTTCACCTTGAAAAAATCATTCGGTGGGTAAAGAAAAATCGATTTTGCATTCTTGTCCCCTCTTCCAAAAACAACTCTGGAAGATGCAGAAGACCTACTTGAGTTTAACTTTGATGATGTGTTATACCAATAAAATAAAAACCAGCAGGATCTTATTAAAGGGGAAAAGGCAAAATGCCACATTTACTGTGAATATAGAAAGAATCATAGTAAGCAGTTAG
This sequence comes from Lepidochelys kempii, assembly GCF_965140285.1. Taxonomy (NCBI): domain Eukaryota; kingdom Metazoa; phylum Chordata; order Testudines; family Cheloniidae; genus Lepidochelys; species Lepidochelys kempii. The sequence continues at coordinate 100,784,497 of NC_136384.1, read as the reverse complement.
TTATAGCTATAACACTCCATTCAATTTCATATTTATTCACATTCATTCACACACACACAGAGACACAGGTTCTGTAAGGTTGTTATCATAGTTACCAGCCTTAGAGTTGCTCATGCCAAGCCACTGGCCAGGCGGCCTGGACATGAGGAAGAAGTAGGGCCTTGTCAGATGCTCATCTGATGCTCCTGGAAGTTGGTTTACAGAATCAGACCCCAAAGTTCTCACTTTCTAGAGTCCATTTTTATAGGAATTTCTTCTTATGCCAATCTATGGGAATTGCTTCATCATGCTGTTGCTGAATCAATCAGCAGATGGCACATTCCTGATGGCTCTGTGCTGCCAGATGTTATCTTGTTCTTTGGTTCTCCCATTCTTGAGGCTGTTGGGTGGATTCCAGTCTGCCCTCCGGGGGTCCTCTGGTTATTTCCACTTGACGCCTTCTTCAGCCGATGGTTGCTGGATTCTTAGGCTGGCACCTCCCTGATCGTTCAGTTATTATCCACACCAAGCATCCATCCACATACATCCTCTATCTCTATTTTAATCACAATTGTTAACAAAGCAAGATGAATACAACAAAAGGGCGGGGAGTCTCTGGGTGCTGTTTCTGTTGTTACAGAGTATTGCTTTGAGTCTCTCTCTGTGAGTAGCTGTTACAAAGAATTGCTTTGAGAACAGACTGTCTCAGAATATACTATCACAATTGGCAGCTTGCAAGTTGCACACAAAAAAAGGGAGCGAAACCATACCAAAAACCAAGAGACCTCTTAATTAGTAATACCCTGGAATTTAAACTATGGAGACTCAAACTCATTTGAGATTTTAATACAGAACGTCTTTAATATGATCCAACAGATGATCTGGTAAGGAAACGTTCAGGTTTTGGAGCTAAAACTCTGAGTTGAGTTTGGCCTGTAGGTTGGCGAGGCAGAGCCTGTAACTGTTCAGTGAGAACAAATTTGCACTGCAGCCCTTAGAATCAATTCGTGCCCAGGTCCCAACTGCAGCGAATGTTCTCATCCCCTAGACCCTCTGCATTGATTAGCAGCATCCCCAGTTCATTGGGGCGCTCTCGGAGGGTCCAATTCATATGAAGAAGATCCCGGAAGAGGCGTGGTTAATTATACCCGCCAGAGGGAAAGCAGGGCGCAGCCTGCTCTTATAGCCTACATCATTTGTTTGCTACATCATAAAAAGATATGGGCGAAACTGTTTAAAGCTAGAAAAACCCAGGCTGAAGTGGCCGCTTCCACCCCTCTGCTTCGCTGCTAAGCGATGCTACTTTCCACCTCTGTCATTGATTTAACAACTCCTTAGCTTTATATCTGTGGGGGTTACTTTTGTTTTGCGAAGTGAGGGGAAGACTGGGGAGACCTACCCTTTCGGCTAGAATTACAGCTTTGTTTTCTGAACTGCCTGGCTGAAAAACAAAACAGATGACATTGTATTAGTGGAGGCCGGGCAACACCCCCAGCGTGGTGGTGTAAAGATCCGAGCCAGCCATCTAAACGTAACCAGACCGTTCGTTGTATGCAGAAAGAGGAAACCTACACGGCTGCTTTTCTTAAGAAAAACCGGTTTGATTTAACCTCTCTCCCTTTAAAATTAGTACCGATGTAACAGCAATTACGCAGTGATGTACATTTCCTTTATAACGATCGAATGAACAAGTGGAAATTTCTCCCCCATAGTGTTTACATTTAGTAGAAGTAATGTTATTGGGCGTGCTAACATCAAGACAAAGCTCTGGCATGCCGCACCAGACTCATAGTAAACTCATTCTATTGTTCCTCCTCACGTCTGTATTTTCTCAGAAGCGAAATTGCTCCGTTCATCTTTATGAATCATTTAGCCTGGATGAATTTATTTTCATTTTGTACTTTGAATATTTTCCAGAGTTGTCTTTGTATATTACGGACATTGCTTCGGGTACAATGACAAAGCACTAAGGTTCTTGCAAACAAGGGCACAGAGATGAAGCCGTGTATGGGTAAATAAAATGTAGCCGCTATTAAGGAAGAGAGCAAACACTTGAATGGATATCCTGTAACGGACTAGACGGTGTGTGTTCATGGAAATGCTGGCAAGGAGAAAGCTTTGATATGCAGGCTGGCTTCTGTGACCCCAAGTAAACTTCAGTTTGCCCAGGGTTTTCCTGCTAGGTGAGAAGAGGGTGAAAATGTCCTTATTCTGACTTCTCGATCTCAAAAACTAGGATCAGTATGCACCAGGCTTCAGAGCGGAAGACAAATCCACAGAAGGAGAATTGTACAGTTCTTACGGATTTTTCTTCTCTAATCCCACTGCCGCTGTGCCATTTCCTTCTGTTTTCATGTGCAGAGCTGGGAGGTAAATAGTAACCTCTACAGTTCCCATGTGCGGTGTCACTTGCCATTTTCATGCCCAAATCCACCTGCAAACGAGCTGAAGTTTACAAAAGCCAAGCTGACCAGCTGGGGGCCTGGGGCTGGACCTTTTGCCCCAGCTGTTTAATACTTGGCATAGTTTCTTTCGTGTGTGTAACTTATTAGCAGAAGGGAACGTCTAGCCTTTGCCGCTGTCGAGCAGCGGAGGGGAAGTGGGAATTCGTTCAGAACGGCAATAGGAAATCCTCTCCGAACCCACCAGCCTCCAAACTTCATAAAAACACCTTTCCCCAACTTCGGCTCTGCGCTGTGATCTGTTTACTTTAGTCTCCAAATTGCTGTTCGTTAGTTCAGCTCTTAAAACAAAGCCGTCAAGTGTACATTGTTACCACGCCCGACCCGACTGTCGCCCGGAGATAGCGACTCATTGCTATGCATGTACAATTTAACTGTGCTGAGTTTCAAGCATTTCAAATAAAGCGTTTTCTCGCCTATCTAATTTGAAAATTTGACCTTTTGCTTATGTGCACGTGTTCATTCAGTACAAACCCTGGGCCCTGTGGGTCAGCGAGTAGGGCTGTTGGATGCCTTTTAGCGGGAGGAGATATAATTATTTGAACTATTTGATTGCAGAAGTTTTCTGGCTTTAATAGCAGTGGTGAGCTTTCATTTTTGGAGTGTCTAAGCGTTTGGGTTTCGTAAGGAGGGAAACCACACGCGCGGACTTCAAATGCCATCCCTCTGAAAAGCCCCGAATCCCTACGGATGTTAATCTCCACCTGATCACAGTTCAGCAGCCCTGAGAAGCGCCGCTGCAGATTCCTCGTGCCACCGCTGCACAAGCAGCCCCTTTCAGCAGGCAGCGCCGAGCAGCGGCTAGTGATTCCAGTCCAGATCTTAGTGACGAACGGCGGCGAAGTTTACGATGACTATAACTTTGCGCAGGCACATTTTGACGAGCACCGGGTGCATCTTTCCGTCGCTAAAGGCTGTAAATGCGCGTTCTCCATGGCCACCTGCCTCTCACCCGCCACAAGTGGTGAAGAGCCTGAGAGTTGTAGCCCCGTGGGCCACCCCTCCCTCCCGAGCTGCTTCCTGGGGGCTCCGCCAGCGCCCTGCTCTCGCCACTGCCCGATCAATGGCAACCACATCCCCAGGACTCAGCATCCTCCCGCTCCGTGGTGGGCAGGGCCCAGAACTTAGGGACCTCACTGCAGCGGCGAACCCATTGGGCTGTAGCAGGGACCAGCAGCTCCTCTCCCCCCGCTGTCTTGGGGAGGGGTATAAGAAGGGCTCGGACGCGGCTTTCCCAGCCACACGGCGAGGCGGCGGCGGCCAGGGCTGCACCAGCGTCGGTGGGCGAGCGGCCCCATGAGCCGGCAGCTGGGCGCGCGGGGCTCGGACGGGGAGGACGAGGAGGAGGAGGAGGAGGAGATCGACACCGTGGGGGCCGAGGAGGTGGAAGGGGGCAGCGGCGGGCAGGGGCAGCCCCGCCGGCAGGGGGAGCCCGAGGGGAAGCCGCCCTACTCCTACATCGCGCTCATCACCATGGCCATCCTGCAGAGCCCGCAGCAGAAGCTGCCGCTGAGCGGCATCTGCGCCTTCATCCGCGGCCGCTTCCCCTACTACGGCCGGCGCTTCCCCGCCTGGCAGAACAGCATCCGCCACAACCTCTCGCTCAACGACTGCTTCGTCAAGCTGCCGCGGGAGCCGGGCAGCCCGGGCAAGGGCAGCTACTGGGGCCTGGACCCGGCCTCGCAGGGCATGTTCGACAACGGCAGCTTCCTCCGCCGCAGGAAGCGCTTCAAGCGCCCCCCGCCGCCGCCGCCGCCCGCCCCGGCCCCGCCGCCGCCGCCCCTGCTCTGCCCGCCCTGCGCCCTGCTGCCCCGCGAGCCGCTGCGCTACGTGCCGCCCGAGGCCGGGCTCCCGCTGCACCCCGCCTGCCCCCTGCCGCGCCGGAGGGCGGCCGGCTGCGCCCTGCACCTGGGGGTGCTGCTGCTGCGGGAGCAGGCGGCGGCCGGGGCGCAGCAGGCGGCCGCCGCCCCAGGCCGCGGCTGCTCCTTCAGCATCGAGAGCATCCTGATGGGCAGCGAGCCGGCCCCCCGGCCCCTGCTGCCGCCGCCGCCGCCGGCCGCCGCCTGGGCTTGCGGGCCCCAGCTCCTGCCCCGCGCCCCCTGCCTGCTGCCCGCGGCGCTGCTCGGCGTGGCCTCGCCGCTGGACGCCGCCTGCTGCGCCCCGGGGGCCGGGAAGGGCGCCCGCCTCCTCCGGCCCATCCCTGGTGCGGCGGCGGCGGCGGCGGCGGCATTGCTGGGCTGTCAGCCCGGGCCGGGCCCTGCCAGGCTGCTGCCCCTTGGAGCGGCACCGGCCGCCTTCTAGCGCCCAAGGGGACCGGCCTGGCACCGCCACCCCGGTCCCAGCCTCCGGCGACCCCTGCCGGGGACGTTGCGCGGACACCCTGGTGGGTGGCGTTAGCGCCTCAAACAACTTCATGCTCCGATCGGGAACTGCCCGGGCCGGGCCCTGCCTCGCGTTTGCCGTCGGGCGGGCGGCTTGTGCACTGCCCCCCCCACCCCCATCTGTCTCTGGGTGGCGATTGTCATGGAGCGCCTGACTTTATGCTGCGAGCTGAAACTGACCGACTCTGCTAAACTTGCAGCAGCTCCGGCTCTGGCGCGTGGCGATCATGCAGCAAGTAATCCCCTCACGGACGTGTGTTGTCTGTCAAATGTTTACAAAGCGAAAGACTTTAAATGCGGGTTGTTTTTTTAAGGAACAGGTCACCGGGCACTATAGTGAGCGTTGCGGTTTCTCTCCCTGTGCAACGTCAAAAGCGCATCCGGTCTGCATTATCTGAGTGAGAAATGAACTAAGTGGGTAACTTGTGGGATTCAAACAAAAACTTCAAACACAGGACAACTTCCCCTATAATACGTTTCCTTTTCTCCTCCTTTGAACGACAAACTTTTCAAAATGCCAAACGTACAATACTTATGTATCCTGTGTTTCCTCTTGTAACGGGTTTGCAATATAAATAGACATTGCAGCTGAATATTTATTGCCTGTGATCTGTATTTGGAGCTTCCGTGGGGAAATGTTAACATAAACTTGTGTATAGCCTAAATAAAAAACAATATAGTGCTTGTCTTTCCTTTTTCTGAAGTCAGTTACAAAGGATAACACAATTAAGCATATGCTCATCATAATATGTATAAAATCTAGCTGCCTACTTTCCAAACGAAAGAGACCTTTTCCCTTTTATGTTTTAATGGGAACAAAAGGGTCATTTCGAAGGCCCTCTAGGGGGTGTATTTAGGGTATTTCCAAGTGTTTCGGATATTTAGATTTAGGGTTTATTTCTATATGTTATTTGATAAAATCAGAGGCGTTTTTTTGTTCAAGCCCTAGTAGAAGCTGATTTAAATTGAGATCCGAACTGCCCCTAGCTTCACTGGGAGCAGAATCAGACCCGTACATTGGGATACCAGGTGTCACCTTCCTCCCCACAATGAGCAATGAAAACAAGCTAGGAGATGGAAAACAAATGGCAGTGGTTTCTCTGATTCTTAGCGGTAGGTGAATGTGTTAATTGTATTTGTTTTAAATCTACCTTTAAATGTGTAATTTCCTCATCTCAGTCTGCAAGGAGGGATACCATCAGAAAGAACATTCTTGCGAAGCTCACTGCTAGTTTAGGTGTCTTGAAAGGAAAGCAGTGAATGGAGCTGACATATAAAAGGAGGGAAGAGTGCAGAAGCCAAGATAGGGGGTAGGGTTTAGCAAGTCCCTCTAAGTCAATGCCCACATTGGACCATATGAACTGGAACCATAAACTCACTGAACATTAAATCCCACCAAATGAGGGTAAATCCATGCTCATCATGGTATCCCCTCATTATACTCCACACCTGAACATAGCCATTATATGAACAACATAACCCCCATAGCTCAGTGTCTGTACTTTGACCCATTAAACTTTTACCCCCAATGGGGAAGATTGCAGATTATGTATTCCTTATGCCACCCATTCCTAAACCGAATTTCAGACCCTTTGATAATCTGTACCTTATTCCCTGATAACCAGAAACTTCTATGCTTAAACTCTGTACCCTTTTCTTTTTTACTTCAACATCATCTTAATAAAATTATTAATGACAGTTCCCAGGGAAGGTACCTGCCCTGGAGCATTGCAAAACCCTTGCTCCCTTGGTTCACTCCTTACAGCCAACACTTCTTACGCCTTAAGACTTCTAAATTGTTTAATTACCGGGGGTGAGGAGATTAAACACAATATGATCCCATCACATTGCAGTCTGCGCAGTGTACTTGCCTCTGCCTCACAAATCGAGGCAAAACTTCCTGTTGCTACTGAGAACCCGTATGCTCCGCCGGTGTACGGGCTGCTGGCTGGTCACAGAAGAACCGGTAGAGAGTTGAGCTCAAAAAAGATAACGCCTCTCGTCATCCAAAATGAATGTAGCTTTCCCCGCCCGCACAACCTGCGTTGTTTGTTTAGTGGAGTTGCCATTTAAAGGTGGAGATGGGGTGTTACAAGATTCTACTAGGCTCACGAAAAATGAAGGTTCTTTCTTATGCGCTTACCTGTGTGTCACAGTCTGCCTGTAATTGTATGATCAACTCTCAGCGGCACTGGGTTATTTTATTGGCTTTGTAACGCGTGGTCACCTGTCGCCTGAAAAGTTAAGGATTCCTGAGCCTGTTCACTCCAACGCCTTTTTTCTTTTTCCAGGCTGCATTTCTCTGATTATTAAAACAGGACCCAGACAGTGCAACCCTCCCTTGCGCCATGCTTAATATGCTTCTTCCCAACGGCTAATAATCCAGCCTGGCAGGCTGCACAGAGCAAGATGATTTAAAGGAAGCAGTAATGTGCGAAGGACCCGATTCTGCTCCCATTCAGTATAGCAAGAAGTGGATCAGGTCCTGTATCCGGAAGGATAAACTTTGTGTGGAAGTAGTTTTTGGTAGTTTAGATTGGTGTTTAGGCTCTGTTCCCTTTACGAGGTCGATCCTTGAATCTTTTTTGAACATTTGCATTTTGCCTTTGGACTAGGTGCAGGATCGGCCCCGCAGTGTGTAACAAATCTAATTAATGATCCGTTCTATTTAAGAGAATTTCTAACTGTCTAAGGAAAGGAAAATTTCTTCCTCTCTGAAATAGGGCTAGCTCCTTCTCCTTCTGAAGTAAATAGGAACAAACTCTCCCAGGAGGTAACTCCTTGTCTTAATCAGAGCATTGATCTGTTCCCCCCCCTTCTTCCATTGATTGGGGGGGGAAGGAATCTTTTTTTTAAAAATCTCAAACCAGTTTAGACAATCGGCAATAATTGCATAAACACTCCACTTTTGTCCTGGTCGTTTTTACTTTAATCCATGGATTAAAAATATATGCAATGTATATAAACGACGAGGAAGCTGCATATTTATTTAAAACAATCAAAATGACGTTTCCTCTAAATCAGCCAAATGCACAGAAAAATCTGAACGATCCTACATTTCTGGACTCGGAGAACTGGAGTAAACAGCGGGACTCTAGGCCTGACCCAAAACCCATTGAGTCAATGGGAGTCATTCCGTAGACTGCAGGGGGCTGTGGATGAGGGCAAATGGCACGGGAAAGTGATTCGCACTGAAGTGATGAGGCGCTGAGAACTGACAAGAGATTCAGAATTTGCTGTGCAATTAGAAACCATCAGCAGTTACTACTTTGCTTTGGCTATTTCAGCCTAACACCGAACAGTGCTCTTCTCCTGCGCCTTTCTGTCCCGTGACTGGGAAATGGACAGTCACTGAATCGTTCTGACCGTCAGTTTTTTTACAGTTAAAAGATGAACCGCCTCCCTCAGACTGTACATATTTGAAGTTTCACCTAAATAATTTGTTTCTTCCTCTTTAAAATCAAATATCCCCCTCCTAATGTTAACTCACACGGGAGGCCGCGCAGTTAATGTATCACAGCCAAAAGGCAGCGAACATTCTGACTTCCCTTGAAAATTCATCTATAACCCACCTCCTGGTGCTTAAATTCCGCAGGGGCGGAGGGCTCTGAGATGAGGCCATCTAAGTGCCTCTAAGGAATGGTCCGCAGGTACTGGAATCTTGCCACACTGTTAACTTGATACTTATGATATCTCCTCAGGTGAAACAGAAACGAATGATTTCATTGGTTTTATTATGTGACTAGCTGGGTTAATACAGAGAGCTATGTGTTATTGCTAATAATCATTTTCTTCGACTTTATACAGATATTTATCTTTAAAAAAATAAAGAGAAAAACTATATAGTATTTAAGGGTTTTCACGTTTGATGAACCCAATCAAAAGAAACCATGGTTTTCATATTATCTTTAACCCCCCATCCCTGCAGAGATGAGCTGTATTCCGAATGAGACAATACCACATTATAAAGATGATGTACACTGGGATTACACGCTTGCAGTATTCCTTTTATGTACGAGTATGTGTATCATGCCAAAACCTCTGCCTAGGTAAGCACCCGTTTTTTAAAACTGTAATACTTCATCATTAAAATTTGTTTCGTGTTTTTAAAGTATAAAAGGCCAAAGCATTCATCAGCGGTGTTTGAGCCCGACCCTGCAGTCCGAACTCACGCCAAACTCTTTGGACTGCAGGATCGGGTTCTGAAATGGCAAGAAAATAGCCTCTGGTAGAGTTAGAGACTTTTAAGAAGCGCCTCAAGGCTACATTAAGGGTGATCAAGATTATTCCAAACCTCCGTCCCCAATTACACAACACCAGCCCCGCTTCCTACCTCAAATCTTTCTCTGCGGTCAATATGATGTGATAGCCAACGCTCAGTGAAGTGAATGGAAAGATTCTCGCTGACATCAAAGGGGACGGATCCGGCCCTTACTGCGTAGGCTGGCAGCCTAAATTACTGTGTTAACAGAGAATACTTCAGGACGTGCTCACTGATCAGGTGATCAGGTCAGGTCTTTTTAACTCGAGGCATCTGCTTTTCAAGAGGGGAAGAAAATGTTCACACGCACCACGAGTGATATTTAAGGCCAGCTCCTAATTACCTAGCGAGAGACGTGAGTCCGTGACAATGTAACTTCATACTAAGGGTTAGCACATTGAGCGCGTGTCCATGGCGGCTGACAGTACGTTTCCGATCAGACTCAGAGGTAAGAGGTTATGGGAAGCATTCTTATACAGCAACATATTTCACCTTGAAGAATATAGACCATTCCCTTCTCACCCTACCCAAAGCATCCAGAAATTAATTAACCTAGAGCAAAACTCCTTAAACTGAAAAATAAAGAGAGCGTGAAAGAAGTTACCAGCTTGAGTTTCACAGGAAAAAAACTGCAGGGTTTTACAAAATCCATAAAACCCGAAAATAAAACAAACATGTCTTTCTTCCACCTCTTAAAATTAATGATAAAATCTAGGCCCTTTCACAACAAAAAACAAAACAACTTTGTTTTGTGTCATATACTGCTATGGCACTCAATTGTGTGAAATAATATGAAAAATACACCCATTCTCTATTTAAAATCATGAAATCCTATATTATAAAGGCAGCAGAAGAGTAAGGTATGTTTGAGGCTTGTATGTTATTTGAAGGGCTTGCAACCATTTTGTTTTTTCTTGAGTTCAATTGAGCTAAGATTTCACCCCTATCCCTCAATGGGGTCTCAGGCTGAGGGCTGTGATCCTCCCTCTTTTTCTTTTGGCATACACTGGAGGGGTCCTGATAATTTTTCTGTTGTAATATGGACTCACAGTAGGAAAGAGGCTGAGAACCACTGCTTTAATTCATAGGCATCCACTCTCATTTTGGATAGGTGCTAAGGGTTGCCTAATGTATTGTTTACTATTTGATACATTCTTGGAGGCAAGATTCTACTCTCACTTAACTCTGTATAAAACCTCAGTCATGCACTTGTATCTGCATAGGGGATGCCCACATGGTGCCCTCCCCACTCTCCTTGGAGTCAGTGAGATTCTGTGAGTGCAGATGGCCATGCTAGTATATCTGATTGCAGGTGTGAGGCCTAAATCAGGAATCACTCCTGAAGTCATTGCAGCTACACCCCTGAAGACATTTATACACTGGTATAAATAATAGTGAAATGTGAGTGAGATCAGACTTAAGCCCTGGGTATTTATTTCTCTGCAAGAGACTGCTGCAGTTTGCAACAATTCACTCCAAAGTTTTAGCGTGGATTGGTGATTCTCTTCTCTCAGCTCAGTTTCTAGCAGGCTGTCTGATTTATGACATGCTCCATCTGAGTAGCCATTCACACTCACTTCTCTTCTCACCATCCAGTATTTGTAAGTGTTACACTTGTTTCTATTTTTTGCCTATTTCTTATATAAAGTCCTTTAGTTACTTGTAGTCAGGTACGTACATACAAATGAAACAGAGAGCAAGTCCAACTCCGTTGGACCCAATTGCTTCACAAATCCCTGCCTCTGGACCAGAGGCATCATTTCTGGCAGAGTTGTTAACAGGTATGAACAAAGGCCTGCTCCCAGTAAATTCACAGGACATTCTGGGTAGAGGACTGGGCCTGTACTTACAGCTATATGAAAGTCAGTGGTCTGGACTCTGTATCTGTCACTATAGAGCAATAAGAAAACTGTTCTGTATAAATATTTCAAGCAATATAATGAAAATATATATTTTGATTGCTTTAAAAACACCTATTGTTTTGCAAAGGAAAAATGTCAGAAAAATTTCCTTGTGGGTCAAATTCTGTTGTCTTAACTTAAGGAAATTGGAGTCCCTACTAGTTTAACATTGAATCCTTGCCTAAATATCTACTTGTGCAAATCCAACACTATTTTTGGGGACTTCTTTCTAGCCCAGTGAGCAAGTAATGCTAATTTACAAAATTTAAGATATGAATTTTTTTCAATTAAATCCAAGATGATTGTAAGCCTCTGAAAATAATTTATTCTGTTTTATTACTAAATTTTTCACAAGACAGAGGTTTTCCTAATTTTAAAGCAGTTTGCACAGCTCAAAGTTCTTCATTCAGAGCAGGGTTGGATTAATACTTCTTGTTAATAATGACAGGTTTCAGAGTGGTAGCCATGTTAGTCTGTATCAGCAAAAACAACGAGAAGTCCTTGTGGCACCTTAGAGACTAACACATTTATTTGGGCACAAGCTTTCGTGGGCTAGAACCCACTTCATCAGATGCATGGAGTGGAAGATACAGGAGCAGGTATAAATACATGAAAGAATGGGGGGTTGCTTTACCAAGTGTGAGGTCAGTCTAACGAGATAAATCAATTAACAGCAGGATACCAAGGGAGGAAAAATAACTTTTGAAGTGGTAATGAGAGTGGCCCATTACAGACAGTTGACAAGAAGGTGTGAGTAACAATAGGGAGAAATTAGTATTGGGGAAATTAAGTTTAGGTTTTGTAATGACCCAGTCACTCCCAGTCTCTATTCAGGCCTAATCTGATGCTATCCAGTTTGCAAATTAATTCCAGTTCTGCAGCTTCACGCTGGAGTCTGTTTTTGAAGCTTTTTTGTTGAAGAATTGCCACTTTTAGGTCTGTTATTGAGTGACCAAAAAGACTGAAGTGTTCTCCGACTGGTTTTTGAATGTTATAATTCCTGACATCTGATTTGTGTCCATTTATTCTTTTACGTAGAGACTGTCCAGTTTGGCCAATGTACAGAGGGGCACTGCTGGCACATGATGGCATATATCACATTGGTAGATGTGCAGGTGAATGAGCCCTTCAGGGTGTGGCTGATGTGGTTAGGTCCTATGATGGTGTCCCTTGAATAGGTATGTGGACAGAGTTGGCACCAGGGTTGTAGCAGGGTTTGGTTCCTGGGTTGGTGTTTTTGTTGTGTGGTGTGTAGTTGCTGGTGAGTATTTGCTTCAGGTTGAGGGGGGCTGTCTGTAAGTGAGGACTGGCCTGTCTCACAAGGTCTGTGAGAGTGAGGGATTGTCTTTCAAGAATTGGTAAAGCACTTGGTAAAGCAACCCCCCGTCCTTTCATGTATTTATACCTGCTCCTGTATTTTCACTCCATGCATCCAATGAAGCGGGTTCTCGCCCATGAAAGCTTATGCCCGAATAAATTTGTTAGTCTCTAAGGTGCCACAAGGACTCCTCGTTGTTCTTGTTAATAATGTGCACCACAGTAGTGTGTTATTGAGACTAAAACAGAAAAGGGTTCTCAAAACACAATAGGTCGGCTCTTGCTCAGTGGGAGCTTTGCTGTTCTCTTCAATGGGAGCAGTATCTGGCCCCAAATGAGTATTTATTCCACCTGCTATGTTGGCTTGAGATTTCCTAGCCTACCTTTGTTTCCTATTCACTCTCCTGCTTGAGGCAGAAAACATCACAGCAAACAGGTATTTGCTACCCTCTAGTGGTAAAGTTCATTTGATGACCTGCTCAGCATTGGTTGTTATAATTATCAGTAATGCTGGGACATATGATAAGTCTTTTATGTCCTGATCCAGCAAAGCATTTAAGCACATGCTTACCTTTAATCTTCCCACTGACTTCAATGGACTTTGGATCAGGCCTAAGTGCTTTGCTGAGCTGAGATCTTTATGCAGAAGTCCCCACAGAAATCAGTGAGGAGTTCTACCTAAAAAGGAATGGCACAATAGACCCAGAGAACTACAATTTTAAATGTGTGCACAGTGGAATCTTATGACTAATGGCACTTTTGTTTCTAAATCACTGCATTTGTATGTGTTAATTATATTCACAACTTTATAGTAATAAAATAAATAAGACAGCATAGAAACTATACATAAAATATGATCATTTTGAAGGGAATATTATTTTGATAGCATTAATAAAAATTAAATCTTTTACTTGTTTTAGTGTCTTCTCATAGGAAATATTATATATGACTTTATTAACTGGCTCCTTCCCAGATAAACAGTGATGGGGGGGGGGGAAATTCCATTTGGATTTTTTTTTAATTTGATGTTTACCTGGTTGTGTTTTACATCAGATACAGAAGTATTCTGGCTTCCATCTTTTGGCTGGAGAATTTTACCAAAATCAGTTACTGCAAGACTGGACGATGACATCAAACAAGGCTGAAAAACTAGGCTTCAGTTCTCCCAACCCCTAATCAACAACAAGTGAGGACGTTTTTATAGATCATTTTAGAAAAGCAATAAATAACCAGAGTATGTTTTTTTGTATAGACAGGCAGGCATCATTTTTATGCAGTACCATATGTATGCACAGTATTTCACTTCTAAATGTTAGAAATCATGCAGAAACGTTGGTCTGTACCCTACTGCATAAAAATTAAAAAATATTTCAAAATACAATAGTCCCTCCAGCAGTTCCCCAGGCAATACACTTGCTAACAAATCACTACCAGGTCAGAGGCTGTGTGTAAATAAAATCTTCATGTAACATTCACATCCAATGCATGCGATACACAAGGGGCCAGATTCTCAACTGCTGTAAATCAGTGTAGCTCTATGGACATTAATGGAGCTGCATCGATTTATACCAGCTGGGAAACTAGCCAATTTCTTTAATTCATCTGCTTTCAGAAACCCTTACCCTGCATTGTTAAAAAAGTATTTACTCTGTCAAATTCTTGAAAATTGTTCGAAGCCACATGCTATATAGTAAGAGGATTTCAACAATGCAGAAAGAAAAGAAGAGCTTGAACTTAATTTAAAGACTAACATGTTGAAATCTGTCAGAATACCGCTAATATTTATAAAATATGGGCCATACACACCCTTCCATTACTCAGCATGGTATACAGATGCATACCACTCTTCGTAAAAAGGACAATGGGGGAGGGAAATGGGGCTATGCTACAACATACCTGTGCTTGAGACATACCACAATAATAAAGGGGATGTGGCCTTGAAGAAAGGGAGATGCTGATGAGCTTATCCAGTATTTATAACTCCGCATTTTAGCACCTGGGGTGAGCAAGTGAAAACTACTTCTCCTACCATTTTTTTGGTCATTTTTCTGCCCCCGCAACCTTGTGCCCTGGGTAGCTGCCCTACTTGCTCTGTCCTGATTACAGCCCTGTGCTTGTCAGCTGTGGGGGATCCCTTTTTAAGAGAGCAGGCCTTTGAGTCCTGTAAAGGAGAATACAAAATAGGAAACCTTGGCAAAGTAAGACTCAAGCCCTCTCCTTGTGTAGATGGCTTGTCAGTGTAAACTGATGTAAATAGATTGCTGAGATTAGAAAGGACATGCAGATGGGCAGCAGCACTGGGCTGCAGGGAACCCAAAATTCCCACCTATGGCCAGCGGGTGACCAATGGGCGTGGGGAGGCTAGTCCCCGGCTGGCACGCTCTTTCTGCCTGGGGCTCTGCCCCTCCTGCCCTTTTTCCCCCACCAGCACCCCGAGCCCCCACCCAGCTCCAGAGTGCCCAGCAAGTGGGCAGGCAGCTGAGCATGCCCCATCCCCACCCTGGAGCACTGGGTGGGTGCAGCACGGCCCCTCGCCCCGGGTGTCATGAGCACCGGGTCCAGCCTCCTGAAGTCCCTAGTGGTAGGCTTGCCCCCACTAGCCTCAACCTGGGGCAAGGGCACTGGAGCTCTCCCAAAAGGGGCGGGGGGGTTAGGGGCCGCTGCCCAGGGGAGGTGGAGGGACCCAGGGTCCCCACAGCTTCCTGTGCAGCTCTCCCCAACCCAGCTCTGGCTGCGGGGAGAGGGGCCTCGGAGCTGCAGCCCAGCCATGATAAGAGCTGGGCATTCAGCAGTGGGGAGCCGTGGCAGCCCCTCCACCTGCCCACAATGAAGGGGGCCCAAGCAGCCCCTGCCACCCGGCTTCCCCACCTGCCCAGGGCAGGTGGAGGGTCTGCGACTCCTCACAGCTGCCCATGTGGGGCTATTACCATGGCCAGGCTGCACCTCAGAGGCCCCACCCCAGGTTGGAGATGGGCTGGGGAGAGCTGCGCAGGCAGCTGTGGGGAGTTGGCGTGGGGTTACAGACTCTCCTCCTTCCCTGTGGGGACAGGGAGCCCAGGGGGTGGGGACATAGGTCGGGGGCTGCTCTCAGCCCCCGCGGGCAAGTGGAGGGTCCGCCGCGGCTCCCCACAGGTGCCCAGGCTCCTGGGCTGGGCTCCACGCTGGCCTGGCCAGGAGGTGGGCTGGTGGGGTCTGGTGGGGAAGAGGAAGGGAAGGGGACAAGGTCCGCCCCGGCAAAAAGTAAAGTGTGAGGGTTATGGGCCTCCCCACAGTTCCGGCGCCACTGGCCCGGGGCTTGGCCACATGGGAAAGAAGAGCCACGGCAGGAAGCAGGAGGGGGTCTGGGGGTGGAGTGTGGGTGAGGCCACGCAGGCAGTTTGGGTAGGCTGAGCCTTTCCCTGCCTTTGATACCCGCAGCTGCTCATGTTGTTGCCCCAAATGCGGAAGCTGCTGCAAGGGGAAGTCCCTGCTTGTGCCTCTCAGCAGTGCCACTGGGAGCGCATGGGGATTGTTGCATGTGGACTTCACAACCCCTCCTCCTTCAAGCTGCACAAGGAGAAAGAGATGGATTGCGGCCAAGCTGCTGCACTTAGTGGGAATCTTGTAGTGTGTGTTGGAACAAAAACCACTGCTCCTCTGTGCCATTTGTGCATGGGATTGGGATCACTTGATTTTCCTTCACACCAGTCTCATAGTCTGTGGTTATTGCAGCCTTCCACACCTGCCTATGCACAGTAAGTGTGGAGACTGGCCTCTATCCACAACTTTTAGGGGATGCTCAAGCAACCCTATGGGACTGCTCCATATACTTCCTGCCCCACGCAGCTCCTACAATGGCCTTCCAGCAGATGGTGTATTTTCATTTGTTTGAAAATTTATTTCACTTCCTAATGTACCGGTAAATATTGTTACTCCTATTTTACAGAGATGGCATGAAATTCCGATTTCAGATACACCTGCATGAATCTAGAGTGTGGAGTAACTCTGGATTTACATGGGTACAATTTAAATCAGAATCTGGCGCAGGAAACTGGATCTACAGAAAGGCTGAGGCTAAATTTTTTGAATTTAGGTACCTAAAATTGCACACCCAAATAAAGACACCTAATTAAGATGGGGTGGTGGAATTGATACCAGTTACTGAATCAGCATGCACGGGTCTCCATGCTTTTCACCTCTGCACACCAGAGGGAGCAACATAATGTGGTGTAGACCAAATGAAGCCTGTTTTTCACAGGGAGAGAAGATCAGTGCAGACATTGACATAGGCTATGTTAAATATTCTCACTGCAGGTGGTGCTGTTTGTCTACTTTCTACATTGCTTCTAGAGTTAATGATTAATGTTTAAAATGAGAATATAGAACTCAAAGGACTAATCTGGTCTGTTTTGAATTTCTGATGCCATTTGAAACCATTCCTTTTGATTAACAGAATAATTTCCTTCTCATTTATTTAATACTGTTTTTATCAAAGGCCTGAGCTTTATGCAACATAGCCTCAGTGTTATTGCAATATTTAAATTCCTTCGGCTGTGTAATTTAAAAATATTCAAACAATAAGAATGAAGCAATAATTGCCCTTAGATCATATCTGTTTCTATTAATAGCCAAAGAAGAAATCAAAGGCACTTCAAAGACTGAGACAATCATTAGCAGATACTAGGGTTTATTTTGATAAATGGGTTTTATTGCTGTTAGGATATGAATTGTAATAGAACCATAAAGTAAATTTGCAGACTAAAGAAGGAAGTTATTAAATATTTGTTAGGTGGATATTCTGATTAGTTGATGAAAGGTTATTTCATCCCTGATGAAAGGGAGAGAGGGAGGGAGGGAAACCCACACTAAACAAAAAAAATCCTGAATGTTTTGCCTGCCAAGATACCATAAACAAATGATATATTAAATTACCTTTATTGTATGTAAAGGACATGCTAGTATCACATTGAATATTCTTATATTTTCTTTTTATGGATTCAATTTATAAATCCTACCCCGGAATTGCTTGCAGTCCTATGGATATAGGGGCCGTGAAGTAGCCACTGCTCCCACAGAGGAAAGAATCAGTGCTGCAGTGCCAGGGGACTAGCAGAACAGAGAAGTGGCCAAATTATTAGTGGTCTCAATAAGGAGAGGGGCAGAACCACTGGGATCATGGGAGTGAGGAGAGGTGAACAAGACGCAAACAATGAGGAATTGGGGTAAGAAGAAAAGTGGGGTGGAGGGGAGACCCAGCAAGAAGTAGGTTAGGGGGTGAGGAGAGGTGCAGAGCCAGAAGAGGAAGTTGAGGAGAGGGTAGTTAGAATGGACACTTAGTGTGGGGGGAGGGTGGAGGGAGAGGGTTAGTGAATAAACATCTAGACAAAAAGCAGCATACAATTCAAACAAATCAGGCCAGATACTAAAGAGGCCAGTCTCAAGGGTTTGTATAACTCAGGGGTATACTGGGCTTTTGCTTGGAGCCCCATCTCAATTTTATGTTTAGCATAGCACTTATATAGCATTTTTAATCCACAGATATAATTTCAAACTGTTTTGCCAGGGACAATAAATATCATTATCACTATTTGTACAGGTGGGGAAAATGAGGCACAAAGAGGCACTATGACTTGCTCTAGGCCACCCAGCAGATTGGTGGAAGAGCCGGGCTAGATCCTAGGTTTCCCAAGTCCCACTCTTCTGCCTTACTCACAGTACCATGCTGATTCTCTTGTGTCTGTGGTTGGAAAAACCTGGAGGTCATTAATCCTGGTGCAGGGAGTGGAGGGTTACAAATGGGTGTCAAGGGGCTGTGACCTGGCCCCTTCCATCTGGTTCAATGGGAGAAGGGTTCTCGTATGGAAAAAACTGAGAATCACTGGACTAGACAACTAAACATGGACATTTGCCTTCTTTTCTAGTATGTGTTAATTTCAAGAGGCTGGTGTTTCCATTTGCACATTTTAAAATGTATTTCCTTTGATTTTATCAAAAATACAGAGCCTACTATTGGACATACAGTAGTTGTGTACTACAATCTCAACCTCTGCCTTATGCAGTCACCGGTTATAATGTCTAGAAATATATCACTCTCTTAGGTGGCCATAATTAACAAGCTTCCCTCGAGCTGGCAGCTAAAAGAAACAACCAGGGCATTTTTAAGGACTCATGTTCCACTACTGTATTACCATTGTACAGTCCAAAGTGTCCAGTTATCAAGCTACAGCTGAGAATATTTTTTTCCAGTTTTATTTGATACGGGATAAAAAAAAGTACTGTTCGAAAGGATTAAGCTATGTAGTGAATTGTTAGTTTAATGCCAGCTAGAAGGAGTGAAATTTAGACCATGAAATAATATATCTGCCAAGCTTCTGAAGCATACCCGTAGAAGACCATTTGGAGAAGGCCATTCAGTTGGCACAATCCGTAAGGCATAATTTGTCATGGTTATAGAGCGTGATATCATATGAGCAGAATAGCCTTGAGGGCCTGATTTTTAGAGGTGCTGAGCATCTGCTGCTCCCCCTGACTTCAGCTGGAGCTGTGCTTTCTCTTGCACCTTTCAAAATCAAACCTTTAATCTGTGGCTGCTTCAGCATAAGATTTTTTTCAAAAATATATCCTGTCAGAATTTCAGTCAAATAAATCAAGCTTTCCAATATTCCTTTAATCCATGAGGCAGAGTAGCCATAACTGGAAGTGTGTAACTTCTAGATTATATGGGGAAATCTCTTGCTAAATGACCATTTGGCAACATGTCGATTCTTGGCAGCATGAACAGGTTCTCACACAGAATGTGTCTCTGCTGCACAGGGGAGAGAGAGGGTGGAGAGTGCATGTGCAATTTCACGCATGATAGCATTGGATGTGTTATACATTTGCAATTAGAAACTGGGTGTAAACTGCTTGACTTCAATGGGAGACATGGGTGTTCTGCCTCTCTCAGGATCATGTCCTGTCACACAAGGAGAAAACACAAGTTCCGACAAAAAATACCTACAAGGAAGACCTAGAGTGTGCTCAGATTACCTGTCATGGCTCAGCCATAGAATTTAATTAGTTCATTAGTTTAAACAGATAAATGTAGTTGTTATAATGCCCCCTTCTTCCTGGTGGAACAACTTGTCTGAGATCCACTTTGGACACCTCTGTTGTTTTTTAAATTTTATCTACACCTCGTCCACTTTAAGCCTTAGCCACATGACTCTATTCTAGCACCTTCCCACCAGTCCACATTCCCTCTTACTTACCAGGTATAATTAATGAAGGGTCTATTTCTCATCCTTCACTTTCCAGAAGTGTTTGGAATAACTTCCATGCACAGGAAAAATCTTGCAAAGAGAAGTAAATCCCAACTTGGACTTTTTTTGTTGTTGTTGGTTTTTTAAACATACTTTATACCGGTGGAAGGATTTTCTAGTGGCAGGGGAGGGTATGCTTCCCTTGCATATAGTGCATTTTACAGCTCGACTGGTAGCTTGCACATGCCTAAGATTTTGTATACAGTTTACAGGTTATTTAAACTATTATCGGCAATCTTTTTTCCTAACATCTGGTAAAAACGATTTACCAAACAGCAGAAAGAAAAGCTGTATAACAAAAGAGCTAAAACAATAAAACCCAAGTAATATTTTCTCCAACCCTAATGCAACAGGGCCAATGTAGACAGACTGATGAATCTACAGCTGTAATACGTATGGGTGCATGTCCATTACCTTCTTTGATTTCAGACCTCCATCAGAAGTCATTATGTACTGATCCTTTCTCCTGTCTACACAGCCATTTTGCAAATCCAGCATGTGGAATAAGTGGGTTTGAGCCTTGACACAGCTGTTCTCATTCCCAATGGACTTCCTTTTCCTGCTACATAAGCAGTGAGTAACAGGTGAACCAGATCTAAGAAACCTACTGGAACATGTGGCATAGCTAGTGGTTCACTTGATAGCTTGTTTGCACATGGGAAGTGTTGCACTAATGACTGCTCTAGGGGAGAGGCTCCAGGGAGCAGCCTTGTATATCCCCAGGCAGGATTGTATAAAGGGCTAACGGTGGCTATATTAGACTATATTTTGTTTCCTCACCACTGTTGGCATTCGTATGAGCAAAACTCCAAGCTCCTGTTAAGAAGGTAGGAGAAATAGAATGTGACTGTGAGCTGCTTCTCCTGCTCGTCACCCTACTGGCAACAAGCGAGTTGCTGAATTTCCCCAGGACTAGGGTCGGAGCGAAAGTAGTTGCTTGTGCCTATGCTCAATTCTGCTTCCTCCCCATACTGGCAGAAGATGCACAATGATGTTATTGCTCATACAGGGCCTGATTCTGGCACTAGGTGTCCCGATTTATAGGGACAGTACTGATTTTTGGGTCTTTTTCTTATATAGACTCCTATTACCCCCACCCTGATTTTTCACACTTGCTGTCTGGTCACCCTATCTGGCATCCTTACTCATATTGGGTAGTCCCTTACTCCATGAGCATTCCTGAGTTGTTCTATGGAATGACCCAATGCAAATAAGAGTGTCAGAACCGGACCCTCAGTAAATATACCCCAAAATAAAAAGTTGTAAGTAAAACATTAGCTCTAAGTTGCCACAGAGTATGTCTTAATTTGCACCTCCTTGTTTTTAGGGGTTTGAATCAGACATTTATCCCTAAACTTTAAAAGTTTTACAGGAGACTGTGGTGTTTAATCCTGTGCATCTCTGAATATTTAGGGCTGAATGTTATTTTCACACTTGTTTCTCTGATTTCATACTCTGGATTTTTTTTAAATTTAACATATTGTGGCAGGTATCTTTATAACCTATTTTTGATATTATATAGTACTAATGGTGGCTGAAGCTTTAATAAATCAGTTGTCAATATGACAACTGAGTTCTTAAGGAATTCTTGTTGTTCCAATCTGTAGCCTGGCTTTTATGAGCCAATTTGGATTCAGGTCTGTGTGAAAGTATTCCTTAATACAGGATAATGGCTGTGTTTCAATAATTAGAAACCCACAGCAATGGTGAAAAATGGCTCTTTTTCTGGAGGTATAACTTTGAGAAAACAAATCCACAGGGTTATAAGTCTCAGCAGATATATAGGGTTATAAATCTCAGCAGCAAATACTTGCTCTTGATAAAGTTTTGTTGCCAGTGTTCTAATCCTTATTCTCAGACAAAACAATGTTTAGCCTGCTTTTTCTATTCAGTTAATAACAGAGTTAGAAGAAAATGGCCTTCCTGTACCATGAGAATTTTCAAGATTTTAGGAATTTGTTCCCATCCTGAACTGGGAGAAAAAGTTGAACCCTTGAAAATTTTGACAAACTGAAAATCTGACACACAAAAATTTGGATCAGATGAATCAAAATGTTTTGTTTCAATAATTTCAAAACATTTCATTTTGATTTTGACCTTTTACATTTTTCAACCTTTTTAAATATAAATTAACATAAAGTTCAAAACAACAGTAATTTTACCTGTTTCAAAAAATGTGAAAAAGGAATGTTTCAACAATTAAAAAACAACTTTTTTTTAAACAAGAAATTAGTTGATCCCATCCCTTTCCTGCAAACAGCTTTGGTTTCAATTAATTGCCACTTTTTAATGGAAAAATATTTTGTTAAAAAGTTCTTGACCAGCTCCAGTCAATAACCCTTTTCTCTTATTACTTGATTCCACCACTAAATTAAAAAGAGAAATGTACCACTGAAGTAACTGGAAAACCCAGTTCTGTGTTGAAGTCAGAATGTGACCACACAACACGTCACAATAAGGATTAGCTAGTTAGTGTTGTGTTAGGGAAGGGTCTGTCCATTTTTCCATTGCAAACACTTTTTGCATGAAACAATTGTAAAAATCTGCTCCAGTTTAAAATTCATGTATCAACCCAGGACTGATTTACGTTCTTTAAAAATGCAATTGAAGGGGCAAATCCTGCCTGCTCTCTTATGGGTACAGAGGGCCTCCAGGGGTGGGATCGGTGCAGTTCTGCTGCTGGGGAGAGGAGGAAATATGTGCTGTCTCCCTTGCCAGAGCAGGCCACAGCAGCCAGGAGCAGTAATTACGGAGTAAATCCTGCTCAGCCTCCACAATCCTAGGCTATAGCATGATCCTTATAGGTAGACTCTTATTTAGTTGCCAAACTCTAACAAGTGTCTATTGACCATGTGCACCCTGAGCTTTTTCAAAGGCTTATAACTTGTTTAACTTTGGTCAGATTTTAAGGGGGGACATCAAAAGACACATCCCTGACACCAGGATCACTATCCTGCAAAATTTCAAGTCCCAGCTCCAAAGTATGATGGAGGGACTAGAGATTCCCAACCAAATGTTGTAAGAACATTTTAACATAGGGCAAACTATCTTGTTTTGCCTATCTCACTCTCAGAAATGGCTGAATCACTTTATTTGAAACTTAAAAGTAAGTAAATACATAACTTTTGCCCAAGCCAGGTACTTGGCATGGAAAATTTCAGCCTAAATAGTTGAAGTTTGGCAGATTCATAAGCAACTGGCAGTGGGTCTTACAACTGAACCTTTAAGTCAATCTAAACTGTAGGTTACCAGCTCTGCTTAGCCTTTAATCAATGAGAATGAAAACACATAAGGGTTTTACTCTTCAAAGTACTCTACCTATGGATTCACCAATCCTCACAACATCCCTGTGAGAAAGTGATCTCGATTTTCTAAATGGGAAACCTCAGGCAGGTAGATCAAGTGGTTGTCCCTATGCCAAACTATTCCTCAGCAATGGAATTATTAGACTAGAAATCCATTTTTAGTATCGTGGCTTGTTGAGGAATATCAGTGCAGCAGACCTCTCTGAAATGCCCCCTTTTGAGAAAGTCTGTGTGCAAGGATGGCACTGTAGTAAAGGCACAGGGCACAGGCAGTGCTTAATTTGTGCCCTGTCTCCTTTAGGCTTGGGCAGTGCATACCCCTGGCCAACTCTCTGCTGCATCAACTCTCTGGGCCAGACGCATGGGGGGAAAAATGGCTTGAGCCCCAACATCTATTTCATCACCATTTAAGCACGGGGCACGGTTTGATTTCAAGCAGCTCTTACACGCTTGAATCTCCCGTAGGCTGCCTTGGAGACCCTCTGTTCCCCAGTTCCCCGCCCTATCTGTATCTTCCCGAGCTCACGGGGGTCTTGTGAGATTCCCTCATTAATATCTGTGAAGCCCGTTGAGATTCTCAGATGGGAGGTGCCACAGAAGTGAAAAATCTCATGATTACTGATCTGGAACAGCGCGGAAGCACTCTGGACTTGGAAATCCCCAGCTGTTCAATTGCTGCAGGCCAGCAGCCCGCCAGCTTGGTTTCTGAGCCACACGGGGTTGGGGTTGCTTTGTGCAAGAAGGAAAGCTCCAGGGCTGACAAGTACGTGATCCCCGGGAACAAATGCGTGACGCTCAGACACCCCCCCCCCTCCCCCGCCTCCAGTTACATCCCTGGCAGGGGACAGCAATTCTCAGCTTCTCTTTCCAGGGTTATTTTGGGCTGGGGCTGCGGCAAAGCTTTGGCAAGCCCCCGGTGTCCTTGTTCAAAAAGAGGAGCTAGTTCGCCGCCCAGCGCGCAGTGGAGGGAGGCGAGCGGGCGGCGAGGAGCCCCGGCGTCTCCTCGGCTCCCGGCTAAGTGTCCCCAGGAGTTTTGGAGGCGAGAGCCCGCCAAGCGCGGGCCGGGGCAGGGTGAGCCCGAGGCGGCGGGGGCGGCGCTCGATGCCCAGGAGCTGAAGCGAGGCGAGCCCCGCTCTGGAGGCAGGCGGCTGAGGGGGCTGGATTAAGCCTCGGCGGGCGGTCCCGGGCAGGCCAGGGCGAGGGGAGCCACGTTCCTGCGGCGGGCAGCGATGGAGGGGAGCCCCATCCCGGTGCTCACGGTGCAGACCGCCCCCTACCAGGACCAGAAGCCGACGGGCGGCGGGGGGCTGCGGCGGCCCACGGGGCTCTTCGAGGGCCAGCGCAACTACCTGCCCAACTTCGTGCAGAGCCTGCTCTCCTCCATCGACCTGCGCGACCGCCAGGGCTGCACCATGGTGGTGGGGAGCGACGGCAGGTACTTCAGCCGGACGGCCACCGAGATCGTCGTGCAGATGGCCGCGGCCAACGGGGTGAGCCAGCCCGAGCTGCAGCTCCCAGCCCTCGGCACCGCCGCACGCACTCGCCGCCCCCCCGGGCCCTCAGCGCCCCCTCCCCCCGACCCATTGCCCCACTGCTCCCCCGGGCCCTCAGCGCCCCCTCCCCCCCCGACCCACTGCCCCACTGCTCCCCCGGGCCCTCAGCGTCCCCTCCCCCCCGACCCATTGCCCCACTGCTCCCCCGGGCCCTCAGCGCCCCCTCCCCCCCCGACCCACTGCCCCACTGCTCCCCCGGGCCCTCAGCGTCCCCTCCCCCCCGACCCATTGCCCCACTGCTCCCCCGGGCCCTCAGCGCCCCCTCCCCCCCGACCCATTGCCCCACTGCTCCCCCGGGCCCTCAGCGCCCCCTCCCCCCCCGACCCACTGCCCCACTGCTCCCCCGGGCCCTCAGCGCCCCCTCCCCCCCCGACCCACTGCCCCACTGCTCCCCCGGGCCCTCAGCGCCCCCTCCCCCCCCGACCCACTGCCCCACTGCTCCCCCGGGCCCTCAGCGTCCCCTCCCCCCCCGACCCATTGCCCCACTGCTCCCCCGGGCCCTCAGCGCCCCCTCCCCCCCGACCCATTGCCCCACTGCTCCCCCGGGCCCTCAGCGCCCCCTCCCCCCCGACCCATTGCCCCACTGCTCCCCCGGGCCCTCAGCGTCCCCTCCCCCCCCGACCCATTGCCCCACTGCTCCCCCGGGCCCTCAGCGTCCCCTCCCCCCCCCGACCCATTGCCCCACTGCTCCCCCGGGCCCTCAGCGTCCCCTCCCCCCCCCGACCCATTGCCCCACTGCTCCCCCGGGCCCTCAGCGTCCCCTCCCCCCCCCCCGACCCATTGCCCCACTGCTCCCCCGGGCCCTCAGCGCCCCCTCCCCCCCGACCCATTGCCCCACTGCTCCCCCGGGCCCTCAGCGTCCCCTCCCCCCCCGACCCATTGCCCCACTGCTCCCCCGGGCCCTCAGCGTCCCCTCCCCCCCCGACCCATTGCCCCACTGCTCCCCCGGGCCCTCAGCGTCCCCTCCCCCCCCGACCCATTGCCCCACTGCTCCCCCGGGCCCTCAGCGTCCCCTCCCCCCCCGACCCATTGCCCCACTGCTCCCCCGGGCCCTCAGCGTCCCCTCCCCCCCCGACCCATTGCCCCACTGCTCCCCCGGGCCCTCAGCGCCCCCTCCCCCCCGACCCATTGCCCCACTGCTCCCCCGGGCCCTCAGCGTCCCCTCCCCCCCCGACCCATTGCCCCACTGCTCCCCCAGGCCCTCAGCCCCCCCATGCACTCGACACCCCCCCACACCCATTGCCCCTCTGTGCCCTCTGCTCCCCTGAGCTCTCGGCATCTCCCACCCATTGTTTTCTGCTCCCTCGAGCCCTCCCCCTGCCACATTCTTCACTCATTGCCCCCCCCACACGCTCTGCATCCCCCACCCATTGCTCCTCTGTGCCCTCTGCTCTCCTGGGGCCTCAGCACCCCACCTCTCTGCATCCTCTCATTGCCCCCTGTGCCCTTGGTACTCCCTACCCTCAGCACCCCGTTGCTACATGCCCTCTGCTGCCCTGTGCCCTCTGAATCCCCCATACCCACCCACTGCTCCCCTGTACCCACTGACCCCCTTGCTTTCTGCATCCCCCTACCCATCCAGAGCTTCCCTATCCTCCCACTGAGTCTTTGGGTCCTCTGGTTCCCACCATCCACCTATTTGCTACAGCCCAGTGGCCTCTGCCTCTCCTTGCCCCACTCCTGGCCTGTGTCATTTGCACTACCAATCATGCCTTGATCCACCCACTGTACCCCATGCCTTCTGCTCTCCACTAGGCACTCGCCCACTGCAGCCTGTATCCTCTGCTCCCCAGCATCCACCCATTGAGTCCTCATGCCCTCTGTGTCCTGATCGTGCTGTTGCAGGTCCATGCCCTCTGCATCTCCTGCAGCTAGGGTTACTAGATAGCAACTGTGAAAAAAACGGGATAAGCTTGGGGGGTAATAGGCGCCTATATAAGAAAAAGTCCCAAAAAACAGGACTGTCCCTTTAAAAACGGGACAGCTGGTCACCCTACCTGCAGCTTCTGTGCTCCCTCCATTCCCTTCTGTGGCCCCTTCCGGCACTCATCTACCAACAGCAAATCCATGTCCTTTGCTCCCCACATGAACCCACTGCACCCCTATGCCCTCCATTTCCCCATGCTGCCTACATGCTGCAGTCCCTTGCCCTCACCTCAGCCCCACATTACAGCCTCATGACCTCTGTCCCTCATGTGCCCACTGCACCTCCTTGCCCTCTGCTCCCTCCACCTTTTGCATTCACATGTCCCCTGCTTCCCCCCGCCAACTTGTGCAGTCCTGGGTACTCCACTTCCCCACCATTCACAATCCCATGCTGTCTGCTTCTTCCTCTGCTCCCCCACCTGCCCACTGCAGCTCTGTGGCTTCCATTCCCCACCCTGCATAATCTTGTCACCACTGCTCCCCACACCCATTCACTGCACCCACCCATTCTTGTGGCAGTCAGGGGTGCTGAGAGCCATTGAACCAAACTGTAAACCGTGTGTATGATGGAAACCACTTCAAGCCGGGGGGTGCAGTAACATCCCCAGCACCCCTAGTACCGGCACCTATGGTGGCAGTGTGCTGTATCATGCGCTCAGTGCCACCAATCTATCTAATCTGTCCACTTACTGCTAGGGTTGCCAATCCTCCAGAATTGGCCTGGAGTCTCCAGGAATTAAAGATTAATCTTTAATTAAAGATTATGTCATGTGATTAAATCTCCAGGAATACGTCCAACCAAAATTGGCAACCCTACTTACTGCACCCCCCATTTTCTCTATGCCCATCCACCAAGAGCATTCCCCAACTACACCCTTTTGACTGTCATCCCTATGCCCATCCACATAGCACATCTCTATACCTTCTTTTGCTCCTTCACACATTACAACCCCTTCATCCATCAGCCTACTGTAGTCTCACTCTCCTTTCCCCCGTGTCTGCACTCATCTATGATTTCCTCCTCTTACTTTTCATCCTCACCTCCCTACACTAACCCTCCATTCTTTCCCCCTTCTCCACATACTGCATCTGCCCATTCCCTCCCTTGTCTGCCCCACCACTCATTGCACCCACGTTCTCCCTTTTCTGAATCTACTCTTCCCTCTTTAGCACCCCATCACCACTACACTCTTCTCCCCACTTCTGCACCCATTGCATCAACACTTGTTTCTCCTTATGCCATCCTTTGCCCATCCGTGGTCACCCTTCTCCCACACCCTTCACATATTATACCCACGTTTCCCTCCTTCTTGTCAAAGATCCAAGCCATATTTCTCATCCACCTCTTCCATGTTTAAAAGCCCCCTTTCTGCACATCTCCCCCTTATTTCCCATAGATTTTTGTCTCAAGATGACAAAATGTAGTGTCATGACTTTATGGGGCTAGCTTTAATTTAACTGTAATTTACTACTTTAGTAACAAAGAAGCAGAGACATGCCCAGAAACCCACTTATCAAAGGTAGTAATTTCCTCTGGTTTACCATAGATGGTCTGATGAGCATGTATTGCTTTCTTTGTCTCTAAATGTTATGTTTAATTTTGTTGTGGATTTTAATATTTTATGTGCTGGCGATAAGACAGATGATTTAAAACTGAGAGGAAAACATTTCAGTTGTATTTGGCTTTTCATCATCCCAATCTAGAATGATTTATTTATTTATTATTATTTTATTATTATTGTAATTTGTATTGCGGTAGCACTCAGTTGTCCCACTCAGGGATCAAGGCCCCATTGTGCTAGATTCTGTAATACGTATGACGGAAAGGTGGGCCGTGCCTCAAAGCACTTTTAATCTAATATCCCAGGCAAGTGGTAATGAGAAAAAGGAGCAGTCAGAATTAGAGACATCATATAAGAAGTGGGAAAATGCTTTTAGATGTGGGTGGTATTGAACAGATATTAAAAATGTAAAGGATTGTTACTTTTAATCTGACCTTTTCATATGCATATCTCATGCCTGAGCTGTATGCCTAATGCTGTCTGATATGCCCTTTAGGATGTGCCATGAGACTTCAGCAGGGTAGAGATTTTTGATATATAACCAGGGTGATCCTGAAAAACCACAGAAGCAGTGTTATCATGTCTTTGACTCCTTATTTTAGACTGAGGTTGGTATGGAAGCTGAGAAATGCTTTTTGACTCTGCATGAGGAAATTGAACCTTGTGGAATAACTAAAGATTCAGTAGGTGTATATCAAGTTTGTACTTATTGCAGGATGGATATTTTTCAAGAATGCTCAAGTAAAGTAAGTTGTTTTTCACAGTGAGAGCACTTACATGTTTTGACTTTGTGCTGTGTGTATATCACTATGAAAATAATTTCTTCTCTACTGTTTTTAGTCCTCAATGTATGGGGAAAAGACAAGAGTGGCAAACAAATTATTTATATTGACTGTGTTGCAGTTGCTTGCAATACATTCTGCTCTGTTCTCAAAAATCTCAGAGAAGCATAAGATGATCAATTCTTCTTCTGATGAATTATTTCACATGTACAAATGGGTACATATATTTATTCTGGAGATATCGGTTATGTAGCCCTAGTTAATGTTGCCTTGAAATTTCCACTGAAAGTAGGACTAAAATCCCTCCATTTTATATTTTAATTATTTATTTGACTCTCCAAATTTGTCACAATAACTTTTCAAGAAAGAGTTTAATGTTCTATGTAATCTTTAGTAGTAATTTACTAATTTTGGAAGAGAAAATCCTTTATGAAAATTTTAAACCTGCTTTTCAGTCCTTTCTTTGGGTTCTTTTAACTTTGAAAGTAAACGTTGTACACATTTCAAATTGTACCCAGTAATTCATTTTTACAATATCTCTGATGTGACATTAACATTTAAAAGTTATTTTGGTGAAAACATATTTTAGAAATGAGATTAGCAATCATGAGCTGATAGACATGAGAGATTTTGAAACAGACAGGTATTATGTACAAAGAGCTTACTGGAGGAGGGCTCTGGTCAGCGAGGGATTTTATGCAGTGGCACAGGGAGTATAGGGTGTGAGCAGAACTCCGGGGAGGCATGAGGATGAAAGCGTCTATGGTGGTTAGTCATGGAGGAGTGTGTAGGGCTATGGAGACAGACGGAACAAGGCTATGGTTAGGCATTTAGGATGACTGCTGGAGGAGAAGGCCGCAGAAAGGAGCTCTCCCTACCATTGCTGCCCAGGTGACCTGTTAGGGCTCCCCAAGCAAGGGAGTCCTGGTGTTCTGAGTCAGGAGCAGGATGCTGCGGCAGGAGCTCTCCCCTGTGTAACCTAGCTGGCCGCGACAGCCCAGATCCACAAAGGTCACCTACCTTTCATTGAAATCAATAGATATTAGGAGCCTAAACACCTTTGTGGATCTGGGTCTAGCTCCTCAAACACTAGTGTGAGCAAACTAGCACCTTTCCTTTGGGGGAACCAGGGAGCCCAGAGGAGATGGGGGCCTTGAGGCCTAAGGGTCTGACGAACTAGGAGGGTGAGCACCAGGAAGCAGAGGAGCTGGAGGATCAAGGATTGGTGAGCCAATGGTCCAGGTAGCACCTGGGGTAAGCTTCCCTGTTGGCCAGATTCCTGTGTTCCTGACTGTTTCTCTCCCATCCCTTCAGTCTCCCTGTCACATTCCCCATTCTGCTGTCCCTTTCCCACCCCAGCATTCTTTGATCTGGTAAGAATGGCCAGTGGAGACCCAATTTGACAAACTTGCTGTGCTTTGTTGGAGCAGAGCTTCCTTGCTGAATTATGGGAAATTTTGTCAGACACAGAGTTTGCTCTGTTACTGTCGCTCAAAGCTGTGTTTATCAGAGGACAAATTGCTCCTCACGATTCCCACAAATCCTTAGGTTTAAGGTTACTCTGATACATTCCCTGACAATGCAGTCATTACTACTCAAGGAGACCAACAGGTAAGGCTACACTGACATTCAAATACCTTCTTGTCTCCACACACAATGACTCTTCACCTCCAGAGCAACCTTACGCATCCACTTCTTCTAATATCACAGAAAGCTTAGTTATTAGTTTAGATTTTTGAGCTAATACTAACAATATGCTGTATACTTTTACAGTGAAAATATGTCTGCTGGTAAAGTATCCTAATCTTCCTGAGGACATAGCTTCTTTTGTTATTAGCCATGAAAGCAGGGGAGAGAAAGGGATCACTCCTGAAGGCAGAAGAGCTCCTTCCTTGGGAGAGAAGGAACTCACTCAAAGGAGAGGCAGTGATGTTGCAGGGAGAGAAGTGAGCTGCCCCGAGAAGGATCAAAGGAAACCTAGGGACGCCTTGATGAAATTGTATTCAGAGCTTTTACCCAGGCCAGAGTTCCAGGAGGGTGATGGCCAAATTGTGCTGTCAAACTTAGCTTGTATCTCTGCCATGGAGGAGGCACATCCAATCCTATGGTAAATCATGCCTCCGGTATGTAAAATAATAAAAGATTTTCTTTTATCAGCTTTAAATGTGTTGTCATTCCGTGGCTTGGATGCCCCCTTGTTCTTGTTTTGTGAGTCACCCAGCATTCCATCTGTGCGTCCCACTACAGGGCAGCCACAATCTGGCTCACTCAGTGTTGTAGCCAATGTATACTTCTTTTGATTCTGAATTGTGTGTGACCAGAGTAGGGATGGGTTAGCCAGCAGTGGCTAGCTGCTGGTTGTGCTCTTGAGCAGCATGGGGAAGGCCCATCTGGGACTGGCTAGTAATCACATCCTGCAAAGATACCTGGCTGATGGGCTGGATAGGGGGAAAAGAGACCCCACAGAGCCAGGATGCTGTGATTTGGCCATAAAAGCGATTGCAGGAGCAGAGAGAATCGTGTCTTGCTTTCTGCACCTGCTTGCTGCCTCAATAGCCATGTGAAAGAAGCCGTCTTTGCACTGCTATGTGGTAGGAGAACACCTCGAGCATGACCTTGCTTTCCTGCTTAGTGTAAGGGGACTGTTGCCCCCTTACTAACATTCAGTGGGGGTGTTTTGGTTGGCTAGCTCCCAGTACTAAAAGGGGAACGTCTATGGGAAACCAGGACCCTGAGACTGATAGTCCCCAGGAACAATGGGGAGAGGCCAATGCTCCAGGTCAGCCTGAATGACAGGGCGGGCAGGCTAATCAGAGAGTCAGGAGGCCAGGGAGGTCCTGTCCTCTGTGTGAGCTGGATTTGCCTGGGTCAGACAGAGTGGGGCCGAGCTAAGGAGAAAGCAGGGGCCCGAGCTAAGCTGGGGAGCAGGGCTGTGCCAGATCCAGGGGGACCAGAAAAGCAGCCCAGAGAGAGAGCAGACCCTGTCCTGGGAGCAGAGCTGCAGCAACCAGAGCCAGAGGAGCCAGAAAAGCAGCCCATGAAGCAGGTCAGTGCTGGGAGCAGAGTCACAGAAGCAGCCTGCAGAGCAGACCTGTCCTGGAGGCAGAGCAGCAAGAGCAGTGGAGAGACAGAGTGGTGCAGCTGGGGCTGGAGCTGGGTGCGGTGAGCAGCTGGGGAGAGCGAGGGGGACCCTGGGCAGCAGGCCCAGCTCAGGGAGACGCCTCAGCCAAGAGGCTCTGCAGGCCAGGCTTGGATTGTAACCCCGACAGGGCGGGGACGACACTGGGAAGAAGGATCCTTCCACTTAGAGCCTGAGAGCGTGAGGCCACCACCAGAGCAAGTGTCCAACCCACAGCATCCCTGCAGCACAGCCAGGGCCTGAGAAGAAGGCTTGGGACTTAAAAGGAACAGACTGTGAACTGTCCTGACATTCCAGAGACACTGTTTGTGAAGTTCCCTGCCACAGAGCGGGTTGATGTATTTCCTTTAACCTTTCCCATTTTTCCTTATTCTTTTTAAAATTAATTGTTGATTAAATAAATAGCATTTGCTTTAACTTGTATGTAATGATCAGTGGGTCAGAGAAGTGCCCAGTGCAGAGAGAGTACTCCGGAGTGGGGACACCCTAGCCCCTCTCCTAGGTGACCACAGCAGGGTTGGGGGTTGAGCCCCCCCAGGAATCCTGGGCCCAGCCTGTCACACTTAGTAATGCTTGAGTTTATCAGTTTAACTTGCCTGCCTGCTGCCTTGGGTATTGGTTCCCTTCGTTTGACCCTTTTACCCCACTCCTGTCCCTGTTATTTCATTAATTGTCCCCCAGATTTATTTGGTGTCCAGGTCCTGTGGATCCCCCTCTTAGGCTGGGGGGGGGGGATCCTTTAGCAGTGGGCAGGCTTCGCCTGCCCACTTCCCGGATCCCAATAGGATTACTCTTCGGTAGCCATCTGGCCCGACGCTGTCACAGACCCCAAACAACAATTCAAAGTTGAATTCTTCAACCAGGTGCTAGATTGTGCCTTGGGTATTTTCCAGTTGTCTTTTTAATACAACATTGTTTGTATTTTCCATGATCTTTCATGTAAACCTAGCACCCTGCTGGTACTGTATAAATAATTAATACTATCTCTGCCCCTCGTTGTAGCATGCTGCTTCGCCATACAAAAGCATGGGAGGCCATAGTAAAGGATATGAAAGCAGAGATCCACAGTGTTCAGGACATAATCTACTTGCTTCATGTGTTTTCAAGTTTAATTGACTGAAGCATGTGAGAGATTACTGGGAGAATAAAAAAAATTAAGTGACTCCATGTTAATCTACTGTATTGTCTGAAAATGCACAGCTGCATGTGGTGGCAATGTTTAAAAGTAATCTGGCAAAATATTTGTTAGGGTAGCCATTCTTTCAGCCTTAAGTTTGCTAAAAGTCTGGTCTTTGTCCTGCTGCAGATGCTAAATACAAAATTACAGAAACTAATATGGAATACAGTACAGAGTGTAGTATTATAAAGAACTTTAAATGATTGTAGTCTTGCAGCAGTTGAAATCTTTGAGTGCCAGAGGTACGGTTTTCATGCCATAGCAGTATCAAGTGATGTGAGGGACGTATTATCTGTGCTTTAATTAGAAATGGGTAAATGAGCACCGGTTTGACTTTTCCAAACCAGATTATTAAATGTCAGGTCAATAAATCTGAGAATCGATTATTTAAAGAGAATTAAATGTCAGTTTAATGTTTGCTTCTGACACACAACAGGCAACATCTGTGACAAGATATGGGTGTGTGTGTGTGTGTGCGCCTGAAATACCTGGATGAAGAGGCTCCATAGGGATGATTAGTATACGAGTGCTGCTTAGTTCTTCGCAGACTTCAGGCCCTTTTCATAGGGGCACTTCACTCAAGGATTCAAGAGATGAGTTCTTTGTAGGGGGATCATTATTGATATACAGCACAAATATTTAGCTATCAGCACTTGTATATTCACTTCAACATAATTAGTGTAGAAATGAGATGCCTGTATTCAGGGGTGCTGGAACAATTTGTATAGTGGGGGTGCTGAGAGACATTGAACCAAACTGTAAACCCCATATATGATGGAAACCAGTTCAAGCCAGGGGGTGCAGCACCTGTCGATCCAGCACCTGTGCCTGTATTACTTCTTGAGAGTAAGGAATTTACTCAGATTAATGT
Source organism: Lepidochelys kempii (assembly GCF_965140285.1). Classification (NCBI taxonomy): domain Eukaryota; kingdom Metazoa; phylum Chordata; order Testudines; family Cheloniidae; genus Lepidochelys; species Lepidochelys kempii. The sequence goes on along the minus strand of NC_136384.1, from coordinate 100,750,601 downwards.
TAATAATGGGAATTAAAGCATCCATTTCAATGGGAGAATAGAATCTGCAGTGTCAGGTAAACAGAAATACATATAAATGACAAAGACGTAAAAAGATCACACTGTATAATACATTAATTGTGCATTCATGTTGAATATATTTCCTTTGTTTAATATTAAAATAACTTGTTTTTGTGTACAAAAACAGCAAAACACAAAACTTCAGGAATATAGAACTGGACGTATATGTTGATGTAATCTACCCTGATCTGCAATAGATATGCACTCATAGTTGAACACTTCCATAGATTCAGCCTTGTTCTCATGCATTTTGTGAAGTATAATTCCTGTCAACTCCCTTTGGCTTGTATATATGCAACTGTGTTTAAAAGCTGGCACACATCTCTGACAGCTGTAGTTGGAAGATTGAATCATTGCCATAGATGGCAGCCTTTCTACCCGCTTCATTAGTTTTTAAAATAAAGGGGGGAGGGGGACTGAGATGCAAAACAGACAATTTTTAATACGTGTTTTCCACATGCCTCTGTGTTCCTTAAAGAAATATTCATACATAAAGATTGTGGAGGCTAGCAGAAAGTTTGTTGCAATCTGTCAAGCAATTCTGTGTATTTTCTCAAACCCCTCAGTGTTGTTTGGCAGTTGCGGTTAAGTGACAACACCAATATAAGGATCTTGAGAGAAGTGGCATGCTTTCTAAAAGCAGCCTTACAGACCGAAAAGAAGCCATAAAAGGACAGAATCTAATTCAAAACAACTCAGAATATTTCTCTATTTCTGCTTATAATTAGTTGCACGGTACTGGGTGGAATAAAGCAGTAGGTGGTCTAGCAGTAAATATGCTGGCCTTTCCTCTGGCAAACCTGGGTCTGAAATGTTTATTTAGATTCTGGTGGTTTCAACTCGTCTCCTGGTGGATGAAGTTTTTTAGCCTGTCTGTTTTCTAAGGGGAAAAAAAAGCATCTGTCAAAAATCAGGCAACAATAAGTGGAAGCTATTTTGCAGGGCAAAATGGCTTCCTTGTTCTGTCCCAGAGGGATTGTATTTCAGCAGTTAAGCATAGGGAAAATGGAAAGTGTTCGTGAAGCAGTTTGAATTCCCAAACTGTTGAATGAAGGAAATGATAATATAGCACCTTTCACTTGAGGATCACAGAATGCCTTAAAAGGTGGGGAAAGTACTATACGGCCATAAAGTAGCTTTTGTCAGTTAGTGAAACATCCGTTTTGTTTCACATTGAGTGAACTAAAAGGTCCAACCTGGAAAAAATGTACTTTTAGTACTGCCCTCTATAGTTTGTTAATCAGCAGTGAAGTGATAGCATTTCAAATGATGGCACTTGGAAGAAGACTGTTTTATTCTGCCATCTGAAAGAGGTTGCAGGGGAGTCCAGCAGTGATGCAGTTAATTCAAAGGCTGATAGCGTCTGAGAGAATCCCACAAAAACAAATAGATTCATGTAACTCCAACAACATGCACCAATGACACTCACTGTAAGGTTTAGGAATAAATAAAGTTGTGTTCTCCCACTCTCTTGCTGATAGCACAAATGACCAGCTGTGTTTATATGTAGTACTTGCACGAAGTTCCACATTTGTGAAGGCTGATTTTAATTACTCAGTTTTAGGATCATGTATGGAAGGACTGATCTCATGAAGCTGGAATAGAAAGCACGTTGTTCAAAACATCTATTAAGCAGATACAAAATTCAGTATCATATTCATATTAAATGCACATATACTGCTTCCAGTATGGCTGGTTAAAAACAATTTTCAGTTGAAAAACTGTTTTTCAACAGAAAATTGGGATTTTAACTAAATGAACATTTTCACAGCTAGTGTCTGCTTTCATGGAAACTTTTGATTTTACATTGAAAAAAATGAAAATCTCAGCACATGTGGTTTTTTGTTTTGTTTGTTTGGGGACAAAAGCGTTTGTTTATTTTTGTTTTCATCAGTATTTTCTGCAGTTCTAGTAGGGTAGATATGTATTTTGTTAAGGAATAAAACACTCCTTGAAGACTTTCTATAGTTAATAATCACAACTTTGAAATCTTTTTTCTTCCCCTGCCTCCCTCTCCCCCAACAAAAACATGTACGGTCTCCATGAATATCAGCAGCATAAAATTGTGGGGGGAAATGTGAAGTTAATATCCAAATCAAATCTCAAGATAGAAAGATCAGTTAATCAAATGTAATGTTCTGAACAGTTTAAAAGCACAAAGCTGTGATGGACAGTGAAAAAGAAGTGTCAAACCACTTGTAAGAGTTGAAAAAAGTATCTTGTGCTTAGTTTAGCTGTTGAACATTCCAATTTACATAATCTGTTTTTTGCTAAAATAATCCACAGAAGCACACGTTAGGTGAGTGAATTTCTAAGCCTTATCAAAGTACATCTGCACAGATTTTATAGAGTTGAATGGTCCCAGCCTGTTGAACTGGGTCCAAAATGAATGAAGAGTCAGGGTTTTTCCACCTTCTACAAATAACTGACCTATCAGCCAGTAGCAAAAGTTGAATTAGCATCCAATTATCTCTGTTACATTCCTCAGAGAGTTCAAATATTCCAAGATACAAAATTCCAGAGTGCTTGGCACTAAAAAGCTGGGGAATTTTTTTTCCCCAATGTGATATATAACCAAGGATCTCTGCTGAAAGAATTTCAGGCAGGACCAGAGTACAGGAAGCAAGGTTCCTTATGGAATACAGTGTATCCAACATCTGTGGTAGAAGTGACTTGCTATCCTGCTCACTTTACTGGTGTCTGATACTGTACCATGAATTACAATTCCCTATTGCAGCTCTAACTAATGCTATTGAAAAAGAATAAAGACATGATGGTGCCCACAACTTTGATTTGAAAAGCTGTGATAGCTTCATTTCCCATTTAATCATGAATTTTCATTTAAAAAGAAAAGGAGTACTTGTGGCACCTTAGAGACTAACCAATTTATTTGAGCATAAGCTTTCGTGAGCTACAGCTCACTTCATCGGATACACGAAAGCTTATGCTCAAATAAATTGGTTAGTCTCTAAGGTGCCACAAGTCCTCCTTTTCTTTTTGCGGATACAGAGTAACACGGCAGCTACTCTGAAGCCTTTAAGAAGAGACATTGCTTCGTATACTTTTCTCACAACCTTCTGAGGTTCATTACCTAAAACCAGGGTTTGTTCAGAAGGAAAAGTCTCACCAGTACTAGCAACCTTTAAAGTGTTTTGGACTATGTCTCTCAAATGTTTTGGGGGTGAAATTCTGGTTCCAGGATTTCAGCCCTAGTCTTTTGCCCATTCCGTCTGTCTACCTCTCTTTTCTTCTTTAATTTTTCATCTCTATGAGTAAGTTTTCCATTACTTCCTCCATCAGAACTTCCTGTGGAAGAATAGACTGACTGCTGGCTTGCCCCTTGTGGCTGGATTTGGTGTAGCAGTTCTGTGTTCTCTAGTGCCCCCGCCGACCATCGCTCCAGTCCTGCGGTGGTCTCTTGTCTTGTGACTTGGCCCTCTGGCCAGGTCATATTTAAGTCCCCACCTTCCAGGGTAATGGAAAGTCAAACAAACAAAAGTCCAACAAATAATTCCCAGACCTTCTATCAGGTGACTCTGGACTCAGTCGTCACATCCTTCCTCTAGGCTTGGAATTGTCCTTCTCTCCTTATGTCAGGTGGCTTTACACCACTTTACACCACATCACACCTGCCCTCTGTTCTCCACTTTCTCTATTCCTCTCCATATGCAGCACTCTCCATTTTTTACCTCTAGGCACTTCTGTATAGATCTGGTTGGAAAATTGAAAAATGCAGTTTCAGCAATTTTTTGTAGGAAAGGTCAGTTTTGACAAATTTCTTGACACAATTTTTAAAAAAAGTTTCAGAAGTGTTGAAACATACCATTTTAACATTTTTTGAATCAAAATGTTTGGTTTTCTCATTCAAACATAAAAATATGTTGAAATTTATTGAAATGAAACTTTTCAATTGACCTGAACCAATTTTGCCCTCTGGATTTTTGGTTCATGAACATTTTTGAAATGTTGACTTTTCATCTTAATTCAGAATGGGAAACATTTCCAAAATTCTGAAAATGTTTCATGAGATTGGAGAATTGTTTCCCACCCAGCTCTAGTTCTGTACTCTCCTTCCTTCCTTCCTCAATCACTCAATCCTACTGTACCCCACATTCTCCCCTTTGTCTCTCCAAAATTCAGTCTTCCATGCACGTACTGTGAACTGCCATGCAGGGAGAGGGAGCTGACAGGGCCATGACAGTTCTTTCCGCATGGAATGGTGGGCAAGCTAAGGGGGGCAAACTAAGGGAAGCATATCTCCTCTTCTGTCCTTCTCTGCCTTTAGAGTGGGAGGGAAAGGGAGGGGAGAGGGAGGCAGGTGAGGGAACAGATCTTAATATAGAGGAGACAAGATAAGGGACATCTCTACTTCACTGTATGCTGCTGCTGCTTCCCATGCTGGTAGGAACGATGGGAGCCCCAGGAACTTCAATTGCTCCCACTTCAGGCAGGAGACTGGTGAGTTCCCATTTCAGCAGCTAGTTAGGATAGGTTATTTATACTTTCCCCAAGCCAGAGAAGGGGACAGGAGACAGAGCTCTCCTGCTTTTAGCAGGGGAGGGGGAGCTGTACTCCCTTGTACTACCTCTTCTTTCAGAGAGACACTGACTGGCATTTTTAAAATGAGTCAGTTTAAAAAAAAAATCAAGCTGGCAACATCCCTTTAATGTTCTGCATGCAAATGCCTCATTATTTGTCTGTGACATTAACCTCTTCCCACTGATTTTATCATCTGCCTGTTTTCCGTTGAATAGAACTCTTTTATAAAATGCCTGTACATATATTTATGATTGATTCCTGGATTATATTTCTAATGAGCTGAAACTGTGGTGTCTATCTAGGAATGAGAATAAGGTTTTTGAAATTGTAACCTTGGGGTGGATTTTCAGTTAATACTGACTGCGTTGAGTCCATGTTTAATAACTGCCCCCTAAAAAGTTGTTGTATTTTAAGAATGGACAGGAACTTCTTGTGTTCAAAGATAGCTTGGGGTTCACACTCTTTTCAGCAGGACTAGCCAAAGAGTGACCCCGCAGGCCAAATGCAGGTCACTGTGTTCTACAGCCAGGGCATTGGTGTCCTTATCTTCGATATAGAGGTATGACTCACAGAGATGTAGGCCCTAGCATGCCATGATCTCCTTGATCCAGCTGAAAGGCCACTTCGTGAAAGGCAGTTGCTATCTGCTCTCGATTATGCTAATTAAAGCCCCAGCCCTGCAATCGGATCCACACAGTTGACGTTTGCACTTGTGTGAGGCCCCATGGATTTCCTTGGGGTTCTGTGTAGGTGCATAGTTCTGCCTGTGTGAATCCAACAGCAGGAGTGGGGCCTAAATATTGTTCTTGGCAATGACCAGTGTGACCCTCCAAAGTTTGGGTGTCCCTGCTTTACTGTCTACTTAAGACCAAATCCTGCTCATAGACTGCAGTGGAGTTACTCCAGCTTCCCAGCTGTGTAACTGAAAGCAGAATTTGGTCAATAGTGTCTAAAAAGTCTAATTTGTACATGTTTAGGTATAAGTATGCGATCCAAATAATGAAATAGTCATGCAAAAATACTTTACAATTTGTGTAAGTTAATTAAGTATTTCAGCAAATTGCACAGGTGAAGTTAATGAATTTTTACTGAGGGTTACATATTTTTTAAGGTGAAGGTCAAATTCAGTCTTATCATGTATTAATTTAAGTTGTATCTTTGAAAGAAATATTTGTTTGCTAGGAGTTGCCAGTTTGACTACATATGGCTACTTCACACTGTAGAATTCAAAACATTGTCTGTCATCAGCAGGGGTCTAACAGATTTAACTTCCAAAATTCTTAGTTATACAGTAGTTGTTCCAGAGCTACCTTAAATACTGGCATTATATGTCTTGCGCTTCCAGCCACGTTGGGAATTGAGTCATGTTTCTATATATTAGATATACATATATAGGTATAATTATTTAGCAAGTTGATATCATTCCGAGATGAAATGCCAGCATCACTCAAATGTAATTAGACTTATTTTTCTGGTTCATTTAGATTGGAAGATTGGTTATTGGCCAGAATGGCATCTTATCCACACCTGCTGTTTCCTGTATTATCCGAAAGATCAAAGCAGCTGGCGGAATTATTCTAACAGCTAGTCACAGTCCTGGAGGACCTGGAGGAGAATTTGGAGTCAAGTTTAATGTTTCCAATGGAGGTAGGTGTTTTTATAACACATTACATCACTGTATCTCAGAAAGGTAGAAATACCTTGTGTGATGGGGCAAGGCCAGATGGCTATGGAAAAATAGTGAGAGATAGATCTATTAGCTCCAGGCTAAACAAATCCCTAGTACCAGGATAAGTGAAATGGCAGCTGCTCCAGGTCAATTAAGACACCTGGGGCCAATTAAGAACTTTCCAGAAGGCAGGGAGAAGGCTAGGTTGATTGGGACACCTGAAGCCAATCGGGCTGGCTGAAACTAGTTAAAAGCCTCCTAGTTAGTCAGGTGGGTATGCATGTCAGGAGCTGTGGGAGGAAGTTGCGCTGTTGGAGAGGCTGAGTAGTACACACCATATCAGGCACAAGGAAGGAGGCCCTGAGGTAAAGGTGAAGTGGAGTTTGAGGAAGTGAGGGCTGCTATGGGGGAAGTAGCCCAGGGAATTGTACATGTTTCAAAAAGGTCAGTTACCATAGCTGATATTATTAGGGTCCCTGGGCTGGAGCCCGGAGTAGAGGGTGGGTCCGGGCTCCCCCCCCCCCGCCACCTTTGTCCCCTGATTAATCACCGGGACTGGGAGACAACAGAGACTGTGCAAGGAAGGATAACTTCTCCTCACCTCCCTCACTGGCTTATGATGAAAATGGCTCAGTAGACTGTGACCCTTGTCTCTAGAGAGAGAAGGGTTACATGCAGGGTCACAGTGAGCCTCTGAGGCTAGCGAAATCCACCAGGAAACGCGGGACCCACGGAGGCAAGGACAGAGCTTTGATAAGGATAGCCAGATTGTTATAACTATTTGTTTTCCTGTTATATGGATTTTTCAGTGTTAGTAGAATGCTAAATAGTTTTCAATATTAGGAGAGGTTTTGTGTATATATATTTTTATATGAAAAAAAATCTAATATGTCCTGAACCTACACCTCTCAGTTAGTTCAGCTCCCTCTGAAGTCAATACGTGTTCTATGTACAGAAGGGCTGCTGGATTTGTCATCCTGTTTTTTAGACTGTACTTAGTCTGTCAGTGGATGTATGATAGGCCTGCCAAATTCATGGCTATAAAAAATGTGTCACGGACCGTGAAATCTGGTATCCCCCGTGAAATCTGTATAATATATGGTAAAAGCACACAAAAGACCAAATTTCACAGGGGAGACCAGTGTTTCTCAAATTGGGGGTCCTGACCCAAAAGGGAGTTGCAAGGTGTCTCAAGGTTATTTTAGGGGGGTTGCAATATTGCTACCATTACTGCTGTGCTGCCTTCGGAGCTGGGCAGCTTGAGAGCAGCAGCTGTTGGTCTGGCGCCCCACTCTGAAGGCAGTGCCCTGCCAGCAGCAGAGCAGAAGTAAGGGTGGCCATACCATACCATGCCACCCTTACTTCTGCGCTGCTGCCTTCAGAGCTGGGCATCCGGAAAGTAGCAGCTGTTGACTGAGGGCCCAGATCTGCAGGCAGCAGCGCGGAAGTAAGGGTGGCAATACTATACCATGCTATCCTTACCTCTGTGCTGCCTCTGGTAGTGGTTCTGCTTTCAGAGCTGGGCTCCTGGCCAGCAGCCGTCGCTCTCCAGTTGCCCAGCTCCGAAGGCAGCACCGCCGCCAGCAGCAGCACGGAAGTAAGGGTAGCAGTATCGCAACCTTCCTGCAATAATCTTGTGACCCTGCCCCACAACTCCTTTTTGGGTCAGGACCCCTACAATTACAACACCATGAAATGTCAGATTTAAAAAACTTAAATCATGAAATTTATGATTTTTAAATCCTATGACCGTGAAATTGACCAAAATGGACCATGAATTTGGTAGGGCCCTAGTGATAGGGTGTACCAAGTCTACTCTGCCCCCTGCTGGAGGATTTGTCTCCCTGGCACCCCTCCTGCTTAGAAAAGCCATTCCGTCTCAGGTACCAACAAGACTGGGTCCTAGAAGGGCTGGGAGGAGGACACAGCCAATCAGGAACCACCAGTTGAAATTAAGAAGGCTTGCCTGCATTACCAATTGGGAAGTAGTGGGTGAAGCTGAGGTAGGAGAGGAAAATCTCAGTCCTAACACAAAGCCCCAGGCCTGCGTCTGGGCCAGGGCCTAACCATCAGACTGCATCTTTACTTAAGTGGTGCAACAGACTGGGTATTTTGTTTTGAAGTTTAAAGGGCCAGGTGGCCAATTCTTTGAGTTTAACTTTAATTTCTTTTTAGAAGAGTACTGAAAACTTGCAGCCTGAGACACCTTGCTCCAGGCGAGCTATCACTCACTTTATGGAACTTAACATTATGGAGTCCTATTCTACTCACATTTCCATCATACATATGTTGGCATTTGCTTTAAGGTTGGGAGTTTCAAAAGCACCTAAGGGACTGTGCCCTTGTCTTCCTGTATGGGAACAAACTATATTCTTATAAGTACATTTAAACTAGTATAACTTCACCCACACAAAGGGTTGTACTGCTTTAAATACACTGGTACAGTTAAAGTGATATAATTTGTGTGTAGACAAGAGATGAGACTTTAGCTAGTACTGTCAGTCTAGTCCCTCATTTTCTTAAGCATGGACATTCACCTGTAAAGATCATATTATTACTTTGTTTTATGCTTCCATAATACATCATAACAATGATTAATAATACTTTATACTTTATAGTGCTTTTTCATCTGAAAATCTCCTATCCTTTACAAAAGTGAATGTTGTTATTAGAACTGGGCAAAATTTTCAACTGAAATTTGTTGGCAAAAAATGCAGATTCGGTGACACTGAAGTGATTCATGAATTTCTGTTTGTGGCGAAAGAAAGAGGGAAATTCTGAAAAAGTCAATATTTTGTTTCAACATTTGCAAACATTAGCATTTTGACTTTTCAATTTGAAACAACTTCTTGTTTAGAAATGTCCTTCAGTTTTATTATAAAACCCCCACAACTTTTAAAAATGCTCAAGATCAAAATGAAATGTTTGTGTCAGTTAGAATGAAACATTTAATTTGACCTGAAACAAATTTATTATTTATTTATTTTTGAACTGCCAGCAAGCTAAAATATCAGTTTGTTTACCCAGCTTTATTTATTATCTTCATGTTCAAGGTGGGGAAACTTAGGGCTTTCCTACGCACATCAGTTGCATCACACTAAAAGTGTGATGTAAAACCAGTTCAACTTCGTGCATAGCCCATGTCTGAATCCCAGAGAGGTTAAGTGGCTTGCCTAACATCAGACATCAAGTCAGTGGGAGCGTCAGGACTAAAGCACAAAAGTCTCATGCCTTAACCACTGGGCACACTGTCTCAGCAAACTTAAATCCTCTCCCCCGAGAATCTGCTTGACAGATGCGTAACAGTTGGAGTTTTTTTCTTTTGCCTGCTTTGGTATTTTAAGGAAAATCCATATAGTTTATTAAGCTTTAAAAATAAAACTTTCCTCAAGAACAGATGAGACAGACCAATTATTCTCATTAGTCAACAAGGGCATAATAAAAAGTAATAGGCTTAAGTTGCAGCTGGGAAAATATAGGTTCAGTATTAAGAAAAACTTTCTAACTATGAGAACAGTTAGGCAGTAGAGCAAGCTGCCAGGGGAGGCTGTGGTATCACTTTAGCTGGAAATATTATCACTAGACACCCATCTATCAAGAGTGATTTAGGACTAATGAAATCTGTCCTGACTCTCCGGAGGGGTTGGAATGAAATGAGCAGAGGTCTCTTCCTAGCTAAATGATTGTATTATAACAAGAAGTTAAGCAATCATTGTCTGTATTGCTACCACAATCCCTTGTAGAATATTGTGCATTACACTTACCTTATGTGGCATGATTGATACCCTAATTTTATGGCAAAGCTGCACTGAATTCAACAACATTACTGGGAATGGTGTGCAATTAGAAGTAAAAGAGGTGTATGAAGGTGCTGAAGCAATGTCTTTAAGGGAGCAGAAAGAGTCATTTTTCAGAGCAGAACTATGCTTTAATATTATAGATTCATAGATTTTAAGACCATAAGTGACCATTGTGATAATAAAAACTGACCTGTATAAAAAAACAGAACCTCACCTAGCAATTTCTGCATTAAGCCCATGACTTCTGTTTGAGCTATAGTATATCTTTTTAAAATATACCTAGTTTTAAAAACTAGCAAATCAGTTAATATACAATTGCGATGTGAATTATATTCTTTGATTAACATGTTTACTCCAGATCAATTTGTATGTTAACAAATTAAGGAATTTTGAATTTCTAACACAAATGTGTGTTGTTGAACAGTCAGAGATGTTCTGCAGGTAAATGTTACTATAAAACTGGTGAACCAAATGCATTTTTTTAAATTTAGGCCAAAGGGCAATAAGGTTATTTAAAACTCTCAGATATTTGAGCTTCATACATGTGTCAAAATTGAACTGGGTTGGACAGAAGAAGTACATTGCACTCTGCTATCCTGGACCTGAATTTACTTTTGACTTTTTAAGCACATCTTTGCAGCATTTGCAAAAATGGATAAGCAATTCATGAAATACCAGTTTTATTTCAACACGCACATTGAGATTTACTGAAGAGTATCCATGAGTGGCAGATTTCTTTAGCAATACATCCAAATGATCATGGCTTCCCCCCCCCCCCCGAAAATGATTTATTTGTATGATGTTTTTTATTAGTAAAAAAAAATCAGAAAAATATATTCTGGTTTCAGTGTTCTATTTCTTACAGAAACGTATTAACTCTGTGTTTTGCTTTAAGTGGAAAAAAAAATCTGTATTTTACTCCAGCCTTTTTTTCTGGGCTTATTTATTTTGAATCAGAGCGATTTGCAGTCGATTACAATAGAGAACAGATTCTTTTTGTATTTGGAAAGTGAGCCATTGTCAGATAAAAGCTTCTTAATGTTTGTCTTCCAGGACCTGCCCCAGATACTGTTTCAGACAAAATCTATCAGATCAGCAAAACCCTTGAAGAATATGCCATTTGCCCCGATCTCAGAGTTGACTTATCTCGGCTGGGAAGACAAGAATTTGATCTGGAGAACAAATTCAAACCTTTCCGAGGTACCAGTCTGTCTTTTTATCCAAGTTGTATGCTAAATCCATAGATTCTGTTTATAAAAAGAGTTGCCACAGAATGACAATAATGTAAGTATTTAAACAGTGCTTAGATTATTCTTCACAGTGCCTTAAAAACATTAATCCTCACAACCCTGCAGAATAGGTAAGTAAATCTCATCTCTATTTTTACAGATGGGGAAATTGAGGCAAAGAGTCCTGTGGCACCTTATAGACTAACAGACGTATTGGAGCATGAGCTTTTTGCCACTTTTACAGATCCAGACTAACATGGCTACCCCTCTGAAGCTTGAGGCTAAGAGTTGGTGTATTAAAGCCCCAGTGCAGCAAAACACTGAAGCACATGCTTAACTTTAAGTGTGAGCATCCATTCTATTATGGTCAAACACATGCCTAAAGCAATTTGCTAGATAGGCCCCAATTCAACAATTCTAAGTGCCAGAGGGACACTCTTATAGCCCCAGCTAGAGTGTTGTTTGACTACACTTCCCCCCCCTGAAAAGGTTCATGTCTGAGAGCTGTGGCATGCCCTCCACTCTCAGACTCCAAATATGGAGGTGGTTCAGCACCACATGAGATCAGGTCTAAGTGTACTAGTTAATATCTAAGGCATTGATTCGGCACATGCTTAACTTTAAGCATGAGAGTAATCCCAGTGGCCAAGTTGGATAGGATGTCCTGTTGTTAAACTGTTCTGTAAGTTATGAAGGAATGAGACATTTGGCTTGTGTATGGGATACCTGTACAGTTCGGCCTGATGTGTTAAATAAGTCCCATTCCCTAGATGGGTCTTGGTGTGTCACATACAGCAGCATTTCCCAGTGGGTCATGGGAATGTTTTAGGTGAGCTGCAGGCCTAGTGCACTGGGAAGGCCCCCTGTGTGGGTGTGTTTCAGGGCAAGCCCGCCGGCACCCACACTGCAACAGCAGGTCTTGTCCCCTGGGGCTGGGGCTAGAGCTGGGGCTGCAGTCTGGACATGGCTGCTTGGCGCACAGCATTGCAGTGCCAGTGGTGCCAATTCAGATATTTCTTGGGGGAAAGGGGAGCAAATTTTCAGATTGGAATTTAAATATACAATAAAAAACAACTTGATGGACAATTTTTGAGTACTTCTACATAGTACTTCAAACCAGTTAGCTTCCCATTGAAAAACCACAGAGCATTAGAAACTACAGAGGAGCGCCACAAGCCCCTGTGCTCACCCCTTTCTGGGACCCCTCCTTTCTATATCCTTCCCAGAGCCTCATCTCCCTTACCCCCCTCCCAGCTGGCTTCAGGCTTCCTTGAGGGAAGGAATTTTAGGGTCTTCCTCTCTGCCCCACAGCCAGGCCTGCTCCCCTGTGACCCAGGGACCTCTTGGTACTAATGGGCAGAGGGCACAGTGGTGCATAAGTGTTACTGGGATCCCCGGGGTCTGGGTATCTACATACTAATTCAACAAAGAGTGTCACAAAGTCTCTACTGAAAGCCTGTGTCACATTGATCATCATAATCATTAGAAAATGTATGTAGGGATAATATGGAAGGAGTTATGGATATATACGGAAGGTTATGTTCTTAAGGTCAGTGACTTGGGGCTGGTCACCAAAAGGTGATTAGTCAAGTTTTCTTTCAGGAAAGAGATGTCTGTCTGTCTGTCAATTAGTAAACTGCGTACTATATGGTTCACAGTGGATGCCCATATGCAGTTTGAGCTAAATGCTAATGAGGGGATTGTGACATCTTCCAGAGAGGGAGTTTACAGAAAGAAATAAACCAGCAGGAGGGATCTATAGTGAAAAATATGGATTTTTGGACTATAACTATAGGTACCACGGCTCACTCTGCATCCTTCACTGAGGGGACAGGCAGGGCTTGTTTTATGGATGGAGGATCACAGCTGGTCTAGCTGTTTGATGCTGGGAGAGAGACTTTGAGTGAGCTACCCTTTATGAGATAGGGAAATGTCTTGCTAGTTAAGTTTAGCTCTCAAAAGCATGTGTGATTTTATTTTATATGTAACCATTTGTTTCCATTAATTCTACTTTCTTTGTCTTAAATCTCTGTTCTTTGTTAAATAAACTTCCTGTTTTTATTATAAACATATCTGAGTGCTGTGTGATCAATGGAGGCATAATTTAAGGTGTATCTGGTGCATAATCTAAGGTGTAACTGGTAAGAGAGGGTGTATTGTTCCCTTTGGAGCTGATCTGGGATTGCTGTGAGTGGTCCAGTGGATCAGGGGTGGGCACTCCAGGGGGATGCTTTGAGGACGCAGGGATTGGTGTGTGCCTATTGCTAACCTGTACAGAGGCCAAGGCAGTGCTTGTGTTACCAGAGGCTAGTGCTGTTGGGAATAGACTCACAACAGGCACAGACAAGGCTTCCTCACCCTAAGGGGAGGTGCTAGGGAGGTACCTCACAACCCTGGGTACCCCCGGGGAAGCATCAGAGTGGCATAGTTGGCAGGATCTACACTCTGTTTGCTAGTTAGCTAAGGATCATGCTCCAGGCACTTTATATACCAAATAATACAGATACTGAGAGATTCACTCTTGCGGAGGTTGCAAACAAATAAAGAAAAAGGTTATGGTTTCTTATTTTCAGTTTGTTTATTTTGGGCAAAGGAAACAGCACAAAAGAAGGACAACCCCCCTTCTGCCATACAGCCAGTTCTGCTCCCCACCCTTCCTCCTCATCTCCAGGAGGGAGTTGCTATTGTAACAGGCAGTAGTGCATGGACAAGGCATCTTTTCCCCAGTGATGGCAGCACAGGCTCCGTCTTCCCCCCAGCCCCATGCTGCAGCTCCCTACCTTCCCCACCCCTCCATCACTTGCCACTGCAGAGTGAATGCAGGGCAGGCTTGATTTCAAATGTGCCCCTCCTCTGCACTGGGCTGGGATTAGTGGTGCCAAGGCAGAGGGTGCTGCCTTCGGGTGGTTGGTGCCCCCTTGGCAGAGTGAGGAGAAAGAGCAGGATGCTGGCTTATAATTCCCCCACCCCCACCCCCAAATTTGGACCTTGGGCAGTCAGATAAAAAGACAAATTTCAGTTGGTGGGTTGCCTTTTTCTCGGTGTCGTTCTTCTCTAGGATGATCAATACCTTCAGAGCTTTAAGACCAGTCCTGTTTAGTTTGATCCATTTTTATTTGTTGATGCCAATGGAAAAAGTTGGCAAAATATATTTTGAATATAAAACAAAGTTTTTATTTCTAAGTATTGTATTTTATTGAAATACATTCACAGTAATACAGACCCTTAATACATTCTGGTCCTGCAGTTCTTAAGCAGGCAAAGCTCCATTGATTTACACAGGAGTTGAGGCCTTATCCAAACCCCATTGAAATCAATGGGAGTCTTTCAATTGACTTAAGTAGAATTTGGATCAAGCTTTTGATTCCAAGGTGTTGCATGATCTGGTCTTGTTTAGTGTGTAAATAGATGTTTAGGTGTCTTTGGAGAGAGGTTAGTGCTCAGTTTGTCCATCTCTCTATGTGATCAACTCTAGTAATTTCTTCTATCTCCCCAGTTGAAATAGTGGATTCAGTGGATATCTACCTCAATCTGCTTCGAACTATCTTTGACTTTAACATGATCAGAAGCTTGCTGACTGGACCCAATCAGCTTAAGATAAGAATTGATGCCATGAACGGAGGTAGGACCGTGAGTCTCTGTGGCAAGAAAAGTTAAAACATACCCAATACTGTAAACTATTTCAGGGTATTTTATTATGATGATGTGCTAATATCCGCAAAAAGAAAAGGAGGACTTGTGGCACCTTAGAGACTAACAAATCTATTTGAGCATAAGCTTTCGTGAGCTACAGCTCACTTCATCGGATGCATGCACTGCTGTAGCTCACAAAAGCTTATGCTCAAATAAATTTTTTTAGTCTCTAAGGTGCCACAAGTCCTCCTTTTCTTTTTGAGGATTTGGTTGATCACTGTAGCAAAAACAGCTTGTGGAATAAAGGTATCACAGTGCATATTAAAAAAGAGAGAACTTATTAAAGGAATGTGCTCTCTTGATAGTAATTGTTCATTGCAGGCTATATATAGCATATTTGTTCAGAAATTATAATGTGGTTTATAAATCATTGCATATTGTGTTTAAAATTACAAGATATGGACCTTTTATGTAATTGAAGGCTGTGAATAAGAAAGATATACTGTGTGTGTGGAGAGAGGGACTTTTTCATCTTTAGGTGACTAACTCAAATCTGTTGCAGGATTTTAGTGAATTCATCGCCGTCTGAATTTTTATGGGTTCTTTATGCACAGTTATAATAAACATTATGAACATACCATTACAATTTACATTAATTTGTACTCATTGGTCGTCTCAACAGAGGCAGAAGGCTGGATATGGCGACTGAACGACCTTCTTCAGGTCAAGGTGCAGGAAAGTTTACACTGATGTTGTTCAGTAGATATCGAAAACCTTGGGATTTATTTATGATTCCTTTAATGAGCATTAAGCTTAAAAGATTGTTCTCTCTTTATTTAGAAGAGAATGGTGGAGAGGAGCAGTTTGACAGGTGGCTGTGCATCACGATCACTAGCTAATAAATGCAGTTTGTATTTTTAACAGCTCCATTTTCATTTTAATATTTTTTTCTGGGATTTGATGGTAGGGGATTTGGCATTAATATTTAATAATACTCAAGAGATTTTTTCAATACAAATTCCGTGGCTGAGGAATGGAGTTTGTAAAATTTTAGTTACTGGTTTAGATGGTCAAACTGTGCATAATGAAAGTGCATCAACACTAGGAAAAGGTGGCTTTTTATCACATTAGCTAGGATGTGATGACTAACGTGGTAAAATAATGTGGACAAGGCAATTATAATTTTAATGTGTGTTATCAGCTCAAGGTAAACACTCCCAATGTGCTTGTTCCCTTAATATTTACCTTGCGTTGATAACACATGTTAAAACTACAACTGCTTTGTCCAGGATTTTACCATGAGTTTGTTACTATGCATTAGCTAACACTATTTTTTCCTAGTGAAGACAAGGCCGAAATATGTATGATAACTGTGTGTGGTTGACCAACATAGGGGATAAGAGCCTACTACTGTTACCAGCTAACAGAGTTACTTAGTAGCAAAAGCATGGATGTCTACTATCTGAGCTAACAGAGTTCCCACTGATAACCCTAGAGGGAGGAGGGGGAATTACACAGTGTTCAGTGAAATATTTGTTTTTCTGTCAGTTGGTATGACAGAGATGTGTGTGCAATGCGAATGCACTAGTTAAGTCTTCTATTAAGTTTCCATGTTGCTGTGAATATTGGAATTTGAAGTGTGTATGCTCTTGAAAATCGATTGCAAATTCTTTTTGTAGTTATGGGACCCTATGTAAGGAAAGTCCTGTGTGATGAATTAGGAGCTCCTGCAAATTCTGCAATAAACTGTATTCCTCTGGAGGATTTTGGTGGGCAACTTCCTGACCCAAACTTAACATACGCAACTACCCTGCTCGAGGCTATGAAAGGAGGAGAATATGGATTTGGAGCTGCTTTTGATGCTGATGGAGTAAGTATTACAGCCAATCTGGGTTTTGGATCAAGGATGTCATCTTTGCTATTGCATCTGTTAGACATTGAAGCATAATAGGCCCAATTTTGAGGATGCAGTTATTTGCATGCACAGATGATAGCAGTTGTTCCCACAAATCACGTCCAAATGATATCATTTGTGCCCTCAGTTGATTGCCC
This sequence comes from Lepidochelys kempii, assembly GCF_965140285.1. Classification (NCBI taxonomy): domain Eukaryota; kingdom Metazoa; phylum Chordata; order Testudines; family Cheloniidae; genus Lepidochelys; species Lepidochelys kempii. Next base: position 100,733,619 of record NC_136384.1, on the reverse strand, counting down.
CTGCAAATTTGTAGGTCAGGCTGAGGGGACACTAAATATTTGGCCCAATTTGTCTTAGTGTTTGCATAACTTCACAGATAGTCTCCCTCATTTACATATGCTGAATTTTTTTCTATCTTCGTAACTGGCAACTGAATGAAGTTAATTTTGGCTGAGATTCTAAAATTCCTTTTGTGCTTCAGCTAAGTGAATTTTCTGCACTTAAGACAGGCACTGAATCACAAGCTCTGTGTTTGTTTTTGTTTTTTAAATCTTGTGTTCTTACTACCAGCAATATAAACAGCAAAGTATTATAGCAATAACTTGGTGTCCTCTCAAGACAGGTGTATATGTGGTGAGAGAGAGGTGGGGAGGAAAAGGACAAAGAGGCTATTGAGGTACAAAAGCTATATTACTGTTGTCAATATTCAGTTGATACAAATTAACTGCCTGTCTCTGGCTTGTACATATCATCAGCAAAAAGATTATCTTACACTAGGGTAGCCACAAGCCCACCAAAATGCCATGTAGGAGACTGGAAACAGGGAGCATCTTGGAATTTTCATTCATTGGGCTGGAAGGAGATGTGGTTTGATAGGGAGATGATAAGCTTGCAGTGATGAGGTACTCCACCTGATTTCTCTCTGACATTTTCTCTTTCTTGTCTCTTCAGGACCGCTATATGATCCTAGGTCAAAATGGTTTCTTTGTGAACCCTTCTGATTCGCTGGCAATTATTGCCGCCAATCTTTCTTGCATTCCATATTTCCGTCAGATGGGTGTTCGAGGGTTCGGTAGAAGCATGCCTACCAGCACAGCACTGGACAGGTAAGGGAGCAAGTTTTATTTTTATCACCATGGTCTTGACATTAGTTGTGACTTCTTAAATCTTTAATATTGTTGCCCCTTTTCAAGGCAAGCAGCTAGTCAAATTTTGGAGCCCTGGGGTTTTCCAGTTGGAAGTAGAAATTGATGGAGTCTGGTATTCTCTCTTTGATGCCATCTTGTTAATTTACAAGAAATGTGCAAAATTCTGCTTCTCTGAACGTGGGAGGAACTAATAACAAAAGGAGCAGTATTTTAGTTTATAGCCCCAAGTCTCTTTAGCCAACACACCTTGTCCAAAAACACTCTCTCCAGCTTTTCCCAGGGTCACTTTGTGCTCCTAGGTTACTGCTTGTCTTTTGTGCTTTTTAGCCTCTGCCTCTCTATCTGTTCTTGTCTGCTCTCAGTTTTCGTGTGTTCTCTCTCCCCCACCTACCCACACACCTGCTCTCAATACTAAGTGGAACCCGTTGTCCACAAGGTGCTACTTTCTGGGCAAACTCTATTAGACCTTGTTTTAGGTGTGCCCACTTAACTGTCTCTTATAACTATCTTAAATGAAGGGCATCAGTTTGAATGAGGATTTAACACAACCCATAACAAATTTCACCAAGCTCATGTGGCAGCCTACAAAACTGTGAAATCTTGCGATCGGGCTTTCTAAAATTTTTGACAACTTTTGATTGAGGTTTTTAGGGTGAACTTATTGGTAAATAATTGCTTAACTGGAGAAACCAATGCACCTTTTTTTGCATTATGCATGTTCCCTGTGGCCAGTCATCCCTGCTTTTGGTCAGTATCCACGAATTGAGGATCTTTACAAGTTTTCAGTTTGAATAAACAACTAAACCATAACTGAATTACACAATCTCCTGCCTCTGCAAAACTGGATTGGGAATTAGTCTGTTCTTGGATATCTCCAGATATTCTTGATACCGCCTGCTTCTGGTTAGACTGGAAATACGGTGATACCCAGAAACTTTGTGGTATTTTGGTGCTTCCATTTCCAAAAGGAAATCAAAAGTATGTAAAAATGAAAACATATTTTAAGTTATAAAACCTTCACATATCTCAAAATTTTGCTTCAACTTTCAAGTAGTTTGGATAAAATAATAGTCTAGTTTGCCCGTCCTTCATTAGGACGGAAACAGCTCAAAACCTGAGGCAAAGCAGACAGGCAGGAAACAGGAAATTACCATTTGACCTCTTTCTGGATCAACAAGCATTTACCAGTAATTCCTGACCGTAATTACTTTAGTCCATTTCCTAATAAATATTGGTTTAAGACTAAACCTGACAGTCCTACTTATAATATTTATAAAAGTTAGAGAGTGAGAGAAAGATGAAGGCCTAATGCAACACTAAGTGAACATTTAAAAAGATTATATATAATCAATTGTGATATAGCATTTATTATTCCAACCAGCTGGAATCTGAACAGTTGGTGTCCAAGCATATATTATCCTAGGACTGATAAATAAGTGGCTGTCTATACCAAATGGTGTCTAGTCGGGAAACAGTGGTTTTAAAAATGAAATATTAATAGCATGAAAAGATTAATGGCAAAAAAAAACAAACCAAGGATAGTAATACAGTGTGGTCCCTACTCATGGGACTTTTGAAACTGACAACAGCTTTTAAAGTTGACAGTTCACATGCCCTTGATGGTTGATGGATTTTTCAAAGAAGTTTTCCCTACTGTACATAAATGTTGAGCCTTTAAGGAAATTACGCAGTATTTTCAGGTTTCCCCCTCTCCGGCCCCAAACACACACTCCGTGTAGGTCTCTGAAAATTCCCCTTGGTAAAATGGAATCTATCTTTTTCATGAGATACCATGGTTTCATTAAAAGGAAATAGAGAAGAGTCATGTTGGACCTACAGTTCGGGATTTCTAGGACATTTTAAACACATTTGCCCCCCCCTCCCGCCCCCCCCCAGCTCCGCGCGCATGTAGTAGCTAAATGTATTAGAGGTTATGAACGTGCTGAAGTCCACCTCAGCAACACTCTCAGCAGTTGACGTGGATTCTTGACCATGTTTACTTGATCTGTTGGTTTCCAGATGGTCTCAAGTGAGTTACTGCTTAATTTGTTTCAACATTACCAGTGTTATTTTTATGGGGCTAAGGCTTATTTTAAAAAATAGAACAGAGTGGTTGATAATGATGGAAGTTAGTTAAAGATGTACATATTTTCCCAGCCATTCCTACAAATGTTTATTAACATTAGGTCTAGTTACTGCATACGTGGTGCATGTGATTTTTGTTTCTTGTTTGTTTGCTTTTGCTTTAGGGTTGTTTTTGTTTTCCTTGAAGATTGAAAGACTACAAGTGCTAGAAGCTGGAGTCCTCTAGTTCTCCACTTTCCATTGTGGCTTAAGACAGTCTAAATTGCTTGATTTCTCTTACTGACTTGCTAGAGCTCTGAGATCCAGTGGTTCAAGTGCGTTGTCCTGATTAATATGTGTGATTTTTTTTTTTAAAGGGCTACTTTACTGAGTGCACATGTTGAAACCGTTTCTTTAGGACTCCAAGCTAGATTTTAAAGTTGAACTGAGGTTTAATAATAAATGGTCATTACTTTATCTACTGCAAATCACTTTTTCCATGTGTGTGCTAAGTACGTGCATTGGAACACTGCAAGCAATATCACAAATGCCTTTTCCAAAGAAGAGTTCCCTGAATGAATGGCCAAGCCATCACTGATTCCAAGTTTTACAGTGAAACTTGCCTTAAATGACCACCCAAGTTACAGCAAAAATAGGTTGTATAGAAGAGGCAATCTTTACAGTGTTTTAGAAAACTTGTATCTGAAATCTTTGTGCATACTCTGAAGTGGTTTTTAAGACTGGGGTTACTTAGGGAAGTGGTATTTTATGTAGATTTCACTGTGAGCCAGATTCTAATTTCATTTACAACCGTGTACGTTAGGAAAAATTCTGTTGAAGTCAATGGAATTATACCAATGTAAAATGGGTGGAAGAAAATAGAGAATCAAGCCCTATACGTTTACAGCATGTTTACTTCCATTGTTGTGGGTTAAATGGCTAACTTGAAAGAAAAACTATAGAAACTCACCTATTGTGTAGCCTATGCATGATCATAGAACTGGGAAAGGTGTTGCCTTTTTGAAGGCAAAGTGCATTCCCTGTACAGTCACAAAAGAGAACCTAAAAATCAAATTTGTGCAGTTCTACATGGGAGTAGGGAAAAATATGGTATTTAATATTAATCTTTATTATCTTAGTATGTAAATAGAGAAGAAATTGCCATTCTTAATAAATTAATATTTAAAAGATGTAACTTTTTGTCTATTGTGGGAGATAGACTGTGCAGAATGAACAAATATATCTTTTGTTGGTCCTTTTTATGCCTTTCTGGTGGGCTGGGCTGCCATACTCAGGGGAGAACTCTGATAGAACCATGTTTCGTATTCACTCATAAAACTGTTTGTGAGCTCATGCACGGGAAAGGAAACCAGGAGTAATTAAAGTGTATACCATGAACATTAGTGCTGGCAGAAGATGAGGAAATGATCTCATGCCTGTCCTTAGAAGATGACTACTGTGTCATATGCTGTTAGTTACTATAAGAAATATGAATTGTTAAGGCTTAAGAGTAAAAGCTCCAAGATGGCCTTGTAGGTCTTGGTTAAAATAGGCTTCCACGTCTCTCCTGACACCTCCTTGATCCAGCAAGATCAGAATTCAGTGTCCACAAAGCGAATCTTGCATTTGTAATTAACATACACTTTTCATCTATATTGTTTGGGAGCAGAGGTTCACCACAGAGAATCCTCTGTGCTAAAAATGTGATGGCATAATACATTTTCTGTGAATATTCATCCTATCCCTATAATCAAAATGATGACTAAAACCAGAGCATAACACATGTATTCCCTTATATTCTGCACTGTGACTGTAATTATATATTCATTATCCTACCATCATAAACAAAAGACAGAACTGCAGCACCTCTTAAAATGATAGTCTCTCTCCACCAGTTTTTACAGGATGGGAAGAGAGAAAGGTCTGGGTCTTGGAAATGTTATGCAGAACTGGATATGCATGTCAAGAGAGAATGTGCAGTCAAAAAGATGATAGCCAGGGTCTGTAGCTGGGTCTGGTCGAAGCAGCAAAAGCAGCAGTGGGGAGCAGTGGGAGAGCGTCAAGGTAAAAAAGAGAAGTTGGGAATAAGGGCCTGATTTTACTTCCACTGAAGTTTGTGGCAAAGCTCCCAGTGACTTCAGTGGAATCAGATCCTAAGAAAGGGACTTTCTAAACTGGTCCATGCTACAAAAAAAAGTGTGGATTTTGTTGAGGGGATGAAAGACAATTTGGGCTAATTCTTTTTTCATCCTAAATGGTTTGCCTATCTATACTAATAAGTAATATCTCTTCTTCCTGGTATCAACTAGAATGATTAGGTATAAAATAAAAAGAAAACGAGTACTTGTGGCACCTTAGAGACTAACCAATTTATTTGAGCATAAGCTTTCGTGAGCTACAGCTCACTTCATAGGAATAATGAAGTAACAAAATGCTTGTTACATTGGCCAAGGAAAAGCACCAGGAGGCCTTGTAGCGCTACCCAGTTGCGCTGAGGATGTGTATGTGTGAATATATGCCTTCAGTTGGCCAACCATCTCTACTGTCCAGTTTATGGGAGGGGCGGAGCCATGGTGCTGTCTCCTCAGCGAGAGAGAGGATCAACTCAGTAGTACCCCTACACGTCTAGAACATGGGGACTGTGATTCTTGACAGCTCTTATGGAGGCAATGCTAACGTGTGATGGTGGGCAGTCCATAGTTCCTCTCTGTAATCACGGCTGTCCTTATGGTGCAGCCACATGAAGACCAGCCACAGTTTAGTGTAAATAATTACCTTTGAAGGATTCCTTTTATTTTATAAAGACCCCTTATGGTATGTGAAACATTCCAAAGGATTTAGAAAGTTAGATGCAGCCATGTCAATGTGTTCTCTTCTGTATGTGGAGCTGTGTTTAATAGTTTTTCACTGTGTATTATTAAACTTAAACAGAAGGAAGCGGTAATCCAGAGGACTTAATGTTGCTTAGGAATACGGTACTAACAAATGGAACACTGGATTACAAGAGAATTCAGTTAAGATGTTTAAATAGAGGCCCTTGACATATGTTTGGTTGAAGTGATTGTTTGAATACACTAATATGTACTTTGGGGAAAGTGTAGCAGTTGACAGGAAGCATCTGCTTTAATGTGATCCAACATCAACAGGATTGTGGCAGTGTCTACCTCCTGAGACTCCATACATCAGGCTTCATTTCTCTGGCAACACTTGCCTTGGTGTGCGTTGTGTATAAAATGAAGGTACACCCTGTTTACCAAACCTTTATCATAACAAAGTGTACTTCAGTGTCTAATTTCTGCACAGCCGGCAGATCCAAAGCAAACAGAACACTGACATTTAGCTAATGCTCTCTGAAATGAGTGCCTCCAGATAAGTAAAAGTGGTTTCTATATGAAAGAGAAAGTTGGGTAGATTTGAAAGGCAGAATAGACAGTCTAGTAGTTACAGCAGAAGAGCAAGGGTCAGGGAATTATGGAGTTAAAAGCACCATTGCAACCCTCTAGCACATCTGTAAAATGCCGTACGTCTGCACACAAGTGTTTGCAGTGATGCACAGAGGTTCACACTACCACGGTGCTTGCGTTTGCTCTGAGCAAAGCTAAGCGTGCCTCTGCAGCTGTTGAAGTGCCACTGTAGACAGCAAGTGCCAACGTGCCATGGCAAGGGTGCAGCTAAGCCTCCTAGTACAATCCCACAATGTTCCTACCCACTGCTTAGTAATAGCTTTGGCAAAAATCTATCCAAGAGTTCTTCATTATACCTACCGTATGGGTTTTTGCTGTCTTTTGGTCCTTCTACAACTTGTAGTTTCTTCATGATTCCTTTTTTCTGTCTTATTTCCTGTATATTTTAAGTATTATCTAGCTTTAATTAAGGAGAAAAGCTACCCAGCATAAAGGACACTGTTGAGACTGAGAATCCTAAACTCTAGCACCCTTCCCTGAATGGCATTTGATTTTAAAATGTCCTTTATGTTGAATAACGAGTGGGCCCTTCCCAAACTAAGACTGCAAGTAGGTTAAAATCCCACTTTCCATGTGCATGACATCTCAATGGAGATGTGAGTGTGATTTGAGTATATATGCAAATCGGGACTTTGTTTCTGAACACACTACCAAAGAAAGATAAGTCAGTCTCACGCTCTCTTTCTTATCTGCGGTAGAGTTGCGGTACATTTTTTAAGATGTCTGTCTCCAGCTAAGTCAATTGTATAGTGCTTTTAAATTAGACTGAGCAGAAGCACTAATGGAAATATTACTGTCAGAAAGTTGGTTAATCAGAAGGACAATTGCACCAAGCCTTCAAAAACATAGTTCAGTACATTCAAGGAATAATGTATAAAAACTGGGGCCCTTAAAACTTGATATCACAAACTTTTATGTTAGCATATGTACTACTGATGCAAACTAGGTGCTGCTATTCTTTTTTTAAAGGGCACTAGAGCTCTGAATTAAAAATATCTGCATAGTGCAAGTCCTATATACGCCTATGTACCTTATAAACAAATGTAAAATTTCATTGTACCAGCTGTCGTTCACATTAAGGAGATAATTGTTTTGGTTAGACAAAAATAACCTGTCAAAGAGGATTTAAAGAGAGAGAGAATTTCATTTCAACTAATTTCTTCTCTAGCAACGCATGTTGGTTTTGCTTGGTGGTATCTATCTGCCATTGTATGTTATATATTATGCTGGCAACAGATCCCAATCCCATTATTGTTTCATCAGTGGATGTTTCTTAAATATGCAGATAGAGTGGTAATGATCTATATATTCTAAATTTGTCCAAGGGAGCAAATCCAACTCCTCTTTGATGCAGGATGTGATATGTGCAGTGTGATATGTGATAATGTGCAGTGATATGTGCAGTGTGTTACATCTAGTTAGATGTTTGCCTGGATAGGCCTGCTGTGTTTTTGGCTGTCTGTCCACAGCCTCATTATCCTAGTTTGTACTGATGAACACATTCCTTCATGCCATGGTCATGGCAGTGCACATTTCGGATGTATATGGGTTTTTTCCCCCTTCCTTAAGAGATTAATTTTCAGGCAAATATTTAATGACCATGCCCTTTCAGTCAAGGACACTCCTTAAGTTTCAACTGCAAACTAATAGCCTGTCAGAACTGAAGAAACATATCTGCAGTGTAAGATTCCACATGGAAACAGGACTTCTCACCCTGCTTCAGAGAAAGATGTTTTGATTTCTTTGTAATGTTGGTTTGAATGTTGATTCAAAGCAGCTGTAATAGGCCAAGAATTCCCTGGGCAACTGTTGACAGTTCCCTTGTACACTTGCCCAAGCCTCATAAAACCCAGAGCAGGCAGAATTTGTTCGAGTTCTTCTGCATTTCATCATAATTTTTTCTAAATCTGTAGTCACCTGTCACACATTAAAAGAGAGTGGAACAGCCTGAAGTCACAATTAGTCTGTTTTATGGTGAACTTTGGGTTTAGTTATTTTCTGACAAATGAAGAAAAAAATAATTTGAGAACCAACTCCACAGAAGTGAATGGTATGAAAAAATAGGGTGTTTCCCCCTTTTATATTTTAGTTGTTACCATCTAACCATTCAGAATAATCCTTCTAGCACTGCTGTCCCCAATATCACAATGGAGTGAGGGGGAGTGGTCATTGTGCTTGTGCAATTTAAGCTGTGCCAAGGATGAGGGTTTATTCATAACGTAGTCCAGGACAGTTGTAGGAATGCCACCAAATGTATTCTTAGTCAGAGGTGAGAATGAGAGTCTTTGAACATCTTGGAAATTTCCACAAGGAGTGGATTGTGATCAACTATGCATCTTGGGTTCTGCAATGGCTGCACTACGCAGATGCAGCTCCTAGGAAGAAAGGGGCTGAATCCAAAGACAGCATACTGCAGGAGTGTATGATTTTTGGATTGTGTGTGTTACTAGGGCTAAGTTTGTTTTTTTTCATTTTTATTACCTAGCAGCAGAATAAGGAAGAGTAAGTCCCTCCCCTCCCACCAACCTCCCTACTTAGGTCTGAGTTTGGTGAAAAACAGACTTCATTGTAAGCAAGAGAGCAGGAGATGCTCCCTATGTGCTGGCCAGAATAGCTGGCTAGGTGTGAGGGGGAAGTAAGCTGGGCTTTTCCAGGGACTTCCATAAATTACTGTCTCTACCATTCTGCAAACCAATAGGGGAGCAGAGGAGGAACTGCTACTCTGAGGCACAATTCCTTCCTGGGCTGCGACCAGTGTGGTGCAGCCATCCAATGTCCCTTACTCAGAGCTGAGCCTGAACGTTCAGTCTAGCCCAGAATAATGATGTACTATCGTTGGGCACTCCCAGCTTTCAGGACTGACCTCGGATATTAGATCATGGCGTGTACTCAAAAATCTCCTGAGTTAAGAGGCAAGGAAAGGGTTGAGACAGAGTAAATGTACGAGAAAACAAGGACTTGATCTGCCTCAAGGTTAGGATTTGGATAGGGTCTGCTTATACACTTTAAATTCCTATAGGAGCAAGACTGGGCCGTCATTGGGACAGGAAATACAAAAAAGCTGCTTTTAAAACTAGCTGTGTAAGGAGCATGTTTTTTTCTCTAAATGCATTTTCTTAACCGTTAGCATGTTGCACTGTTAAGTGTGCCTGTATTAAGAAATGCTCCCCTTTGACCTTCCCACATACATTTTTTCATTAGCTGTAATGGGCTGCACCTTGTATACATTAACTGGGAAAACCAGCCTTTCACTATGTATTCTGATGAGACTGCATATGGCAGTGGACGGATAGGTAGTTAATAGAAGATCTGTAATCTTCCTAATGCTGTACCTGTCTTATTGTCTTTCAGTAAATTTGTGTTACCATGAATGTACCGCAGGTGTTCCTATGGATCTACTGCCAAAAGGCCAATAGTGGTTTAATAAAAAAAAAAGACACAAATTAAGGAATGTAACAGAAAAGCAAATTGATATGCCAGCCCACCCTGTGTTTGTGAATAAAACAGAGGTTAAAACAAAGGGCCCCGCTCCTTCAAAGGCTTATTAACTCTTACTATGGACAGCTTGCTGTCACAAGCACTAGGGTTTTCTCCAATGAACAGAACAGATGGCAGCCTAGAGTGTCTCCCACTGCAGATAAACAATATTATTTGAAGAGGTTTTGGGAGTTGTCCCTAGGCCAAATCTTGCTTTACAGCCAGTTTACCCTGAAGGAAGGCTCTGTCCCTGCACGTTTGAGGCTCATTCCTTAGGAACAAGAAGTTGTCTGCTGCATCTCTTATGGGCTAAATCTGAAGAGGCCAAACAGCCACCCTGGTAGGGATGGAGCTATGAAAGGAGTCAGGGGAGTTGTAGCAGAAATTCTGTACTGAGAAGTTGCTGGTGAGAGGTCACTTTTTGTGGAGAATGGGTATCTCCTTTTTTAATTTGGGGTATGAGCTACCCATTACACTGTGTTTATGTGAGCCTGAAAAAAAGCTGATTCATTCTATAGTTTTGACTTCTTCATTTGTAATAAGTTACAATTAAAATCAAATCATTTTCCTCCTTTCCTTTCCAAACCGCGAACCTCCACAAGGATTCTGTTCAGTTCACACAGAAACCTGTCTGTTTCATCTCTCTCTAAAATCCTCAGGATGTTTTCGTAAAGGAATAAATGGGCTAGTTTGATTTAAAGGCAGATAGTCCAGGTGGAACATCAAGTAGTACGGTATGGTCTTGCCGACACTGCTGATTATTCCAGTGCTCTTGTCGTCACTGTGATTTATGACAGGCGAGTTTATACAAAAGCATGAAGTTGTTTGTTCAAATGGTGTCCGTGTTTTTCTACCCTTTCCTCTTCTCTCTTCCTCCTCATGTGTTTGCTTCCAAGGCTGACCGACCTCCGGGGTTTGAGAAGCTGCAATGTGTTCTCCTGTTCTTTATCCGAGCAGCCCTTGTTCTCTCTGAATCACAGGGTGGACAAACAAAGATTTCATATAATTTGAGAGGTAGTGGGGCAGAGATACTGTGGAACTAACCTTTAAGTGTATATCTAAATCTATAGATTTTTTTTTTTTTAAGTATTCTACCCTAAAATATACTTCAGCTTACAGCACTCTTCTTACAGTGTTTTGGGCCACGTATTGTGGATTTGGTGGGATCTGTGCAGACTTATTCTGCATCTTTGTCAGGGTACACCTGGGCATGTTCCTTTTGGAACCAGCTGGCATCATCAAGGTATGTCTATACAAGCAAATAATTGTTGGTCATACATCCATTCCCAGTGTGAGGTCTTTTTCTTCTGATCGCTTCCTCTGGCTAAGACTTACAAATTTTTAAATGAAGCACCATTGGCCTTATCTGAAAAACTGATGATCTGGAGTTAAAAACGGAGGTTAAAGTACAGAGGGGTGGGGTGGGGGTAGAAAGGAGGGAACACAACTCTCCCCTCCTCTAAAAGGAAGGGGGAGTGCTTATGGTTTGGATAACCTCATATCTCCCTGTTTTCCTTTGCCAGCACAATGAGAGCTCCCCTCCTGTTTTCAATCTACTTTAGCCAGTTAGGCAAAAGAGTAAAGTGCTGTCAATATAATAATAAAACGTTTTTGTATTTATAGAGCACCTAGCTGCTGAGGATCTGAGAGTTTACAGTGAGTGACTCTGGCATAGAATATAAAATGATTTGTCTGTCTGACTTTGAGAGGTGGGAGGAATCTTCATGCACATACTGTTCCTAGCTAATGTTTTGTTTTCTTACAGTACAGATGCCCAGGTGGCCTCTGTGACCTCTCAGGAAAGCCCAGTATAGACAAAAGCAAGTATTTGCCAAGTTCTCAGCACCCCTTCACTTGAGTTAATGTATTGTTGTTCTTTAGTTTCTTCTATGCACGGATGACTCTTGTGTGCTTTCCAGAAGCCTTGAAATAGAAATTAAAGACACCTGCCAGCTTGCCTTTAACGAAAACATTCTTCTTTGCTGTTCTCTGCTTACATGCACTGGATTGACTCCTACATTGTGCCTGACACAGGAGTCCGCCACAGGAGAAAGGAGTCTGAAAAGGATGCAGGGTGGTAGTCCAGCGGTGTGCTGTAGATTAGCAAAGACAGCCATTTTCTAGGTGTATGGGCCATAGAGCTAAGGCAGAGTCACAGACTGTGCTCTTGGGAATGGGGCAGTTATGGAATACCTAATCTAGCTGGTCACAGCGGCTAAAAAGGGGGGGTCACTTCTCTCTTAGAGCAGGGAGTAGCCTTTGTGCTGTGCAACCTAGGTGGTCCTCAGAGGTTGGAATGGGCCCAGAGCTCTTGAAGGACTTACGTTGTCATGCACTGGAATTTATGAATCACAGGCATCCGCTCTTCTTGTAATCCTTTCCCTTCCTGCCAGTAAGGGGTTAAAAGACTGCAACTAAGGGCAGAAATAGAAGTGAATGCTGTTGAAAAGTGATTCAAACGAATGGTCAATGAATGGCATAAAATAGCCTTAAGAATTACTGCTCAACAGCTATTGTACCCAGTTGCATCCCTGCCAAATGGTCAAATTTTGCTTCACTTATGCTATGAACTCTGTGCAGTCAGACATCAAAGCCATTGTTGATCTATGGTACATGTGTGCAGTTTTGCATAAGAGGAATGGTGAGCTCTGAACCAAGTGGTTTTATTGTCTGCAAACCACAAATGCTATTAGAGGATGTTTCTGCCAAAACACCGCTCTCTGTCTTGTTGTTTATTCTTATCAATGTTTGCATTTTCAATTTGTTTTTACCAAATTAACACATATTGTACCTTGTCTCCATCTGTGTCCTTGCTTTTGAAACCGCCATGTGCCTGTTACTGTATATGTCAACAGCTGCTTATAGTGGTTCTATAAGAGCTTTTGTGTATGGAATGATTCAGATTTCACAAGGCAGAGGGGCACAGGATCTCTGTCCTGAACGAAATACTCCCTTGGGGAGTCACTTCAAGTAACATTTATGGAAGAAGGCACAAAGTCATCCATTATGGAATTGAATCCTGAACCGGTGGCAAACGCAACTTGAGAATAGTGCTTGGTGTGGCACATCCCAATGACTCCACCTGTTGGGATCCCGCACACTTAACAAAACAAACCTCCAAGGAGAAAAAGCTAAATCCTGTACAAGCTGCACCTTGTGCAAAACTTTCCAATATGTTCATAAGCGAAACAGATTAAAATGCTGTTAGCTAACAAAATAGTTTTTGTTCTGGGTTTTCCAACTGAGAAATGGCAACCCTGGAAATATAGTATTGTAGAGAGGACCTCTCTATGGTATTTTCATTTATTTGCACGTTGTACCCCAGGGAGGCTTAATTGCATTGGAGGGATTGGAAGTAATTTACTGCACCCATTTAGGGATTTAGCATACACACTCACCCTCCCGGCCTGGCCAGCCCACTCCCTCTGTGGCTCTACCTACTCTCCACCTAATTGCTCCTCCCAAAGGCAGCATCTAGCCTGCAGCCTCTGTGCTCTCTTGAATGCTGGGGGCTGCAATTGTGACAAGCCTGCATTACCACACAGGGGAGCCTTGCCCCTTCCTACTCCCTGCACAACTGCATAAAGGCTAGTCACAGTCTAGCCAGCAGCAATTATGCATGGTGGCATTTGCGGAATTGGTCATTATGCCCCAACCTCTTGATGTCTCTGAAAGATTCCCATTAATGCTTTAGGGACCTATGCATATCCCTCCTGGAGAAAATAAGACACTCTATGCCCAGCCCTCCTAATATGACTACAGTACACGCAGGCATAACAAGTGATCCTATTAAAAACTGGTGGTCCACCAAAGGTTTGCTCGGGAAAGCACTTTTCAGAAGCACAAAGGTAGGAATGGGAAAGGAACCAGTTATCTTATTTTCATGAGAAGCCAAGTGGTAGTGGTTCATTTCCAGGTTCTTGGAATAGCAGGAAAAAGCAGTGTTCTTTGGAGTTAGACTTTGCAATTCCCTTAGGGGTTATTCATTCTTCTTTGAGTCTTTGTCCAGGATGATCCTACTAATGGTGCGCAAGTGCCTTTTGTGGTCGGGGCTGGAATCTTTTGACCTGCAGCATCTGCTGGGACTGTTGCCTGTTCCCTGTGTGTGCTTGTGCCTCTCTACCAGAAAGCCTATAGGGCAGCGTGGCCCAACCACCTTTCAGTGCCCGCTTACCTCCTGTGGCAGCGAGACAGAACTCAGCAGTGCCCACCTGCTACTCCATCACGCCCTTTCATCAAATCAGTTTGTAAATATCAAAAACTAAACTAAACATGGTAATTAAGGAACTTTTTCTGCCCTGTTGGCAGCCTCTTTTTTGTTGTTCTTTTCTTCAAATTTATTAATAATTTTTTTCCTTCTTCTGACTACTACTCTGTGCTGAGGCACCTTCCTGCCTAATAGCTGAGCCTAAATCCTCCAGCTTCAACCCATGCCTGCTGTGTGACAGACTTATTCCTTAGCTGATAGACCCAGTCAATACCTTTTCTGTTTGGGTGCGAGCCATGTCCTTGACCATATCTCCATATGCTTATTCTTCTCACAGAACTCACTGCTCCAGAGATGCAAAAGCTATCAGTGTAGAGTATTACTACTTTTGGCCTACTTACAGTTCCAGCAGTAGTGACTGACCATCTGAGATGGCAAGGCATATGCATCTACCAGTATCTGGATGATAGTTTTTTCCAGGGGGAAATCCTCACAAAAAGTGTCCTGCACCCCGTGCACAGTCATCAGATTGGTTCACTCTCTAGAACTGAGAGTGAATTACAGGAACTCATCCCTCTCTTTCTTACCCAGCTCTAGAAACTATAGGGCTTGTCTAGATTTCAAGTTGACAATGAGATAGGAAACAATGAGCTGGCAGATCACCTCAGCAGATGGTACTCAGCCAGTCAGAAGTAGTTGCTGAAGGACTCCATTGTCAAACTTGTATTCCACAGATGGGGCTTCCCTGTGATAGACCTCTTTGCCAACAGGAACAAAAAATGCTCTCTTTTCTGCTCCAGGCCAGGTACCAGCCCAGGGTACCAACATGCTTTCCTCATACAAGGTTTTCTTTCCTCCTCTCCCCCTGATGCCCAGGATCATAAGGAAGATCAGGCAGGATGCAGCTACAACAGTACCTATAGCCCTTTATTGGCTTACAGGCCACAGCACTTATCCACACAGTTGTCAGTCTCTCTCTTCAATCTGTCAGACTTACTCTCCCAAAATCAGGGACGAATTCTCCACCCAGACCCCATGTCTCTACATCTGACTATTTGGAAGTTGGCTGGTTGAGCACAACAAACAGGGATTGTTTCATAGAAGTCCAAAAAAACCTGAGACAAAGCAGGAAACCTTCTACAAGATCAGTCTACAGATCAAAGTGGAAGAGAGTTTCCATCTGGGCTTCACAACAAAGACCTATTGGAAAATTGTCTATGACCAAGATTATGGACTATATCTTCCAGGTCAAGCTCTCAGGCCTCACCCTCAACTCTACAAGGGTCCTTTTAGCTACCATTTCAGCATGTCACCCTTGCATCCAAATTTACATGGTTTTTTCTCATCCCCCTATTTCCAAATTGCTCTAAAAGGTCTGGTTCAAGCCTATTTCCCCCCCCCCCTCTTCCATTTGGGAGTCTCACTATCCTGGGATCTTAATGTAGTTCTTATGGGCCTTGTGGAACTCCATTGATCCCTATCTCTTAGTGTTGTTTCTACCATCACACTCACAAAACTGGCTTCCTAGTAGCTATCACTTCAGCCAGGAAAGTTAACAAGATTCAAGCACTAATGGCAGACCCTGTTATACTCTTTTCCATGGGGATAAAGTTGTTCTGAGACACCACCCTAAGTTCATCACCAAATAGTGTCTGACCTTTGTTTAAACCAAATAATCAACCTCCCTGTTTTCTTCCCCAAACTACACTCAAATGTGGAAAAAAAAATCCCCGTACTTTGGATGTTTCCAGAACCCTTCTTTATTATTTAGAAAGGACAAAGACTTGAAGGAGAGAACAGCTAGTTACCTTACAGTAATTGGTTCTCCAAGATGCTTTTTCTATGTGGATCCCCCACCTGCCCTCCATCCCTGCTCCTTCAGAGTCCATATCTGCTCAGATCCTGAGTTAGTGAAGGAACTGAAAAGCAGTTGGGTCACTCTTCCCTATATGCCCTCAGCTGTGAGGGAGGTACAGGGATGTTCAGGGCATGGATACTATTAATCAAAAGATTCTGATCTCATGTTCATGAGGTGCATGCGCACCTAGAGTGGAATCCACATGGACAAATATCTTGAGGAACCACAGTTTTCATTAGGTAAATAACTGTTCTTTTCTGGGTGTGTTCATAGCATGCTGTTTTTCTATATAAACTTGCACATTGTTCAAGTTTCCTCAAATCTATTTCTACACATCAAAAATGTTTTCCCTCCCCTAAAAAAAAAGCAAAGCTTTCCAGCTTATCATTATTTACACAGATCTGTCTGACTTGGCATCAGATTTTTTTTTTCTCCCTCAGTAAGCAATAGTGTTTGTGTCTATGAGATGCCAGACTGGGTGATGAATTCCTTGGAAGTACGTGTTTAGCACAACATAATACTTTTTCTCGATTTTTTTTAAACATTTATTTGTTTTGTTTGTTTAATCAAATGGCTGACTTTTATTCATTGTGGCCTCAATTCAAGCCAGGTACTAAAGTATATGTCTAGCTTTAGGCATATGAAAAGTCCTATTGATTTGAACATGCTTACATACTTTGCTGAATTGGGCCCTGTCTGCTTTTTTTACCATTGGCCCTATTTTCAGTTAGAAAATTGTAAGACGTAGGAAGAAATTAAATTTTACATAAGTTGTTGGTGCATTGCAATAGCTCTTCTACCCCTTCCTTTCTTCTTCTCTCTTCTCCCATTGTATTAGGTGGCATCCTCATGCACACTCCACCCCCTATGCCCTACCTAAAAGACTTCTAGTGCTGAAAAGAAGTCCTAAAAATTTCAGGTGGAGCCAGGGGAGGATTCCCCTGGTACAGGCACTGCAGAAACCAGCTATAAGGCTACCACAGGAGAACCTGTTTGTAAACCCCAGCATAGGGAATTAGCTGGGATGGGATAGGGGTGGGAGAGTCATAGGAGAAGGAATGCACTGTGCAGCGCCTGTGGAGATTCTGGACAGAGATGCAGCCCATAGCACAACCCAGGGAGGCTGCCAGAATTTAGAGAGCCCCTCAGGGATATCCAAGTTATGCTGGGGGCACCTTACCCCTGCCTGACCATACATACCTAGTCTGGACTGGGAGTTCTGTGCTGTGCCTCCTAGACACAACACAGAATCTCGTCCCTGGTCTCTTTTCTCATTCCTTGTTCTATCATGTCTGATTCTCCTACCTGTGCTCATATTGAATAGTGCATACATAGCAAATAATTCCTTTGAAATGGATGGGGGTACCCAGGGTGTCAAAGATTGCTCAATGTGACTAAGGGTGGCAGAATCTGACCTTTCCTGATCAATGTGTAATATTAATGTAAAGGGATTTTTCTGTAATTTAAAATAATTTATAATTAAAAAGATACAATAAGTTAAAATGAACTAATTCATTACAGTTGAATGACAAATGTATTTATTACTGTGCTGAGATAATTAAAATGCTAGAAGTAATTTCCAAAAAACTGGGTTTTTTTTTTAATTCTTAAACACAAGTAAGTCAGCATTTTTTAAAATTATATTTCTATTCTGGTTACAAACCCCCTAAACTCTGTTAGTTGCACCCATTCCCAACTCAGTTCTGAGCATTTGCTCCAGAATAAAACCCATCAGAAGGTTTCAAGAGCTGAGATTTTTTTTTTTTTTTTTTTAAAGACCACAGCTGAGATTTTGCCAGAATCCTTCAATTTGTACTATGGGCCACAACGCTTTCAAGCGGATAGCTTTATCCAGGTTGTTTGCCCTTTGTCAGTGCCAGACATTATAGCCTGGTATGTCAGTTTCCTGTTTAGAGCAAAGTTTAAGGGTACAGAGTCATGTGTTTTCTTAGTGTGATGTGCTTATTTACAAAGTGTACACAGACCTATTTCCTTTAACAGAGGTGGTCACAAACTGCATGGAGACAACTCCTTCTTCCAAAAACCTAAACTGAAGAACCAAGAGGCCGCTGAGGATATGTCTATACTTCAGCTAAAAAGCTGCTGCTGGCCTGTGCCAGCTCTCTCAGGCTCAGGCTAAGGGGCTGTTTAATTGTGGTGTAGACATTCGGACTTGGACTGCAGCCTGAGCTTAGGGACCCTCCCATCTCTGAGAATCCTAAAGCCCAGGCTCCATCTGGGCCTGAATGTTTACACTGCAATTAAACATCCCTTTAATGTGAACTCATGTCAACTGGCATGGGCCAGCCGAGGGTGTTCAATTGCAATGTAGACATACCCTTAAGTGCTTAGGCTTTTGAGGTCTTAGGCCTCTGTCTTTCCTGGAATCTATTCCCTTTTCTTGCCTGAGCCCCTGGGCTTTACCTAGGGAAACCTTAGCCCAGAGCTGCTCACCTAGGACTACACTTCGAAGGTGAGCCTGAGCATCAAGCCCCTTTTTATGCAGCTGCTTTGCAATAGAAAAGAACCTTGGAAGAGGTTTGGCTTCTCAGACAAAGGGTGTTTGACTCCACACGATCCTCTTAATGACATCCTAGATCTGGTCAGAGTTACTTCTTGAGTATTTATACATGAGTGACTCATAACATGTAGGACATTATCACCTTTCACCATAACAGTAAGTTCATGTCCTGATCCTTGTGGTGTACTGTGGCAACCAAGCCTTCTGCTGTGTCTGTGTGAATGTGAATCCAAGGATGTCCGCTCCTTGCACTGATCTGCTTAGTTAATGTTCTTAGTGAAAATACATTTACTGCCCCTGTGCATTTAGGGCCTCTGCATCACTCTAGGCCTGGTTTACAGCTAAAACTAGGTTGACCTAGCTACATCATTGAGGGCTGTGAAAAGTTTCATTCCCTATATGAAATAGGTAGGTCGACCTAACCCCACCGTAGATGCAGCTAGATCAATGGAAGAATTCTACCATCGACCTAGCTACCACCTCCCAAATGGGCAGATTTTTTACTACAGCGATGGAAAAATCTTCAGCACTGGAGCAAGTGCTACACTACAGCTATGCTGCTGAAGTGCGTGTAGTGTAGACATACCCTTAAGTCCTATTTTGGAACTACTCATGGGAATTGGACTGGGGTTCAGTGCCCACACAAGATACCTCTGCCCCTCCTGTGGAAAGGACCTTCATACCAACCCTGCATTGAGGGTGACAGTAGTGGTAGGCTAAGGGAGGAGCTGTGGGGTCCACTTTTACGTGAATCTCTTGTTCCAGGGATACGAGGAAAATGGCACAAAGAGGTTGCACCTGTGGCTACAGCCTCACAAGGTAGGTTTTACACTTTGAGCCAAAGGTGTAAATTCCAGCTCGAGGGGACAATCATAGAATATCAGGATTAGAAGAGACCTCAGGAGGTCATCTAGTCCAACCCCCTGCTCAAAGCAGGACCAATCCCCAATTTTTGCCCCAAATCCCTAAATGGCCCCCTCAAGGATTGAACTCACAACCCTGGGTTTAGCAGGCCAATGCTCAAACCACTGAGCTATCCCTCCCCCCCATTCCATGCTAGCTACTTGAGGCAACTAGTCGCATGAGAGGGGCTAGCCACCCCAATGTACATGCCTTTCATCTTGGATGGGATTGTATGCAGGGAGGCTAGCCCCTCCCACACTTGCACTGTGGTTGCTACATGCTGGTTTTAGTGGACTAGCTCTATCAGTGCTAATGTAAGTATGCCTCCTCCAGCTGGGAATTATGCCTCAGCTCGAGGTATAGGCATACATGTAGGCTATAGACATGCCTGTGTGTGTCTCTAGCACTGGCCCTGGGTTGGGTGGAATCAAGTGCCTAGCACTCTGACAGCACTACATACTCAGAGCTGAATTTATTTAGGCTTTATACAGGTGGATTGATTGTCATCCTTAGGGACTGAGATGGAGAGGTGCCAGGTCCTGGGGATCAGGATAGAAACGACTGTTCCATCCCTTTACAAAGCGTGTATGGTACAGTAAAGCCTAGGTACAGGACTTGGATCAGTTTTACATGTGTTGTACTGGGAGATATTTGTACCATATGACTGAATATGGGTGTACAGTATTTGTGTGTAAGAAAATTTGAAGGTGGCCAGTGCTGGATATAGAACTATATATTCACAAAATAAGCTCTAGACAGCAGCAATGAATATAAGTAACTCGCAGAGCCATGCCTGTGAGAGATTAGTGAGAGTGCATTCACCAAAGTTTTAAAATGATCGTGATGATGGTGAGAAGTTTTTCAAATCTGTCATTACAGAATACAAGAGAAATTCAATAAACTCGAAACCCACAAAGGGGGAGACTTTTATTTTATTTTTTTGTTTTAGAAATTTAAAGCCAAGGGCCAAACTTTCATACAAAAGCTCATATCCTTGAAGTGTACACAAACAAATGTTGCTTAGCCCTGGTTGCGTTTGGAATGAATATGCTCCTTGTAGCTCTAATAAGTGTCTTGTGTATGTTTTTTTCTGTGTATTAAAAGGTCATGCATTGTTTATGACACAGATGTGTAATGCTTATATGGCTTTGCTTTTCTCCTGGGACTCATTTTTGGTGAAAGCTTTTACGCACAGAAAAAGCCCAACTTGTAAGTAATAGGCAGGAGAAAATGTTCAGATGATAATTTGGCACAACACTAATTTTTCAAAGACTTCAGGGACCCCACTGAAAAAAATGAATTGAAATGGTACATGAAATAATTTAACAAAGTAACATGATTTATGTTTTGTTAATAGTTATTAAAGAAAATCCTAGAAACCCTTTTTTAAAAAAAAAAAACAACCCACCACAAATCTACTATTTCTCAAGTCAGTAACAAATCCTCACCCCGTAACTTGTTTCTGTATATTTGTGCTGCTTGGAGGAAACATTTTAGAATTGGAACTTTGAAGAAAAAAATGCAGACAAGGTGTGACAAAATGTTTCTAAAGTCTTGGTAACTGAACAAAGTGTCTGCTACCATTTGTTTTTTATTTAAAGTATAGATTTTGATCTTGTATGCAACTGTTATATTTCATACAAAAATATTGTATGGTAGAAAACAAGAGGAAAGAGAACTCACTGTCTACCAAATATTTCATTCTGTCCAGTGCTCCCAGAAGTCCTGCCAGTGATAGCAGTTTTCATCTTCTCTCAGTGAAATGTCCTAGTTATCTGTTCTCTGTGTTAGGACTCAGCATTCCATCCCCTTTTGCTTAATAAATTAGAGGCGGGAGGGAGTATGACTGTAAAACTTGACCATATATGGGGGGGCAGACTTTGTTTAGTTCTACTCCTTTCAGTATATACGCTTGCATCCTTTTAAGGGAACATGCTGCGTGTGGAGTGAGAATATCCAGAAGTAGAACATCCATTTCACACAATTGCTTCTGCTGCTGCTGTGTTGCTGCTGCTGTGAATTTCTTACAGACCATTAGTGTTACATAATTAAATGAAAATAAAGATGAGAGTCAGAGGGCAAGACTCTGAAATGAGACCAAACGAAAAGAAAGAAAGAAGTTAGCTGTATAGTTCAGGGAACACTCTTCCCAGAATTTTAAAAGTATCTACTATCTGCATTTTTATGCTTAGTACCATACCCTTCATCATGAGGATCAATTTTGCAATCCTCGTCCCATGCTCCAAGGGATTCTAAGGATGGTAAAGCACTCATGAAAGAGTGGGAGAAGATTTGAAATGGTCGTATTGCACATAGGCTCAGCAAACATGTCAGGAAGGGCTAGCCTGGTTGTGACTAGTAGTAGTGGATTGCATTGCCCTGTGGGGTATCTGAGTTTGAATCTAGCCACAGCTGTTAGCTTCCTCAGATGCTCAGAAGGGGGTGAATTGCAGCTGTTTTGCTGTCCAGGGGTGAGTGCATGTGTGTGGAGTCTACTGTTTCATATCTATATTTTAGGTATTAGTGCTAACATTTTTCATGTTTTTGTTGGAGTGGCATGAAACTTAAACAGTATCAGAATTCTGAGCCCAAGAGGTTTTACTCTTCAAAAGTATTGTGTAGGCTCTCAAGCTTCCGTCCAGCCCTACATTTCTCTGATTCTGTAATTATGCTGCAAACATAGCCAGGGTGTTATTGAATCTTTCAATTTTTTCTTCTCATTGGCAATTAGTGAATACTTGAAATAGGTGTAATTTTATTTGCTGCCGGGATTCAATGGAAATACATTTAACTCAATAGGATCAGGGAATTCTCTGAGCGGAAACCAGTCTTTTCCTTGTACACCGTTAAGCACTCATAAATTCCCCCTCTGCTTTGAACAGTTTGTGCATGTGCACATGCATACACGCACTGGATATGTTCCAAATTTACCTCTTTCCTGGAATGTTTGTGTTGTTAATTTAAGTAAAAACTAAACATATCCCTCAGCCACATCTTTGTCCTGAGCTTAGTTGTTCCTTGGACATTATTCTGCAGCAATTTTCTGTCCCTGTCCTGTATTCCCTAGATGTTAAAGAGAGACTAAAAGCTTGTCTACAGGAGGACACTCAGAAAAATTAATCCAAATTAACTAAAAGTGTGAGTAGGCCTGGTCTACGCTGGGGGGGGGGGGAGGTCGATCTAAGATACGCAACTTCAGCTACGAGAATAGCGTAGCTGAAATCGACGTATCTTAGATCGACTTAGAATCACTTACTTCGGGTCCTCGCAGCGCGGGATCGACGGCTGCTGCTCCCCCGTCGACTCTGCTTCTGCCTCTCACCCTGGTGGCGTTCCGGAGTCGACAGCAGAGCGATCGGGGATCGATTTATCGTGTCTACACTAGACATGATAGATCGATCCCCGATAGATCGATCACTACCTACCAATCCGGCGGGTAGTGTAGACGTGGCCTTAGTCAGATTAGTTAAACCACATTAAATCTCTGTTTGGACACACTCATTCAGAATTAGTGTCCTTAATTTGGTTTAGTTTAATTCACTTTGGAACTGAATTAAGATAAATTTAGTTAAGCCCACTTTAATTCTGAATGAGGGTGTCCACACAGGATTTTAATGCAATTTAACTAATCCATTTTAGTTCATTTGGATTAATTTTTTTGAGTTTCCCCATGTAGACAGAGCCTCTAAACCTTGGGAAGGACCAGCCTGATCAGACATCAAAGTGAGTCAGCAAAAATAACCCCTCATTTCTATGCTGGTTTTAAGATCTTGAGAACACAGCAGGCTGACTCAATAAAGGAGCCCTGCAACCCCATGCCGGATCCTAGAAACTGCCATCCTCATGGGAGGCCATATATTAACTCTTGAAAAATGCTGTCTGACTGGAGCATAGATTTTAACATTGGAGGCAAATTGGGGAAGGACAGAAAACTAAGAAGTCTAACTTCACATCACATGTTATTCCTATTTTGGAATTCCATTCAAAAGCTAATTACTCTATGTGAAGCAAATGACAATGTTTGGCTTTGAGAATGTTTTTGAACATGCTTTACTTTACCTTGAAGCCTACAAACTTTTAGGATTTGTCTAGAAGAGGAAAAGAGGTAAAGGTTTGCCAACATATGTATAATCTATAGACCCTTTTTCCAAATGAAGTCATTTCCCAAATCTAAAAGTGTGCTTTGAGCATCTTTAGTTAGGAAAAAGACTGAAGAAGTTAAAAGAAAAACTAATGCATTTGTATCAATCTTTAGTTTATAGGAGAGAAGGCATTTATCCTCATAAACCTTTTTGGCTAAATGACGGTTGTGTTAACTGGACATTAGATTAAAATTAACACAGAGGCTGCCCTCTAAAGTGCTAAGTACCTTCAACCACTGTTGACTTCGCTGGGAGCTGAAGGCGTACAACAACATGAGGCCTGAAGCTGTACCTAGACCATGAAACCAGTCATATTGTACACTCCACCCCATGGCTCTCTGCAGTTGAACAGCACTGAAAAATGTGTTGCTGAGGTGCATGTGTACATTTGCCAGGAGCATTTTCAGGCCTTCTCTCCCATGTGCCTGTCAGGATATTTTTAATGTGCAGCTGACACCTGCAGGTTGAAAAAGTCGAGCGAGAGAGAGACATGCAGTAAATACTTTTAAAATGATTCTTTTCTTAATCCTTCTTTCTTTCCGCAAGTTAAGTAATCATTTCTGAATGGGATCAAAGTTGGGTTGGTTTTACTACATTCAGTACTTCACCTACAGTGGAAAAAAAATCAATCTTCTGATTTACCAGATTTAGAGAATTTTATCAAGGAAAGGTCCACCCTAGGCTTTGACTCTTATCTTTAGAGTAAACTGATACAGAGACTTTGTCAGGGATCCAGCTGACTGATAAGAATTGACAGTGGTTTATTTTGAGAAGTCGTCAAATTTTAATGGGGCTCCAAGAACGTTAGCTTAGTCCCTGTCATTTGTGATGTATGAGTTATGTGTGTTCTCTACAGTTTTTTTTATGGCTGCATAAAAAATACATTAGACCAGATTCTCCTTGGATGTTCACCCATAAAAATCAGGAGTCTGAAGTTTGAAAAATTATGTCAGTGCAAACCCAAAGTAAATGAGAGCCTGCTCAGGCCCAGTCTGCGCATAGGCCGTTTGTAGTTCTTTCCATGTAATATGATCTGTTGTCTCCAATGGGCAGCAAAGTGTGAGAGAAAGATGTCAGTTTTCATTACCCCGTGTAAATAAAATGAGAAATACTTTCAATGGAAGTTGATCTGGTTTCTCAGTTTAAGCGGGACTATATTTGTATTTCTTATACCAGAACAAAATAATGTTGAATATGTATTTCCCACCTCCACGCTTCCGTCCCCCCTGCATCATGCCAGTTACATGCCCTGTGTATGGCCATGAAACCCAAAGAAGAAGAATATTTGGCATAAGTGGATGGGTGATTGTAAAATAAAGGGTCCAGCTAATTGCTGATGAAGGAGGACAAGCACTGTTTCCATATCAGCCTGTTCCCCTTTTGGTAGCAATCAGAATTCGCCATTAAAAATCATTCTCCAGTATCAAATTTTCCAGACTAGATTCTGATCTCCATTATTACCGAGTAACTTCATCTGCCTTCAGTGGCGTTACCCCAGTGTAACAGAAGTCAGAATCTACAGCTCTGTCTTGGCATTCAAATCTTCAGGGATGCCTTTTCCTAATGAATAAGTATCTTGAGCCCCTTCTCCCATATGCCTGATATGGTTCTGTTTGTATTTAATTTCATAAAACATTTGAAGACTTATCAAGCTAGGCTGAGACAATACTAGCCCTTCTGCTGTACAACTTTACAATAGGTTTTATTCATATTTTAACCGGCTTTTATTACCTTCCCCATGAAAAAGCTGCTTGTTTAGGTTTAATTTGTTGCAAAAATGTATGTTACTGTCAAATGTAAATGTCACTTTGTTTCAGAATATTTTTCTTCTGTGATTATTATTACAGTGTACTGGGTGCAGATTTAGGTTAATGTAAAATAGCCTTGATTCTTAAATCACTATAATTAGGGTGATAGTCTTCATACAATTTAGGTCCAGTATGTAAAGGCTCTCTCCCCCTGTTCAGCAAGAGCTAACAAATACTTCATGCAGATATCTAAGGAAAACTTCATAGTGGAGTCTTACTGATGTAGTGAACATTTAGGTAGAAACAAGACGAGTGAGAATAAGCGTTTGAAGTCTATCCCATTATGTGTCTGAGAAGACATTAACCAGAATACTCCCAATTTTGTTGTATTCCTTTTAAACAATTCATACCCACAGAGCATATACACAAGGTAAAATCAAGGGTTCTGCTATTCATGAATAGAGTGGCTTCAGGTCAAGCTGACAAGGAAAATTAACCTTTGGTATAAAAAAAAAATCTAAATACAAATGTGCTTGAACTTCCAAATTCCGAACTAACTTTTGGACCAAGGGGTTGGAATGGGCCCAATTATGGCCCCACTTCAGCAAAGTAATGAAATGCATGCCTAACTTTAAGCATGTGAGTAGCCCCATTGACTTCAGTGGGACTAATCTCATGCTAAAGAACTGTGCTGAATTGGGACCTATCAGAATGTTATTTCTGATTATTTTACAGAGTAATGTATCATTATTTGATACTTTTTGTTTAAAATGGGATATTTGGGCTCAAGCCACTCTAGATACTCACTGCAAGAGAATACTTTCACCATAAAACCAAAATGGATTATCTTTATGATCTCTGCTTTGACTGACAAAAGAGGGGCTGGTTTGTAGCATTTTGCCAGTTCAGGCTTTTAGGGTCATACGCAACGTGTGGCATAAATGACGGTGTGTGTTACACATCAGTAAGTTGGTGCAATTTACACACCAGAGGGATAGAAGGGTAGAGTTGGAACAAGGAAAGTAACCTTCTTATGCTGTCTTATCAGTTGCTTTTCCTGATTTAATGCTCCACCCTTCTACCCACTCGGTATGTAAATTATGCCAAGCTAAACTCATTCTGATGTGTAACTTACATTGCCTTTCACTTTGGCTCTCCATCTGCATTTGCGAAAATCATCTCCAGTAGGATCAAAACTACGATTCAGGGCATATCTCTCAAGCTCCTAGTGCTGCTATATGGCACACAGACACCTCGAGTTATGAATGTGATGCAAGATATTTTCCACCCTCCTGTTTCTATCTTCTTTCTTCTGTGTGTCCCTTTTACCTCTCCCACTTTTTGATCTGAACTTTCTCTCCTCTTCTTCCACGCTTTGTTCTGTACCTTTCAACTTCCCTCTTTTGTTTCCTGTTTCCCTTACTTTCTTGCCCTCTTCCCCTCTCATATCTCTGTATTCATATTTTCTTCGTTGGTCTGCCTTGCCACCGGCTTACTTCACTCCCATCAGCTCTCTACTTGTGGCTTATTAGCAGATAGGAACTAGAGTAGAACAAAGAACGAGACCTGTGGTGTGGATAACACAGTGGACAACATTTGGGACTGGAAGGCAGCAACAGCTAACAACTAAACATATCCAGAAAAGTGTTTCCAATACACCCTATTTAAGGATGGGGATATAAATGTGGGGAATTTCTTCCTGACTCTCTGGTAGGTAGTCATTTTATGCCCAGAAACATCAGCTTTAGGGCCATTTCAAGCAAATTTGGGCCCCCTGTGTAACCATGCAACTGAATCCATCCAAAGGCAGGCCCCAAGATTCAGCTTGCAAATTTATCCCCACACCCCTCTGCCTTAAACTGCTGTTCTCAGATAGCTTGAGCAAGGATTGTGGGAGGTTGGTCTTCCACAGTTGGGAAGAGTGACAGAAAATGTGTCTAGAATTGGTATGTTGGTCTGTGTTTTGGGCAGGATGCTGAGGAAGCAGTGGATGAAGGTTCCCAATAAGCAAAGTTTGCCATATATGCCCTGTGATCAAGGGGGCTGTGGTAAAGTGGGAGACAGCCTGATTCTCCAGGACACTCAACTTGTTATCTCTGAAAAGCTCTCAGAATGAAACCCAGCACTGTAGCATATAGAAGTAAACATTGCACTAGCAAGGCAACCTCTCTGGGATGGGGTAGACCCCTCCTGATGTGGGTCTGCACGTTTGACAGCTTGTCTGAACTAGTCCATGGTTTTATTACCAGTGTCATTAGATTGCATGGCTACACGTGTTATTAATGGTCATAAAATTTTCTCTTTCATTTACAAAGTCCACAGAGCCATTAACCAATGGGCTTTCAGTCTGCATGCGGCTATAGAGGCAAAACCAGACCTGCCTACCTACCTATCTAAGGGACTTACCTAGTCCTTCTCCCCCAATCACTGTAGTATCTGAGGCGTCACAGTCCTTAATGTGTTTCTCCTCATGACATCCCTGTTAGGTAGGGCAGAGTTGTTTTCCCCATTATACAGCTGGGGAACTGAGGCACACACAAACTAAATTGCTTGCCCAAGGTCCCGCAGGAAGTCTGTGCTGGAGAAGGCAATTGTAACTGAGTCTTCTAAGGTAGTGTTCTAACCACTGGGCCATCCTTCCTTTCAGTGACTGATAAGAGAGGGAGTGGCCAACTGAACCAAAGGGCCTGACAGTTTTTTATTCTACCTCCCTAGCTGCAGGAAGGTTTTGTAGAACTCCTGCTGCACAACAAAATATTTTCTAAAAGGAAAGATTTTGGCCATGAATGTCCCTTCTCTGTTTCAGTTCCTCGTGAGGAAATTCAGGAATCCACTCATTGACCTATTTGCATCTCACATCACTGCAAGGTGCCCTCCTTTTTCTCCCTACAGAAGGACCCAAGGGTAATAGGCGCAGATGCTGTCTCCCAGAGGCGGCCAGTAAGCCGCCTACACCTTTCCTCATCTCCTCCTGCTACCCAGAACTATCCAGAAGATCCGGAGGGAAAGGGTGCTATTAGTATTAGTAGCCCTTTACTGGCCAAGGAGGCTCTGGTTTTTTTAGTCCCCTCAATGTGGGTCACTCTGACCCCACTGTCCCCCCTTTAAGACAGTATCTGCTCTCCCAGGGACCAGAGCCACAGTACCTGAGGCTACCTGCCTGGCTTTTGAGCAGTCTTGCATGAGAGGGGATACGAGGAAGGCATAATAGTCACTCTGCTGGCATCTAGAAAAACTTCCACAATTCCTTCTGACTCTGGCACTTGGTGGAAGTTCAAGCCATAGAACGAGAAATATAGTTTCTCTCCTCCTACGCCATTTGTATTGCAGATCTTGGAGCTTTTGCAGGAGGGCCAGATCCAGGGTGACACAGTTTCACTGTTAAAATGTCAAGTGGCTGCACTAAATAGCATACTTTCGTCCGCAGACAGGGGGGCTCTGCATCCCTTTGAGCCCATCAGGAAGGTGTCTGTGTATTTCCTCTCCATCCAGGTGTCCCTCCTGATAGCCATTGCCACCTTCCAGAATGTGTTAGAGCTTGGGGTCCTCTCTTTTCAGGAACAGTACTGCACGTTCCACAATGATATAGTTGTTCTTTGAACAGGTCCAGCCTGTATCCCAAAAATTAACTCAGTTTATTGCACAGACAGATCATGCTCCCCTCTTTTTGTCCAGAGCCATCACACCCAAGAGAGAAACTCGGGTGTACGTTGGATGTTGATAGCACCCCTCAAGCGCTACATCTGCCACACACAGGTTTTTTGTAAGTCCAACACTCTATTCATTTTCTACCATCCAGTATCTTAAGAAAAGAGCTTCAAGATGGATGAAACGGTGCATCCAGGCATGAAGGCTACAAGCCAGAATCTCTCTAGCAGCCAGCATCAAAGCCGCCTCATTGAGAGTGGTCACACCCCCCTGGGCAAAGAATTCTTGTCCTCCATAGCATAATATCTGTAGGACAGCCACCTGGTCATCCATTCACATAATCTCAAAATTTTGCAATTTGCCTTTGGTGGGAGGATGCATCACAGTGCGGTGACCCATCAGTAGAAAAGGAATTTTAAAACTCTTTATATAGTTCTGTTTGACTCCATGAAAGCACACTGCTATATAATTCCCATTGGTTAACAGATCTGTGGACTTTGTAGGTGGAAGAGAATAGGAACACTTACCTTGAGTTAGTGACAGTTTCCGTTCTCTTAAGTTGAAAGGTCCAGGGGTCTGAACCTCCCTTGTTTGGAGTATTTCTTTGGCCAGTAGGATAAAAAGTCCTGTTTGGTTCTTTCAAATTGATTCATGAAGTTATGCTCTGCTGTAGGAATTCAGTTTATTGCTATAGTGCTTCTAAGCTTATTAGCAAGTTTCAGTCCACAGGGGATAGTATTCTTTGCTATGGAAGCTGTCTCAACTGACAGGCTTTTCAGTACAGCTGGCCATGCTCACCCCTGTCAGTGGCTGACGGATGTAGTTCTGCCTGTGTAGTTGCATGCAGATTGACTGGTTAGCAGATGTGCATACCTTGTAACTCAGGGAAAAAACATTTTTGGTATGTCGTAATAAATGTTCTAATTCTGCTCTGTAGGAGAACCAGCCGCAGTTCTTGTCTTGATCATCTCCTCATAGTGATTAATTTGCAGGGGTGGAAGCAATGGAAATTTTCTCCTCTGATCATTGTGTTCTCTGGCTCTGAATGTTCAATAACTTCCTGGACAGCAAATATTTGTTTCCTTCCTCTATAAATATTTTCCTGTTTTGCATTCTTATTTGCTAAATCTGTTGAACATGTTATTCCCCTTTTGATGGGGATTTTGATGCGCTCTCTTTACTGCAGTTAAGAAACTTTTGTGTGGCTTCTTCTAAGAATTTAATATATGGGTTTTGGAGCAGTCATTTCCATCAGCTGGCTATATGTTGCATAAAGATACGTTTCTTATTTTATGGGCTCTCACTTCACTGCCCTTTAACTCCATGAAGTGACAGTGGAAAAAGGAGAGGCTGCTCAGGTTTCACTATGCCTTTCATAATTCTGAACTTCAGCCCTTAGAGGACAGCACACAAGGATGTGGAAAATGGGACCATTTTACGGCAGATTTGAAGCTACACAGCAAATCTGAAAATAGATATTGGATGCCAGAAATGTGCTCTGTTTCTGAGGTGAACAGCAAAAGATAAAAGACTACATTGAAGAGCTTTGTACTTTTCTGAAGGAATCTGTAGTCACTGCAAAAGTGGTATTCAAAAATGTTTTTGAAAGACCTCCAGAATCATCAGAACTTTAATTTTTTAACATAAGTTAAGGTCCACCAGTGGAAACAAATTACACTCATGAGTTCCACATTTCTTCAAAGCTGTGCTGTCTAAAAGGCATATTCTCATCGCAATGCACAGGGATTGAACTCCCACGGATGCTGCGAGCTACACGTTCCCAACCCTTTGATGAAGCTATAGCCATGCATTATTAGCAGTGTGTCATGGTCTTCCAAAGCTAATGCAGCCATACTTAATTGGAATTCATTTGCAAATTGGATACTATTAATTTAGGCTTAAATAGAGACTGGGAGTGGCTAAGTCATTATGCAAGGTAGCCTATTTCCCCTTGTTTTTTCCTAACCCCCTCTCCTCCCCCCGAGACGTTCTGGTTAAACTTGGATTTATGCTGGAAATGGCCCACCTTGATTATCATACACATTGTAAGGAGAGTGGTCAGTTTGGATGAGCTATTACCAGCAGGAGAGTGAGTTTGTGTGTGTAGGGGATGGGCGGGGTGAGAAAACCTGGATTTGTGCTGGAAATGGCCCACCTTGATTATCATGCACATTGTAGGGAGAGTGGTCACTTTGGATAAGCTATTACCAGCAGGAGAGTGGGGTGGGAGGAGGTATTGTTTCATGGTCTCTGTGTATATAATGTCTTCTGCAGTTTCCATAGTATGCATCCGATGAAGTGAGCTGTAGGTCATGAAAGCATATGCTCAAATAAATTGGTTAGTCTCTAAAATGCCACAAGTACTCCTTTTCTTTTTGCAAATACAGACTAACACGGCTGTTACTCTGATACTTAACATTGAAGCTCATCTCTTTATTCTCCTTTTGTAGCTCTAAGATAGGGGAGATTTATTTTGAACATTATTATTTGTATTATAGTGGCCGCTAAATGCCCATTTGGAATCGAGGCCCTATTGTGCTAAGTAACATAGTGAGACACTCTCTGCTCTGAAGAGTTTACAGTCTACATAGATTAGATATACAACAGGTGGGAGGAAAAAAAGAGAGCCAGAAAGGTGGAGTGACTTGCCCCAAATCACACAGAATGGCTAGGATTAGGACTCAAAGCTGCTGGCCCCTAGGCTACTTCCTTATCCACTCGCTCATGTTGCCTCATTAACCTAACACTGTCTAACTCTTTCTTCTTTAATACAGTGAAACAGAAAAAACAAAATCTGATATAGATTTTTATTTATACCTCTTTATCTCCTTTCAAGCCAGTCAAGACCAGGAGGGAAAAAAAGCTTTAGGAAACAAATCTAGCATTTCGCACCATAAACTTATTATTATACTTAAGGTTTTTTTGTTTTAGAGGCTTGGTTTAAAATAAAAGTAAGGCCAACAAAATCAGCATCTTTATTTGCAATGCTGGCCTGGTGAATGGAAATGTCTGAACTAGCATAACAACCCCTGGAAACTTGTGCTGGTGGTTGAGAGGGGTCTTGGAAGCAGTTCATCCTTTGTGAAGGACTAACGTGATCCT
Organism: Lepidochelys kempii; assembly: GCF_965140285.1. Taxonomy (NCBI): domain Eukaryota; kingdom Metazoa; phylum Chordata; order Testudines; family Cheloniidae; genus Lepidochelys; species Lepidochelys kempii. Next base: position 100,701,636 of record NC_136384.1, on the reverse strand, counting down.
CCCAGGGTCAGGGAATTTGGAATAGCACAAGTGAGAGAATTTCCTGTCCCCAAACACTGTCAGCTGTGGGGACACAAGACCTTGGAAACATTTGCAAGCACAGTAGTGCTTTGGGATATTGTTAGGGCTGCCTCAAGAGATTTTTCTGCTCTTAGCAAATCGGGAACATCTGCCCTTCCTAGCCCATAGTTATTGTCACAGTAAACAGAGTTTAAATGTTTTTCTGTTCCTGATCTTCTGCTGACCTAAGTGGCCACCTGTTCAGCTCTGTATGATATAATCTGCTTCATATGATGGTATATTTTAAAGGCCATCAGTGTGGGTAGTGCTGTACAAACAAAGAAAGGCGTAGTTCTGCTCCAAGAAGCTCAGTGTCTAGATCAGGGGTCGGCAACCTATGGCACGAGTGCCAAAGACTGCACGCAAGCCAATTTTTAACGGCATGCTGCTGTCTGCCGGGGACAGCAGCATGCAATTAAAAATCCCGCCCAGCCCAGCCCACTCTTCTCCACCCACCGCTCTCTCCTTGTAGGGCAGGCAAGCTTGCCTCTTCCCCCAGCGTGCAGGGTTCCTGCCCCTCCTTCTCTCCCTCCCTGTGGCCAATCGGCTGACGGCCCTTGCTACAGAGGGGGAGAGGGAAAAGCGGAGCTGCAGCATGCTCTCTGCTCCGGGGACCTTGGGGAAGGGGGTGGAAGCGGCATATCCCCTCCAGCCCCCTGCCGTGAGCCACTCCAGGCAGGGGACTGGGAGCACCCCCATGACCCCAGCCCACACCCCCAGCCCTCTGCCCTGACCCCTGCACCCCCCCCTCACAATCCCAGCCCTGACTCCGGCATCCCCCACACATACCCAGCCCCCTGCCCTGACTTCTGCACCCTCCTCACACACCCTCAGTACCCCCACACCCCATGCCCTGACTCTTGCACCCCCCACATCCCCACCACCACCCTGAGCAGCAAACGGGAGCTCCTGCACACACACACACCTTCCCACTTGCACCCCTTGCACCAAATGGGAGCTGCCCAGGTAAGTGCTCCATACCCAAACCTCCTGCCCCAACCCTGAGCCCCCTCCCTCATTCTAGCTCCTGGCCAGACCCTGCACCCCAACCCCCAGCCTGCTCCTTCACCCCCAGCCCTGTTCTCAGTGCACTCCCACCCTCATCTCAGTGCAGAGAGAGGAAGAGAATGGGCCAGAACCAGGGAGAAGGTAGGTAGCTACTCTATGTGGACAGGGCTGGGACCCCAGACCGGCAGCGGGATGAGCGGGTCCAGCAGCCGGGATGCTGGCCGGCAGGAGCCGGCAGACAGAACCCCAGACCAGCAGCGGGCTGAGCCGCTCAGCCCACTGCTGGTATGGGGTCCTGGCTGCTGGGCCCGCTCAGCCCACTGCCAGTCTGGGTCTCTGGCTGCCGGCCCCTTGCCAGCCGGGGTCCCAGCCGCAGGCCCCGCTGCTGGCCTAGGTGAACGGAACCCCAGGCTGGCAGCGGGCTGAGCGGGCCGGCGGTGTAAGATCAGCATTTTAATTTAATTTTAAATGAAGCTTCTTAAACATTTTGAAAACCTTGTTTACATACGACAATAGTTTAGTTGTATAATAGATAGACTTATAGAGAGAAACCTTCTAAAAAACGTTAAAATGTATTACTGGCACGCAAAACCTTGAATTAAAGTGAATAAATGAAGACTCCGCACACCACTTCTAAAAGGTTGCCGACCCTTGGTCTATATCAAACACAGGGTAAACAAGTTGAGGATCGAGCCTCCTACTGGTGCCTTTTCCGTTCAAGTCCCCCTCTCCTTCATGGATAATTCTTACGTTTTATCTGAAGTAAAAAAGTAACAGTATTTTCCCAGTGAGGTGCAATGTTTTAGTTGCTTTTGTGCCTGAGAAACATTAGAGCATGGCCATTCATTTACCTTTTGTCTGCTACAGGTGTGCTACTTAAATGTGATGAGGTTTAGCGAGTCTGTCACTTGTGGGAGAAGTTATGTCTCCAAAAGAATTGATTTTTGGTTTTCATATCCAGTCTTTGCCGGGGCACCCCAGACATCAGGTGGTGACTGCTGGAAGAAATATGTCAGAAGATCATTGGCTTTAATCACCCACACTAATCAATTCACCTTTACAGTTTAGGATTGGGGTGATCATCACAATGTAAAGCATGTCAAGAGAAGAATTGTTGATTTGCATACTTGGTGTATTTGAATGCTGTATTCTGCATGGTTTCTATCTTCTAGAAAGAAGGGACAAGCTTTTTCAGGGGAAATGGCTCTCTTGGGGCATTTTGACTGTTTTGTCTTGTTTCTGTTTGGAGAAGCCATGGGCTACGATGCCTGGCGCAGCTTAGGCCCTGATTCTGCAGGTGACTCAATGTGCACAGACCCCTGTGCCTGCATGGAGCCCCATCGATATCTGGGAGTCTCTGTGTAGGTGCCCATATGGAATCACTTACAAGATCAGAGCTAAAGCTGCTTGCTGTTTTTCAGATTAAAAATATATAATAAAAGAGGCCCTTTTTAAAAGTCAAAAATTTTCGTGAAAAAATATTTTTCAAACTTTTCATTTTTTTTCCTGACAAAATTGTAAAATGAAAAATGGAGCCATGCTTTCAGTTTTTGTCTTTTTGGTTTTCTGTTTCCCTCCTCCCTCACTTCCTTTGTCAGTGGCAAGTGGAAAAGGAAGGTGGGAAAAAATGAAAAAGGGTTAGATAGGAAAACCAAAAAATTAACATTTTCAAAAAGAAAAATTTTGAAGCAAAAGTTTGATTAAACCTTTTGTGAAAATATCAAATAAAGTAAACCCATTCTGAAACAGAATGAAAAAGGCTTAGACATTTTTATATTTTTCACAATTTTTCCCCCATATATCAACCTGCTCTAATTCAGGACCTCGGAGAATTTGCCCTTCTAGTCTCTTTTCTTTGTTCATTATCTTTAGTTTGCTTGACTCTTGAAGGAAGGAAGAAGAGAAGGAAGAGGTCTGATGTGTTTATCTGATCGAGAAGAGAAATGCGGATTGGAATCTTTTTTAATGTTTATGTTGAATTTAAAGGGAAATTTGTTAGCCCTGTTGTGGCAAGTAACATGCAAAAATGACTATAACTAAATTAGATGAGAGAGAAACAAAATATTTCTCTTTAGTTTGTTTACTTTGTGTTTGGCAATACTCTGTGTATACCAAGTTTTTCCATTTCCTTCTTTATAGTCAGTTTTCCTTGTTTTGTGTAACTCTTCTACAAAGCAAGAGGGGAGAATATTTTTTTAAAAATAGGAAATATTATTTAAGCATAAAATCTGGCAAGGGGGTTATGGGGCATATGTGTAACTGAAACACTTTAAACTATATTTAATTTGGCTAGATATAAAATTGGAAGTGTCCCTTTAATTTTACTGGACAGGTTTTTTAAGCATTGACGGATCAAAGAATCTTCCGAGAAAAACACTTATATGAGATTTCATTCATAAATACAAAAATGAGTTTTTAATTGGGAATTTGGAAAAGTAAATGGATCTCTTTGCTAGCAAACTGGTGACAATTAACAAGTTGGAAATTTTGGGTGGGTTTGACTTAGGCCAGGTCTACACTATAAATTTACATCAGTATAACTACATTGCTTAGGGGTGTTAAAAAATCCACACCCCTGAGTGACACAGCTATACCCACCTAACCCCTGACATAGACAGCGCTATGTTGACAGGAGGGCTACTCCCGCTGACAGAGCTACTGCCTCTCACAGAGGTGGATTAACTGTGCCGATGGGAGAAGCTCTCCCGTTGGTATAGTAGCATCTTCGCTGAGGTGCTACAATGGCACAGCTGCAGCAGTGCATCTGCACCGCTGCAGCTTTTTAAGTGTACCTGCCCTTAGGGATATCAGTCCTAATTGCTTTCAGTAGGACTTTTAGGCACTTTTTATACATTCTACCTTTTGATACTCGATTTACGGATGTGAAGAATCTATTTTTATCCCTGCCCAAAAAATTATCCACTCTTTAAAATTTGATTGGTGGTGTTTAAAAAATAGTGCATCACTTTGATTTACATGTGAGTTGTAAGAGCTGGGGTATGACAGCCATCTGTGCCTACAATTGGAGCACTGGCTGCTGTTGGATCTACTGCCCTTCAAAGGAACAGAGATGTGTCAGAGGTAAAAAGCCATAGGGTTCTAGGTGGAGCGGCAAGTGTTAATGGACAGAACTCTGAATCAGCTGGGCCTTGTTAGCCTCCTAGAAAGGCACCTGGAGCAGTTATAAAGGGAGAGAAGACAGCTGCTAGGGATGGCTCAATAGCCAGGCTGCTGGTCAGAGGGCAAGGACTGGCTGACTGTACTGGATTCTAGTTAACCTTTGTGAACAAGAAGGAATTTAAAGACTGCTCTTTGTGCTCTTCTGCTACAAGATGGGAGTTGAAAATTGATTTTAAGTCTGTGCTTTTCCCTTCTCCTGGAGCAAGAGAGATCCACAGATTCCGCCAGCTCTTCCTTTGGAGCAAGAAAGGATTTAAAGACGATATTTCTTTTTTTTTTTTTTTTTTTTTGTTCAACCTGTCTAAAGGATCTTTGTCTCTCTGCTTCCTGGAGAGGATCCAGGAACTGTGCCAGTAGACAACTATCTGAACTCCAGGGTCCTCCCTCAGGAACAGGAACTGTCTCTTTCGGTGTTTGTACTGCACCCGCCACAATGGAGTCCTCATCCCAATGGGTACCTTTGAGTGCTACTATAATATAAATATTTAATAATAAAGACTGTGGTCTGGAGGACTGAATAGAGCTCAGGGGACAGGGTGGCCAGAGATCATGGAGGACCTGCCAGATTGTTGCCTTAGTTTGGGGCTCAAGATTGGAACTCCAAAGCACTGGATGGGCTGGAGTTGTTTTCTTTCCCTGGTATCAAGGAACTGCATGAAGCTGACTCTGTTACAGGAATTGGAGGGTATTTATTCAATAGCATATAATTGGTCTTTGATCAGAGAGACTCCTTGTTGATCACTTCTTTGGTATTAGCCCAACAAAGGGATTTTATGTCTAACTTTTTTATGAAAAAGAATTGCTCTAGACAAGAGACTCATCTTTTTGTATGTGCAGCTAAACCTAGGTAAAGCCAATCATCAAGGCCTTTACACACATGCTTCACTTGACTTTCATGAGCAGTCCCATTGATTTCACTGCTCCTGACTACAAGCTTAAGCACTCATGTTGGTATTTGCAAGTTCAGATCCTTAATGATCTTCTTCACCTAGATATGGCTACATTTGAAAAAAGATGAATTGTTTGAATCTTGAACATTGCTTTCTTCTGTGGGATTGGGACCTAAAAGCAGATGATAATGCACAAGATTAACTGTGTTTATTACTTGAGCAATAAAAAGATGCAGGGGTTTTTTTAATGGAATATACAGAGTAAGGCACCAATCCTACAAACACTCAACATGCACATAACTTTACTGACATGAGTAGGTATGCCTATGATTAAGTGTCTCAAAGACTGGAACCTAACTTTGTATGTTGAGGGTGTTTCTAGAGAGATAATGCCATGTATTGAGCAAGTCACATTGCTTGACTATCTCTCAAATCCTATTCTTCTTCTTAAAAAATAGTAGACAGAAAATCCCAGACCCAGAATGAAAACAAGCAGACAGTTAGCAATAAAGAGAGAAGCAACATTAAATTCTCATAAGTCCTCAGTTGGGTCCTAGGAGGAGAATGTATTTTATATTCTATTTGAGAAAGCTAATAAAGGAATAGTTTATTTTTTTAAAAATTTCTGGCAGTTTGAGCATTTATTTATTCAGTGTGATTTATAAAATAATAAATGCCCATCCCATGCTCCAGGCATCTCTACAAAATGTTCACATAAAATCATACAATAAACTGCTCTGCCCATTCCTATAGTTGTGACTAACCATTACGCCCTGACAAAAAATCAGGGCACTAATAAAGCTCCTCAGACTGAGTTTCCCATAAATACACAAATAAAGACAAACTTTGCATGGTGCCCAGAGGGTTAACACAACCAAGCTCTGGGTGAAATAAATTCCACTCAAGGGTCCTTTGTGCAGTCATTCCCTTTTGTTTACATCAAAGTCCATTTCTAAATGTGTTTGAGGTATGGTAAGACCCAGAACATCACTCCCCTGTAGCAATTGTTGTGAAATCTTACATCCACATCTAAGTGAATGCACAGTCTTAATCATGGTATTTTATTGTTTTAGGGTGGCAAAGGCACTGAAAGTCCCTGTGTATGAAACACCAACAGGCTGGAGGTTTTTTTCAAATCTTATGGATTCTGGACGATGCTCACTTTGTGGAGAAGAAAGCTTTGGCACTGGTAAGAAATCCAGTAACAATGTTTTCCATAGAACCTTAAATCTGCTTATTCTCTTGTGGGATATTGGGCACCAACCTCTTTATTCAGTCGTAGGAAGACTCGGCAAATTAATTCCCTGGCATAATTGACCATGGACCCTCAAAAGTTCAAATTTGAATAGGTGACCTTTAAGCTCTGGGTGCCACGTAACCTGTGTTATGAAATATCAGAGTTTCAGTAGCAAAAACAGTAGGCCAAACTCGTTCTGAGGGGATGGGTAAGCTGCTTGCCATTTATAAAATAGATGGAATGGCATCCTAGAATGGCACAGGACCCGGAAAAATTTCTCCTGGTCCTACTGCAAAAACAATTTTTTCTTCACTGGCTGTGCCAGCAATTTGATGGATTTTGTGCATGTGTATATGGTCATTATGTGTATTTATTATGAGTATCTGTGCATTAAACTGAACCTGTTGTGGGTGTCTCTGTTTAGGGCATTGTCTGGTTTTCCAATGGTTCTAGTGACAGAAAGAACTTTGTAATAAAACTACTTCAATGTCATCCAGTCAGTAGCCACATTTTCCCAAAGAAATTGTCCCTCCTCTACCTGATTAATTAATGAAGCCAATTAGTGACATACAGAATGCAAAGCAAATATGAATAGCCCATCAGGAACATAGGATTGCTAGCTCCAGCACATTCTGCAAACATGTGAAACATCTATCTATGCAATCTGTAAGTTTTGCATTTAAAGGTATTTGTGGGATATGGAAATAACTGAATAAATTCCACTGTGTGTTTGTCTCCTCCTTATTCCTAAATATGTTGAGGAGTGCATCTCACTGCAGTTCTCCCCTCCCCCCAAAAAAAGTCTTGACTCTGGATAACGGTGGTAGCATAGAAGTACATCTGAATAGCTAGACTGTTAGTCTGTAAGTTAATTATTTTGTATTTTGGTAAGAATTCTAGGAAGTTCTTTGATGTTTGGAATGATTTCTCTGTTATAGATTTTCATAGAAAAGCAAACACCAGGCATTCATGTGACTATTTTTCAAAGGGCAGCCTACACAGTCCTTGGACCTTAGAGGACTCAGAAAAGAGGGGGCACTTTAAAGGAAACTGGGAAGTTTATTTCCTTTCAGAATATGCTCTCATTTGTCTCTGCCCAAGTTCTCTGGATACTGAGGCTTCAGCTGGGTGGCCAGACCCTGAGATTTTTCAACCAGATGGCTATCTAATGTTATACCATTCATCTAGTGCTCCTCTCCCTGTTTCTAAATGTCATACGTTCTCTCTTCCCTCCAAGGTCAGTCACACGTCTGCAGCCTTCCCATGGGACTCTTGTGCCCCCCTGGCCATTGATCCAGCAAAATAACCTCATCAGCACCTGAATTGATAGGAAAGCCCCATGCATGGGTGGTGGAGGGTTGGCTTGCTTGTGGCTGGAATTTTCGAAGGAGCCTAAGAGAGTCAGGCACCCAACTACCATTGACTTTCAATGGATTTGAGCACCCAGCTGCCTTAGGCCTCTTTGAAAATACTAGCCTATGTGACCAACAGGTGTAGAGTTTTCCCTGCCATACTCAAGTCAATCTGTGGAGTTAGTATAGTGGTGGTTCCACACTGCGAACAGGTCTGAGCCCTTACTGACTTCCAATATCTTATACCCTTAAGTTGAAAGGTATTTGAATAAATTATAGTGACAACCCCCCCCATTCAGTCTTTAGAGGAGGTTTTGGAACAAATTGATAAACTAAACAGTAATAAGTCACCAAGACCAGATGGGAGGAAGGAACTCAAATGTGAAATTGCAGAACTACTAACGGTAGTTTTTAACCTATCATTTAAATCAGCTTCTGTACCAAATGACTGGAGGATAGCTAATGTGATGCCAATTTTTTAAAAAGGCTCCAGAGGTGATCCCGGCAATTACAGGCCAGTAAGCCTGACTGCAGTCCCGGACAAACTGGTTGAAACTATAGTAAAGAACAAAGTTGTCAGACACATAGATGAATATAATTTGTTGGGGGAAAATCAACATGGTTTTTGTAAAGGGAAATCATGCCTCACCAATCATGCCTACTAGAATTATTTGAGGGGGTCAACAAGCATGTGGACAAGGGGGATCCAATGGATATAGCGTACTTAGATTTTCAGAAAGCCTTTGACAAGGTCCCTGACCAAAGGCTCTGTAGCAAAGTAAAGTGTCATGGGATAAGAGGGAAGGTCCTCTCATGGATTAGTAACTGGTTAAAAGATAGGAAACAAAGGGTAGGAATAAATGGTCAGTTTTCAGAATGGAGAGAGGTAAATAGTGGTGTCCCCCAGGGATCTGTACTGGGACCAGTATTTTTCAACATATTCCTAAATGATCTGGGAAGGGGGTAAACAGGTGGCAAATTTGCAGATGATACAAAACTACTCAAGATAGTTAAGTCCCAGGCAAACTGCAAAGAACTACAAAAGGATCTCTCAAAACTGGGTGACTGGGCAACAAAATAGCAGATGAAATTCAATGTTGATAAATGCAAAGTAGTGCACATTGGAAAACATAATCCCAACTATACATATAAAATAGTGAGGTCTAAATTAGCTGTTACCACTCAAAAAGAGATCTTGGAGTCATTATAGATAGTTCTCCGAAAACATCCACTCACTGTGCAGCAGCAGTCAAAAAGGTGAACTGAATGTTGGGAATCATTAAGAAAGCGATAGATAATAAGACAGAAAATATCATATTGCCGCTATATAAATCCATGGTACGCCTTCACCTTGAATACAGTGTGCAGATATGGTTGCCCCATCTCAAAAAAGCTATATTGGAATTGGAAAAGGTTGAAAAAAGGGCAACAAAATGATTAGGGGTATGGAACAGCTTCCATATTAGGAGAGATTAATAAGACTGGGACTTTTCAGCTTGAAAAAGAGACTACTAAGGGGGGGAAATGATAGAGATCTATAAAATTGTGACTGGTGTAGAGAAAGTAAATAAGGAAGTGTTATTTACTCTTTCTCATAAAACAAGAACTAGGGGTCACCAAATGAAATTAATAGGCAGCAGGTTTAAAACAAATAAAAGGAAGTATTTTTTTTCACACAACACACAGTCAACCTGTGGAACTCCTTACCAGAGGATGTTGTAAAGGCCAAGACTATAGCAGGGTTCAAAAAAGAACTAGATAAGTTCATGGAGGATAGGTCCATCCATAGGCTATTAGTCAGGATGGGCAGAGATGGTGTCTCTAGCCTCTGTTTGTCCAGAAGCTGGGAATGGGCGACCGGATGGATCACTTGATGATTACCTATTCTGTTCCCTCTGGGGCACCTGGCATTGGCCACTGTCGGAAGACAGGCTACTGGCCTAGATGGACCTTTGGTCTAACCCAATATGGTCATTCTTATATTCTTATGTTCAGCCTCCCTCCCACATGACAATGAACCATGCCAGTGTGGTTCCTGACTCCTTCACAAGTGGTAAGGACTGCAGCCAGAAGAAACTGCAGATGTGCCCCAGAACTATTACTTTCTATTGCACACAGAAAGGGGAAGGATTTTGGTCACTTGCCACTTTAAAGGAACAGCACCAGGAAAAATACATGATTATGCTGTAAAAAAATAAAAACTAACAACAGTATTTCCATAGCATGTGAATATGCATGACGTACCCTTGGAGACTGGGTTTTGCTAAGGATAGTGCTGGCCAATGAGTGTCCTGAGCACAGATGGTCTGTAACCATACAGGTCATTGGGAAGTTCTGAGGCACACAGAAGCAGCATATTGTGGAATGTCAGCCCTTTCAAAGGACCCACGTGCATGGATCTCAAGGGCTATGCTGGGGTGGGCAAACTACGTCCTGCAGGCCGGATCCTGGCCGCCGGCCATTTTAATCCAGCCCTCAAGCTCCCATTAGGGAGTGGGGGCTGGGGTTTGCCCCCTTCCGGCTCTCCAGCTGGGGAGCAGGGTCGGGGGCTGCTCCACACGACTCCCAGAAGCCAGGGCATGGCCCTCCTTCAGCTCCTATGTTCTCCAATGGCCCCGTCCAATGGCCCCCTCCAGTGCTTCATGTGGGAGCCTGAGAAGGGACATACCACTGCTTCTGGGACCTGCTTGAGGTAAGCGCTGCCCAGAGCCTGCACCCCTTGAGACTCCCCCCATGCTCCTAACCCTTTAAACCCCTCAATCCCAGCCTGTAACACCCTCCTACACCCCAAACTCCTCACCCCCAGCCAGAGCCTGCACCCCTTCCCTCCCCCAACTCCCTGCCCCAGCCCAGAGCTCCCTCTTGCACGCTGAACTCCTCATTTCTGGCCCCTCCTTAGAGCCCGCATCCCCAACCAGAGCCCTCCCTCACCCCAACCCCAATTTTGTGAGCATTCATGGCCCACCTTACCATTTCTATTCCCAGATGTGGCCCTTGGGCCAAAAAGTTTGCCCACCCGTAGGTTATGCTGACTCTGATTGGAATATAGATGGCGTCAAGACTCTGGATTGGGCCCTCTAAGTTCCCTTTTATCCAGTCTCACGGGTGCTAGGGATGATCCTGCCCCACTGTGTGACTGCATCTCACTGAGGGAAAGGAAGCTCCTTTGATGGTCACATACCATGAAAGACACAAAGCTTGTCTTCTCCTCTGAACCTCTGTCTTTCTTTGGCCTCCTTCCCTGGACTTGCTTCATTATGTAGAGCCTCAGTGTGGTCAGATGCTGTACTGCAGCCTTTCCCCAGGTCTGTCCCTGATTTCTCAAACCCCTACTGACTCCCCTTAACCTCACACCAGTATGCCTGCCCCAAGCTCTTTCCATACCCTTCCTTAATCCCGACTCTCCCTCTTCCTGATACTAACCACGTAAACTCTTGATAAATCCCCTGTTTCTTATGTGTAGCTGGGGGTGCCATTGCACAAATTGCCTCAAGCAGCCTGTGGGATGGCTGCTGCTTGAGTTCCACAACATGTGCATCCTGGCCTACTAACTGTGGAGCACCTGCAGCAGTCCCCAAGCACTGCCAAAAATGTACTCCAGTCCTGAGCCACCACCTCAGGGTACTCAAGCCACTGGATGCTCAGGCGACTTGGGTACAGTCAAATACGAGCTTTGAAAGGCCGCATGGTGCCCAGTTCCCACTTGAACTGCTAGATTGCACCCACATGGCTCTTTGCATTAACCAAGTTATGAAATGTTATGTCTGCATCTCGCTGCCTCAGTTTCTCCATCTGCCAATTGATTTTAATAAGTCTTGTCTATCTGATGTGACGTGAAACTTGTTTGTAAAACACTTCGAAATCTTCAGATGAACAGTGCTTTATAAATGCAACGTGTTTTATTAATAAGTATGTGTATTATTACTCTGAGCCTTTTCTCTTTTACGGAGTGTCCTAGACTACCTTGCCCTTCACCAATTTCTGCTTGCACTGGGAATTTGATTCTGTGTTAAGACTTTCTCCTTAATGCTCTCACTGTAGAGATAGGAAACTTGGCAGTTCTTTAGTTTTCAGAATTTCATATTTAAAGGAATCTACCATCCAGTTGGCCAACACAATGACTTGCTACTCTGTAAAAGCAAGAGGGGTTTTACAGACCTGCATCTAAATTATCACATTTATTGTCATACTAACCTGACAGCACTTAAAAGTGAATGGTTCTATGTCCAGGTAATACAACCCAGCTGTAGTTCCCAAATAATGCAATCCCCTGGTGTTATAACAAAAAGAGATTTTGCAGTGACCAGTAAATAAAAGCAAATTTTCTGCTATAAAAGGACAGAAGATTTTGAAAATATCCCATAGGGCTGTGTTTCCCAGACTTGTTTTCTGGCAGCTAATCTTGGAGTTGAACCAATGCATTAAAAACTTCTTCCATTTTTGTAGTAGTGTGGAGAGTTTGTCAGATGAGGTTAGTAATTTGCTGTATTATGAGTAATACCCAAGACACAGTTCAGAGAAAGGCAACAGCAGCAATTCTTATCTAAGTTTCATCAGCAAACTATTAATCAGAATTAGGAAATCTATGTACTTGATGTATCTTGCTTATATCCACCTTGGCAAATGCTGCATCTCATTTTCACATGTTTTCGTACTTCAGCTCTAAACTTCCATATGTCAGCAACATCGGAGGCTTTCTGCCACAAGCTTAATAGAAAAGCTAAGAGTGGTAGAGTAGATGTTTTATTGCTATTAAAAAGACCTAAAGAGCTGTATGCAGGTCTCAATTACACTAGTGTAAAACCAGAGTAATTCCATTAGCTTAAATGGTGTAACAGAGATAAGAATGTGGCCCCAAAAATCTTAGTTTCCTTAAAATATCAGCAAGCTGTGGACCACTGGAAGAGGAAGAATTTGTAAGATACAAGGGAAGTGCAAAGAAAATAATTTCCCATTGAGGCTAAACATTTTTTTCAGTTTGATTTTGTGTTTAAAAATTGCATTTGGAGAAATAATGTCGCTGATAGCATTGACTAGCGTAATTTGGGAGAAAACAAGAAGATATTTATTTTAATGCATATTATTATTAATTTAAAATAGTGCTCTGAGCTCTTACTCGGTATTGAGGCCCTATTGTAGTAGGAGACACAGTCTCTGCCCCAGATAGCTTATAATACCAGATCTATTAGAACAGGACAATTTTTGCACCAGTTGACACTCTTTGCAAGCTCGTTCTGTGGGATTACACTTCAGTGTAAAACTGCATGGTATTTGGACTATTTAAATTGAGTAGTTATTATTGCCTTAATTAGACATGCCAAAGATTAGTTAAATATAAGAGAATAGACACAAATGTGTTATCTCTGCTATTATGCTGCCCTTCCTGCCTTTCAGCCCGTCTCTTCATTGAAGCACAGGCCAGAATTCACTAGTGTTTCAGGGTTTTTCAAGGAAAGAATTATACAGAATTAAACCCTGTTGTTGTGCATCTTTAATTTGATTAGGTTACAAAAATAGTGCAGATCTTATATTCTTTCTTACCCATATGCTGATCCATGGCTATTGGACAACCGATTAGCATGATGTAGAATGTGTGAACTGAAGTGTAAGCTATGTCTGCTCAGTATGGCACTCTGTCCCCTCAGTGGTGGGTGGACCATATAGCGATGGTGAGTCCCACCTAGCTATGACCCTGGATAAGAGGGGTTGGTCTATTAGCTCAGGCAGTAGGGGCTCCTGTATTAAGATGGAGAGGTCCCAGCTTTGATCGGTGCCAACAATCCACCCAGGGACGTTGGCATTACAAAAGTAAAGATACCATTAGTCAAACTGAGGTGGGAAATGGCAACTGGCTTCATCCAAAACACTGCATGTTTTTCAGCTAGATCAGTAGGAATAATTAAGAGGTAGAAGGCCAAGAAAACCAGAGGGTATAATAAGATAAGTACACATTCAACTAGCAGAAGTAATGGTTTTAAAGCTGCAAAAAGAAATAAGGGCAATGAATAAAACAAACATGTATGGAAATAATAAGCCAACCTGTGGCTGACAGAAATGCTGAGGAAGGGAAAGCAGTGTTAAAAGATGAGAGAGAATGACCAACAGATTTTGAGAGATGCCAACGGTGTAGTAGGGTTTGTTTTTATTGTAAAAGAAAATGACTGCTGCTGAACACACAGAATTATTGTTGTACTCCGAACAGGCTGGCATTTTTATTGGTAACTTTGGATTCTGGAGAATCTGCATTGCTTTCAGTTTTTCCATCCACGCTATTGCCACCACTTTTCTTTCCTCCATTCCCCCTTTTTCCATAGTGGCACCATGCTGTTTGTCCTCCTGAAGGACGTGCAAAGGTCACAGAACATGCCAAAGCTGCTACGTGGATCAGAAGAATGATACGTGTGTACGCTCACCCCTCTTCATGGAAATTTATGAGCTCAGGCCATGCCAACATAAGGCTTGGAACATACAGAGGCCATTCCAAAAATTCCTCTGCCCATGTTTCATGGGACCATTTTGGTTCAATAAAATGCACATGAAGTATTTGGTAAATCAAAATGCAACTCATCTTTGCTATCTAGTTCAGCTTTCATGCAGATAGGATGATGTACAGGGCATTTTGCTGAATGAATAATGTACACATTTTACTATATGTGTCTAACAAATTGTGCTGTGTAAGTGGTTATGTAATAAAGGAATGTATGATTTGTTACGCCAGATCAGATCATTGATGGATTTAGCTGTATACCCTGCCTTTGTTTGTTGCTAGTATCATATAAGTGTTTGTACAGCCCTCCCATAATTGTAATATCTGAAAGCCTAATACTTGATGTTTCAGTGCCTGAGCCCAGCAGTCCTGTCTAGCCCGTAACAACATACATGGGGTAGAAGGTGAGGCTCCTTTCTGATCTTCTGGTGAATAGCTTATTCCTAGGGCCCTACCAAATTCATGGCCATGAAAAATGCGTCACGGACTGTGAAATCTGGTCTCACGGGGGAGACCAGCATTTCTCAAATTGGGAGTCGTGATCACAGATGCCGACTTTTCAATGTGCTGGGGAGTGCTGTCCCCTGGCTCTGCCCCTACTCCACCCCTTCCTCCAAAGCCCTGCCCCTGCCCTGCCTTTTCCTACCCCTGCCCTGCCTCTTCCTGCCCCATTCTGTCCCCTCCCCAGCACGCTGCATCCTTGCTCCGCCCTCTCTCTCCCAAAGCCTCCTGCATGCTGTGAAACAGCTGATCACGGCGGGCGGGAGGTGCAGGGAGGGAGGGGGAGGGGGAGGTGCTGATCAGCGGGGCCACCAGTGGGTGTCAAACACTGCACGGTGGGGGGGAGCTGATGGTGGGGCTGCCAGTGAGTGCTCAGCACCCATAATTTTTTCCCCATGGGTTCTCCAGCTCCAGAGCACCCATGCAGTTGGCGCCTATGGTCGTGACCCAAAAGGGAGTTTCGGGATGGTCACAAGATTATTTTAGGGGGGTCGTGGTATTGCTACCCTTACTTCTGCACTGCCTTCAGAGCTGAACAGCTGGAGAGCGGTACCTGTTGGTCAGGTACCCAGCTCTGAAGGCAGCGCCCTGCCTGCAGCAGCACAGAAGTAAGGGTGGGCATACCATACCATGCCACTAGGGTTGGCAGGCATCTGGTTTTTGACTGGAATGCCTGGTCAAAAAGGGATCCTCGTGGCTCTGGTTGGCACTGCCAACTGGGCCATTAAAAGTCCGGTTGGAGGCACTGCGGGGTCTCGGGGCTAAGGCAAGCTCCCTGCCGACTGCCCTAGCTCCGCTTTGGACCCGGAAGCAGCTGCCAGGTCCTTGTGGCCTCTAGGCGCATGGGCAGCCAGGGAGGCTCTGAGTTCTGTCCCTGCCCCAAGGGCCAGCTCTGCAGCTCCCATTGGCTGGGAACCATGACCAATGGGAGCTGCAGGGGCAGAGCCTGCGGGCGTGAGGGCAATGCGCAGAGCCTCCCCGGCTGCCCAAGTGCCTAGGGGCTGCAGTAGAGTGACCAGGCAGCAAGTGTGAACAATCGGGATGGGATGGGGGTAATAGGCACCTATATAAAATAAAGTCCCAAATATTGGGGCTGTCCCTGTAAAATCAGGACACCTGGTCACCCTAGGCTGCAGGGACCTGGTGGCTGCTTCCTGGGAGCTGTGGTAAGTGCCGTTGGGACCCCACACAGCTCAACCCCCTCACCCGCTCCTGAGCCTTCTCCTGCACCCCAACCCCCTGCCCCAGCCTGGAGTCCCCTCCTGCACCAAACTCCCTCCTGCATCTCGAACCCCTCATCCCGGCCCCACTCAAGAGCCCACACCCCCAGCCGAAGCCCGCATCTCCCTCCTGCACTCCAAACCCCTTGGCCCAAGCCTGGAGCTGCCTCCTGTACCCCAAACCCCTCATCCCTGGCTCCACCCCAGAGCCCGCACCCCTCCGCCAGAGCCCTCGCCCCCATCCCGCACCCCAACCCCCTGTCTGAGCCTGGTGAAAGTGGGGGAGAGTGAGCGACAGAGGGAACAGTGATGGAGTGAGCGGGGGAAGGGCCTCAGAGAAGGGGTGGGGCAGGAGTGTTCAGTTTTATGCCATTAGAAAGTTAGCAACCCTACATGCCACCCTTACTTCTGCGTTGCTTCCTTCAGAGCTGGGAAGCCAGAGAGCGGTGGCTGCTTAATGGGGGACCAGCTCTACAGGCAGCAGCACAGAATTAAGGGAGGCAAGACCATTCCAGGCCACCCTCACTTCTGCGCTGCTGCTGGTGGCGACGCTGCCTTCAGAGCTGGGCTCCCGGCCAGCAGCTGCCATGCGAGACCTGCCCAGCTCCGAAGGCAGCCCCACCCCCAGCAGCAGCGCAGAAGTGAGGGTGGCAGCACCGCAAGCCCCCTACAATAGCCTCGAAACCCTACGTCAGAGTTGGCACCTACGAGCAGCAGTGCATCAGTTTACATTGGGACAACTATATACCTTCATAACGTAGAAAAAGACAGATATCTTATTACATGGAAGCACAGGATTTTACACAATATTGTAGAAAGCAACAAAATTGCAAACTGGTCTTGGTATTGCAGGATTTATGTTCCGTTTGTTTTTTTTCACGCAGGGAATTTTATCCTCTCTGTTTGTTTGGCTTTGGGGCTAGAGGATTTTGCTGAATGTTTTTCAGTGACACGGAATATCCCTCAGGCAGATTGTCCAATCAGCTGCCCTTATGGCCGTCTAATCAGGGTAGGCAGGTAGACTATGCAGTGATTTCATAAAGGAGGCAGAGCTTCATGTGGACCATGCCTGCTCGGAGCAGGCCTAGCCACTGTGCCATTAAATGTCTCCATTGGTGCAATGCCAGCGTAGACAGCAAGTGGTGACACGATAGAGCTGCCATGCTGCAATTAGTCCTAGCAACACCTTCCCCGGGCACTGCTTGGCTTTGTCTCTGTCGTCGAGTAACATAAAGTCAAGTTTTCTGGAAGCATGCCTCTTAGACCTCATTGCATTCCCATTCTCACCAGTATCTACTCTCTTGCAATTTCTGCCTAACCTAACTGCTTCAGAAGAAGCATGTTGCAGGTTGGCCCAAGGCAGATGTCAGGGCAATTATGAACATCTGGGCAGACGAGGAGATGCAGTTGCAGCTGAACTCTGTAATTTGGAGAACTCGGCTTAATTACTAGGAGAGGGCTAATATGATCTGGCCCAGTTCTGGGAAACAGTCCTAATTATGTATATCATCCTGCACAATGGTGAGCAGGAATCACAATGGTTAAGAATGTAATAACATTTACACTCTTGGGAGCCAAGTAATTTCCCATCTTTTGTTGAATTTTAATAATGTGGATTCTGACGTGTCTGGCGCTCTCTCTCTCTTCCTTACAATCTTTTAAACAATTATTTTGGCTTTCAGTCTGGAAAATGTCTGTTATTGTTTTACTGTATCTAAAAAACCAAACTGACATGAACTGCTCTATGCTTCTCATCTGGAACTATTGTTTGCATTTTCATTGCTGTATCTGCTAATAAATGTGCATTATTTATTTCTTTTTTTAGGGTCTGACCACATCCGAGAGAAGGATGGACTCTGGGCTGTGCTAGTCTGGCTTTCAATCATAGCAGCTCGAAAGCAGAGTGTGGAAGAGATTGTCAGAGATCACTGGACAAAATTTGGCCGCCACTATTATTGCAGGTGCAGATAATTGTTACAAAACACAGTAGGCTAGTATGTTCCTAGGACAATTCTGGGGCAAGTTTGGCTTGATTAGCATTGTTGCTATTAATAGTGAAATGCATTTAGCAGCACTTCAGGTGTATGCACAGAATGAAAATCTGCCGTAGATTGAACAGCGTTCTTAGGGATGTTAGTGGTCTAAGTCTCAGCTTTAACTTGAACCAGACTGGCTTGAAGCATAAGTTAAAAAACCAGCGCAGTTTACTCAGCTCTTCGTCTTTCAAAGATAGATAAATTGAGTGCCAGGCACTCTATTGTATGTGGGCCTTTTTGACAGGACCAACGTCCTGCCTGCTCTCTATGAGGGGTGAAATTCATGGTCCTGCCCAAGGTCTATGCACTTTTAAACTCCTACATAAGATCTCAAAATAGGGCTTAAGTGCGACTCATGGGGTGCGTAGGCCTTGGGCTGGCCCTCTCTTCAGGGTGAATTTTTACCCAACAGAGATTAAGGAATCCATAAAACGTTTTGTTCCTTAGCAAAGTTCTTTCTCTACCCTTGACTATTGACCATGCAGTGTGCCAGTTGGTTGCTGCCTTGCAGCCCAGAGTTGGCTACATATTAATGGTGTGTTTCAGAGTAACAGCCATGTTAGTCTGTATTCGCAAAAAGAAAAGGAGTACTTTTGGCACCTTAGAGACTCACCAATTTATTTGAGCATAAGCTTTCGTGAGCTACAGCTCACTTCGTCGGATGCATACTGTGGAAAATACAGAAGATGTTTTTATACACACAAACCATGAAAAAATGGGTGTTTATCACTACAAAAGGTTTTCTCTCCCCCCACCCCACTCTCCTGCTGGTAATAGCAGATAAGCAGGAGAGTGGGGTGAGGGGAAAGAAAACCTTTTGTAGTGATAAACACCCATTTTTTCATGGTTTGTGTGTATAAAAACATCTTCTATATTTTCCACAGTATGCATCCGACGAAGTGAGCTGTAGCTCACGAAAGCTTATGCTCAAATAAATTGGTTAGTCTCTAAGGTGCCACAAGTACTCCTTTTCTTTTTATTAATGGTGTGGTATTTATGTGGCGTATAACGGATCTCTTTGTGTAAACTGTGTTGTCTGAAAGCAAGTTGTTGTTGTTGCTAATAACATCTCAAAATGTAAAAGTATATCAGTATTTTCTAAGTGGGTTCTGCTAATGCACTGAGGCAGGTGGTTGGTTATTCCAGCTGAAAATAAAAGAGGCGGGAGTGGCTTTCTGAAGGGAAAATATTCAGTGTGTGGTTTGAACAGCCCTGAGATAGAAACGCTAAGGGCAGCCAAGACTGGGGAGAAGGCCAGAGCAGATAACCTTGTTCTCTTATTGTTAATTTCTTTGCTGCTAACGCCAGACTCCCAGCAGGAGATGACTTTTTGACTCTACACAGTCTGCAGACTTTGTGTTAGTGGCCCAACAAGAGAGCACAGATGTGTCAAGGGGGACAGGGGTTGAGGGTGGACCTGTCTTTTAAGCATATAAGTGCATTAACCACTTAGGGCACACAGTTTTCTCTTAAACTTAATTGACAGATTTGCACATTTCATGGAATGGAGGACTTAGGAGCACAAAAGTGTGTAAGTAAATGGAAGAGCTGTTTTCATTTGCACTAGGCACTTCAGTTGCATGCCTGGTTTTCCATGTCTGCAGTAAATTACTAATTGTGAGCATCTCATGCTCTATGCAAAAAGAATCTTTCTGCTGGGTGGAGTTTACTTATTTCTTCATACTACTTTTCGTTTTATTCCTACATGCAAGATTTGATTATGAAGCATTGGAACCCAGAACAGCATATTTCATAATGAGAGACCTGGAGGCTTTGATCATTGACAAATCTTTCAGTAATCAGCAGTTTGCTGTTGGGAATAATGTCTACCGTGTGGAAAAAACAGACAGCTTTGAATATGTGGATCCTGTAGATGGCACTGTGACCAAAAGACAGGTATGAAAGCAACAAAAATAATCTTTTCAAAGATAATGGGGAGGTGTGTATGGGGGAGAGGGGAGCCATAATGTTTTACAATGATACACACTACTTTTATAGTTATTAACTCAAGGAGAGGAAAAAACCCAGTTTTTACTTGTAGAAGCATGATTTTCTGTGGTTCGTGTAACATACTTGTTGGTACATAGCAGTACTTTCCCCCATTTAAGAACACCTGATAGTGGAGAAAACAGTTAACTTGCACTCAGTGCACATCAGTCGCGTAGGATGTAAGCAAGGGAGAATTTTACCAACACAGTGGAGCTCAGGTAATAGCAAGTTGCCTAAGAACCCTAAGAACAAAGCATGGTTTCAAGAAGAAATGAAAATCCTTCCTTTTGCTGTTTTCACTCCTTCCAATTCAAACTGAAAACATCTGCTGCCTTAAACTACAGTCCAAACTCAATCTTTTGCTCTACAAAATTCATGACATGGTCAATACTAGTAATATTTTTTTTTCCTGGTGGAAATGTGTATAAAGAGACACTGTGTGAATATAAAGGTTTCAGAGTTGCAGCCGTGTTAGTCTGTATCCGCAAAAAGGAAAGGAGTACTTGTGGCACTTTAGAGACTAACAAATTTTGAAAGCTTATGCTCAAATAAATTTTTTAGTCTCTAAGGTGCTACAAGTACTCCTTTTCTTTTTACTGTGAATATAAAGTGTGACTTGTATTTAAATATATTCTTTTTTTCATGATTTTCTCTTTCCTAGATTAGAATAAATCCATGTTGAGATTAATTTTTGGCAAGAGCTCTTATTCTGGGTTTTCCTCTTCCTTGTCATTTTCTCTTTGTTCTTCAAATGTTAACCATTTTTTATTCCTAAAAATATACCGTCTCTTAATATATATAATCAGATCATAGCATATATTTGTATGTGTCATACAAAATGCTCGTAATCTTCTACTGCATATATCCTTCAGCACCTCTTCTTGACTTGACTAGCTTGTGAAACAATCTAGCCACTGGTACTGACCCTACAATCAACATTCTTCCCTGCTGTTTGGTTTCTCGGTTCTGGACCTTTCTCACAGTCACATGTGATTGGCGCTAAACTCTGCATTTACTGCTATATCTTTCAGGGGATTTTTTTTTTCCAAAGTGTTCAGAGTTGGTTTCATGGATTTTAACAACTAAAATGAAGGAACATCTTCATCAGATCTTGTAAATAAGTAATGTAAAAAATACATTAACTTTTGCAACTCGTGCCAGCCTTGTACTTTCAATCTCCTGATACAGCATGTTAGGGTTTTTTCACAGGGTGTGATCAGACCCCACAACCCTTCTGTGAAAAATAATCAACCTCCAAGGACTTTGCATAGAATCTTACAGAAAATGTCCTCAATGGGGTATTGCAAATATAGGCCAGGTACATGCTAAACCAAACTCCAGATTGTCCTAATTATTGTGGTTTGTGAATGATCTTGACCTGACCAGGCCCTTGCAAATCCTACTGTACAGTCTTGGAATAAGACCTCATTACCAGTTATGCTCTGGTATTGAATCATTACTGAGAAATACAGAGGCACCATTTGACAAAAGCCAAATTATCCATGTTGACGACAGGGTCCAATGTATCGTAACCTGTCGATGAAAACTCCTGATCCTTTTAATTAGAGATCTGTGAACTGACACTGGATATTTTCCTACTCCTGTCTTTGTTTCTGAACGGAAGAGGTTATCCATGTAGTTTGAGTTTTTTGTTTTTGAATGTGTAGTGAGGAAGCAGACATTGGAAAAGTTGGAAAAAGTTCTTTCATTCACATGCCCACAGATAGGGCCAAAATTCTTCTTTCCTCAGAATGAGATTTCAGTGCTGCCTCGGAGATAAGGCTTTTCCTGTCAAAATATTCAGTGCAGTCTGCTGTGCATTTGGGACATTTAAGTGTCAGTTGAGGAGCAAATAAAACCACATTAGGGCATAATACTTGGAAGTAAAACCACAGCCATTTTATATGGGTTTGACGTGTGTGTGTGTGTGGCTGTATATGTACGTTATTGTTACTGGGCCACATGTTTTGCTAGTGTATCTCCATACATATTGTACCTCTAAATAGTGCTTCAAAATGTTAAACTGAAACATACCCATAGGTTTGCATGCCTGAATCTTGCTTGTGTTCTACTTTAGTTGTAAGAATGACAAGAAAAACAGCAAATGATAGTTAGCACATATGTAGCAGTTTAATTCTACATGAGAATTAAACAATGCTTTACAAACACGAATAAATTAATGGTTAATTTGATTGGAATGTAATACAAGAGTGACCATCTCTGTGAAGTCAATTGTAATTCCATTTACACAGCAAGGCCTACCTCTGTCACATCAGCTCCAAAATCAGTGGATCAAATTCTCTGCTGGTGTATGCATTGCATTGGATGGGATACCTTCAAGGAACTCAGAGGCACTGCAGGAAGTCATGCTGACGATTCAGTATGCCAGCAAACAGTTGGCCCCACTGGCTTTTGGAGCTGATGTGACAGAGGCAGGGTTGTTTTCTGATATATTTTTTAAATCAGATCTTCTAGCACAGCATAGCACCAAGCTGTCCTTGTACCTTCATTACTTCTGCGAGCATTACAGGCTGACTGGTCCTTAGTCGTGCACTGCTTAGAAAGTCCATCCCAGTGCTTTTAAACATCTCCTTCATTAGGAAGGATTCCCATCTGCTAGATCATTGATCATCCCATCTGCTAGATCATCCCATCTGCTAGATCATGCTATACTGTCTACAAAGTTGATTTTTTTCATATTTTATTAGCTTTTTAGCCATGAAAAATTTGGTCTTGTGGCAGAGTTTCCATGCAGCTCATATACATTCACTAGCATATTTAGGATGCCTAAAATAAATGTCCGCAGATGTTCAGTGTGAAAACTATATCCAGTCTTCTAGCTACTTCCTCCCGGAAGTTATCAACCCATCTGATTTCTCACAAGATGATACTGTTTTCATTGATGACAATAATAACTTTCAGTTATAAGAGAGGATTTACTTCCTCTTATGGGTCTCCCAGTTTATCCTTCTTTTCTTTTAGACTATAAATTCTACATTCAAAGGGAATGTTTTCATTTTGTTTTGTACAGGATCAGAGAAATAATATATAATTAATAATTAATAGACAGTTGGATTTACAACAATATATCTGCCAGTGCGCCCATGTTAGGTAGGAGAATAACATCATGCCACACAATACTTATATTGTACATTATTCGATCAGTTTCCTCTCCCCCTACTAATATTTTCTCCTAATTAAAGTTCAGATCCATCAAAAAACAAATCTCCAGTCTCCTTTAGACTTTGTATCTTATAAGAAAAAGGAAACTCAGTGTTCATTTTTACAGAGAGCAGCACTGCAGTCTTCAACATTTTAAAATTCATGCTTGTTCACGTTTCACTTAGTAACAATTATTTGTTATTAAATATTTTAATTCATGGCGTGCCAGATGCAATGGGGCAAGATTCTAGAAAATAAAGGGGATGTATCAAAACTGAATGGGTCTTTTATTCTTTTCTGTGAGCTTACTGAGTGAAAGCCTTGCTGGTTCTAGAACCACCCTGAACTTTTCAGGGACAAGGTTGGAATCAAGATTTCACAGTTGGACACACTATAAATAATGAGCCCAAAGCCTAGATGCAAACCACATAAACTCTGAAGTGTTTAGATATTGTATGGGAATCATACAGTTTGGGGGGTCATCTCTAGTTTGATGTTGAAAGTCAGTATCTAAAGGTTGTTGTTACCTTATTAAGTTATTTCTTCCTGGCATGTAACCCTGTTGTTTTAAGGAGTAGACCCTGGTGTGTCTTTGTAGTGCCCCTGTTCGGAGTATTCTCAGCTGTGCTGCAGGAATTCTAAGCCTTCTAGACATGTATCAGCTGTTATTCCCCCATTTGTGAGAGTCTGTGTGGTCGAGCATCTGTCACCAGATAATACAAAATGAGGAAGAAAATAGCTGCAAAATAGCATAGGAAGTAAATACAGGGAGATGCGTGTCTGTGAGTGAGAGAGAGAGAGAGAGAGAATTCCAAGTACTAGAAATGCTGGTCGTATTACATTACCAGGCGGCTCTGTAGTTGGGGGAGCAGTTTGTATCAGATTGTGAGTGTGTGTTTTGGAAAGCATACATACGCTTTCTTCCAAAGACCATTTCTTCCAAAGACCATTAATGAGTAAATGAGCTTCCAGAGCCTCCTGTGTCAAATGAAACAGTCATTCCTCAGTGCTGTTGCTGCTACACAAGATACAGTGTGCGGGGAGCGTATTTAAGCAGTCTTACGAGCCTTGTCATGCTGGCGGTCAGTAGAGTTGGTTGAATACTGCAAAATGGTACTTGCAAACATTCCTTGGAATTAAACCTATACATGACCTTGGATGCTGCTCATGGCCCCGTTTATTCACTTTCTGCCAATATTTGTGACAATACTTTTGGGTTTTTGGAGCCTGGAAAGTTTAAATGACAATAATGTTATATACCTTGAGCTACCTGTTCCATATCTGACATTCTTCCAAAATACAGGCCCAGTTGTGCAAGGATCCCTTTAATCCAGGGATCTCAAACTCAAATCACCACAAGGGCCACATGAGCACAAGTACATTGGCCAAGGGCTGCATCACTGATACCTTTTCATACAAAGATCATAGAATCATAGACTATCAGGGTTGGAAGGGACCTCAGGAGGTCATCTAGTCCAACCCCCTGCTGAAAGCAGGACCAATCCCCAATTTTTGCCCCAGATCCCAAATGGCCCCCTCAAAGATTGAACTCTCAACCCTGGGTTTAGCAGGCCAATGCTCAAACCACTGAGCTATCCCTCCCCACAAGATACAAAAACCCCGCCTCTGGCCCTGCCCCCACCCCCAATCTACCCCTTCCATGAGGCTCAGCCCCTGCCCCCCTCTTCCCACTCCTTCCCCAAATCCCCAGCCCTGCTTCTTCTCCACCTCCTCCCCTGAGTGTGCCATGTCCCCGCTCCTCCCCCCTCCATCCTGGAAAGTCCTAAGTGCCGCCAAACAGCTGTTTGGGAGGTAGGCGGAGGAGGTAGGCAGAGGAGCAGGGATGCGGAGCATGGGGGGCGGGAGGTGAGGGGAGCTATGGCGGACCGCAGGAAATAACTCTGCAGGCTGCATGCGGCCCGCGGGCCACGTGTTTGAGACCCCTGCTTTAATCTGTCTTCCTCCTCATGGTAATATAATTGAAGGGAATCAGCACCCACCAAGAAGCATTCAGTAGCTCACATGAATGGGACATAATTTTTGTGGACACCTGGGGTGAAATCCTGGTCAAAACTCCCATTGGCTTTACTGGGCCAGGGTTTCACGCCAGAACTCTACAATTGTCTTAGCTAAACAAATTCTGGAGAGAGAAAACAAATGGCTAATGTGCTACTCTCTCCTCCGTCTGCCTGAAGTTCCCATGCTATTGGAAAAGCCCATTTTAAACCTTTTTTCTTAACATTACCTATTTGTGGTGTTCTGTCACATAGGTTGTGCATACTGAAAATACTAGGTGAATAAACGTTGCCCAGAAATTTGAAAAACTGGACATCAATGTTTGTACTAGTAACTAAAAGGATTGTTAATAGAATCACAGAAGTTTGAGATGGAAAATACCTATTAGGTCATCTAATCCAACTCTTTACTGAGGTGGGATTTATTCCTATTACATATTTGCTCGAGTTAATGGCTAGTATCAACCAAACAATTCTTTATATGGTGCTAGAAATGCTTCAGCACATACCTGAACAAACAAAAAAGTTCCATTAATATTTTAGCTTGTTGGAGCTCTGCTTTGTTAAGATCACTGGCTTCTCAAGCAAGTCTTGGTGGAAGAGGAAGAGTCAAATACCATTTCTCTTCTCTGAATTCTGAATGACTTACTCTGCCTCAGGCAGATGAAAAAAGGAGCTTGCCCTGCACACAATGCCATGGAGAACAACAGGATTGGTGGGAGGGAGGGGGCGAGGGAAGAAAACACAGTGACTTGGCAGAGAGGGGACCTAGCCATCCCTTTCCCCTGAGTAAACAGTACTGTTTTCAGGGCCTTTTTGTCCTAAATTCTTGTATTTTCTCTTTCCTCCACCTCCTCCAAATGGTCTGATCTGCAAGTTCTGACTAAGGCCTCTGTTACTCTCAGGAGAGTGATATTGCATAGGGTCACCTAGGGGAAATGGGGGGCGTTTTCAGTGCTAGCCCTTAAGCTGCAAACAATTCAGCAAGTAACCCTCCCCCGTTTGGTGAAATCTGGGTCACACAACCACGCTTTCCCAGATGCATTGTGGTTGGAGGGGGTCACCGTGTATTGCAAGCAGCATTGAGAAAAGTGGGTGGGGGTGGTGGCTTCCTGTTTGGCTCCTTTTCTCCACAACCCGGTCCCGCTTTTGTAAAAAACAAACTATTTGGGGGGCTTTACACTGGTGCTGTCCTCAAGCACCATCCAGGTTGGTAGGGGAAAGGGGGGCTTTTCTCAAGTTCCAACCTGTAATCCCAAGGATGTTTTCACAAAAGCTGCAGGACAAGATCTCTCACCCATGCCTCATAGCCTTTCTCACCATGGCTGGAGCAGCAACAACAATGGGGATATTGCTTTCACTAAGGTCTAACCTAGTCAGCAAACAGCAGTGACCTTTTAAATGCTCAAAGGCATAACCCACCACCATTCTGCACTTGCTCAACCTATGGTTGAATCAGTCCTTACTGCTGTCCAGGCTGCGGGTGTACAGCTTCATGAGCCATGGGAGAAAGGGGTAGGCTGAGTCTCCCAGGATCACGATTGGCATTTCAACATCACCAATGGTTATTTTGCAGTCTGGAAAGAGAGTTCCTGCTTGCAGCTTTCTGAACAGACCTGTGTTCCTAAAGATGCACACGTCATGCACCTTTCCCAACCATCCCACACTGATGTCGGTGAAACAGCCCCTGTGATCCACCAGTGCTTGCAACGCACTGTAGACATGGCCTAAGAGAGCCTATGCTGGCCAGACAGCTTCCACCATGGCTGGAGCACACCACTGTCTCCTGCACTCTTATTCCTACCTCTGCAAGGTTATCTTTTGGGGCCACATCAGTATCTGCCCTTTCTTTGAGCCTGCACAATAAGCAGCAGAAAATGGGGGGAAATCCTGTTTTTGTTTTGGGGGTTTTTTCAGCCAGATTTTCAGCCTGAGTCTCCTCATGCTGCTGTAAATCTGGAATACTTCAATGGAATTATATCAGTTAAAATGGTCATGAGAAGGGAGGGAGTCTGTGTGAGTACCACACTCAAAGAGCACAATGGTGCACAACCGGAATAATAATAATAATAACACTTCTGGGCGAATATCGGAAAAGAAAACCACCCTGACTCAAAAATAAAAATCGGAACCATCTGCAACTATTCTTGGCTGGAGTCTGACATGGGCAAGGTTTATTCCGGAGGGGAAAATAATTTGCCTAGTTCATATCCACATCCTGGTCTTGCCTTTCCTCAGGTTAATCTGAACAATCACTCCCACCAATGCAGAGGCTAAACAGTCTGGTGA
Source organism: Lepidochelys kempii (assembly GCF_965140285.1). NCBI lineage: Eukaryota > Metazoa > Chordata > Testudines > Cheloniidae > Lepidochelys > Lepidochelys kempii. The sequence continues at coordinate 100,674,210 of NC_136384.1, read as the reverse complement.
TGGACCCAGAGGGCTTGTGGAAAATTGAGTTACATGACAAAGACAGCAACTTGGCAATCACTGTAGATTGGTCAATTTTTGTTGTCGTCGTCGTCGTCATCATCATTTTATTTGTATTTCCATAATCACGGACCAAGACCTCATTGGGCTAGGTGCTGTACAAATACAGAACAAAAAGACAGTCCCTGCCCCAAAAGCTTACAATCTAATTATACAATGTTCAGTGTCATGTGAATGATGTGTGATTAAACCCTCAGGGTTTTGTTTACTAGAATACAGTACCCTGAACTGAATGCCCCAAGTAGTTAAATTAAAGATTTGCTTTTAAATACAGCTACTTTAATGTTTAACTTCACAAAGTCTTGGCAGGTATAGCTGAGAGAAGGGGTCATTGCTTAAAACATGGAGGTGCAGTAGCTGGAAATAGTTTAAAAACAGGCTGCCACAGAATTGATAGCTGTGAGAGGCATTTTCTTTTGGAGGGAAGAGTGCTTGCGAAGGAGGACTTGCACACTTCCTGTATTTCCATTTGATGTGAAAATAGTAATTGACTCAGGCTTGGTCCACACCACCAACTTATGCTGGTATAACTGCATTGCTCAGGGATGTGGAAAATTGCCTGAGCAACACAGTTACACTGACCTAATTCCTGGTGTACACAGTGCTATATCAACAGGAGGGCTTCTCCTGTTGACAGCTACCATCTCTTGGGGAGGTGGAGTAACTATGCCAACAGAAGAAGTGTTCCTGTCAGCGTAGATAGTGTGTTTGCTAAGCACTACAGTGGTGTAGCTACAGTGCTGTAATGTAGACAAGCTCTCGGACACTTAATTCCCTCAGTATCACAACGTCTTCTGAGAGATCAGATGTTATCTTAGATACTGTAGTGTGTTATGGTGTGGTTTTCTGGCCTTGCTCTTTTGACTTTTTATCCTCAACTTTCTTTTCAACCCCTGATACAAACAACGAACACACTTCATCCCATGGATTGGGTTTGAGGATGATGTCCTGCGCAATTGATGCACCATGGTCAATAGCATATTTTCTTATAAATGATGCAAGAGCTCCTTTATCATTATTGGCCGTCATTTTACTATTTACAGCATTTTGCCAGGTTAACCACTTGTGACGTAAGTTCTGGACTGGAACAGCAGATGACAAAGGCATGACTTGATCTCCTATTTGCCAATCATTGTTTCTAATATCTTTGTCGAAGTGCAACGTTTGCCGTGTGCTTTGTTTTTCCCAATTCTTTTTCCACCATACAGATGTACCTGTTTCAAATGCTCTCCCCGGCGAGTCCTTTCAGGTCTTAATCACAGACTACCCTGCTTCAGGTCTCCTTCACCACCACCATGTTTTATTGTGTTGTTCCAACCAGATACCACCTGTAGGGCTATTTACATATATTTACAGTCCACCAGCGAGTTCCCCTGCTTGCTTCTGGGGAAAGGAACAGAACTAGCAGCACCTAGGCCTACCTGCCTCTGCCTTCCTTCAGGCTCTCAACTCTCTGCTCAGCACTTCCTTCCTCTCATTTTTAATGCTCCTAGCTGCTGGGATTGCCTCCACCCTCAAATTAGCCCCCAACTGTAGCTTTACCTAGTTAATTGATCTTCCAGTTAGGTCCCAATTAACATATATTGGTGGGCCTTTGAGTGACAGGTTGCTGAGTTCACTCCTGACTGACTCAGCACACTCTGTTACACTCATGTAATTTTTGCATAAAGACATAAATTTTTACTCCTTCAATGCGCTTACTGATAGTTTCCCACAGTAAGAGCTCTGGCATCCGCATTCCCTTCCAGTCTTTACTTCAAAGCAAGAATGATTTGTTGCACAAGGGAGTCACTGAAATCTCCATGAGAACTAATGGAATGAGGCAATCCCAATCTTTTCCATTTATCGCACCAAACCCAATTATCAGGATGAAATTGAGGAATATGTTGCCATTTTTAGTGTATATCACACCCTTAACCTTGAATTTGAGATTCCTGTTGAATCAGAATGAGATCTGTATTATACAAATTAGCGACAGTGCTGAGAAAGCAGAGAGGGATAACATTTGCAGCTCAAGTGAACTAATCAGAATGTGAGCATCCACAAAAAGGTTTGATGAACTTTAATTAATGCACTTTACATTCACACCTTTAGTTTAAGAGACTTAAGTGTCCTGAGTGTCCCCTTGTAGACATGCCCTGAGACACTCATAACCACATCTTCATGTACATTCCCTGAGGGATATGAAAATATGTTATCTGTTGTGTACTCTGCTGACTCCTTTGGTTCCATGGTCCCCTAGCTTTCTCATATGCACTTTGCTTCTGCCTGACATGTCACCTGTCATGTTACTACATGACATCCCATTGGGATATCGGTGTAATGCTGGCACATAAGAGAAACACAGCTTCCACAAAGCAGCAACAGCAGAAAGCTAGCAGTTAAATTGTATAATTTTATTATTACAACTGCTGATGTTATTCTTACTGTAGCAACTGGATGCTTCCCTAGACATCAAGCTTCCATTGTGCTCAGCACGGTACATTCATTAGTGAGAAAACCCTTGCCCTGTAGAGCTTACGGTCTAAACAGACAATATGAAGGGTGGGAGAAAGGAAGTATTATTATCCACATTTTACAGATGGGGCACTGAGGCTCAGAGTTATTAAGTGAATTGCCTGAAGTAACACAGGAGGAGCCAAGATCTGAACTGAGATAATCCTTCCTCGCTCTCGATTTTGGATTATAATTTTGCAAAGTCATTACGGCCACCCATATATTCTTCTTTCTTTTTGCAGGGACTGCGAATTATTTTCTCAGATGCCTCGAGGCTCATCTTCAGACTTAGCGCTTCTAGCAGTGTACGAGCTACCCTCAGAATCTATGCAGAAAGCTATGAAAAGGATCCCAGCAAACATGACAAGGAGTCGCAGGTAAATCAATGAGCACGACTTTAAGCTTTGGAAAAACAATCAAGTGTCATTTCTTGCTGTGGTAAGGCCCCTGAATAGGCCAATGGCAGGTGCTCTCAAAATTGTTGAATAAAATGGTAGGGTTTTTCCCAATTAAAAGCAAAGCATACTGAAATGTTGTGTCCGAGCAGATACATAAGCTTGGTGTTGTTCCAGGAAGTGTCAAGGAGGTTGGGTTTTGATTTGGAAAGCTTGTTCTTAAACTTTTAAGAGAACAGCTCCAGAGGTGACAATAGGAGCAGGAGAGTGAGAGCAGTGACAGTGGTACAGATTGATTATGTAAGCTAAGAAGAACGTTCTGCAGAAGGCAGGCGGATGCCCTAGATCAGTGCAGGCCAACCACGTGGAGAGGGCAAAGGGGAAGGTAGTAGTAGGATACTTCTGTGAATTATTAATCTTTTAAATTAGGCAACCTATTCAAAATTACACACCAAAATCTACATTAAAAGAACATTATGGTTGCAGAGTCCAAGCACACGCAAGTTAGGAAATCCCAGAATTAAGGGCTGCCTTTGCAACCTTAATTTGGCACCTTGTGCATATGCATTATGATGCTGTCTTTAATTACCCTGTGCTGTCTCTCCCGCAACAACTCCTCATCCCATACCCTAACTCCTCCCCCCCACCCCTGCCCCTGGCTCCTCTTCACCAGACCTAAGCTTCATCCCGCCTGAGGCCACTCATGTCAGTTCCAGTCTCCTTTTCCAGCCAGTCCCAGTCTCTCCTTTAGGGCTCCTCGAGTAAATCCCAGTACGCTGAGTTACCATCCCACTCTTCCTCTGCAAGCTTCTTATCCCAGTCTCCTTGCCCAGCCAGTCCCAAGCTCCTCCACCCATTCCTGGCTTCTTGTGCCCTCTCTGACTCTGTGCTCTCAGCTTCCAGCAGCCATTCCCTGGCTTCTTACCCCAGGATCCTTGACCCAGTCTATTGCCTCTGTTCTTCCTCTTTCCCCTCTGCATTTGCATCTGGCTGCCTCCTCCCTCCGTGCTGCCTGTGCACTAGGGGCATGTAGGGCACAGGAAAGACCATTTCCCTACTCCCAGTTCTGTTCCCTGGCACTACAGAAGCCCCTGGCAGCAAGAAGCAGCAGTTCCAGAGAAAGTCCTCTCTGCCCCTGCAGCCGTGGGCTGGAGCATGCCTAGCATGGCAAAGAATTTAGCTGCCAAACTCTAACAAGTCTCTACAGACATTTTTCAAAGGTTCTAGAGCTTCTCAACAAAGCAGCTGTGATTTTTTTTAACATGACCAAACAATGTATTATTCCCTAATCTTGTTTTCAGAAACAGCTGTTTTAGCTGAAACTTGGCAACAAAAATAAAATAAAATAAAATAAATCCGTCTGAGACAGACACCTTGCATAGAACATGTCAGTTTGGCAAAATTATAAGCAACCGAAAACAGGGTCTTCTGGAAATATACTGTGGTATACTGGAAAGCGTCAGGCACCGTTAACTATAGATTGTGCTACCAGCTCCACCTATAATATCCAGAAGCAACTGAAATTTCTAAGAAATACTTTGTCCTTACTTGTCCCTGCAGGCCTTCTTGCCATCTTATGTAGGGTTGAATGGGGTTAGATTGACTTTGTCCAAGCCATATCTATTCTCAGGGAGGGAGAGAGAGAGCAGTGTATCTGATCTCTTGCCCCCCCCCCACTTTTTTAAAATGAATGTAAAGCATATTAAATCAGACTGGCAGCACTGGAGAACAAAGCCCTGTTTATCCACAGAACAGAGGCCTGGGCTCCCCTGCACCAGTCACTCCCCAATGTGCTTCAGTTTTGGTCTAGAGAGACCATCCCTTTTCAGTCTCCATATTGACTGAATCCTTGACCTCTCTGCTGAGAAGTGTAAGGAAGGTGGCACTTTATTGCCAGTTGCATTGCCGAGTGAATTCGGTTATAAAGGAGACTGGCTGTCGTACTATAAATCAAGTTGTTGAACAGGAGCATTTCTATGGCTTATTCCAGGGGAGATCAAAAAGCTAGTCTGGAATTCACACTGCCTATTACTCAGGGGGTGGGGAAGAAAGTACTGGCTTAAAAAACTCACTTATAGCAGACCAGCGGAAGGTTCCCTCTATCTAATAAACTTAAAATAAATCATTAGATAACATACTTCCCCTGTGACAGCAGCAGATACATTTCAGACTGGAGGTCTTCTGCCTTTTTCCCCCTCCTCCCCAAAATTGGACACTAGTGACACTCCGTGCTGTGTTTATAAATAAGGCTACGGTTTAGTCATGGGTATTTTTACTGGTCACCGGCAATAAACAAAAATTCACCGCCTGTGACCTGTCCATGACTTGTACTATATACCCCTGACGAAATCTTAGCTGGGGATCGGGGAGGGGGTGGAGGGTGGAAGTGCTGCTCTGGGAGTTGGGGGACTGCTGCTGGGGGGCCAGTGGCACCGGCTGCTGGGGGCCACCAAGCAGCAACTGCTCCAACCGCCCCTGGGGCTGCCTACCTGCTACTGTTCCAGCTGCCCCCGGGACCACTGCTCAGGCAGTCCCTGGGGCCAGCCGCACAGGTGGCTGCTCAGGCAGTCCCTGGGGCCAGCCGCACAGGTGGCTGCTCAGGCGGTCCCTGGGGCCAGCTCCCGCGGGCTGCCTGAGTGGCAAATGGTGCTGCTGGCCCCAGGGCCGCTCCAGCAGCACTGGTGCAGCTCACTGCAGGGCCACCCAGCCACTCCAGCAGCAGCCGGTGTGGCTGTCTCTGGGGCCACCTGAGCAGCTGTCCCCCAGGGTCATCTGCGTGGTGGCCCTGTGGTCAGCCACACTGGCCGCTGCAGGAGTCACGGAGGTCGCGGAAAGTCATGGAATCCATGACTTCCCTGACAGACACAGAGCCCTATTTATAAATCGGTTTGAAGCTTACATTTACATGATTATAAGCTCTTTGAGGTAGGGACTGTCACTTACTATATGTTTGTGCAGTGTCTAACACAATGAGGCACCTAAGTGCTAATGCAATGTAAATACAGTATTTAATAATAATAATAATTATTATTATTTATTATTTATTGCACTGCAGGGAAAGGCAAGAGAGGCAGGAATGAACTTTGGTCTTTAAAGGGAACTCCAGGTGTCTTTGAGCTTCTGCTGAGTTTTTGCTAGCACTCTAATCTGAGTTATAAGTGAACATTTTTTAAAAAAAAGAATTCCTTGTCAAGCAGATTGTCTGGGGATCACTTAGCTAATGCTTCACAGTGATTCCTCACAATAAAAGTACAGTTGGAAATAGTACAGAGTCCAAGCAACTTCTGGATTCCTTATAAGGGAGAAATTTGTAGTGGTCTGAGAGTCATCTCATAATCATAATCAAAAAAGTTTTCTAAAGAAGAATTAAGGTTGAGAGGGTTTCATTGGAGTCCAGCTGATACCAAAAAAACCTTAATATTATACTTAGTTTGCAGTTCTCTGATTTTTACCAAACTTTCCAAGAAAACTCTACCGTAGGATGAGGTGCAGCATGTGAGTTTTTGGGAAGATCTTTCATTTTGTTAAATGAAAAGGGGTTGAAAACTGGATTTATAATGAGGGAGAAGCTTTAGCCTTAACTGTAGTAAGGCTACTATGCCTCTATAGTCATTACAGGGAATGCACATTATCAAAAGTCCCAAGAAAAAAAACACAAGTGCATCAGGCTTTTAATCTATAAAAGTTTCCAGTTTAAACAATAAAGTTAAAGCCTCTTTTAATCCCATTTTATTACTGCAAAATATTTGTTTTAAAATAATGAATAAACGGTTTTATCTCTCCACAGAGTTTTTTTGCTAATTTTATTTCTGAAAATACATCACTATATACTTGTGGCTATCTCAGGTTATGACATGATTTAGCCAGCCAGTGTATATGGGTTAATAAATGTGTTTTAAATGGTGGAAAGACCTATGGTAAAATACCATTTTGACTCCTTCCACACTGCCCAGCTAAACTTGGTTATAGCACAGATTGGTAACAATTGTAATTAAACTGTGTTTAAGCATAGGTATTAAACAACGTTGTTGCCCTTTGTAGGCAGAGCCTAAATCAAGTGAAAATATGTCAGTAGAGGGGACAGAGCTAAGTGTTGATTTCCACTCCGGACCCATCTGAGACGTCTGCAATGTACATATAGCAACTTTGCAGTCTATGAAACAAACACAAATGTCTGACCATATTTCCTGTCTACCACATCCTGACAAAAAGAATGATTCCACCCTACCAAAATGATTTATTCTCTAATGCTTTATAAAGTACACTAGAAAACAGTAAGGAATGTTCTGCCAGTCTTCAGTGCTGAATTAATTAAACTTTCTGACCCTCTTAATTACAAAAGGAGAAAGTGCTTCTTATAATGGAATAGCTTCTGTAACAATGAATTGTTCAATATTAAATGTTTTAAGGCAAGTAAGTGGAGAAGGGAGAGAGACATTGAGCTGGATTTAAGTTTGTATCCTTTTAAAAAAATGTTCTGAAGTGAATGTTCGATGTTTAACACTTAATATTTTTACATGAATGGAAAGTCACAAATGTTCTAAGTGAAGTTAGTGTTTGTGAAAATACCGGATTGGAGAACTGGAGATAAATGTCATCCTGACAATTCCCTGGATGTGTGCCAGCATGGGGAACAGCAACACAGGCATCAGACTACCCTGCCCTTGTGTATTATCTCTGTTCTAGAAGTTAACTCTGGAGGTGGGAGTAGGTCCTTTTCCATGCATATTCAATCCAATCCGGAGACTGCCACTAATGGTGCCAGTTATGGTGACATGGACACCTCTCCACTAAAACCTGAACTGGAACTACCATCTGATTTTATACAGGCCACTGAACTTGTCAGATTATAGCAATTTTTTTTCACTAATGATCCAGGTTGAATTTGAGAGGCAACCCTAGAGGTGAAAAAAGAAGTCATCTCTCTGGTCATCCAGTCCCCTCAGTATTCATTGATAGTCGTAATTTATGCTGTTTGGTGCTGGGCAGAAAAAGAAAAGCCTTCTGATTTTACAGGAGTTTCATCTCATTTTTGCAACAGCTGCAGTAGAATGAACTGTTGTGTACAAAGTACTTTAGTCTTGTCTTCATAAAGCTAGTTCATGTCAATATGGGTTACCATAGATAGGTGAGAGCGCCATCTAATGGTAGGAGGCATTTAACCTAGAGCTCCTTTTTGGTGACTAGGTAATGCATATGTATATGTGAATGTCCAGTAAAATAACAAAACAAAAGAACAGGTGTTCTACCTTTGTAGATTTAGGGCCAAATAGTGGCCTCACTCCTCTTTGGCGTATTGAGGACGCTGTGGAGCTATAGAATTAGAGACGCTCTGAAGCATGTTGCATGTGCAGAATCAATGCAAGTAGAATGTTTTCAACCCCACCAACCTGACATGTCTCCTGGGGGTCACGAAGCACCGTCAGTTGGGCTAGCCTGTCTGAAGCCCAGCACTCAAAGGAGCATTATTATGCCAACTTCTGTGCAGATTCATGAAGGATAGTAGAAAGAGGATCACTGTCACCTCCTCCCCCCCCCCCGGCACACACATGCTGGAGCACATAGAATTTCCACCTCAACGCTATCGATAAATACTCCCTCTTTCTTCTAATCCCATGGTGGAGTACACTTTCCAGTGTGAGTTTTCCCAAAGCCAGATGCTTCACCGACTACAGTAAGACAGTATGGACTGGGAGGGTCACTGATCCTTACCTTCAACCAGGCAATGAGCTCCATTTAAAGGGAGTAAATCATTCTACTTTCAAGTAATACCCAAATGAAAATGAAATACCCAGTAATTCTACTGGCAAGTAATACCCAATTAGCAAATGAAAGCTGCTTAATTGTACAGCAGAACATCAGTGACCATAGGTGGAAACATTCACACCACAATAAGTAGTTAATAAATAAGGAAATCCCTTTGTCAGAGAGACAATATTGTTGTGCAGCCATGGGTAGAATCTTTTGTTACTGGTGTACTTTGCTCCCACTAAGGGGAATAGGAATTATATGCGTGCATCAAGAGGAGATGTGACAGAATTTCAGTTCTGCAACTTCCTTTTGTTTAACCAATATTTCCTATCTATTTCCAGTTACAGTGGAGTGATCAACAGGAATTCAAAGGGCAAACAAGACTTTGGAGACTGTTCATTTTTGTTTTAGTTTAATTGCCTTTCTTACTTAGCCTGATTTTCATATGTATCTTTTGTATCAATGCACTCTCACTGAGGCAGCCAATCAGAATCTACCCTGTTGTTTGTGCCATACTTTTGTGCATTGCAAACCAAATCACAGTATTATTTATTGACTTTCTGCTGCTTGGCTGCCGAGGTGTTAGAGGTGGTTGAACTACTTCAGACAAAAGGGCCACATTATTCCAATATCCCTTAATCAAGCCTTTTATTTATTTTGTCATTTGAAAATGCTCAACTTTTTTTAAAATACGTTTTTCATTGCCACATGCTTCTGCACACACAGATTCCAGCTGATATCAGAAACAGAAGATCCAAAACACCATGAGACGATTTGCATGCCTTAACCATGAGCAAGAAGTATTGCAATCTTGTGAGAGAGACTATAGTCAAGTTTGTTTCAGCAGAGTTTTACAGATTCATGATGTTCAGCTACTGTGAATAAGACTCTCATAAGCATCCCAACTTTTATGTTCCCATTCAAACCAAGATAATCTTCCAGTTTTTCTGAAGTTTCACCATTTTGCTTCTCTTCTCCTTTTACATTCCCATCCCAGACAATGCACTTTTCTTTTGATAAGTAGCATTCAAACTGAGATAAAATATGTTTATTATCAGTTCCAGAATCCACATATATTCTTTATAGCACATTACTAGATACATATTACCAAGATTCACCAAGATAGTGTGAAGGATTTCATTTCTATCAAAAAAGATGTGGAATAATGATTCTCTTAAGATTAAGCAGAATTACTTGTTCAGAATTCAATGTAATCTGTTATACTCCTACAGGAAACAATAATTCCTGAATCTCACTCAGGATGAAATCCACCCCACTGCAGGGGGCCTTCAGAAAACCCTCTGCACCACTTAATCATCCCATTAGATCAGAACATATAAACGATAGTCAAGATTTTCAAAAATAGAAATGTAACTTTAGGCTCCTGGTTTTGAAAATTTTGGCCACTGTTATTAGCAAACATCTGACATAGACCAGCTTAATATGGCAGCTACAAATACCAAGTGTTTCTTTCCAGAAGTAAAACATATCAATTAGGAAAATTAACAGTTGTATACCTAGACTTCTGAAAAATTGTACACCTACAGCTAGAGTGGTTGCAATTATTCCCATAGACCTCAAAAATCAATTGGTATTTTCAGGGGGAGTGGGGACTCACTAAAAAGCCTGGAAGATTTGTTAAAATGAAACACAAAACAAGCTATGTGATTCACTCTGCAAGCATGCTTATTCTTCAAACACAGTAAAGCAGATTCACAGAACTGCAAGCTTTCAAGTAAGACAAGAACACAATAACTGAGTCTACATTCCACTAACAAGTGTCAGCCTCAATACAGATATACTTCTGCCAACTTATTTGGCATGTTACAAAGCTTCAAACAGACCAAACTAAACATGGTAAATGCATACTTACGTACTTGATTGATGTAGGGGATCAGTAAAATTCATTTAAAAGTTGACAACATTCTTAATTCAACTGTTCCCTTTTCTATGATTTTTATTTCCACAGTTTTTCACTATTTTGATGCAAGAAACTGTAACACAATCTCCTTCACAAACATGGATTTCAGATAGAAATCTGGCTACGTAAAAGATTTAAGATTATGTTCCATCGGTCACATTTCAGCCTATTCTTCCCATTCTGGACTCCACCTATAACCTTTGTATTTGGGACCAGTTATGTTGGCTAAGTAATGGAATGGTTCCATAGCCTCTCTGAATTGTCAATTATAATCCATTAGTTTTTGTCCTTGTTTGGTTCTAGTTCTTTGGTAATAGATCAATCCTGATTTTCCCTGAATCATAGATAATATTGTCCTCAGTCAATAATCTGTCAGTTCTTCTGAAATCTTTTCAACTGCTTTTTTTAAATTGAGTGCCTCTTTGTAGACACCCTTGTTATGTATAATGGGTATTATGATTTGATCAAAGACCTCTCTGTGTTCAGTGCAAACTTCAGCATCCTTACAGAGAGACCATCATCTGGAGAGTTGCACCATGTTATTGAGAATTGAGCTGGTAGGTTTTTTTTGTTTAACATTGAAACTTTACCTTTTTTCCCCCTAAACTCTAGTTGGGATCCTTTTAAAATCCACCAGCCAGGAGGCTGATATTTGCAGAAGGAATTTTTACTTCTACATTGTGCTTTAGGACCGTTAGGTGGTGTTATGTCTCAACAAGGAAAAGAGCAACTCTATGTCAGAAATGTAGTTTGATTGCACCTGACAAGCTCTCGTACTTTCCATTTCATTTTTGTCAACAGAGCAGATGACAAAGGACCATAGCTAATTGTCCTACATTTCTCTGGATTCTCAGATAGCATTTCAGCAACTTGGACACAATATGGTATTGTCATAAATATAAAGGGAAGGGTAACCACCCTTCTGTATACAGTGCTATAAAATCCCTCCTGGCCAGAGGCAAAGTCCTTTTACCTGTAAAGGGTTAAGAAGCTCAGGTAACCTGGCTGGCACCTGACCCAAAATGACCAATGAGGGGACAAGATACTTTCAAATCTGGGCGGGGGGGGGGGAAGGCTTTTGTCTGTCTGTGTGATACCTTTGCCGGGAACCGATCAAGGATGCAAGCCCTCAACTCCTGTAGTTAGTAAGTAATCTAGCTCGAAAATGTGTTAGGTTTTCTTTGTTTTGGCTTGTGAAATTCGCTGTGCTGGAGGAAATGTGTATTCCTGTGTTTTGTGTCTTTTTGTAACTTAAGGTTTTGCCTAGAAGGATTCTCTGTGTTTTAAATCTGACTGCATGTGGGATTCTCTTCCATTTTAATCTTACAGAGTTGTTCTTTTTTCGTTTCTTTGTGCTTCTAATAAAGTTCTGTTTTTTAAGAATCTGATTGGGGGTTTTAGTATCCCTAAAATCCCAAGGTTGGTCTGTGCTCATCTTGTTTGTTCTCAAGCCACCCCAGGAAAGGGGGTGTAGGGCTTGGGGGAATATTAGGGGGGAGATAGGGTTCCAAGTGGCCCTCCCTAAATGTTTGTTTGAATCACTTGGTGGTGGCAGTGTTCACTTTTGTACTAATCCAAAGTACAAAGGAGAATTTGTGCCTTGGGAAGTTTTTAACCAAAGCTGATAAAAATAAGCTTAGGGGGTCTTTCATGCGGGTCCCCACATCTGTACCCTAGAGTTCAGAGTGGGGAGGGAACCCTGATAGGTATTCTGCAATTTTCTTTCCAGATGTAGAATCAGCAGCAATACGTAGAAATGCTTTTAGCTGTTGTTGGGTCATTTCTGATGTCTGAACAACCAACTTGTGGTCTTTTGATTCTTTAGTTTTTTCCCCAGTGTTTCTTCTGATTCTGTCTTTGTAGCATCTTGTAGAAGAGCTGTGAGTTTAAATCTGTCCAGAATAATATATCCATGGTGAAATGCTTCAATCGCTTCTTTAAATTTCTGATTTTATGCTACATTGAAGATGATGATGTCAGCATAAAAGAAAAATGCAACTTTCATATCCGGTTCCAGTCTTTGCCTTTCAGATGTTTTTGTGACATAATTATCAATTGATCTTGGCCACTGTTTGGAGTGTTGAAGACACTGCTCCTGAATTAAGCTGATGTTGAAGAGCTCCCAGAAAAGTTTGGACTTATAATATCAGCATAGCTATGTTTGACTATGACAATGACACCTGTGGTCTTTCACTTACAAGATTATCAGAAGTCATTAGTGTTCTGCTCTTCCACTTCAATAGCATGAAACTTTGGCAATGGTACATTTGGAAGAAAATTCTTAGCTGTGCTCAGTATTATCTAGGTGCAGCTAGCAGGAGTGAACTGTGAAGAATCTGGTGGCTCACTGCTTTGGCGTCTCGTTCTACACAGGCCCTGGCATTGTTTAAAGCAGCCTTGGGGCTGCTCTAAATTATCCAAACTGGAAATGGTCCCAAGGAGCCATTTCTTCAGCTTGGGCTAGCTAGAGCACAAGAGGGCTCTGGCTGTGCCCCTAACATGCCAGCTGTTTGCCAGTCAGGGAGATCTGTTGCCTTTCCAGCCTCTTAGCCTTTTACAGTTATAGCTTCCTTTTCAAAGGTTACAGCTTCAATGATTGTACCCTTGTAGCTAGGCAAAAGAACGGTTAATAAAAGTCTCTTTTGCTTCAGTTAATAAATAGGCCATAAAAGTGGTGTGACAGATCAACAGAGCTGTCAATGAACTTAAGGGTCATTAAAAACTTATTTTTAGTACAGTGTGCTCACTCAATTAATCTGTTATACTTTTCACCAAGGTTAAATTTATCATAACCAAATATTTGATAAACAGGAAAAATGAAACATGCCAATACACATAAAAGTCCAAGGGATAAAACAAGAATAATAAAACGTGCTGATACCTAAAAGTCCAAGGTTCTAGATAAAAGTGAGCATGCAGTCCCTGTGAGGATCTGGGCCCTGGAGACCAATTCTTTGGCTTTTATTAGCCAGCCAAGAAGCAGCCTCTGCCAAATTATTCTTTATCATTCATTAGCCATAAGCAGTGCATGCTTGCTTTCATCTAGAACCTTGAACTTTTATGTATTGGCACATTCTTTTTCTTCTGTTTTACCAAGCAATTAGTTATGCTAAATTTAACCGAGGTGAAAAGGATAACAGATCAATTGAGTGGGTGTAACGGACTCAAAATAAGGTTTGGTGACCCGTATGTTCACATGTAGCTTCAGTTTCTGACTCACCTCATATTTATTGCCTATTAATAAATCATGACAGAAGGCTAATATTTACTTGTGCTTTACCTAGCTACCTGGGTACAATCATGGAAGTTGGATAAGGTTTTAAATCTAAAGGGGAAAAAATTACAGTCCATATGCAGAATCTCTTTGATTTGTTGTCATGGTTAATAAAATGTTATTTCAAACACCAGTGTCATGCTGGTATTGTACAGGGCATGTACAGGAAACAGTGCAGCAAAAAGGTTAGGTTGCTTCAAATATCTGCTCATTTTTATTCACAGTACATTGTTATTTATTATATGTATTGAAGTTGTACCTAGGGGCCACAGTTGTGGACCTGGAGCACATTGTGTCAGGTGCTGTACAAATATAGAACAACATGGATCACAAATATAAATGTATTTTCCAGGGACATACTTGAATTAAATGCTTGGCTATGCTAACTAGCTACAGAAGAATCCAATAGCAGCATGCAACCACATTGCATTGCATGTCTGTTTTTCTTGTGAAAGAGAATTCTTTCAAATAAGAACCCTACTGGGAAAAGTTCCATAGAATTTAATAAGGGTGAAACAACACATTTCTATATATTTAATAAGATATAGCAATAATTCTAAGAAATAGTAGAATTTAATAGAGAACATGTCCTTTCTATTGGTGTTTTGAAGTAATCTATAAAGTCATATAGAAGGTGTACAGTTTAATATTGAAATGTATAGGATGGTTGAAAAAGTCCATACAAAGTTTTTCTACTTACTATTAAATAATATGGGACTTTTTAAAAGGATTAATGAGAGGTAGGGCATTTTCAGCTGTTTGCTCATGATCTTATATAACTCAGCATTTTCCATGTCATTCAAATAATTTAGCTTCCATGTCATTCCAAATAATTTAGGTCACCTTACAGTGTGCCATATTGAGAATAGTTTGAAACAAAAAAAGCATTTCCAGACCATTTTCTTTTCCAGACACATTTTAAAAATACATCTGTCTGGTGACAATGATTATAGAAGATCTCATGAATCATGGATTTCACTTGCCTATCTCTCCTTAGAAAAATCAGCACTTGTTCCAGAAGAGTGAGTTCTGCTGGCTCTTGCTGCTGTAGCTCTGGTTAGAAGTCAGCAGCTGGGTCTGTGTAACTGTCTTAACATCTGGAAAACTCTGAAGGGTCATTTGGTCTAATAGTAAGTCAAGTACCCTAAACCCCGTACAACAGCCACATGAAATATAGCTGATTACGCAATGGATCTCTACCCTACTGTGACATTCATTTAATAACTGGCTAGTTTGGATTTTTGTTGTTGTTTTTCTGTGGGCTGATAGGAGATGAAATAAAAAGGTTAGTGCAGATGGCAGTGTGTGTATACACAACTTATCCTGTGTCATAAAGTTGTTCTACCATGTTCACTTGGGTACATTTTAAGATGAGAAAACCCTATAAATACAAAGCCTGGCACAATGTTTTGAAGGGGTTTTTTTTTCCTGCTAAATGTAGCGTAACATCACAAGAAAAAAACTCTTAACAAACACAAAAGCAGGTGTTTGAACTTATGTAAAAGAAGTTATAAGTATTATCTGGTGTTCTTAAAAATGCTTTGAATCCCAAGGTGGGAGTATTCTCTCATAAGAATATAAGAACGGCCACACTGGGTCAGACCAGTGGTCCATCTAGTCCAGTCCTGTCTTCCTAGTGTGGCCAATGTCATAGGGAAAGAACAGAACAGGGCAATTTCTGAGTGATCCATCCCCTATCGTCCAGTCCCAACATCTGGCAGTCAGAGGCTTAGGGACATCTAGAGCAGCGATTCTCAAACTGTGGGTCAGAACCCAAAGTGGGTCACAACCCCATTTTAATGGGGTCGCCAGGGTTGGCTTAAACTTGTTGGGACCCGGGGCTGAAGCTCGAACCCCACCACCTGGGGCCAAAGCCTGAGGGTTTCAGCCTTGGGCAGCAGTGGAGCTCAGGTTACCGGCCCCCTGCCTGGGGCTGAATCCCTTGGGCGGTGGGGCTCAGGTTTTCGTCCTCCCTCCTGGGCCATGTAGTAATTTTTATTGTCAAAAGGGGGTTGCGGTGCAATGAAGTGTGAGAACCCCTGATCTAGAGCTTGGGGTTGTGTCCCTGACTATCTTGGCTAATGGCCATTGATGGACCTATCCTCCATGAACTAGTCTTTCTTTTTTGAACCCAGTTATAGTATTAGCCTTCACAATTTCTCCTGTCAACGAATTCCACTGGTGTGTGTTGTGTGAAGAAGTACTTCCTTTTGCTTATTTTAAACCTGCTCCCTATTAATTTCATTTGGTGACCTCTGGCTCTTGTATTATGAGAAGGAGTAAATACTCTTCCTGATTCACTTTCTCCATGCCAGTCATGATTTTATAGACCTCTATCATATCCCCCATTAGTTGTCTCTTCTCCAAACTGAACAGTCCCAGTCTTTTTAATCTCACCTCATATGAAAGCTATTCCATATCTCTAATCATTTTTGTTGGCCTTCTTGCTTCCTCTTCCAATTCTAATATATCTTTTTTGGGATGGGGCGACCAGAACTGCATGCAGTTGTCAAGGTGTGGGTGTGCCATGTATTTAAATAATGGCATTATATTTACTGTGTTGTTATCAATCACTTTCCTAATGGTTCCTAACATTCTGTTAGCTTTTTAGACTGTTGCTGAACACTGAGCAGATATTTTCAGAGAACTATCCACAATGACTCCAAGATCTTTCTCAAGTGGTAACAGCTAAATTTAGACCCCATAATTTTGCATGTATAGTTGGGATTATGTTTTTTAATGTGCATTACTTTGCACTTATTAACATTGAATTCCATCTGCCATTTTGTTGCCTACTCATCCAATGTTGCAAGATCCCTTTGGGCTTTCATGGCTTTAACTTTTCCAGAACTTTTCTGGAGATATAAATCAAAGTATTTGTTTTGTCAGAGATGAAATTACTTTGCCAGCATGGTCACCTGAGGTTTACGTTAGATTAGAGAGGGAATTTTAGAGCTGTGCTAAACGTTCATTCCTAAACCAGGCAAAACTCATGTAGGTTTGGATGGCCTTACAAACGACACTCAGACCAGATTGGTCAAAAGGTTTACTAAGATTCATGCACTTTTCAAGCTAACCTGGGCTAATTATGATTTTTCATCAGAATAGCACACAATTTGTTTTTGAAGGGGAGGGACATTGCCCACATTTGACATAAACCAAGTGAAATTTTGCCGCAAAGATGAGATTTTCCCACAAAGCTTAAAATATCAGCCCATCTGGACTGAGTTCAAAGAAAATATTTGCACAAAGCCAAACCTCTGAATCTGCTCAGCTTTTAACAAGCCCTTGGGTGCAGTTTAGAATGCTGTGAAGCCTTGATCCTTTGCAAATGGATTACAGTTTTCGGGGAAAACATAACTGAGAATGTGGAGATGGAGAAAGGCAGTTGGATGGGAGTTCTGCAAGACAGGGCAGAATAAAAATGCAGTGAGCCAGGCAGCCTCTACAATGGATGACACATCTCTCAAGGCTCCAGTACAAATTATCCACAAGCAAAGGGCACCAGGCATTGTCACTTGTCAGATACATGCATGTTTGAGATATCTATTGGTATGTCTAGTTTGTGAGAGGTGTGATGTTTTCCCTGGCAATCACGGATTTAGAGATATATTCTCCAGTGGTTCTTAACTGAGCCAAACTCTCACTGAAGTTAATAGAAGCTTTGTTCGATTTACAGACTGTACAACTTTGTTGTTGCATACTGTTTTATGGATAACAATGCATTTCAAACAATGCAGTTTTTATTAAGTAGTTTGTTTGTGGTGTATCCAGGCACACTTTTAATGTCATTTTGAGTTCAACTTTTAATAATAAAGCTTTACACTTTTTAAAAGTAGAAATAAAATTTGAAAAACACTTTAAATGTGGTAATCTTGACTAACCTAAGGCTTTCAGCCAAAGCAGAGAGTGGGTTGTTTTGTTTGTTTGCTTTCTTATTTAAATTTGTCATTTTATTGCTCATGAAGGTGGTAAAACTGGGTAGGGTCCTGTGATCTGTTTTTATCTTCCAGTCCTCTCTGGAGTGAAAAATTCTCTCTTTTTTTTATCTGGGAGAGGGATGCCCTAGGAAAGCCACTTCCAGGGACTGGGTCACAGAGAGAGCCCGGAGCCAATAAGAGGGCATAGATGCTTCTGTGCCCCCCTGAAGGTATCCAAGATCCAGGTGGTCTGTGAGCACCTGTGTTTCTTCCATGGTGGGACAATGCCCCTCTGCCCAAGTACATTTGTGGTGATTCTTCTCTATTGCAGGTATAGCTGTTTAGAGGAATGAGCTGTCCCTACTTACAGAGCATAGGAGCTGGCTCATTTTGTTTTTTCATTTTGTAGCATTTTCAAGAAATGTTAACTTTCATGCTCTTCATATTAATGTATTGTATAAAATGTATGAACTCTTTACCCTGTGTGGTGTTGTCTAATCATTGTGCAATTAGAAGTGGATCCACAGATAGGAAAGGAATAGTAATATCCCACTGATCACTGGCCAGGTTTCTGAATAAATGAATATGGCCATAAACTCTGTTGAAATCAGTGGCAGCATAAACAGAGATGTTATTTCATCACTCTTACCTGATAAGGTTTTCATTTTATTCGTTTTGTTTAGGCATCTAGACAAAAAAACACTCCCACTTAGACACAAACTGTAAGGTTGTTAAAGTTGTAAATAGAGATCTATAAACTGAAACTGCAAGGGAAATACCTCTTTGACCTATGCAGTACAAGTGCAAGTAATAATGTTTTAGTCATATAAATATTTTTATGACTCCTACTAAGATACCTGCCTCAGTATCTCTGTCATTGAGTTCTTCAGTTTAACAATGTAGTGTATGAAAATACCGTTTGGTTATAGTTTCAACTCAGCTTCATAAATAATTCCAGGTTTGAGACTTCCACATGGTTTTATATCGCATATTTCACACAGAGCTCTCCATTACTCTTGGTGTGTGGTGAGGTTATCATTACAACATCTGGGGTTTGCACGTTCTGCTTAGCTTAGCTACTTTAGACCCAGTATAACGTTTCATATTATTAGTTAACACTGTGTTGAACAAGGGAAAAATCAATAACAGATTTTTAAAAAGTGTTCATTGACTTTTCTTCTTAACGTGGCTCACTGTATTCCTTTTCTTCTAGGCTGTGCTGAGTCCTCTCATAGCCATTGCACTGAAAATATCTCAGATCCATGAGAGGACAGGGCGGAAGGGACCCACTGTCATCACCTGAATCTACAAAGGATCATTAACCCAGGGCCAAAAGAGAGAGGGCAAGGAAGAGAGATGACCTTGCTAAACCACGTTAGCTGTTTGTGCCTTGTATGGCTTTAAAAGTTTTTTGGGGGTGGGGGTGGGAAGAAAAATTCAGTTTAATATTGATCAAATTCAGTTGCATTAATTGCCAGAGACAACAGTGTACTGACTTCTGTTTTAGAGCAACAATATCTTTTTGTCCAAAAAAATAAATAAAAATAACCAAAGAAAAAGCCCTTAACCTTTGAACGTTGCAAAATGCCAGTATGACAGGAAGGGCTGACCTTTGTATTTTCTTTCCCCTTCGAGTGTTATGATAAAGTAAGAAGAATTTTGGACTTGGGAAGAAGGGGGAAATGGTCTACAATGCAAACATGTTTTTTGGTGAATACAGTTTATGGTTCTTGTCAGCTTCTTGTTGGTTTAGGAAGAAATCATCAGCGTGTCTGAGGTACGGGGCAGCATACTAGTCTTTGCGAAGGGTGCATTTGCATACTCAGTTTGTTCCTTTCTCATCTGCACCCTTAGCCAGCTTGCAGATCCACACCAGCAGCAGAACTGTGCACACATTTGAAAATGAATGAAATGAAAGACTCACAATGAAAGATGCCAGTGCTTCCTTTTTTTTTGGTTTAGAAGTGTAACAGTGTGACTCATGTCTCTCTCTAGGTTTCCCTGAAATTGACTCTTCCTTTTTTTTAAAGGAGGGTAATTATTTTTATTGAAGCCAAAATATGATTAATGTTTTAGTCACGGGGGCATCAGTTGCCTTTTGCAATATCCCTCGTGTTCATAAGCATGTCCTGCTGGTGCTTACTGGGCTTGGAGGGTACTGTTGCAAGTTCAGCATATTTTCCATAAATGTGTTATCATAGAAAGATTTTAAAGATTACATACCTATGTTCATACTTATCAGGAATGGATGTAATACGGAAAAGGGAATGAATTAAATGAAATACTTGGCTGATTCACTAGTTGAGCTCAGAGTCTATTAGATTCTTTAAAGTAGAGTTCATAGGATAAAGAGCTGGGGAGAAGGGACTTGACATGAATGAGAGAAGCATATGTACACTTGTGGTTTTTTTGCTTGTGAAATGCTGCTGCAGCTCTAGTTATGGTTCATTGCTTTGTACTGAACAAGAACACAAACACTTTGTGCATGTGACTTGTTTGAATGTTTTGCTTCCTTGGGAACAGCGTGTGGTCACTTGTCATATCATTTGTTGAGTTGGCTTTGTGCAATTTGAGACTTTGCAGCATGTACAATTCATATTGCAACCCATCAAGATTTCAGTGCAATTTAGATAATATTGCAGTGCAGGAAGTTGCTTTGTATTCTTTTGACACTTCTGTCAAAAATTGCTATGACATTTATTATCTAATAAAGTGGATTGCTATATTTCTGTCTTAATACCTAATTGTTGACAAAACACACTGTGCTTTCATCCATTCAAATAAAGCTGCCTTTAATAGAATTACATTATCTACTTAATTCATTCTAAATAAATAAGACACTGATGTTTTCACACAATATTTTACTACAGTATTATTTAATATTTGAATAAATCAAGAGATTCCATGGCTTGAATTCATTTTATAAAGGATTGTGGAAGGCATCAGAAGGTCCCTGCATCTTCACCACAATTCGGGTGTCCAAATTTAAATGTACTCTTCTTTAAAGAGGGCATGTTTATCTAGACCTAACCTACAGTGCTTCATATAGGGCAAACTCCTCCACTGTTGGTTTAGATCATTCAGACTTGTGCAGATTTGGCCTAGACTGTGAGAAATTTCCCTTCAAAATGCTGAACCACTCAGCTCGTCATATGTTGGCAAATCCTACTGAAAATGGGCCAACCAAGAATTTGAAAAGTTCTTATTGTTATAAGACCTCAGATGATTAAATAATCTTTGACCTGATCACCTGGCAGAGGTGAGTTTGAAAACCAATTTAGGTTTCCCATTGTCTTAGCCTCTGGAGACTGGGATTGCTGAAAACATGATGTACTGTACCCACCCACTATAAAAGAGACGGGAAAGCCTTGCTAAACTGCCACTGACCATATCCAGTAAATACTCCACCAGACTTCTCTGTTCTAGGAAAGGCATGATAGCATTAGCCGCAGTAGGTGGCAGTCAGGATTCAGAAAAAAATGAAGCAGAATTGGAAAGTTCTCAAAAGGAAAATACTGGGTCTAATTTTGCATTATGTTATATTAGTAATGGAGTTGCACTGATGTAAAACTGGGGTAATGCACTTGAGAATAAGATGATCTCTGTGTATGATTTTTAATAGTTATCTTGCAAAACTGTTGTAAAACTGTTACCATCCTCAACACAAAACCTACTCCCTAGTCCTTTGTAATACTGATTGATGATAATGATAAAACTGATTATTAATACGATTGATATTCTCCACCCAAAAAATTACTTGTCATGTACAAGATGATGAGTAAAACTTTGTAAGGCTGACTCACGATGTGTATATCTCTGTATCTGATTTGTTCAAGGAAGGACTGTGACCACAGTCTCATTAATCATGCACTTAATGTACAGAGATGTTTTACTTGAAAATAGTTGAGAGCTTAATGGTTAGAAGCTAATGTCTGGGGAAATGGCAACATGTCCACCACCTCTTACAAGGATAGTGTTACTCTTTGCAGGGCTGCTAGAGTGAGGGGCTTGACGAGAAAAAGTCCTGTCCCCCCCTCTACTCCTACTGTTGGGTTAAGTGGTTGGGCTGGTCCATGGGTTGCAGCCTCTACACTGTCAAGGCAGTTTTGAAATAACTGTACTAGTATCTAATTGGACATTCTTTCTGTTTTCCGAACAGTTGGGTTTGTCATACAAACAGCATGTAGTCTAAGAGCACACTCCCAGCCTGCAAGGGTGAAAAGGCCGGGGGGAGGGAGGGGGAAGCTATTTTGGAAGAGAAACTCCTAGAGAATAAGGGGGAGTGGGCAGCAAGGTACCAAGGGGTCTTTGCAGAGGGGTGACCAGGACAGAGGGATGGGGTCCCAGAAACAAAGAGATGGAGGCCAGAGGAAAGGGAATGGGGGAGACTTGGGGAAGAAATGAGTTTGTGGACCCAGCTGGAAAGAGAGAGGGAAAGGTTCAAGGAAGGGAAGATAAATGAGGAAGGGACAAAAAGAAGTGGAAACTAAAAGAGGTAGCAAGTAGACCATGCAAAAGTAGTGTGGAAGATGGAAGAAGAAAGACAGAAAGAAGTAAAAACATGGAAGGGTAGAGAGAACAAGAACTATTAACTTGTGTGCAATAGCAGGGAGAAGACCAACTAGCAAAAACTTGTCATTCTGTTCAATTATATCAAACTATGTATAATTATATTATTAAAGTGCCATCCATTTGTTGACATAACACATTAGTAACCTCCCTTCACTTATTGAAGATAAATAACAGACTTAAACCTTTTTTTTTTTTTAAATCATGAACCGGTGGCTTATGGTATAAAATATTTAACAATGTATGTAAGGCACAAAACCTGGCAAAGATGTTTCATTTTAAAGAATACTCAGTACTAACATGGTAGTGGCGGACCAGCCCTGCATGGAGCAGTCCTAGGCTTGAGGGTGCAGAGGTGAGGAATACCCCACCGATTCCCCCAACTTTTATTCTTCAGCCATACCTGAGGAGCTGGCCCCATATGTCCAATGCACTGCACTGAAATGTAAAAAAATTTCCCTTTCAGCATGAATAAATTACCGTCAAAGAAAAATGCTTGGCCTCACGCCTAGGAACTACGCATCTCAGCACTGAGGATAGTGATAGGATGGGAATAGCATTATTGCATTATTGTTCAGGAGGCTAGGGCAGAAAAGTCCTATTCCTTGAACCCTTGTTTTGAATTCTTCATATCTTTACAAATAAAGAAAATCCCTTTTAATCCAAAACTTCTCATGGCTGGTCATGCCAAAGGTAAATTTGTTTTGGAAAGTTTGAGTAAAATTAATTCAGCCATTTAAAACCTTTCTGCTTTTAAAAGGATTGTTGACATTTATTCACTCATGCAGTCACCCACATCATTTCCATTCAGCTTCTAACTAAGCAGTGAAAGTATATACATGAAAGACAGATTGAGTCGAGCAAAATAGTCCCTCTTAACCTGAACTTGTCTTACATCCCGGTTAGCCCTCCTTCCCTCCACACCTTAACCCCTGTTGCTGTTTGAAGACGCAGTGAGCAGTCCATTTATCCTTGAAAGGGTCTGGAGCCCTTAAGAGCCTACAATAGAATCACAGGACTGGAAGGGACCTGAGAAGTCATCTAGTGCAGTCCCCTGCACTTATGGCAGGACTAAGTATTATCTAGACCATCTCTGACAGGTGTTTGTCTAACTGCTCTTAAAAACCCCCAGTGATGGAGATTCCACAACCTCCCTAGGCAATTTATTCCAGTGCTTAACCACCCTGACATTTCCTAATGTCCAGCCTAAACCTCCCTTGCTGCACTTTAAGCCCATTGTTTCTTATCCTATCCTCAGAGGTTAAGAAGAACAATTTTTCTCCCTCCTCCTTGTAACAACCTTTTATGTACTTGAAAATTATCTTGTCCCCTCTGTCTTTTCTCCAGACTAAACAAACCCATTTTTTTCAGTCTTCCCTCATAGATCATGTTTTCTAGACCTTTAATCATCGTTGTTGCATTTCTCTAGTCCAGTCCCCTGCACGCAATACTTGCAATGTATTGAGGTTGGTGTGGCCACAGAAAGGCTAGTAAAATTCTTAAGCCCTTTTTGGATTTCCCCTGAAATGTTAGGGAAGAATTCAAAATCTTAGTTCTTGCCCAGAACTGCCCAAGAAACAGGGCCACAAAGCAGATGCAAGGAAGGTGTCCTCTGCCTCATTACCAGTCTGCTCTGTGGGTCAGTCAGAACTGGTGGCCAGCTGGCACGTCCTCCCTACCCCATGGGACGGTGGACCCCAAGTTTGGCACTCTCAAAGAAGCCACTGTTTATCTGAAGCCTTGTTTACATGGAGTTTCATCTGCCTATCAAACACTAGATCAGTGGTTTTCAACCTGTAATCTGCAGACCCTGGGGGGTCCAGAGACTATATCTAAGATTTCCAAAGGGGTCCGCACCTCCTTCTGAAATTTTTTTATGGGTTTGCAAATGAAAAAATAAAGTTGAAAAGCACTGTACTAGATAAAGGGGTTAGTGTTGTATTCAGATAAAGGAGAATTTAGAAGTCAGGCCTGTGTTAGCAGGGCACTTTGAACCAGGAATATATCCATAAATATGTACCTTCCAGCATTCTAACCAGCCACTTTATGTTCCAGTGTGTGGGGGGGGAAGGGGGGGATAGGGGCGGGGAATCTGTACCTAAAAATGGTGCAATTCTTCATGAGCTACAGCAGAAGTGAGTCAATAATTGAATTAAAGTGTGCCATTCTGAAAAGTCACACTGAAAATGGCATTCTGGGCTTCCATGTTTGTTTTTCACTGATTTCCAAATAAAATGTGCTCAATTCAAAAGTAAAAAAAAAAAAAGAGGGGGGGGATATCAAATCCTGACCTGTTGAAGTCAATAGCAATACTGCTGTTGACTTCAACAGAACCAGGATTTTACTCCGGTAGTTTTTCTAACTGTCAGCCCTGCATGCTCAACCTAGGGCTGAGCATCAAGCTTGAATCTTGCCTCACATTTAATGAATGTCTTCCCTCAGCAACACATATACAACCCCATAGTTGTCAGCGTCCTGCAGCATGAACATGACTAAAATGCAGTAAAAACATACCTTTGTCACTAAAGCCAGCTGTTCCGACTCTGAATACATTCAGGAAGCAGGTCTCTTGAGTAAAAAGGTATCATTTACCACGGTCACTTCTCAGAGGAAACCCTCTCTTTAACTGCTTTTGAAATAACATGTAAAGGTTCCCATTTCTCCTGGTTTTTATTCTCCCCCACTTTAGAATGTGCAGCTTTTTAATCATTTAAAAAATCTTTTTACATAGATCCTGTTTGTCTTTCTCCATCTTTCCAATTATAGTATTTATCCTGTCATTGTTTTCTTTTGAATGTGTTTAGTCTCTTTCTCTCCATTGTTTTTCCTTTTTTTCTGTCCTTTAACTCTACCTCTTTTAATGTGTCATTTCCTGTATAATTATTTCCATTTTTAACCTTATGTTCTCCTCTCCCCTTTTTCTGGGTACACCATCTACCCCTCCCTACTCCTTCGACTCCCCAAGGAAAACATGTCTCACCTCCCATTTCTTTGTCATTCTTCTCAATCACATCCTCTATTTCCCTTCTTCTCCCATCAAGGGAAAGGCTATATTTCAAATCAGAAAATAATCCTTGAGGAGGAAGAATTGATTTATTTTGCAGTTGATTTTCTCCATGTTTTCAGTTTCTACAATGATTTGTAGCCAGCCCACTCTTGCCTCTTCTGATACATGAGCGTAAAGAAAGATTGATAAAGCATCTTATCCTGTTCATGTTCTCTTCATAAAGGGCAGAACTCTAGTTGAACTCAGTGATGCAGGATCAGGCCCAAATAGAGCCTTACTTCTTTGGCACTGAGTTTGTGAACAGTGCAATGGAAGCAGCTAACCTTATAGCTATGAAGACAATGCCTAAAGAAATGGCTCATAGAAGGCTTTTTTCTGCAAACAATCTGTATTATTCTTTCAGGAGCTGTGCTATGAAACTGGCGTCTTCTCATTAGTGTGCAGCAATGACTGAGCTCAGCTTGGGTGTTGTATATCCTTCTGGAAGTATGGAAACCTCATTTCTAGTTCAGACTTGGTTTGAAAAAATTTATTGAAATAAACAGATGAATTCAATGCAATATTAAAGTATCGGCTATTAACACAAAGTAAAGCAGTTATCTCCAAATACTCATGGTAGAAAAATACCCAACTATTAGCTTATGAATTAATAATCTTCCAGATCAGCAAATATGAATGGAAAAACAAATGGGAACTTGCACCAAAAGATGAGATGCGAGAAAGAGATTTAAATTAATAAATAGAGGAACATTAAGTAGCAGCACTAACATTTTCCTTCCAGTGTAAAAAATAATGGCTTCTATACACTGGTAGCCAGCGTATCAAGGTACAGTACAGTCATTTATATCTCAAGAGCATTTTCACTCAACATCTTGATGGGCTGACGTGAGCACAAAATGAAATACTGGCTATGAAAAGGAAATTAGCCAGTTGGATATTTGGTATGAAAAAATCTTTCATAAACAGATCATCTAGAGACATTGGACAGAGTACAATGAATGTATTTGGTACTGGCTTTTTTGTGTGAGCATAGTGAAATATTGAAACGTGAAAACAAGCTGCTCTGATGTTGGCTTGAGCCAACAATTATGAGCTATACTTAATATCATTAGCAAACTCTTTAAAGGCCAGAGAATGCTGTTCTTGTTTTAAAATACTGGGAACCTCCTTAAATAACCTCTCTAATGCCACATGAATGGATTGTGGTCAATGCTGTCCCCAGGCAACTGTTGCACCCTGTAGTATAATACAGTAGTATTATATAGCACTGGCCCATGTCTTTTCCAGCACCACTTTACACATTCAGTGTCTTATCCACTGACTTTGTCTCGGAATAACTGGCGTGCTTTGGTCCTTCTAAAGTCCCTTCACAGTTCGTATTATTAGCAACTGACTCCTGGCCCGGGTGCATGACAAGCGCCTGAGACTCCTCCTGTACTCGAGTCATGCTCAGCTGTTGGCTGCTGCTGCACAGACATTTCGTACGATGGCGGTTGTTCCTCCTGAAGGCTAGTTTCATCTATGAATTCCATGCTGCTTTCAGTGTACAGCGGCGGAGGGATGTTGTAGAGCTCTTCCTCTCTTGCTGAAAGGGAGAGTGGTATTGGGAAAGTCAGCTTTCCCGGATCAATGCTATCTTCATAGCACGGAGGGTAGAAATCAGGCCTGAAAAATAATCACACCGAAAAGATTCACTAGTTAGAAGAGATTTATATAAGCTGGGCCTGGTTAGATATGTGTGCTTTTGTCACCTTGTCACAGTTTATCTGAGATTTAAAATATAAACTGAAGAAATGAAATCTGGCTAAGAAGGACTAGATCAGCTGAACACATATGAAACAGATTTGCTGATCAGCATCCTGTGACTTTCTCTGAAGTGTGCCATTTAAAATAATTTTAAATATCAGCCTCAGCCTCAGAAGTGAATTTAATTGACAAGGTTTCCTGACTGTCATGCAAATATCACCCACCAAGTGTCTATAGTGCAGCAGCTTCCGTAAAGGGCACTCGGATTGGAAAAGGGAGTATATTTCCTGCCAACCTGATTGCATGGCGATTATTTTCCGCTCTCCACAGATTTTTAAGTGCTATCCATATTATCTTGGTTATCAAACCAGGGTTTGTGATGCGATGTATTTATAGAGCTGTTACAGCACATATTGTCAGTGTTTATGGTGGTGTTACCACAACAGACAGCAAGAGTCATTTGTATCCAAAGACTCTGTTACAAACTTTGCCAGGCCTAGGGCCAACCAGTTTAAGAAACTGCCTATCGGAAAGCATCAGACTTCACTCAGAAATAGCAGGGATATTTACACAGAAACCTCAAGCATAGACCATATAGGAAATTGTGAATCATTCCATTGCTTTGGCCTCCCTGGAAAACCGTGCTGAGGAGCAATACCAAAACACGGGCACAGGCGCGATCGTTGTCTATTACGGTGATACAACTGGGCCTTCTGCGCTCCTGAGATAGCTCCACTGAAGCCGGAGGAGTTGTGCCTGCTCTCCCCAGGAATTTGTCCCCGTATGTGTAATCACGAAGAATAGTTTTTCAGGGATACAATCAATGTACAGGGTAGATCACCTAAACTGCTGCTGTTACTGTCCTAACTGCAATCCACTGCATATGAAATATTCAGGCTCCTGTTCTATGCCCATACAAATAGAATAAAAAGTCTTATACTGGCTACAGGTTACTCTTCTTTGATATAATGCTATGTCATTTATTTCTCTTGAGGATACATTTACCAAATGCAACACCTAGTTTGCCCACGCATACATTGCAGTACATACCTGTCTATGGTGTTGATGTGCATTTCTCTATGGCTGGGATTTCTCTGGAAAATATAGAACAGGTTGGTTTTTTTTCTGACTTCATGGCACATGCTCCAGAAAATCCCAGTCGCAAGGAGTAAGAACCCCAAAGGTAGCAGAGAATAAGCAACGAGCAGATTATTCCCACATCTGCACAAAAGGGAGCCTGTGGAAATGCAAAAGGCTCCCATGCAAATAATAGAGAAGCCAGTTAAGAGCACAAAGAAACGAAAGAGACAGAAAAACTTTTTTGGCATCTTCATGGTTAAACACAGCATCTAGTTCCTTCTCTCTCACGCTCACACTTTCTCTCTCCGCTGTGCTTCCTACTTGCATTCGTCAAGGTTTTATGCTCTTCAGGATCAACTGGCCTTTGGACAATTAAGAGAAGCAGGCAGTTATACAATACTCATTAACTCATCGAAGTTGCCATAATATCTTTAGGGATTAATTTATAATTATAAGGCTGCTTTAAGCGGGGGGGGGGGGGGATTCTTCCTGTGTCATTTCTTTGCCAGTGTAAGCTTTGAAAACCATTGATGCATACTGTGCTTCTCAATGAGTTAAACATTAGGGTTTAGGTTTGAATAGAAACCACCAACCTTGCCAGCTTTGGGGCAATGCTTTCTAGCACTGACAGTTTCTTTAAAAAAACCCAACCTCCATTGTTCCTAATTCTCTGTTAAAAGCTTGAAGAAAAAATGTGTGTCTACTGATTATGAATTCTTTCTTTCACTCTTCCCAACTGAATGTTAAATGACTGTGGCATTTCTTATAGCTCACTTTCTAGTTTCCACCCCAGGACCATCGAAGATCAATAAAAATTACACACATTCAACAAAACAGTCTAAGGGTGGTGTAAGTTTGGTTCTTCTCCTCTTCCCCAAATTCAGCTCCATGTTGATTATTTTTTCTTTGCTCTGTCTTCTTTCTCCTAGCATCAGCTATTGACTTAGGAGCCTATTTTTAAAGGTAATTAGGTGCGTAAAGATATAGATAGGCACCTTCTGGGATTTTCAAAAGCTCCTAGGCCCCTAACACCCACTGAAATCATTTGTTTAATAATGCCACTTTGTCTTTCAGTGGGGAGGAGAATTAACCATACCGTGCCAAGAAATGTAGTCAACTCTTTCCCGCCTAGCGTCTTTAATCAAAACTGGATGTCATTCTAAAAGATAGGCTTTAGTTCAGCCACGGTTGGGCTCAGTGCAGGAACTAATGGGTATAATTCTATGGCCTGTCACACTAGGGATCACACATAAGGGATCCTTTCTGGCCTTAAGTCTATGAGAGTGATTCTTTCTTCCACTATAGCCCCTGTACGCCGCTGCCATGGTATATAGGGGTCATAAAAGCCTCACAAGTCCTGGCACAGGGGCCATGCCCAGTGGGGAGAAAGGGGCATATTGGATAGGGGAGGGGCTATAGCACATGCCACTGTGGCCATTCTGCACCTCTCCAGAGTATGGAGCTGCCCACGGCTGCCCAAGTAGGGTGACAAATTACAGTATCTCCTGTGGCTTCCTAAATTACTCTGGGTTGTTTTGATGTCTGACCAGCTCAGGGCCCCAAAGGCACAAAGGTCATCTTTGCTTCAACCCTTCCCCAAGGCGCAGCACACAATCTCACCCTATGACTCTATTCATGTATTGTTTGGTGGTTTAATTATGATTGTTTATTAGCATTGTATTTTACCTGTGTGGGCACGACCCCAACCACTTTGCCAGGGGTTCTTGATAAATAATATGCTTATTTGTTTATTTTGTCACAAAGCTGCCATACATTCTGGTGAAAAAATGTGCTTTTCAGCCCTCTCCCACTGTGTCAGGTTATCTACTCAACCAGCTCCAAAACAGGTCAGTGCAGCTGATTTTTGTACCAACTGTGAGAAGGTGTTTTGAGGTTGTTTCATTTGCTGTGATACCAAAGGTGGCAAAAACCTTTCTTAACTGAGCAAAGCATTCACATAAAGAGCTGTCGGGGCCAGTTTTTACTGCAAAGTTAACTCATGTTATAATGCAAATCTTCCTGTTAACTCAACGCCCATCCACACACACAAACCCCACACTCAAGTGCGGTGGCGCTATTCACTCAAGTTGGTTGGCACAATTGGCCTGCTAACACGACCGCTCAGTAATGTGAATGCAGACTAGTGTCACTGGAGTGCTGCCAGTCCTCCAGTGCCTTCCCACAATTCCCCATACTCATATTTTCTTGCTCTCTTTCTATTCCATCCATCTAGCCTGGACGTCACCTTCACTGCCCACAGATGAAACAAAGTCCTAATTGTACAACAAACCTCCTCCGTCACAGAGCCAACAATTGACTTGCCAAAACCAAACTAATCCATAACATTCTGGGATGGCCAGATTCCAGATAGCAATAGTAACCTGCTTTGGAAGTGTTATGGCCAGACATGATAAGGGGGGCTTCATCACCCACTAAAAACTGCATCAGTGGCCACCACTCCTCCAGCTCTGCATGCAGCTTATGTGCTCTTCTTAACAAAGCATACCACCTCTTTCCCATGATGTTGAGCCACTGCTGAAATGCCTGCCACTGCATCTTACGCCCTGCATCTTCCCCCTGTTCACAGGCTCCCACACTACACTGCAAAAAAATTCTTAGCATGGCTCAGCTTACTGCAATGCTAAGAATGATGGGATGCGCCCGCAGCAGACAGTATAAGTGAATAGAGTGGCAGTGTGGATACAGGGCATTAAACCAATTAAAGTATTATTCTGCCATGTCCCTGCTCTCACTCAAGCTAGGCAAACATTGGAGAAATCAAGTGTAGATCACTCAAGCTAACTTTCCAGTAAAGATACTCTGCGTGTTGTTCACACATTTTAATAAACTGCCATCTCCTGCCCTAGTGAAAGTCTGTTTATAACAGGTGGGGCAAAGCCAAGCTCACTAATGGAGGTTTTCACTGTATATAAGGGGTAATATAAATAATATCACAAAAATAACATAAATCATCTCCTGCATCCCTTATCGTGTGCAGTAAAATTGAATTCATTGCTCTGATTAGGTGTGGTGTTAATCAGTTCTAGGTACTAAGTGTCCTGGCATCAGATTTCAATCAGTTTTGGCTAGTATCCAGGTATTATGGCCCAGATTTTTAAATTTTCAATGGGACTTTGGCTCCTATGTGCCTAAACCACTTTCGAAAATGGGCGTTCACCACCTAGGTCACTTTGGCCTTGCAATGCCGAGCCATGCAACACCTATATACCTTGCAAAATCTGGGCCTTCGTGTCCTGGTGTCAGGCCATGCTATAGCAGCAAGAGCACCGTGGTGGAATGTTCTGCCTTGTTGTTCAGTATCCTGTTGGTGGTATAGAGAGGAGACTCTATCTTGAATGTATTATTATTGTTTAGTATTTTTATGGCAATACCACCTGGGAGCACCAGTCGTTTTATTGCTGACAAACACAAGCACAAGAATTTCTTCGCCATGGAGCAATTGCTCCATCAAAGAAAATACAAGGAAGAGCCAAGGTGAGGTTTGCACACATCTATTTTCTATTTTAAGCTGTATGTAAATGCATATTTGTTGTGGCTTCTGGGATCCTGGAAGGTTGCTAACTTGGCCTTTGGTATAGCAAAAGGTAGACCAACTCTAACACAGGCCAGATGGTGTCCTGTGCATCCAAGAGGTATGCCACTGTGTATTATGGCTGCAGATATAGTCAGCAGACAAGCTGAGACTCTGAGGATGAGAGTGGAGATCAGTGAGACAATCAGGAGCTTCAGAAAACCCTAATGGGGCTGTCCTAAACTGTGTAACTGTAGGTGTACCTGGCACAGTAACTATGTGACATTCAGGCCTGGAAAATGCTACTACTGTCTTATTAACCTACATTGTTACGTACAATCTAATAAACTATTCAATCAACTTGTTCAGTTCCCTGATAGTGTAGGATTGTTCTTTATTGTACATTTACCTAATGTTTTGTCCAGTTTAAAATATTCCAATATTGGTGCTTCCCCCACATCCCATGACACACTCCCCCACCCCGAGAAGCTAATGGATTTAGTAGATGCTAATATGAAGCTTTTCCTGATATTCAGCCCAGACTTTCCTTTTTCTAATTTGCATCCTATTCCTTTTATTATAAGTCCTTTTTACTTTGCTAAATAATTCCTCCTCCTCCTCCTGGCTGTTCAGTGTGTGCAGAGCTTTCAGATAATGCACACAGGTAAATACATCTATTGAATAGTCTATGACCTCTATCTCAAGTAATGCTAAGATAATGACTGTAATTCAGATCATCTACAGAACTGGTCATCCTTCCGATCACATATAATATTTGCTCCAATAATTTTGATGGTGACAACACCTTGCACTTATTGACCTGTTTGTTCTATGTGCAGGTGATAAGACTAAACAGAAATTATACCTCTGTGGATACATCATAAGTTAATTATTATAAAATTGCTGTGGTGTTGTTTCTTTGATGCTACCAGTAAAAATGGTTGGTCATATTTTCTTTGTTGAAAGCAACCAATGTTGCTTAAGAAGACTGATGCTGTACAGTGAGAGAGGGCAGTATGAATGGAATCTCACTTTCCATCTTAAAGATTTTACCCTGCCCTTTATCCTCCCCAAATCCTTTTAAAGTGTCCTTTCCACGTCAGCTTTCAGTAAGGGTTCTCTGGCCAGAAAAGAATTGCTTCACCAGAATGGTGGTGAATTGCATCAGCCATTTAAAAATGACATTTAAAATAATGGCCTGATTTCTTATTTTTCAGAATTGCTGATCACTTACAGCCCTCTCTGAAGTCCAAAAGTGAGAAAGGGAGGGGGTTGAATGCTTAGCCCCTCTGAAAAGTAAGCCATCAAGGTAAGAGAATTCTTCTCATTTTTATTTAATTAATTTATTTATAACATCCTTGGGACTGACTGAGAGAACTAAAATGAGGCAGAGTAGATTCATCTAGTTGAGCAGCAGTGCACAAACCCAAATCTGGGAAGCTCACAATGTATCCGATGTACAAAGTTATCAGATGCTGCAATTGGAATGTCAGTCAGCATGATTAGGGAGACATCGGCCGTGCAGAACAAACTGAGGTGCTCCTGAGCTTTAAAAAGCTCATCAGAAAGGTGGAACATACATGGGTTTGTCACAGGGGGAGTATCAACAGTGGAGAGGTAAGGCACCACTCCTAGGACTCCTTAGTGCAATGCAAAGCAGGGGCCATCTGTAACGCTGGTGCCAGCTCTGGCCAAGGCCATAAGCGTCAGCTAAAAACTGACAAACTCACAGCTGGAAGCCAGGGCAATTCATTTGTTTATTAGTATACATCAAAGTGGCTGTTAAATGTGTTAGAATGTGTTTGGTGTTTAAACCTCATGAAAACTAACGGGAGGTTACATGCATTGTTTTTATTTACCTATATCCTGTTAGAATGTAGTAGCAAACGTTTACATTGTACATACCCTATATCTAAGTGACTCATCAAAGAGAAAGAAGCCTCATGTCATGCAAATGAAGGACTGTAACAGGAAGGTGCTAATTCCTGCACATTTCAAAGCAAGTGGACATTGTGTGTGATGATCAAAGACTCTAAAAACATTCCCCTCTCTCATCAAAGTAAGAGCCCAGGTGAGTGGCCAAACTGTCAACATGTTTTTCTGGGTGATAAAGCCATAAGTATGGTTACGAGGAAAAAAATTTTCTCTCTAGACCGTTTGCATTCTAATAGGGCAGAATAACCAAACAAGAAGACAGAACTCTCCAGAGTTACTCTGGGTAGCCCTAGAAGACTTTCTGGGAAACTGGCAGATTACTACATGTCTGCTACCTTTTGAAATTATAGACTAGAACTCACCTGTGCATATATTTTTATCTGCTTGAACATCTCAATAACTCTCATTCCTTTTTCTTAGCTACAAACCTTTAGTTAGTTTATTATAGAATTGGCTATCCGTGTTTTCTTTGGTGTGAGATCTAGGATGCAAATCGATCTGGGTGAGTGACTGGTCTCTTGGGATTTGGGACTAAATATTTTGTGATTTTTGGTATGTGACCATTTATCACACAGTCCAGCTTGCAAGATAGACTGGAGTGTCTAAGGGGACTGTCTGTGACTCCATTATAAGACTATTGTAGTACTTTGGGAATTCACATTTGGAACTGGGTTGATGAAATCTAATTCTAGAACATACCACCAGTTTGGGGTATCTGCCCTGCCCTGAAGTAGGCACTCACAGTTGTGAGCTATTCCAGGTATGTTACACCTGCTTTCTACCCCCACCTGCTCCCTGGTCTCCTCTGCAAAACCAGGAAGAGCAGAAGGCCGCCTCAGTTTCTTCATATGCTCCTGTTGTCCTAAGGGGGAGACCCCACACCTGTGAACTTGAGCAGGTTTCCCTTCCTGTTCACCTTAGGAGGTGCACAGTGCTAGGGGTCCTCTCCTGCAGAATAGTAGATGGCCTCTCAGGAGTGCAGTTGTGACTAGAAAAAAACATGGTGGTGAAGCAGGAAGCCAATAAGCTGGGAGCCCCATTCCCAGGAATCTCCTGAGGGCCTTAGAAAGGGCACATTGCTCTTGTGAACTCCCTTTTCCACTGGTTCAGATTTGCAGATAACCTTCACATTCCTGTAAACCGTAGAAGTTCTGTGTCTTTTCCCAGGTTAAGGTCACCACAACCTATGGATAGAGACTTACTTGAGGTCTTGGGAAAAAGCCCTTGGTTCAAAAATAGTGCATCTTACAAAGCAGGTCTGAGGAGACCAAAAATGGGAGACTGGCATAGCTATGGGATGTAAAGTTTTTTCCATTAGGGTCTGATTTTTCTTGCTTTCAGATGTTTGCGGGGAGGTTGTTGTTTTTTAATGCTAACCTCCACTTTCTCTCCCTCCCTCCCCTTTTCTCAGTTAACCATCTCATTGGCAAAGCCTCAAGCTGTACAGTGGAGCTTGACTTTACATGCTAGATGGTCAGGCTACTTTTCTGTGCTACAAAACAGGAAGAAAGTTAGTCCTAATGAGGCTCAGGTGGGAAATAGAAAAGCTAATATTGTGTTGCAGAGTGGCACTGGCCCAGGGCCAAGGTCAAATGGCAGCCTGACAAAAGCTCAAAAAGCACTTCTCTTTAGGAAGTTGGCAGTGAAGCATTTAACAGGATGTTCTACTGGATAATTTGACAGTTGCAATTATTGCACAATTTGTGGCTTATTTAAAAGTTCGTTGTGTGTATTGCTTCCTCCTCCTCTATGGATTTAATTTAGTAGTAACAAAATAAGAGCATGAAGCAATGCCTGGTCCTTTTGTACACAGCTATAGCAGATTTGGCCTCTTGTATATGCAAACAATATTAAGGCCAGGTACATATTTCACAAGTAAGTTGGGTCCCACTCAGTGAATTTAGTGAAACCTATTTCATGTGTGGTGTTCAGTAAGTTAAGTGCTGTAAACTGAAAGAGGACTATTTCACATCCATTAAGATATGATGACATTACAAGACCTACCTGATGTTGGGGAACATATGTGGACTGACTGCACAAAGCAAACTGTATTAAGGTTGTGCTGCCAGGATGTGAAAGGTGTAGGGGCGTGCAAGAACGCCCTTGAAAATAATGCATTACTGATGTTATTATTTATTGAGAAATTTACAAAATAGACAGGTGAAAAGGATTTTGTCCCTGTCCCTCAAAGTTTATGGTTTAAACAGACAAGGAGAATTGTCAACCTAAAAATTAAAAAAAACAGGAGTCAGGTTCCAAACCTCATGAGTCTTTTAAAGATAATACATTCGGGATCTTTTTCATTTGCCTTCTTGTTTTTATACCTTTAAGTTTATGTTTTCTTGCTTTTCTCCACAAACATGAAGGCCAGAAACTTCCCTTTTAAAAAAAAATGTGAAAGCTGTGATTCTTACATTATTACATGTCTCCAGGAGCGGAGGTTTTAAAAACACCAAATATCACAAGAGTTGGCAATACAGGACAAGCAATACGGTTCATATATTGTGTGGTGGGGATCCAGCAAGTGGCTTTATCACAAAGCAATGCAGTTTTTAAAATAATGTAAGTAGCACCATTCTTTCTTTGTCAGGCTGTTAATGCGTTTGCAGAATAGGTTATTAAAGAACAGTTTGAAAGAAAATGAGGGAGTTCCAGGTACAATAGGGAAGTCTGATTTCCATTTCTCTCTGTCAAAACACAAGTTCTGGTTACCACATTAAAAATAAAACTATAAAGCCATATTTTTGCCATCCACTCACTGATTAAGTAGTGCCTTACACTGAGTAGTTCAATTGATCTCAATGGAACTAATTGCAGAATAAGGTACGAGTCAACATGAGTAAAGGTGGGGAATCTGGCCCTATAGTTTGTGGCCCTATAGTTCTTTCTCTGTTTGCTTATTTCTTAATATCACACCTATGATTATGATATTTAAATCCTGGGGATTCTAAGAAACAGGGCAAGAACTACTTTCAAATAAGAATCTAAGAATCTTGATGGTTTGTATGGCACATGCTTCCAGTACACTGGGGGGAAGTGACTTATAAAAATACACCAATTACATTTCTCTTGAAAGACATTGGTTTGAATTAAGGTGAAAAACACTGAACAAAAAGTAAAAAATGTTTGTTTAATGAGAGCCCAAATCTTTAGTATCCCAAACCCCATCCAGTTCAGGCTTGCCCAGAAAGAAAGGAAACCTGTGTTAGTTACAGACAGTAGGACATAAAAAGGTAGTGGCAGAAGCATTGCCCTGTTTTGCCAAGGCACAAGGGTTAAAATAGTGGATAAAATAGTGTTGATATGAGATAGTTAAGTGTGAATGGCTACTGGGGTACAGGGGTCACCACCATTTTAAAAAGTCACTTTGCCAATAGTTGCCACACAATGGTGTCAAGAACACAGTTGTTGCCCCCTGTACTCTGAATAAGAAACGACTGTGTGCTATTGTTTGGCAAATGTTAATATTTTTATGGAATCCACTGTGTGAGAGGTATCAGTAAACTTTCTCTGAGTCTGATTTTCAAATATATATAGTCTGCTAACTTGTAAATGTTCATCTTGAAAATATCTTTGTAGCCCATCATTGTGCACCTAAAGTATTTTGTGCAATTCCATCTAATCATGTAATGATGTGTAATCACCTAACTGTTAGAATGTGTACAATTAGGTGATTACATTGTCTAACGACATTATAAAAAACCTTGGTGAGAAAAGAGCTATGTATAAACGATAGCCTTTTTTGTTCTGAAGTTCGTATGTCAACTTTAAAAAAAAATCTGTCTTTTCAAAATCCCATCACTTAGTTTCCATTGAAAATCATGGTCCTCACACATCAGGCTTCTTTTCCTTTTAAACTAATATTTTAGAGTGAAATTTGTCCCTGTGCAGGGGGTCAGCACAAGGCATTACTTAAGTCCTCCAAAATAGGGCTTAAATGGGACTTAAGTGATGTGTAGGCTTCATGCTGCTGTTCTTAGGGTAAGGTGACATGCACTTTATGTTCTTACCCAGTTTTCACTGGGGCAAAACTCCCATTGCCTTTAAGGAGATTTTTTTTTGCTGAGTAAGAACACAATGTGCCCGATCCTGTTTCCACTGAAATCTATGAGAATTTTGCTATTGACTTCAATGGCAGCAGGGGCAAGCCCTAGGATTTGGCCCATGCTGTCTGAAGTGGATTAAAGTGTGTCCTTTGAGAACTGCTGGAAGATCTTATGCTGACATAACCAAAAAGGTTCTCAACTAATTGTCTGGCTACACGAGAAGATTTAATATTAAAATACTGTTTCCCATTAGATTTGAAATAATAAAGTTAAATATTATAGCTTGGTTAACTTGGACTTCCTGATATGTTTCTGGTTTGACGTCACTTCTGTGAAGCAAAGGTGGGACACACAAAAAAGGTCATCAGAGTTTAATTACCTTAGATTTCCGTTTAAACAGAGATTGCTCTTGGTGCTAAATATTGTCCATTGTGCTGGAAAAAATGCAGAGACCCTACCTTTGTGTCAATGAGAGCCTACCTATTCTGTCCCAAAGCCATTACACAGATAAGAATAACAGTTCCTAATTATAGCCACATTTGTTGGCCTAAATTTGCAAAAGTAACTGGATTTGGGCTCCCAGCTTGAGACTATGGCAAACTGGGAAATATCTGCATTATTTTTTTATGAATACAGGCATGCCCCCATGTGTGTTTATGTTGAGTTAATTGCTATGGGGTACGATCAAGAGGGCTTGTTAGAGGAACCAAGCAGGAAAGGTAAAACAATGGGCTAGATAAGGGACATCCCAACTAACAATTGGCAGGTTTATAGGTTCAAAGAGGTGATGCCTCAGCCCCAGTGCTAACGACACAGCTGTTTTGCCAAGGCTGAGACAAGACAGAGCAAAGGGAACAGTAAACCATTACAGGAGCCCAGGCCAAGAAAAGGAAAGTTAGGTTTAGGTTAGGTTAGTTAGAGAAGCTGCCCAGAGTGTCAGCGAAAGCTGACAGGCTGGCAAGGAGACACACAGAGAAAGAGAGGCAGAAACTGCAGCTGGGGCAGTCAGCTTCTCACAAGCCAGAGTTAGTTGCAATGACAAAAGCTTGCACAAAAAGAGTATGGACTAGGTAAAGGGAAAGATGCATGCAGACCTTTATTGTTTCTACCCTTTGCTATGTGTGCTACATACGTTTGGGTGAATGAATAAATAATACTTTATTGTGAAGACCTTGTTTCTGAGTTGCTTTAACAAGTGCTGGTCACAGGTCCCTGGAGCGAGAGGGCCTACAGGGGCCAGACCAGTGTTGGGCCTGTTGAATTATCATAGTTGTGAACCAAAGGGCTGCTGTACAGAGATCCACTCTTAGGGTCTATTTACAACAGGGCTGGGAGTGATTGCAGCTTATACCCAATCTAGCTTTAACCTAGCTAGCTCAGGTACTGATAGCAGTGAGGCCATGTTAGCAGGGGCTTCAGGGCAGGCTAGCTACCCAAGTAATTACCCAGGGTTCTGGGCAGGCCCACAATACAGCAAGCACTGCTGTGGCATCACTACATAACTGTGACAGGGACACTTTAAAGAAGCCTGGTTTTCAAAGGATGGGTTTGAGGAGCTTTCTAAAATCAGGGCCCTTTAAAGGGTCTCAAGTTTGGCACTCAAAAAGTGAGCCATCACAAGTCACCTAATGTTTGCCTTTCTACCCAGTCAGCATCCTGGCTGTTTTATTAGCCTAATATTTGTTTGCACAGAGTGAAATGTAAAGGCCCTGCCCACACTGGGATTAGAACTATTCTAGCTACAGCTGGGTTTAACTACAGCTGTTAGCAGCTGGGTTGTAAAGGCGGGACCAAGGTATACAATTTAAATCCAGGGTTTCCGTTTGGGCCCAATCCTATCGGGCTTCCCTGAAAAGTGTGAACATGGGGTTGGGGGTTTTTTTTTGCTTTAGGCTAGGGTCCTACTTTGAGCTAACAAGAGAAAAAACAATCAAGCTAAAACCTGTCCTTTGCAGACCATCGACAGCCAGCATTCAGAGTGAGAGGATACTTATCCAGTTGGCTAGAGAACAGTCCAGTTCTGGGTTTTTTTGTTTTTTGATGAGTGTTTAATAGAAAGTGAAAGAAAGTGTTGTGTGCACTCAATATTTGCCTGAGTATTCATGAGGAATGCATTTGTGCCCCCACCCTGAACTGAACCCAAAGATTCAGAGAACTCTGTTTATATGATTACACCTGTTGTCCACATCTGAGAACACTTCCTGGTTTTACTGTGGGACAGCAGTATAAGAAAGCACAGGAAACAACACAAGAAACCATTATTCTTGAGCTATTTCCTTTATATTTTCCCTTAAATTTCCTATGAATTTCCATACTTAAAAAAGAAAGGACAAAAACGAGAGTCTTATTGTGTCATAGGTATTGTAATGATCCTCACTCTGTAATATGGTCTCACTCAGTGAAATAGAGAGAGCTGATGAGTATATTCCTGTATAAGGTCTCTGTGAACAAAAGCGGATTGCTGTAATGATTGTTGTTGTGTTTCTGATATTTACCTGGCCAGGATTTCTAAACCTGTTAATAGTGCCTAAATATGTACACATAATAATTGAAAGAGTCTTACTAGATACTCTTGGAAATTTTTATTCTTGAATGTCAGAATTTTTTTCCTGGGAAATATTACTGATATACAATGTAACATCACGGGTTTGGAATGAATGAGGTGAGACCACATGGCCAAAAAAAACCCCACCATCAAGCAGCACTACCAGCTTCTCCTAGAGAGGCCACAGGCAGTGCCACATTCTGAAAGAAAGAGAGGCAGGTTTCTTCCTGTCCCGCTCTCCCAATCGCTGGATTGCAGGCGAGTGTGGACTGAGGCATTTACTGCCTCTCTCAGTCCACACTCACCTGCAATCCAGCTAGTTGCAGAGGGGAAGCCCATTACATAAGAACAAAACACAAGAAATATCATATCAAGTGGGTCTCTGGAGAAACTTGGCAATGGCTTAGGCACGTGCATTAAAACATGAGCAGCTGCATTCACAGAAGTCATGGTACTTCTCTAAGAAGCAAATTAAAAATGATGGGGAGTCACAAGGGTGTAAACATAGCTAGAGTGACTCTTTTCCTCTTGGAATACCACAGTCTGGAGCAATAAGAGCAAGTGCACACTTTGAATGGGTACCTTGCACAGTGATAAATACAAGTATAGCAATAGCACCATCTAAAGGCCATTTTACATTAACACAACACTCATGCACAGAAATATTTCTAACATAGTCCAACACCGTTCTTCACATTCCTTAGAACATATGTATGTTTACAAGCAGTGACAGATTCACGATTATTTGATCTAAAACTGAAATGCGTTCCTGATGCATGCTAATTGTACTTATGGAGGATAGCCAATCCCAACTTTTTAGCCAAGTACCTAGCATTTTCCCACTCGGTCCCTTCAAAATCAGGTTTCAGAGTAGCAGCCATGTTAGTCTGTATCTGCACAAAGAACAGGAGTACGTGTAGCACCTTAGAGACTAACCAATTTATTAGAGCATAAGCTTTCATGGGCTACAGCCCACTTCATCGGACGCATTGAATGGAACATATAATAAGAAGATATATACACACACATACAGAGAAAGGTGGAAGTTGCCATACAAACTGTAAGAGGCTAATTAATTAAGATGAGCTATTATCAGCAGGAGAAAAAAACTTTTGTAGTGATCATCAAGATGGCACATTTAGACAGTTGACAAGAAGGTGTGAGGATACTTAACATGGGGAAAAGCAAAAGCAGTTTGTATTTCCATAAACTATTTCCTCCAGCACCAGTCTGATGTATTTTCATGGACTAAAATGCATCATTGAAATTTTTTGGATTTTTCTTTTTTGGGGTAGAAATGTTCCTCCCAAAATGTTGTTTTCAATAGTTTCCAGTGTTAGCAAGACTGCAGATCTCAGAGGTAAGGATGAATGTTTTGAATGTGATTGACATGAGCATGTTTCCCTGCCTCAAGGGTTTCGAATTAGAACTCTTTATTTGACTTTGTTTTGGAAAGATTGAGGGGCACACTGTTGCGTGGTCTCTGAGAGCAATGTAGCACATATTGTGCAGAGCAGGGTCTCACATACATCATTACAATAAGTGAAAGATTTTGTGGACTCTCAAAATTGCTCTACTTATGCAATAGCTATTTGACAAGCTGTAAGCAATGAGTTGTGTCAAATTCTTTGACAAAATTTCCAGGTTCTCTTTCAGAATACTTATTTTTATGGACCAAGGGGGCTGGGCACTGTACTGGATATACACATCTGGACAGTCTCCTGACCTAAAGCGCCCATTGGAGACAGTAAGATGGATAAGGAATGGAATAGAAAATAATGCTGAAACTGTTACAATGTGATTATTAAAATCAGCAGCATGCCCTCCCCTGGAATATTGTGCTCAGTTTTGGTCACTCCATCTCCAGAAGGATTTAGCAAAAGTAGAAGGGGTCAGAGATGAGTGTGAAGTGATCAGAGGCTTGGAGAGACTTCAGTTTAAGGACAGCTGGAGAAGTCTGGGACTATTTAGTGTAGCGAGAATACACAACTGACGTATCACAAAACACTGATAGGAATAAAACAGGTAAAGTGGGTGCTCTTGTTTACCCTATCTCATAATAGGAATGATAATTAATAATAAAAAGCCAAGGGACTTTCAAGGAAATTGAAAGTCAACAACTTTCAAACCGATAGAAGGAATTTTTTTAACACTATGCGTAATTAACCTGTTGAACTCATTGCTACAAGACACCATAGACTTAAAATGCTTAACAGGATTTTCAAAAGCATTATACATTCGCATGAATAATGTGATAAGCTAGGATGAAAATATAACAGATATAAACCTTCATGCTTCAGGGGACATAAAACCACTAACTGAAGTGAATTAAGAAAAAATCCTCCTTTACAGGGAGTCTATTCTACTATTGTCCATTTCAATAATCATCTCCGGTTGTTCACAGCTTTTTTCTTGCAATAAGCGCAATGTGAAGGACATGTCAGTCATAGAGCATCTAGCTCTGAACCCACACTGGTTCTCAGGGTAGACTCTCTCAGCAAGAACTTGGACCCTTTTCAGTAGGATCCTTGCAAGCACCTTGCCAACCAGGCTGAGCAAAGATATCCCTCGATAGTTGTTGCAATCTGCTCTGTCCCCTTTATTTTTATATAGAGTAATTATCTTTGCCTCTTTCAGCTCTTGGGGTATATGGCTTTCTTCCCCA
Source organism: Lepidochelys kempii (assembly GCF_965140285.1). Taxonomy (NCBI): domain Eukaryota; kingdom Metazoa; phylum Chordata; order Testudines; family Cheloniidae; genus Lepidochelys; species Lepidochelys kempii. The sequence continues at coordinate 100,631,268 of NC_136384.1, read as the reverse complement.
GAGAAGTGCATAGATGTCACTTGCAAGCTTCCTCCCCCCATCGTTAGGAGCTCTGGGGGTATCTGATCATTGCCTGCTGCTTTCCCAGGCTCAATCTCTTTGATAGACTTCTCTACATCTTCAAGAGTTGGTGTTTGGCATGAGGAATAAGTCCTCTGACACATGCATCAAGTTTGGTATGGTAATCATTATCAAGAAAACAGTTATGTCACAAGGTACCAACATTCCACCTAAAATCTATGTCAATAATGAAGCTCTGGATCATGTTGCTAGAATCAACAAAGCTTCTGTCACTTTTGGAAAAAACTTACCTCCCGTTGTGGAACAACAGTTTTCTAACCCTGAACACAAAGTTGTCCATCTATCAGGCTTGTGCCCTGAGTACCCTCCTTTATGGCTGTGAAAGCTGTGTTACGTACTCCAAGCAGGAGTGGAGATTGAACAGTTTCCATCTCCACTGTCTTAGAAAAATCCTTGGAGTTACTTGGGACCAAGAGATCACCAGCAATGAGATCCTTGAGAGAATCGGCCTACAGTTTATGCAGACTACGCTGAACGTTTGCAGGCTTCATTGGTTCGGATATGTGGAGAGCATGCCTCAAGATCACCTGCTGAAGGCTGTGCTCTATGGCCAGCTTAAGAACCGCCCATGATGCAGAGGAAGGCCAAGCCTCCGATACAGCAACAAGGTGAAGCAAAGCCTCAAGAAATTCAACATTCCCACTGACAACTGAGAAAATCCTGCCCACAGCTGCTCAGTTTGGAGAAGCCAGGTTAAGGCTGGTGTAGTTACCATGGAGAGCCATCAGAGAGCCCAGGCTGAGGCCCACAAGCAAGCCAGAAAGCAGAATATGCTCCAACCTCTGTCTGGCGAGTGGACCTGTAGCCACTGTAGGAAGATCTGTTCCTCACGCATCGGGCTCCTTTCCCATACCTAAGCACCACTGATGGACTGACTTTGTCATGTCTCTTTTCATCTGTCAAGATGTTCAACGGCCAAAAGTGTTTGAAATCTCACTTTGGATGCATTCAACCCAAACTGAATCCAGAAGTTTGAATGTTTTTCTTATCTACATTGCTTTTACTGGGGAATCCAGATGAAATTAGGCTCTCTCATGAGACTGTCAGTACTTCCTGTCAAGCATAGGAAAGGCAGCAAGACCTTATCTCATGCTATGTTGTTACTTCTGCTTCCCAGCTAAAACTGGAAAGTACAGCCACACCACTGATATTAAAAATAAAAATGCAAACAAATGAAACTGTTATCATATCAATAAAAATCTGAATCACATTTTGAGTGAAAATATTCAGTAGTTTGTATCTTACTCATCCTTCCCTAGCCCAGAACCCTCCAAAGATCATACATGTTTCTTGTGTGGTGCAGAGAGGAGGGGCTGATGAAATAGGACATAGAATCATAGAATATCAGGGTTGGAAGGGACCTAAGGAGGTCATCTAGTCCAACCCCCTGCTCAAAGCAGGACCAATCCCCAATTAAATCATCCCAGCCAGGGCTTTGTCAAGCCTGACCTTAAAAACTTCTAAGGAAGGAGATTCTACCACCTCCCTAGGTAACGCATTCCAGTGTTTCACCACCCTCCTAGTGAAAAAGTTTTTCCTAATATCCAACCTAAACCTCCCCCACTGCAACTTGAGACCATTACTCCTTGTCCTGTCCTCTTCTACCACTGAGAATAGTCTAGAACCATCCTCTCTGGAACCACCTCTCAGGTAGTTGAAAGCAGCTATCAAATCCCCCCTCATTCTTCTCTTCTGCAGACTAAACAATCCCAGTTCCTCAGCCTCTCCTCATAAGTCATGTGTTCCAGACCCCTAATAATTTTTGTTGCCCTTCGTTGGACTCTTTCCAATTTATCCACATCCTTCTTGTAGTGTGGGGCTCAAAACTGGACACAGTACTCCAGATGAGGCCTCACCAATGTCGAATAGAGGGGGACGATCACGTTCCTCGATCTGCTCGCTATGCCCCTACTTATACATCTCAAAATGCCATTGGCCTTCTTGGCAACAAGGGCACACTGCTGACTCATATCCAGCTTCTCGTCCACTGTCACCCCTAGGTCCTTTTCCGCAGAACTGCTGCCTAGCCATTTGGTCCCTAGTCTGTAGCTGTGCATTGGGTTCTTCCGTCCTAAGTGCAGGACCCTGCACTTATCCTTATTGAACCTCATCAGATTTCTTTTGGCCCAATCCTCCAATTTGTCTACGTCCCTCTGTATCCTATCCCTGCCCTCCAGCGTATCTACCACTCCTCCCAGTTTAGTATCATCCGCAAATTTGCTGAGAGTGCAATCCACACCATCCTCCAGATCATTTATGAAGATATTGAACAAAACCGGCCTCAGGACCGACCCCTGGGGCACTCCACTTGACACCGGCTGCCAACTAGACATGGAGCCATTGATCACTACCCTTTGAGCCCGACAATCTAGCCAACTTTCTACCCATCTTATAGTGCATTCATCCAGCCTATACTTCTTTAACTTGCTGACAAGAATACTGTGGGAGACCGTGTCAAAAGCTTTGCTAAAGTCAAGAAACAATACATCCACTGCTTTCCCTTCATCCACAGAACCAGTAATCTCATCATAGAAGGCGATTAGATTAGTCAAGCATGACCTTCCCTTGGTGAATCGATGCTGACTGTTCCTGATCACTTTCCTCTCATGTAAGTGCTTCAGGATTGATTCTTTGAGGACCTGCTCCATGATTTTTCCGGGGACTGAGGTGAGGCTGACTGGCCTGTAGTTCCCAGGATCCTCCTTCTTCCCCTTTTTTTTTTTATCACCCACATAGTTTTTTGTGGGTGATACAGTACATACGGTGTTTCAAAACTGAAGACTTAGTATGCATTTGCATAACATCAGACAGCTTCTTATTATTAATTCCATAGAAGAGTAAAACAAAATAGCAAGTGATATCGTTCTGCTAATGAGGATTGCTATAACAGTAGGATTGCATACACTAAGTTGATAACTGTTGTAAACTTTAATAACATTTTATAGCAGAAATACTGATTACTTTAGAATATGAAGGCAGGATTTTCAAAGAAAAAGCAGTTAATACAGATGCCCAACTTTTGCTGTAGAAATTTGTCTGAAGAAAACATAAATAACCTTCCTTACCCTACATGTACAACTTTTGTACCTGCAATCTTTTTTCATGTGCAGTTTTTGACCTAATTCATTGCATGTGCTTATTAAAGCTCTCCTGAGAGCACACTGAATTTCTAGAATTCCTTTCTGTTAGATGTATCAATATTGTATCAATAAGACTTTTAGGCAGGTACATACTGGATTAAGCGACTTCAATGTAACTTCACTTTAAATTGGCCAGTGTGTTGCAGATTCAGGATTAGGTCATAAATTAAAAAAAATAAAAACTTCTGCTGAATACAGTAATAACCAAGAAATTCAGAATTAAGACTCAGGACCTTTATCTTCTGGGATAAATCAGAAGTAATTCCATTGTAGTAAGTTACACCAATCTAAAATTGGTAGAACTGAGTAGAGGAGAAGCAGGCGCTCAAGTTCCATCCTTAACTCATGCCACTTTGCAAGTTAGTGGTTCAGTGAGGACTCTGGCTGATCTTGTATAGAGTACAACATGTTTACTGTGCATGAAAGTGTAGTTTTACTATAAAAAGTGACACTGAAAATGGCACCTTCTTACTCTCCAGCTCTGCTCCCTCAATGTAATATAGGTGATATCTGCTTGCTTGTGAAAATCTCTTATTACTCTCAGGCCTGCAGAAGCAGCACAGAGCTCTGAGCCATAACTAGCCATCGTGGAATTTAAGATTAAAAAAGTACACCAGGGAATTTTGAATTTACTGTTATATATGTAATTCCACTAGATTTTACAAATTCATTTTTCGGTTTAAAAAAGGAGATACCAATTCATAAGACATTTTGTTATTCCTCTAAAAATTAGGGATGGGATTTTCAAAATCACTTAGTTTTGACCTAACTCTGTCCCCACTAGGTCAATGGTAAATATTTAGCATTGTAACTGTGCAATAGCGAACACATATGAATAGGCATGTAATGCATGCCACTGGGGGAAAATGGAATCGTAAGAAAAATATAGATTGCGATTTTATCTGGCAGCCTGGAAGATTTGTCTCAAAGAGGAAAATCAGTACAACAGATACCATGCAATGAATGGCAGAATATCTGTTACAGAACATTAGGGTTGGATATAAGTGGCTGGTGCAGTTAGATGATTAGGACGCTGAACAAAAAGCTATGAAATTAATTGGAAGGACTCCCATTCAGTTCAGTGGGCTTTGGATCAGTCTTTAGCTGAGCATCTGTACTACATAGCCCACTGTATTACTTTTTGTACAACTCCATATGCAGGGAGACACTTCACGGTTAACAGGTCACCTGTTGGTTTTTCTGTAAAGCTAGAGTCTTGGATGTTATAAACCTGTCCTTTGAGGAAGGGGCTAACATTAAATAAAGGAGCCACTCTAGAGTCTTCACATGTCATCCTTACAGGTACACCAACATAGCAAACAAAGATCCATGGCAGCGACTCTCAAAGCCCGAGTCAACTGACTCTGGCTCGCATAGTTTGCACTGCAGGACTAAATAACAGGCATGTAGAAGTTCAGGATTGGGCAGGAGCCTGGGCTCCGAGACCCTTCCCCTTCGCCGGGTGTCAGAGTTCAGGCTCCAGCACCAGCCTGCACATCTACACTGCTATTTTTAGCCTTGTAGCACCAGCCTCAATTGACCCAAACTCTGAGACTCGCTGCCATGAGTCTTTTTTTGCTGTGTAGGCGTACCCAAAGTCAGACTATTTCTGATCAGGAGAATATGCAATATTGTCTTTCAAATAATTAATATAGCAAAAAACCCACAAAGAAACAAAACAAACCCCACATATAATTCCCCCTTCCCTTATTTCCCACTCCCCAAAGAAACCCTTCAGCCTACCCAGTGGGAAGCAATTCAATTTACCTTCCTGTTTCTACCTGAGTCATGCTGGGTCTGAAGGTAATACACTTAAAAAAACCTACTTTGATTCCATAAATTGAATCTGACATCTTTTTGGCAGTGAAAAAATCTCATTCCACATGCAGTGATGCATGTCTAGCTAGGAGCCTTCAGGCTACAAGTTAAATGTTGAAACAACATCATGTTAAGCAAGTAATTATAAACTTCCATTGGGACCTTTCCTGCTCATAAAGTAGGGAGTGTAGCGACAAGAGTCATGCAGTAGGAAAATGCTAGGTTTGAAATAAGCAGGTACTGGTTATTCCTGGATGGCATTTTATAAATGACACTTTACACTTACACAATATAACATTTTTCTCCTGCAGTTAATAACACCTAATAATTATCCTACCATCTAACTGCTGCATGGCTCTTTTCATCCAGAGATCTCAGTGTGCTTTCTGAACGTGGATGAGCATCATTGCATGCATCTTACAGGCAAGGAAGGTGCTGAGATCATTAAGTTGCAAAATGTTTATAAGTGTCTATTAATTTTTACTACCCAACTTGAGACACTTAGACACTAGTTTTCATAGTTGTTGAATCTACACATGCCTGGCTCTCACTGGCTGCTCCAGGAAATAAAGAAGAAGAGCAAATAGGTGGCTGCCCACATACAGGTTGCTCCCAATGCTGCAGGCAGGTTGAGCTACAAAAGCAGAAAGGACCATTTTAAAGGTCTCCTCCATTTCTGGGACATCAGTCCAGCCATGAGCTCTTCAAAGAGGCAGATTACTGGTGGTAGAACCAGCATGATCACTTTGCCTACTCCCCTCCTTCATGGCTTCTCACTGTCCCTCTGCAACATCCTTAGTCTCTTTGGTGAGGGAAAGACAGCTTAGCCAATAGCTCCCAATGCCCTATCTACCACCCTAAACCCAACCCTGGCTCTCCTCTAAGCTCTTCTACTTCTGCTCTTGCATCTGTTCTGCTGTTTCTGGAGCAAGTCCTGCAACAATGCAGCCTTTCTCCGCAATAACTGTTCTCTCCTCCCCCAAGTCACTTAAGCCAACATTTTTAAAGTCTCCACTAACTTGGGGCATGCAGTTTGACACCCACTTTTTCTCTGCCTCTCTTGCTTCTTCCCCAGTAAAAAAGACTCAGGGTGCTGGAGAGGGACAGTGCTAACAGCGATGAAGCAGCAGGGGAATGAGACGTGATCCTCCAGGTTCTGCCACTGATAGCCTGCCTCTTTTGGGGGCTGCTGCCCCAAAAATGGGGGACGGCCAGGGTGGCTCCTTTTAGATCATCTTTGCTGAGTCTGTAGTACAGCCTCTCCTCTTATTGCAGTAACCTGTATATCCGGAAGTCACCCATATACCTATAACCCTTCTCTGTCTCTAGAGTCACTTAACCAGATAGAATGCAGGTAGATATGGCCCCCTCATACTAATAGGCGTTAGGGAGTTTCTATCCTCCCTTGTTTCCCTGAGAAGCATGGAGCTTGGGCACTTTTCTTCAGAGATTGTGCTAGGCACTTACTCCCTCTCTCCCACCATGCTTCGTGCCCCACTACAAGTCTTCCAAAGCGTCGTGTAATTTTCTTCCTCCCCCTCACTGCTGGTGACATCTCTCCTAAACCAGCCCCACTCTTCCTTCCTTCTTTTATATCCCTTCCCCTCCACCTCTAATCCCACCAACCCCCATCCGGTCCCTTTGGAATGCTTGTGCTCTCTGCCTACCAAACTTAGTGTGGCCCACAAGATCCTAATTTCTCAGTAACTTTCTCCAAAACCTAGCAGCAGCAGCAGTCTTGTTCCTCCCCCTCCTCCTGCTCCCTTCCCTAACATTTTCTGTCCCTCTCTTCCTTCTCTTTTGGAATCCAGTCTATTTATTTTTTCTTTCTTCTTCTCCTCAGGGTTGCTCTTATTTACCATTCATGACTATATATGTGTAGGTTGATGAGGTTAAATTATTTCTACATGTATATAGTGGCCACAATAAAACACTTTCATAATATAGAAAAATAAATAGCAGGCATGTTGATTAATCAGTAGGCATGGAGTAACTAGAAACCATTTAACTCGGTTAAGAAATTTCAGTCTAGAATTCAACCTGTGAGTTTCAGCACAGGTAAAAAAGTGCTCTAATGCTAATGAATTATTCCTAGGATAAGACCAGAGTAAAGGAGCCCTGAACTTTCACAGCAGCTCAGCTTTAGTCCCCGGTCCTGCAAACACATATTTGCTTAACTCTAACACCCCTATTGAACTACTCACACTCAAAATGTTAAACACAAGCCTATGTTTGCAGAATCAGGGCCAATAATAGTAAGCACTGCCCCTGTTTGACGATCATAGGTAGGTTCTATCTGGGATTCTCTCACTGTGCCCTTGAATACCCAGCTTGATACTGTCCTGCAATATTCCTGTTTCCTGATAACATTCCACTATAATAACATTACACCCTGAAATGGGGGACTGGTAGTACCAAGACAGAGCAGACATTCCATTAGAATTGAGACTTTTGCTTCATATTTAAAATGGTAATTGAATGGAATAAAATTCTGTAGCACAATCTTATTCCCCAAACTGATTTATTTCTATGCCATGCATGCATCAAAAAATTAGGGAGACTGAAAAGGAGTGTGTTTTCTTTATGCCTGCAAACACCACTCATATCTGGCAACAGTCACTTGTGTACTTTCACATAGAGCTCAAACCAAAAATTATCTAATTATAAATTGCATCATGCTAGAAACACCATAGGAAGGGTATGAAGAAACTTATTTTAAGTTCCTATTTTCAGGCACTTATACCTTTAAAAACTTTCAGTGAAAAAGTGATTTTATTTTACAAGATTGGTTAAATTCCCCTGACCATTTCTGAGGTTTTTTTTAACATGGGGAAAAGTATCTTTCGTGGGCTAATCAATTTTTATACTTTCTCTGTGCTTAGAAAAAAACCCATTCTGAGTTACAACTTTGAACTTGCTACACATTTAGCCTTCAGAAAGGACTAGAGCTTATGACATATATGAATAAATTTTAGTTTAGGAATAACAAAGTTATAAATATCCAAAAGCCCAACCTGTACACCATTTTCTACTAAATGTACATTCTGCTAAGTGTTGGACTTCTGTAACATGTATTTTTAAATTGTGTCAAGGGTACACAGAGTATATAAATATGCATCCTTTTTAAAGGATATAAATCTAAATACATTGCAATATGTAAACATATGAAGCTCTACGTGTTTTTCATATGTGAGGAGCTGTGTTTATTTCAATTATTACAGGCATAAAAATTACCCCTCCCTCCCCTTACCAGCTGTTCTTAGACTTTTTTCGTACCTTATCTATACAAAATGTATTGTATAATGTATCAGCATGCATCAGTTCTTCCCCTTTAATTAACTGCCCTATACTTTGCAGGCCCACTTTTATATAACGGGCTCAGTGTCTCCTGGAGGGAAGTCTGGATTGTATCTAATTGTTATAAGGAGCAGAGATAGCTCTCTCTTGTTCTAGATTTTTAAATAAGGAAAACTGCTGGCATGGAATCTTTTAAAGTTGGCCTTAGATGATTTGATAAGAAATCTTCCTGCTAATGTTTATTATGAGTCCCATTTTATATCAGTGTGATGGGTGTATACCCCACACAGTACCCAAATGGGTTACTGTGGGCTCAGGAAGCCAATTAACACACCAGGCTGCACCTGGAGAGTGAGGCTTAACTGATTATGAAGTCCAGCTGGGCAGGAGCAGACTGTATAGAAAGAGGAAGCTGATAGCAGAAAGGTGTTGTGATGGGTCTGGAGACACGAGCGAGCTGGTAGGCTAGAGCTGGTGCCTGACTGAAGATGGTGAGAGTGGGCTGTAGGAGTAGGCTGGGTCCAGGGCTGCAGCTGGCTGCCAGCTGAAAGGAAGATGAACATTGAAACTGACAATGGAGGTGAGGTCGGGGGGAGAGAAAGTTGCCTTGAACTATGAAGGAGGAGAAGAAGCAGGGGATCGGGGAGGAGGGCAGATATATCAGGATTTGAAGAAGGAATGCATAGAAATGGAAAAACAACAACAAGATAAGTCAACATTTTACAATTGTCAAATCAGTGACAGTAGATGTGAAAATAAGAGACATTGTTAACTCCCTGAAAATGGTGGAATGGATAAAGCAACGTTGGTGACACACAAAGAGATAAAAGAATGTGGGTTGGAGATCTAGTGATAGAACATACACATAAGGAGCAAGCTGAAAAACTTCTTAAAACTGTAACTTTAGAGAAAATGAAAGTTGCTTGTCAACTGCCTAAATTCCTGATGAAGGCAAGGGGGAGTTAGATATGGAATGCCACTAGGGTTGTCTGAGGATGATATCAAAAAGAGTATAGGTGAAGTAATGTTTGTTAAATGGCTACTTAGTAGGAGAGAGAGGAAAAAACTGACTGTCTACAGTTGGACTCCTAACACTTAAAAGTGGGACACTTCCAGATAGGATCCAAATGTGGCATCAATCTTTCTGGGTTAAACCATATATTTCCCCTCCCTGTCCGCACCACACAAGACGCTATAGTTGTCAAAGGTTTGGACATGTGGTAGCCATTTGTAAGGAAACAATGAGGTGCAATAAATCTATAGAAGGAACGGAACCTAAATGCAGCAATAAGAAAGCACAGTAAAGCATATCAAGGATTTGCGGTAGTAGAACAGGCTACAGAAATACAAATATTATTCCAAAAGAGTCCTATGTAGAGGCTACCTAGTGCAGAATATAGAAATAGGAAAAAAACAAGCAAGAGAGCAGACATACAGGGGCAGAACAACACATCTTTGGTCAGGGAGGAGAATATAAGAGGAATGGGAGATGATGTATTGCTTGTAGGTAAAGAGAAGTTTATAGAGTTCATTATAGAAGTAATTAAGTGTACCTTGCAATTCAGGGGAAAACCCCAAAAGGATTAAAATCCTAGCAAAAACAGCAGAAAAATAACTAAAGATAAGACAAACTCTCAACAGACTGCATTCACGTGATTTTAAGTGAAGGCAACAATACAGCTTATCTAACATGGTCTTAATGATCCTTGGCTAGAATGTGCATAGTTTAATAATGCATGTACAGGAATTTAAGAAAGCCTGATGTAATGTGTGTCCAAGAAACATGTCTGACAAGTAAACCTGTGTTTAATCTACCTGGATATGATATATTTCAGAGGGATCTGGTAAATGAGGGACATTTGTATAGTTATAAAACAGGGACTCAAAAAGGATGTACAAAAACTAATTTTGAATAGAATGTTTTTGAGATTCTCATGCAGAAAAAAATTCATATATGGATTTATAATGTTTATAATCCAGGTAAAAGTTATTTTAGAACTAGAAAAAATAGTTAATAATGTCAAAAAACCCAGTCATAATTTGGCGAGATTTGAATAGCCATAATGAGCTATGGGGAAGTAAGAAAAATGACCTAAATGGTAAATGCTTAGAACAATTTATTGATATGCATAACCTGGTAATACTGAATACAGGAGCACTTACTGGATTTAATTCAGTGGCTGGATCCTTTTCTGTTTTGGATATGGGGATTACAACCAATATAGCTCGTAAATGAAGCTGGGAAAGTCATAAAGAAGATGGAAAGGGATGTAATCACTGTCCTATGCTTATTGAGGACCAAGATAATGTCAAAAACACAAAGTATTCCTAACTGGGATTTTCAAAAAGGTGACTTGGGGCCTTTTCAAGGTTAAATCTGATAAATATTTATGTAGTAACTGTACAAGTGACAACCTAGGAGAATTCTCTAACAATGTAATAAAAGGAACTATAGAAGCAGCTGATCTGGTCACCTTCAAAACATCAAATTGCCCCCAATTTAGAAATCCAGTTCTCTGGTGGCACGAGGGTTGGAAATTAGCAATCAAGGAAAGAAATAAGGCATACAAGAAAGCAAAGCACACAATGGATAGTTAAGACTTAATGAATTATAAAAGATGTAAGGTAGTGGCACAAAGGATTATCAAAGAGCAGAAAAAGAAAGTTGGAGAAATTTCTGTGGGAAATTGAACAAAGATTCAAAGCATTCAGAAACAGGCAAGTAAATTCACAGAATGAATGGAATCTGGAGTAAAAGAACATGTATGCCTGGTCTTATTGTAAACAATGAAATTGAGGTAAGTCTCCAACTTAGGAAAGGTGGGCATTTTAGCAAAAAAAATTCTAAAAGGTCAACAGTGATACGACTCAAAAACAATGAGCTTTGTGGGAGCGGGGAAATGGAGGCTTATGGAGGATAACTGTGAACTATTAAATGGCTGGAGAGCATAGACTGATGATGTGTTAAACAAAAATGTTGTTATGGAGGAGTTTATTGCAGCCATTAGAAAAAAGGAAAAATACAGCTCCAGGTAAAGATAGTATAAGAGATAAAATGCTTCAACACTTCTCAGAAGAGTGTCTAAAGAATCTATTATGGTTACATAGTGGGGAAAGGACTGCTGCCAATAGAATGGAAATATGCATTGGTGATACCAATTAGGAGATCAAGCAAGGTACATACAAGACTAATGCTTATAGGATTATTGTCCTTCTATTAAGAGTGGGGAAAAAATTATAAATATAAGACTAGTGGAATACTGGAAGAATAATTTTATAACCAAGGTACAAAGTGGTTTCAGAAAAGGAAGATGCACAGTTGACCATATAATGAGATTAGAAACTGAGATACAAAAAAGCATAAGGACTAAGAACTTTATGATGATTTTCCTGGACATTGGAAAAGCATATGACATGCTATGTAGAGAAGGCTTCCAAAGTAAACTAGCCAAAATTGGAATAACAGGGAGACTGTTTTGGTGAATAAGGGACTTTTTAAGTGACAGAATAATACAAATCAAAGTGAGAACCCCTACAAGCTTACAGATGGAACTCCACAAGGGAGTATTATGTGCCCTATTTTGCTTTCCATTATGATCAATGGCCTCTCAGAAAGTGTGCTGACTGGAATGGGCATTTCCCATTTTTGCAGATGACTGTGTGCTTTATGGACAAAGCATAAAAGACTTAAAAAGTAGCTGTGGGAAAAGACAAAGGAGGCACTCCAGAAAATTTCCAAGTGGGGAAATGATTAGGGATTTAAATTCTCACTTGCAAAAACAAAAGGAATGCTTTTAACCAGGAAGAAAATTAGGGAAGACTGGGGCTTATTTCTTTTATGGTGAAAAAATTCAGATGATAAATTAATGTAGAAAGGTCACTGTCATAAATATAAAGGGAAGGGTAACCACCTTTCTGTATACAGAACTATAAAATCCCTCCTGACCAGAGGCAAAACCCTTTCACCTGTAAAGGGTTAAGAAGCTAAGATATCCTCGTTGGCACCTGACCAAAATGATCAATGAGGAGACAATTTACTTTCAAAGCTGGAGGGGGGGAACAAAGGTCTGTCTGTCTGTGTGGGATGCTTTTGCCAGGAACAGATCAGGAATGCTCTTCATAACTCCTCAAACTTCTGTTAAGTTAGTAAGTAATCTAGCTAGAAATGCGTTAGATTTCCTTTTGTTAAATGGCTGGTAAAATAGGTTGTGCTGAATGGAATGTATATTCCTGTTTTTGTGTCTTTTTGTAACTTAAGGTTTTGCCTAGAGGGATTCTCTAGGTTTTGAATCTGATTACCCTGTAAGGTATTTACCATCCTGATTTTACAGAGGTGATTCTTTTTACTTTTTCTTTCATTAAAATTCTTCTTTTAAGAATCTGATTGATTTTTTCATTGTTCTTAAGATCCAAGGGTTTGGGTCTGTCTTCATCTATGCAAATTGGTGAGGATTTTTATCAAGCCTTCCCCAGGAAAGGGGGTGTAGGGCTTGGGGGCGGGGGATATTTTGGGGGGGAAGACGTCTCCAAGTGTGCTCTTTCCCTGTTCTTTGTTTAACATGCTTGGTGGTGGCAGCATAGGATTCAAGGAGAAGTTTGTACCTTGAGGAAGTTTTTAACCTAAGCTGGTAAGAATAAGCTTAGGGGGTCTTTCATGCAGGTCCCCACATCTGTACCCTAGAGTTCAGAGTGGGGAAGTAACCTTGACAGTCATTTAGATAATATCATACAAAAGTGTAAAAGTAGGATGAACTTACTTAAAAGTGTAGCTGGAAACAAATGGGGTGCAGGTATGAAGGGATTGATGATGTATAGAGCAGTGATAAGCCCAATTTTAGACTATGGTTGCCAAGCTTTTGGTTCAGCCTCAAAAACAACTCTTAGAAACTTGGACTTGCTCCAGGTCCAAGCTCTGCAGTTGGCATGTGGCACAATGATGATAACACCAGCGTGTGGGCTGCAAATAGCCCCTGGAGAAGCACCTATAAAACTAAGGATGAAACTTTTGGGCAAAAATAAAAAAGGAATCATGAAAATAGATGTATACCACAGATTTATGAGGACTAATGGGAGATTAGTAAACAAAATGTGATGGATTGCCACAGATTTCCTCCCAAAATGGGTAAAGGAGGTATGGGGGAAAAAGAAAAATTGAGAGAATTAAAAATTTCTAGTCATGGGAAATCAAATTACAGCTTTTGTGTATTTGGGATTGTATGAAAAAGCCAAGGGAAGGGGGGAAAACACATGACCAATGACATTTCTGAATTTATTTATGAAAAATTGAGCCACCTTTGTCAAGTCTATACAGATGGATCAAAATATGACAGCACAGGTCAACTGGGTGCAGCTTTGTGTGTTCCTAATCTTAGAATCCAGAAATTAAAAATACTATCAAATTATATGACCATTCTGAAAGCTGAACTAATGGGATAATGTTGGCACTAACCTGGATAAGAGATGTGTGACTGGCTGCAGCTGTAATTTTATCTGATTCCTTGTCAGGCATTATGACAATCAGAACAGGGACTCTGAAAAGCAGAAATGACATAATGGAAATAATGTTCCTAACTACAGAAATAATGCAAGCAAGTATAACAATAGCATGGATTTTGGCACATATTTGGAATACCTGGAAATGAGATGGCTGACAGAAGTAAAACCTCCTCTAAAAATAAGGAGGTGGACATTTAAGATACCTGTAAGCAGACAAGAATTTAAAAGTGAGGTAATGAAGAAGCTTGCAAGGGAATTGCAAGAGCTATGGACTACAGAAACAAAAGAGTGAAGGTTCTAAGATGTATGCTCAAAACCCAAAGATAATGACAGAAAAGTGAAGTTGGCATTTTTAAAGTGTTAACATTGTGCCTTAAATGATAAGTTAAACTTATTAAAAAGACATAAAGATGGACTGTGTAATGTATGCAAAACTAAAGAAATTGTTGATTATGTTCTGTGGCATTCTAGGGTAATATTCTATGAAAGGTAAGTTTCTTTATGAAAAATTGTGTGCTTGGAACCAAAGATTTTTCCCTAAAGAAACTGATGAGAATGGAATAGTGCAGAAAAAGCCTTGTTTTGTTCCCGTAAGGATACTAGACCGAATGAAAGAATAAATATACAAAAAATAAAAACTTGCCTAAAAATGAAGGAAGGAAGTGGTGATCATAGCCTCTCATGATGAGCCTGCTGTGCCAAAAAAACAAACCAAGACAAAGAGAGGGGCGGTTAGGAAAGGGAGCAATTAGAGTGGAGAGACCAGCAGGCTGAGGGAGTTGGGAGCAGGATCTTCTCCTAAGCAGAGAGTCAGAAAAGAGGCTAAGGAAGAGACAAAGCAGACTCCAGAGGCAAGACCTGATAGGAAGAGCAGGATCTAGACTTCCACAGAGAGAGTTCTGGGAGATGTTCAGTTAAGGAACAAAGCGGGGGAAACAGAGTAGCTGAAAGGTAATGAAAGGCAAAGCCTGAGGAGGGCTAGAATTGGTTTGAGTTTATACATTTGATTTGGGCTTGTTAAGGGGATTCCAGGGAAGGGCCCTAAGACGAGGGGGGGAAGGGAGTCTGGGGAGAAAAGACCTGAGAGCAGCTGAGCAGGAAGAAGCTCAGAGAAGCAGTAGCAAAAAGTTAAATGAATCAGTCCATGGCTGCTCTTTATGGGGTTCTTGGGCTGGAACCCAGTGTAATGGGAGGGCCTGGGTTCCCTTCCCATCCACTAATATGGTGGCATGAGGCCAGAGAAGGTCACAAAGCCATTGGAGAGCCCTGAGGACCAGGAGTAAGGAACAAGGGACCCAGAGTTGGGACTGAAGACCTGAGACAAGATCTTGGATGCTGATTTGTTAGACTTGTTACACCAGAAGGAGTGGACTACATTGTGACCTGGCTGGAGGACCGAGTTATGGCAAGAGACTGGGCCACTGCCATGCCCGAGCTCCCTCCATCTGAAGGCCACCACTGATGGTTGAACTGCCTTTCCCAACCA